>NW_024609857.1:150485468-151126509 GCF_016920785.2 Ixodes scapularis
CCCTCTGAAGTTTTGAGCAGTTGGAATATCTGGCACAGCTTGCTCCTTCGAATTCAACGTAACTTTTGGAGGGAGACGGCAGAGGAAGAAGCAGGTACAGAGCCTGAGTAACGAACATGCGTGGCATGACGAACGCGGGTAGAGAACAACGAAAGAGAGAGTGTTTAATGTCTCAATCAGAGTCACGTGGTTTATGAACGAGCTGCCGTTGCCACAGTAGCAGTTTTGTCAAGGTATCCTAGTCACCATATAAAAACGACGAAAATTAAAAAAATTGTAATTTGTGGAGTTTTATATATTCTGACACGTTTCGTGTATGTCCAATAACCTATGATGCTGTCATGTAACAAATACTTTAACTTGCCTAATTTCTGTGTCCATGCCCCTTTCAAGTAATTTCATTTGTGTTTACAGCTTTCTTAAATCACACTGGCACCTGCAGTGCACTTACATGTAACTCATAGTTTGCAGATATCGGGAGGTTTAGTTTGTCATCGCATTCTATTCAGAACCTAACCACATTCCACATTTTTTTTTGTTTTCCAGGTTCTGTAGTTGTTCATATGGACTCGATTGCTCTGGAGGTTATGATGATTACCTTGCACATGAAAGCTGGACGTGACCCACTCATTAATTCTCAAGAATGAAGGTGTGAACATGTTTTACTTAATACTGCATCTTGTGTGCACTTCCTCGAAATTTCTTACTAACATGGTGTTCAAGCACCTGTTTATCTCTGGGAGGTGCACTTTCTTAAATCTCACTGGCGCCTGCAGTGCACTTGCGTGTAACTCATAGTTTGCAGATATCGGGAGGTTTAGTTTGTCATCGCATTCTATTCAAAACCTAACCACATTCCACTTTTTTTTTCCAGGTTCGGGAGTTCATATCGACTTCATTGCTGTGGAAGTTATGAAGATTGCTTTCCACATGAAAGCTGGACGTGACCCACTTATTCTCAAAAATAACGGTATGCACGTGTTTTACTCTCTACTGCATCCTGTGTGCACTTCCTTGAAAGTTCTTACTAACACGGTGTTCAACCACCTGTTTATCTCTAAGAGGTGCACTTGGCAGTAACATCTGAGATTAACTTGTGACAGCAGGCTTGAAGAAACTCATTGAATGCTGCAACTCCATCTTCGAATGCATTTTTCAAACCTCCCTTGGTAAGATGGTTTCGTAGCAAAAGTCACAAGTTGGTTTACCTGTCTAGCGTCTGCCAGAATTAAGCTGAGGTTCCTGCACTGCAATTATATGCAGGGCTTAAAGTCTAAGGGGTCTCAGGGGTCTGGGACGCCCCACTCATTTTAACGGATGGTCTGAGACCCTCCTCCACAGCCCCAGTATTAGTTAAATCAAATTCATATATTGCAATAAAATAGCTTGCTTTTCAGAGATGTGACATTTGGGGATTACCAATTTGAGAGTTGCAGGTACGGCGGGGACGGAGTCAGCAGGGGGTTTTATTTTATGTGCATCTAATACATTTCGTCAGACCCCTTCCCCCCCCCCTCCCCCCGCCCTCCCCCCTTCTTGTAGGGACCCCGTCAACTTGCGGGAGACTTCAAGCACTGCTGATGTGTAACTCATAGTTTGCAGCAGTCGGGAGGTTTATTCTGTCATCACATTCTGTTCAGAACCTAATCACATATTACTTTTTTTTTTGTTCTTCAGGTTCTGTAGTTCTCCATATGAACTTGATTGCTCAGGAAGTTAGAGATTGCTTTCCACGTGAAAGCTGGACGTGGTCCACTAATTATTTCAAGAATAAAGGTATGAACATGTTTTACTTCGTACTGCATCTTATGTGCACTCGCTTGAAATGTCTTACTAACAGGGTGATTAATTATCTCTGGAAGGCACAGTTGGCAGAAACTTCTGAAATTAACTCGTGACAACAGGCTTAAAGAAACTCATTGGACGCGGCAGTTCCGTCTTCAAAGGCACTTTTCGAACTTCCTTTGTTCAAATGGTTTCGTATTATAAGTCACTAGGTGGTTTCATTGTTTAGTGCCCGCCAGAGTTAGGATGAGGTTCCTGCAATGTGCTTGCATGTAACTCGTAGTTTGCAGAAATTGGGAGGTTTATTCTGTCATCGCACTATTGTTCACAACCTAATCACATTCCACTTTTTTTTCAGGTTCTGTAGTTCTCCATGTGGACTTGATTGCTCTGAAAGTTAGATTGCCTTTCACATGAAAGCTGGACGTGGCCCACTAATTATTTCTCAAGAATGAAGGTATGAACATGTTTCACTAAGCACTGCATCTTACGTGCACTTGCTTGAAATTTCTTACTAAAACGTAGTGTTGTGCGAATAGTAGATTTTGAGTTCGAAGCGAATAGAGGTATTGGCCGAATATTTTCTATGTGAATATCGAATAGTTTTTCCACGCTTTTTACTATCATTGCATAATGCTTAGACGAAAACCCAGCTGAACTCGTGAAGGTTATTCCACTTGTTCGTTTATAAGCCAAGTGCATTCTATCTATATTTATGAACTGTGACCTTAGAAGTTCTGATGTCTTGGGATGGCAAGTAAACGATGGATTTGACGTAAAATGAATCTTATAGAGATGCCCAATTGAGTGAATTTACAAATCTTGCTATATAAATAATCTTTCTTTAATTTGATTGAGTTAAAAAATGAAAGCCGTTTACAATTCTCTGTAATGCCGGATTAGAGCGCAGCTCTTGAGGAGGAGGACGGTAGGGTACTGAGGGATAGGATGGAAGGGTACTGAGGGATAGGTGACTTTCTGAGGTAACGTGACCTCAGGGGGGGAGGGGTCACGTGACCTCAGGGGGGTGACCCTCGTGACCCTCGTGAGGGTAACTCCTATAACCCTCCTGACCCTTGTGAGGGTGACCCTCGTGAGAGTAACCCTCGTGAGCGTAACCCTTTTGAGGGTAACTAACTCTCGCAACCCTCGTGAACTTCGTGAGAATAACCATCGTGAGAGTAACCGTCACTATGGTAACCTTCGTGACGTCATTATGAGAAACTTTTCATAATGCAGCGCGCGATTACGCCGACGCCGCTCAAGCCGGAAACGGGCGCCTAAGAGCTGCGCTCTAAAAGAAGGAATCGCGCATGAGGAACGCAGGTTGTCATGTAAGGGCATCTCTGCCTAACATATATACTCTTGCATAGCAGTCAGTTTAATTTTGAAACTTTTACCACGAAGTAGATATACACGTTCACAAAGTTTCCATTTATTTTCAAATACAGCCGACACGCGTGCACCATCCCGCGTTCAATGTACTATGCTTTTCTTCCAAGCACGCAATTGCGATATTTCTACTTTCCCAAGTGTTAATCGTGGCGGGTTACCCTGTTGAGTGCGCTTTTTACCGAGCATTTATGTAATGCAAAGAAGCAACACACACGGAGCTCGCTTCCGCGGGGATTGCTTCTCCGCAGTGCAGTGATGTTCGGTAAGAAGCGCACTCAACGAGACTAGCCCGCCGCAACCATCACTTCGAAAAACACGAATAGTGCAGTTATTTTCAAATCGAATATAGAATAGTGTATTATTTGAAACTACTGTTCGAAATTCCGAATATTTGCACAAATTTACTAACACGGTGTTTAATTATGTCTGGGAGGTACAGTTGGCAGTAACTTCTGATTTTAACTCGTGACAGCAGGCTTGAAGTAACTCATTGGGCGCGGCAATTCTGTCTTCAAAGGCATTTTTCGAACTTCCCTTGTTAAAATGGTTTCGTATCATAAGTCACAAATTGGTTTCACTGCTTAGTGTCCACCAGAGTTCAGCTGAGGTTTCTTCAATGCGCTTACATGTAACTCATAGCTTGCGGAAATCGGGTGGTTTATTCCGTCATCACATTCTGTTTACGACCTAACCACATTCCACATTTTTTGTTTTGTTTTACAGGTTCTGTTATTCTTCATATGGACTTGATTGCTCAGGAAATTAGAGGATGCCTTTCACATAAAAGCTGGACATGGCCCACTATTTATTTCTTAAGAATAAAGGTATGAACATGTTTTACTTAATACTGTATCTTGTGTGCATTTCCTTGAAATTTCTAACACAGTGTTTAAGCAGCTGTTAATCTCTGGGATGCGCAGCTGGCATTAACTCCTGAAAGTAACTTGGGCCCAAAGCCTAGTCACATTCCGTGACACTTGATATTTAATTTGAATTGTTCCCGCTTTAAAAATTAGTTTACGTGCTGTCCGCAACTTGGAGCGGCAGAAAGCTGTAACTCTCAATCACTGAGCTGCACGTCATGCGTGACGACGGGAATCGTTCCGATATTAAAAATTAGATGGCGTGTTGTCCGCACCTTTCAGCAATGGCCAGAGCCTGTTGAGCTGCTAGCTGCAGTGATTTAACAAAACGGACATCTCAGTGAGCACTAAATATAGCCGTAAAATGCTATATTTATTGTTCACTGAGACGTCCGTTTCGTTAAGGCACTGCAGCTAGCAGTTCAACAGGCTCTGGCCGTCGCTGCAAGGTGTGGACAACACGCCAGCTAAGTTTGTATGTAGGAACGATTCTTGTCGTCGCGCATCACGTACAGCTCAGTGATTGAGATTTACGGTTTTTTTGCCGTTGCAAGTTACAGAAAACACGCCAGCTAATTTTCGATGGCTGAACGATTTCCGTCGTTACACATCACGTGCAGCTGAGTCATTAAGTGTTACGGTTTTCTGCCGTTGCAAGTTACGGACAACACGCCAGCTAATTTTTGATGCCGGAACAATGCCCGTATATGTGGATCATGTGCATGAGAGTTACGGTTTTCTGCCATGCTTCTACGGGTCAAGTTACGGGCAAAAACCGTAGGGCCTTATTACTGTCATACACGTGCCCCGTTAATGCATACCTAGTTAACCTACCTACACCCAGTTAATGGATACCTAGTGCATCACGGTCACAGCATACCTAGTTAATGCTGTGACCGTGAAGCAACAGAGCGGAAATTGTACCGGCGTCGAAAATTAACTGGCAATTTCATTGATTTGACGGGATTTTTTTACAGTGTAGCTGGCGGCGGTCGTCGGGCCATTGCGGCGTAGCTCAGCGTCGGTGGTTTCGGAGCGGCGCTGACGAGAACCTCTTTCTGCAGCGCTTGCTGAACCTTTTCCCTCACAAACTCGGCGATTGAGGCCGAAGCTGGGCTTGCGGAGGCAGGTAGAAGCTTTTTCATTTCCTCCCGGACGACGTCCCGGATGATATCGCGTATGCCTGTGCTGTTGCAGCCGGAAGACGAAAAGGCAGCGACGCAGGGAAGTCGCTGGTAGTGTCTGGCGCGTGCTAGTAGGGCACGTTCCATATTTATCGCCTCCGTGACGAACCCGTCCACAGTTGTCCGGGGATTGCGGATGAGAAAGCCGAATATCTCGCTTTTCTCACCCCGCATCAGGTGGTGCAGCTTCTTCTCTTTGGTAGCCTGAGCATCGGCGCGGACGCTGGGGTGGAGAACATCCTCGACGAAGCTGGTGATGCTCTCATTTAATCCTTGGGCTCTTGTTCGCAGATCTTCAGCCTTCTCACGTCGGTGTTGGCAGGCAAACGTCTTCTTCAGTTCTTGCTTGCGCACCTCCCACGAAGTCAAAGAAGCCCGTGGTTCTCGAGCCAGTGCATCGCAGTTCTTTCCAGCGAGAAGTAGATGTTCTGCGAGCAGTGCTCAGCTGACCACGCGTTATTGCGGGCCCCAGATTCATAATGTTGGAGTCAATCCTCGATGTCCTCGTAGACCTCCCCGCGGAAAGGCGTCAGAGTCCTTAGTGCGACGGCTAGGTATACAAACATGGCGGCGGCCGGGGTCTGCGACAACTGGTTGTCCATCGTCAGCCTCGCTGTCCGCTTGGTCCTAGGCAAAAAAAGTCCAAATTCTGGGTGTAGGCCTTGGGTTCGGCAGCTTAATCGGGTCTTGGTAGTGTCTTCCTCGGGTCGTCGAGGGCTTGCTTTGGGACTTGCACTGCGGGCCCTCGGAGGGGTACGCTGCAGGGACCATGCGGTACCGCGCACCTCCACCAGAATGTCACGTGTGGTGACAAAAAGAACAATAAATAAACAGGAATAAATAAACGTTTATTTGGGCGAACTTGTGCCCAAAAGAAAAAAAGAATAGACGATAACAACAGAGCGTCGCGGGTGTTGAAGTCGGCGGAACAGCAGGATCGAACACGCTGGGCGAGACTGACCCCGGCTCGCCACGCGGGGCACCTTTTGTTGCAGAGTTAAACGTTGGGCTAGTTGGTAGCAGTTTATGATAAAATAGAAACCTTTTGTACCGGTGTGGGTTTCTAGATCATTCGGCCTAGAACGTTCGATGCCTAGAACATTCGTAACTCCATGAGTCGAGAAAGTGCTCGAACTAGCGAAAACGACAAGTAGAAAGAATAAATAAAAAAAAAAAACATTCTGCTACCTGGAATCGAACCCAGATCCTCCGGGCGACAGTTAAGCACGGTAACAATTTGGCCGCGTACGCGCTCGTCCTGCGACGCTCGTGGCAATATAATGTTACGAAGAAGACGCAGACGTGTGCCTATCTCAAATACTCTAGTCAAGATATTGTATTTCAAATACTTTTTGAAGTATCTTGGTATCTTACAAATACTTTTGATCGAGAATATTTGATACTGCATTTTAATTACATTTCTGAGTATCTTGTACTCATTACCTCGAATACTTTTGTGACATTCCGCCATTTTCCAAGTTTTTCGGTATGAAGTGGCGTGGGCGTGGCACAAGCAAGCATGAACATTCTTTCCAGCAACCAAACCCTGTTTATAGCTCCGATAAGCTACGGTGACTTAGATTGAGCTCGTGAAACGATCCCTTTTGTGCCGATTGTGACTCATATTTCACCTCGAATTTCGTACAATGAAGCTTTTCCCCTCGCCTTCCCAAAGACGCCTTTCATTTCCCAGAGTTTCTCCAAAAAAAGCCTCAAAGAAAAGGGGTGGTTTTACGGAAGTCATCATTGCCAAACTGAGTCTCAACACAGATCGGGACACAACCCACAACAGCAATGCAGAATTTAGTGTCAAGAAAATAACAAATAAAAGAAAATGAGGAGCAACGCAAATAGAAGACACTGCTTTCTTTTTTCTGCTTGTATACTTTATTTCACTACAACAAAACGTCGGGTTTTTGTTTGTTTTCTTTGTTAGTCCGGCATTCATTGCTTTCGCGAACACTGTCTGTAAGCGAACATTGGTCATCAGAGAACAGGACAGGAAACGTACTGCGAGCAGGATGACCCCTCAAATTGACAACAAAGTGTCACCCACCGTTGAGTGCCTTTCTGAACGCAACCTACTTGAAGAAGGCGCGACCAGTGCTGTGGCTAGTATGTGGGCTCTATTTGTTTTCTGTTCACTCATTTCCGTATCCCAAGTTTGTTTATAATCACCTCCCCGTAGAGGGACAGTGGCGTACATTTTGTCTTGGGTGGGGGGGGGGGTGTCAATGACATGAATTCACCCCCCCCCCCCCCCCTTGACGAAGCAGGGTGAGCTCGGCAGTACGGACGCTCACGCTGTTCGCTATGTGCTGATCACTGTGACCACGTGCCTTCGCCCGATCATTTGAGTGGAACCTTCGAAACGACACTGGCACCAACTTCCGGCACCGATGGCTCAAGACCACCGCTGCGGCCGTTCGTCTTCAGTGGGCTTGGTGGCAGCATGATGAACAGGCCACTGAGTTTCTTCTTCTTTGCCCTGCAGATTGTCAAGTCGTCAGTACTTGCTGAGTCAAGTGGCATTGCAGCTTCCATGCTGTTCACTTTCCCCGATATTTACGCTGACACCGCAGAATCCTGGTGCCCAGTCACTAACTGTTCGCCATGTGCTGATCGCTGTGACCACGTGCCTTCGCCCGATCATCTGATTGGAACCTTCGAAACGACACTGGCGAGACCAACTTCCGTCACTGACGCCTCAAGATCACCGCTGCGGCCGTTCGTCTTCAGTGGGCTTGGTGGCAGCATGATGAACAGGCCACTGAGTATCTTCTTCTTTGCCCTGCAGGTAGGGTTTATTTGTGAACATTATTCTCTTAGGTCCGACAACAGATTTTTGTTGCTGCTACCTTGCTCACTGCGTATTGTTACACCTTGTTCTTTCTTGTTAGATTGGCCTAGAGTTTGTTTAACCCTGCTAATTCGTAACGGCGACGTTGAGAGGATGAAGGCCCTGATGAAGATACTCAGGCTCTTCTTAAACAAATCCTGAAAGGGGAAGCGAAAATTGCTGCCGACATTACCCAGATTAAATGAAATCAGGCATCTCTACAGACTAAACTTGATGGTTTCGAAGCACGCCTTACTGTTATTGATTCCAATTTATCACAACCACCAGGTCGTGATAACAAGTTGCGGTGTCTTGAAGATGGAATTGTTGCTCTTAGGGTTGCCGTTGCCCAGCTAACAGATAAGAACGAAGACCTGGAAAATCAACCTCGTAGGAACAATCTGATTTTTATGGGTTAGAAGAAGCTGAAAATGTATCGCCCAAGTCTCTACTTAACTCTGTCACAAATCTTTTGTCTTCCAAGCTTTCGGTTACCTGTGACGGCTTTGAACGCTGTCACCGTCTTGGTTCTAATATCGAGGGTAAAATTAGGCCTATTTCTTACGGGTGGTTGACCACCGTGACAAAATTTTAATTCTTGAAAGCGCACGAAAACTGAAGGGTACCCGTTTGTTCATTAACGAGGATTTCTCCCCACGCGTACGTAACATTCGTAGGCAGCTTTGGCATGGTACGGCCGAGTTCAGACGGAACGGTACAAAAGTTTTTTTACGTCATGACTACACGCTTGTAAATAATGTTCGGTACAAACGGGACGTGTCAAATAATTGCATTATAAAATCTTCTCTAGTTACTTTTACGACCGCTGAATGACATGCGCAGAGTAAGCTCTTTTCCTTGTTAAATCTTAATGCCAGAAGCCTTTTCCCGAAGTCAACTCGATTTGCTTGCATTGCTTCTCCTTATTGCCCCCATGTCATATGAGTTACTAAAACCGGGTTGCACGACTCTATACTGGACTGTGAATTTAGTCCACCTAATTATGATGTGGTACGTTGTGATAGGCCATCTGGAAGGGGTGGTGGCGTAGCTTTATTTTTTAGGTCTGGTGTCCGCCTTCACTGTACTTCCTCCCTTAGCAAATACAGAGTCACTATGGTGTAAGGTGGACGTCGATAGGTTTTTCCTTGTTGTTGGGGCTACTTACAGAGCTCCCGGTTCTTCCGCTCAAATGCTTTTTGATATCCATGATTACATATTGAAACATAACCTTAGAAACTACAAACCCATCCTTACGGGAGATTTTAACTTGCCTGACATAAATTGGACTACGCTAACAGTGGGCAGCCGTGATAAACAGCTGTGTAATGCTCTTGTTGATATCGCTATGTCGTTTAATTTTGATCAAGTGGTACATCAGTGTACTAGGGATAATTCAATTCTTGATCTCGTTTTCCTTAGTCATAGCATTACTTTGTCCGGTTTTGAGTGTTCTGTAGTTAGGGGTATATCAGATCACAGTGCTGTTTTTGTGACGCTTAATATTCGTGTACTGCACGCAAATCCCGAAATTGTCTTCTTTCTGGACTTTTCTAGAGCAGATGACGCGTCTATTCTTGATTTCTTTAGTTTTTATTTTGATGAATTTGTTGCCCTAAGTAATGACTGTGACGTTGATGTGTTACTCAGCAAATTCTGCACGTTAGTCAGCGACTGCATTTCGAAGTTTGTTCCAGTAAATTAAAAAAAAAAATAACGAATCTGACACATCCTTGGATAACTAGGGAAGTGTTACAATTACCACGGCGCCTTAAGAGGAATAAGAAACTAAAGCATAGTGTTAACCCAGTGCACGTAGACAGTTTTGAATGTTTGAGGAAAACGCTTGAAGAAAATATGGCTGCCGCAAAGGAGGTTTCTTTTAATGTAACACTGACTCAATTTATGAAATCAAATCCAGCAAAGTTTTGGAGGTCTATCATACCCTGAGATGAAACACCCCGTAATTTCATTATTCAGTTTAAATGTGTTAATGACCCTTCTGATATTTCGAATAGCTTTAATGAATATTTTACCGCTGTTTATATTCTGGATAACGGCTGCGAACCTAGTTTTTGTCCCACTATATCATGTCCACCGTTAACAAACATTCAGGTTAATGACTCTGGTGTAGTTAATTTGCTCCTGAACCTCGACTGTAAAAAGAGTTCAGGCCTGGATGATATTCCAAATTCTTTTCTGCATCGTTACTCCGTCTGGACATCAAGATATTTAACTATGATTTTCCAAAAGTCTCTTTCATCCGGAATTGTTCCTCGACTTTGGAAATCAGCAAGAATAGTTCCCATTTTCAAATCCGGTAATAAGCAGAGTCTTCTGAATTATAGACCAATTTCTCTTGCATCCTCTTGCAGAACTCTTTGAACACATAGTGTGTAAGCATATCTCCAACTATCTTGAAAATAATTCTTTACTCTGTCCTCACCAACGCGGTTTTCGTCGTCTTTTCTCAACCACTTCGCAGCTTCTGGAATTAGATAAAAGAGGTCAAGTTGACGCCATTTTTATTGACTATTCGAAGCCGCTTGATAAAGTCTTCCACACCAAGCTTCTTTTAAAGTTTAAGGTCGTTCTTAAAAACTCCCTTCTGCTTGACTGGATTTCAGATTATTTGAATTGCAGGTCGCAGTTTGTTTCATTTGCTAATGCCTTCTCTTCGGTAGCTTCGGTTAGCTCAGGTGTACCTCTGAGTTTGGTGTTAGGGCATCTTTTTTTATTTTATATATAAATGATGTCGTAGAAATCATACCCGTTAAAATTCGTCTTTATGCAGATGACTGTATTCTGTACAATAACATTTCGTTTCCGAATGATCAACTGTTACTTAATGAATCCTTTATCCGTTTTTTTAATTGGAGCAAGAAATGGCAAATCGATATTAACTTTGATACGACTGTGTTTATGAGATATACGAATAAGAGATCCCCTTTAGTTTTTAGCTAAGGCATCGATGATGTCATTTTAAATTAATTTACGGAGTTCAAATATTTAGGTGTTTTTTTCACGTCCAACCGCAAATGGTACAAGCATGTCGACTTTATTTGTTCTGCCGCCCTTAAAAAATTAGGTTATGTTAAGCGTACTCTTAAATGCTCTACTAAAGAGGTTAAACTCTGTGCTTATAAGACCGTTGTTAGGCCCATCTTGGAGTATGAATCGGTTGTTTGGGATCCTTATTTTAAGAAAGACATTAATCTCGTTGAATCTTTCCAGGCCAATGCTGTAAGGTTTATTTTGAACAGGTATGACCGTAATTTTTGCCCCCCTCGGCCGTTTGCCTTTGCCTTTGTCTAGAAGGCGAACAGTTGATAGAATTAAAATGTTGCACAGAATTGTTAATGAGGGCTGTAGAATAGAGCGAAGTAAATATATTTCATTATCTACTAGCACACGCACCAGACGATATCATTCATTAAACATTGTTCCTTTTCAGTCTCATACTAACTGCTTTAAATATTATTTTTTTCCACATAGTATTGAAATTTGGAATAATCTTGCTGGGAAAATACGTACTCTTCCCTATGGGGATTTTATTAGCGCTGTTCTGCCTATTCTTTTCAGTAACGCATGACGTCTTCGTTTTCATTTCTGTTATGTTCAAGGGCATGTTGTATTGTTTGAATGACAATTTGTTTCTGTATTTACTCCACTCCTGCAATCACCTCACAAAGGTCACAGTATGTCTAAATAAATAATAAAAAAAAGATTAGCGAGGCGCTGTTAAGATAAAACGAGGGAAGCTGGATTGTCATTTCTGAAAACGAAGCAGGCTTCATTTACAGGAATACGGGCGTGATGGCTCACTGTTCTACTGTCGTCGTAGTTGCGGCCCCACAACTTTAAAAGCTTTATCGCTTGCAACTCACCCCGCTTTTTGAGGTAGCACTACATTGTCAACGCATGAAGGCCAGACAAAGCACAAGGATAGCTATAGAACAGTGTCTGCTCTGTTACATGGGCGCCGCATGCTTTTTTACGCTTATGCAATGACACAGTAAAAAAAGGGGGGGGGGGGGCAGCGCTTTTTGGGAGATTTCGTCTTTTTAAAAAATTTTCCCATATATCGTAGTGCAAGAACGTCGAAAAGGCAGCGTCACGAAGCTCCAAGAACAACACCAATGCCAAGAGTGCTGTAAAGAGCAAAAGCCATATTTTATGCGCAGCCCCTCTGTTCACAAGAGCCTGCGCTTGAGATCATTATTTGGATTTTGGCTAGGATTTTGGCCACTGGTGTATAGGCAACCTGCAATGCTGTTTGGTTTGGCTCTAACTAGTGACTGAAGCGAGAAACATTGGGTGTGCCTTGGTGTGGCAGCCGCATTGTTCAAACGTGAGCTATTACTCTAGTGGCGCCTCTATAGCCTGGTGTCTGAAGCAAGAAATACTGGGTAGTCTAGCAAGCCGTGATCACATAACATGTAAGTACGGGGGAAGCTGCGGCCTGGCGAGTCAATCGGAACGTGACTGTGCATCACCGGAGTGCGCTTTTAGCACTAAAAAGTATAAGGCTACTCGATGCGTCATGTTACATTATGTGCGTGTTGCGCTCATATACGTAGCGGATATAGAAGCCATCGGCACGCAATGTAGGACTTATCGCTCACCCTTTGCCAAGTTACACCGATGCAGGGTATAACCTTGAGCTCTCACTTTACCGGCGCCGCCTGGCTGTTACCGGATGGCTATACTGTCACAAAAAATTAAGCAGCAAAAAAAAAAACATCTTGCCGCTGAGAAATCAGGGCAACCGTTATCGCGCAAACACTAGGGGCCCATATATTGGGCGAGGGTAATTCTGAACAATCACAAAACCAAAATCTATTACCTATTAAGGGTTTAACAAATTCGTGCTACAGAACAACAGGCCGAAGGGAAGTTTCTTATTTTTGCTAGGCCACTTTAACTTGCAGTGTGGCCCAAATGCAGCAGCGGCATATCCTCGGGGCCATGAGAAGTCGTCAGTCCGTACTCGTCGTTCCGTCACTGGCAGAAATGACATCACACACCACACACAAACACGCAAACCACACGCCGAACATGAAAATGAACTTGAATACCCTTACGCCTATGCTTAGTGAGAATATGTAGGCTCTTCGGAGTTTCTAATGTTCCGTGCAACGAAAAGAATAATCTAATAACGAATTGCATCGGACGCCACCTCAACATGCAAAGCAGAAAGCAAGACGTACTTCATCGTATCCGTAAGCGACCATCGAGATGGGCGTCTCGATGGAGAGAAATTTCACTTGCTTTCTGAAATAATTAGTCAAAGTTACTTTTTTATTCGCGATAATCTCTATAGTCAGTGACAGGTCAAGAACGAAGTGGAAGCTCCTCCCACCTCTTTACACTTTAGTAGAGCGAACGCTGGAGAGGAGGCAACCGCCTCTCCACCATTCACTCTGTTGAAGTGGAAAGGGGTGGGAGGAGCTTCCAGTTTGTTCTTGACCTGTCACCGACTATAGTCTAAAGCACGTAATTCTGATCAGAACACAAGGAGTGCGTGAGCGCAGCGCCACCCGTTGCAAACAGCGCAGTGGTTTTTACAATTCATTTATTGTTCCTTACATTGCTGACATTTTTTTATATTATAATTAAGAGTGCGTTTTATTATGTTCACTTTAATTTGATTTATCTATGTATTTCAGTGAGGATAGTTTGTTATACTTTGCCTTGAAATTACCATCCTTCACCCCCCCCCCCCTCCCCCCCCTCCCCCCCAACTATTCCGAAATATCTGTTCGCTATACATCTGAGGTCAAGTTCCGCATTCCATCAAATAATCATGAAAGAAGAAATATTGACTGTTTTATTTATATGAGCATTTTCTACCTTACAAACATTCCTCCCGAAAGCATATCAACTGGAGATGGTCCGCGCTCCCCCTTTGCTCCGTGCCCAGTGCAAGACCGACTGCGTGAGCAGGGTAGCGAGCGGGCGGCAGGAGGGGGGGGGGGGGGGAGAGCTTTGACATTTCGAGGGTGGGGGTTTCGACCCCCCAACCCCCCTCTGCCTACGCCACTGTATAGGGAATATGGACTGTAGTTAAACGATGCGTCCAAGTTGCGCCGCAGGACGTGATATCCAACGATGTCATTATAACTGAAATGACTTTTTTTTTTTCTCAGAAATTTTTTGTAACATGTAGCACGAATGTAGCAGAAGCATGTAGCAGAATCCCTGTCGCACAAGCCCAGTATCATTACCCCTACGTTTCGAAAACCCCGCTTTTAATTACTTCGTCCCGTATTCCCCGCGTGCCAAAAGCCCCGTCCTCACTGTCCTCGCCCCACCCAGTTCACTCTTCAACCAGCATTGTTCCATGTCTTACCCTAACCTATTGAGGGTCTGCAAAGGTTCTTTTAAGTGAAAGAAGCAACAAAATATGGTTAACTTGAACTGCCCAAAAACTTAGAATGACGTACAAGTGGCCGATTGCATCAATCTGCATCACCAGCTATGCACACCGCTATCATAGGGGGATATTCAAACGCAGAGTTGTGTACTTTATCTAACTAGATGAGTACAAATCTTTTTCTTTTTTAGAACGACGTAAGAAGAATGGAACTGGTGTTTGGTGCTGTGATAAGTATGGCGCCACGAGCTTCTGTTTAACAGTATGGACAGAGCCCACTTCGTCGGAATTGTGAATCCGCGCGTGCTTTAGTGTCGACGAAAGCTTCGGTTACATGCTTATTCATATTAGCTGTAACTAAAAATGTTTTGCCAGTGACTGACATTTTCTGCGTATTTGCACTTCTAACGTCGCAAGACGTGAATGTATATATATATATATATATATATATATATATATATATATATATCATGATGTCCTTTCGCTTACCGCACTTCAAGAATATTAAAGGATCTCAGAGTTATATTTGGTACTTGTAATTTTGGCCTCAAATCCGATATTTAAGCCGAAAGGTTTCTGGACCTCAATATCAGGGGTTTTCCTACGTGCAGTGTCTAAAACCAAATACATATGGGCTTGTCAAATAAAATATCTTCTTTCCTTGGCTAATCGGTCCATCATTCCTAGCAAGAACTACGAAGTATTGAGGATTTTTACAACATTTTCGTAGTTCTACGAAAATAGTTTTAGATCTCAGAGAAATTGTAAACTTCCGTTCTAGCAACCGAAAAAGTACCACGGAGAATATAATAAACCATAAAAATAAGAATTTGTCACGCCTTCTCCGTTCGTCAGCTTGTTTAGATTAAAGCTGAATCTGTGAACTCGAATATGGTTTTATGATGCACTGAGGCTACTCGTTCAGCCTCCGACATCCTCGGTATCCGGCCGTTCGGAAGGGTAGGTCCAGGAACGCCATTGTTGACGTCGTCTTTTAAAGCCCGCACCGACACAGCCATGTGGGCACGGGTTCATCCCCAACTATATGCTTCATTACGTCGCACGCGGGAACACTGCCACTAAGTTGCCCCACCCACCCACCCCCCGCCCCTCCCAAAAAGAAAAAAAAGAAAAGAAACTTTGATTAATAATAGTTGGAGGGAGAAAGAGGAACAGCGATGTCGATCTAACGCAGTGACGCGCCAAATCCTACGCTGAGGCGGGCCTGTTCTCCGAGCCAGCCGAAAGTCGTCGAGCCTTCAGCTGTCGCAACTTTCCAGCTGATCGACCCTTGGATCGCCGGACGGATGCAATCCGACGAGAAGGGCCCGACCACGACGCCCCGAGGCCACAACTCCTCACCGAAAAGCCACCGTCGACCAGCGAAAACCCTCCTCCGCCCTTGCCGGCGGGCTTCCAGGCCGCCGGGCCAAGCTATACGTGCCTCGACTTCCGACGCCGGCGGTTTTCCGTGCTTGCCGCAGCTCGTCCACATCACGCTACAGATCTTTCTCCGCGCGAAAGGCGAGAGAGGGAGGCAAAAGCTCCACTGCCCTACCTCGCAGACAACGGTCGCCGCGAACCTTGAACCAGTTCTGGCCGGCAGGCTGGTTGGCTGGACGGCTAGGCTGGCAGGCGGGCATGCCGGACAACTGCGGAAGTAGGGTTAGCGTCGGATGCCGCTATCGGACAAAGGCATCGACGGGAACCGTTGTTTGGCCGTTCCTGCCCGGAGTGTATTGTTACGCCGAGGGTGGGAGTCGGGAGGTGTCTCGTCGCCATCTCTCTCGCTCGGGTGTGATGGGGTCCGTGGGATGGGCGGAGGCGTGGGCGTCGTCGCCTGCTGCGGTCCGAAGAGTGCTCTTGGATTCAGGGACGACTCTGCCGCTGATGCCAATCGGCGGCGCTTGAGGCATGCTCGATCTCTTACCGCTTCGCGTGCTTGATGATCGGTGCCTTGGGTGCGTGGCTGCAGTTGTGAAAGTGCGGCTGATTGTTTATGCGTGCGGTGCTTGTTTGCTGGCGATTTGGGAGGAAGCTTTTGGAACTGTGGAATGTGAAAGCGCACGCGCGTGAAGCGGTCCAGTGATTTGCAGCCTTGTGTATTCCATATCGCAATCGTTTCGTTCCTGTCGTAATCATGGCAAGTTCCTATGCGCGAGGTGTTTTAGCTAGCAGAGTCGGGGATGGATGCTTTTTTGCGTTTGGTATTTTTGTAGTTAATACAACTGTACTTGGTACAACTATAAACTGAGGAAGGTAAGACATGCTTTAAAATGAGCGATTACTGAGCGTTTCCAATATACAGCCGCTACTCCAGCTGATTCATCTCATTTGGAACGATCGTTTCGTACTTATATCTAACAGATCATCAGTAGTTTAAATATAAGCACTTTATTAATTATGCTCTCATTTGTTATTCTTGTTTTTACTTGTTCTATTCGTTAATTACTGTGCTGCATTCATATAAAAATTAGCGCAAAAAAGACTTGACATAAAGACGAAGAAGCAAACAGGACAAGCGCTGTGCTGTGTGCTTCTTCGTCTTTTTGTCCCGTTTTTATTTTTTTTGCGCTAATTTTAATATGAATTTCGAGTGCCAACTTACCCAGCAGACCAAGCTTTTACTATGCTGCAAGCAACTGATTATCTCCCATTTTTATTATGTCTATCACAATAAAGTCACAAATATATTGGTGGGATGCTGAGGGAGATGAAGCTTTGCTCTACAAATCATAACCAACGCTCCGAATTATGTCCAGTATATATACGTATAAAACTGTGCACGTTTTTTGTTCGTTTTTTAATGTAGTGGTGTGCGTTTTTTTTTTATATTTCAGTCGTTTTAAAGCATCTAGAAACAGTCCTTTTAAACGTGTTGTTTACGAATAATATTCTCTGAAACAATTTCATCCCGTAATTAGGCACATCGTATCAAACATTTACCAAATTTTGATACAGAAATGCATGTGTATTTACGTGTTGAGCTTGAAAGCTTCAAATTACCACATGCTCCAGATTATATCTGGTTGCAAAACGTTTGTAGTTAGATTGTATTGTTTAAGTGTATCGTCTAGTGCGTGATCAAATAAGCCGCGCTGGGCGAAATGCCCATTCGCACGTCATCATACAACGTTGCAAATGGTCTGGAGCTCATGGACGGGTTTAGAGTGTGTGTGTGTGTGGAAGGGGGGGGGGGGGTTACATTCCCTCTAAGTCTACAATGTTAACTTTTTTCTAAATGAAAGATCAAAATCTTATGAGAAAGTTATTTGTTCTTGGTGACATAACAAATATTAGGCCAACAAAACAGATCTAGGCAACGTTTTTCTCGTGATGTCATCAACTTGCAGCCCCCCCCCCCCTCCCCACAAATGCCCACCGCTCCCCCACCCCTGACCCATAAATCCGCCCCTGTGTGGAGCTAATATGACCCTACAATTATACAAGTTGGCAACCAACGCGATTGTTTTTCTAGGGTTCTCGCATGTAGTAGGTTATTTGTGCAATAACTATACAGCATCACCTGGTTCCCTTATGCGCTTAATGTTCCTTTGTTTGAAGTGTTGTCCTTCAATTTTCAATAACTTTGTACATTGTTTTCAAGAATTCAATATTCCTATGTATTTTCTAACGTTGGTGCGATGAAGTTCTTATCTTATAAATAGGTTTCCCCACATTTTCGCATAAAATAAAGAGCACGCGCCTCTGACTATAATCAAGTTAAAACTAGTTAGAACCTCTATCTTCAAAACATTTCCAGTAAAGTTCAACCAAAAAAAAAAAAGTAACGCGATGAGATGGCGGCGCATTTATGAGGAAATTAGTTGTGTCATTCAAATCCAGTGGCAGCCCGCTTCCTTGTTTTGACCCTATTTTTGGAACATTACGGTTGCCCATTCATATACCTATCTCTCTCTGTTGTTCCCTGATTGTCTACATGATTTGCATCCTTATTGCTACTTGTTAGAGTTTACCTATTGTTACACAAAACCTCGCTATATGCGCGTACTAATCTCTCCTCCTGATAAAAACCAAATTAGAAGGATGTCACTTATACAAGAGCATGTAAGAGGATATGAGAACGTATTTATCATTCCTTACGACATTTAGAATATTAATTCGTTCTGGTATGTTAAAAAATCATATAAAAAAAATTCTCATTTCAATTCGCTCTATGTGCCAGACACATGATTATCATGTGCGCTGTAAGAAACACCGCTTCTGAATTTGACCTCCATTTAGCTCTAAAACGAAGAAAACCAGAACTATCAATATTTGCTAATTATAGCACCTCATAAGCAAACTACAGTTACTAAATGTTTATTTACTTACAAATATACATCAATTGTTCCAAGTGTATAGCTTATTAAATTTAAAACAACAATCGCACAAAACGTAAGTATTCACAATTGCACTTAGTATTTACGAAGTAATGCAATTACTCTGGAATTACTTTCGCTACTCGACTTGAGTAGCATTGCTATTTAACAGCATTTTCCGTAATTATATGTATTATTAAAGCGGTAGTTTTAGTAAGCCAACCAACCTCAGGAGTCGCGTAATTCCGAAATGTGTAGGTCGGTCAGTCCTTGACTGCTAAACAATCATGGAAAAAACGGCAACCGGCGCCAGTGTTCCAAACCCGGTCACCGTCGTGGAAGCCGAGTGCGCTGGTGTCTGAGCCGCGGACCCAGCCGGCAGAAACGGGAGGCGTAGGAGCAGGTGGTGTGAGAAAGCGCGCGCAGCGGAGGGGGGTGGAAAGGGAAAAAAGCAGCAACAGGTGGTGTAGAAAGAGCTCGCCAACCGAGGAGTGAAAAGGGCAGGAAAACGCGCTTGCCCTCTATTGGTGACCCGTAACCTGTTGCCATACAAAGCCCTGCCCTAGGCTCCACCTAAACTTGAAGCCCAACCGACCCGATTCACTGAAAGACTAAGGGTTATCCTGAACTAGGCACTACCCACACTAGAAACCTACAGCATTCAAACGCGCTTGGCAGAATGTCCAAAACAGCAGCCAATTGGTTTGGTCCTCACCAAATTAAATTAGGGTTAATTATGCAACCTTTCATGTTTGTCATGTGTTGTGTTTTGTTTTATAAAGTTTATCAATCATATCTAAGAGGACCGAGTTTCGAGTGCACTTGTTATCATGGTTTTATTACTTTGCTACATAAATCAAATTGTAAGAACATTATCTTCATCACCGCAATACGAAGTAACAGTGGAATTTTTCAAAAGCCAGTCCTCCTATTTTGGCGGAGGGCAAGATTAGGAATATATTGTCATGCAAATTATGCAATTACTGACGCATAAAATGTATTGAATTTCAATCATAACAACTGTTAGTCAAAAGTAGTGATTGCAATTAGAAATTATTAATTAAAAAAATTACAATAATTAAATTTCCTTGAATTAGTACGCAAGTAAAAACTTGTGGAGAAGCGCGAAATTTCTCTAATGACTTTGGCTAGAGTTTTTCAAGGGATATCTATATTCACGTGCTTACCTCATGAATGTAACAGTTATTTTTGTAACATAAGTAACGATATTATAAACAGCCTCGGGAAAACAACATCCACGATAATTATGCCTTAGCTGGAATGATGAAGTCACAGGATGAAAAGAGTAAAAAATGGAAGCTGCAGCAATCATAAAAGATAAAGATAAAACTGGTTGATCTTTGGCTCACGACGTCCAGTTTGGACCGTGCTGAGTTAAGCTACGCAATCTGAGTCAAGGTAATAATAAGTGGCAAGGAGTAGCGGGAACCTTTGTTAGGTGGAGGCTCTAAGACAATGCGGTTTTGTTTCAATGGAGTTCGTGCTGGTTCAAGCAAAGTGCCGTTTTTCATAACACAGTAGCGCTTAGCCGACCTTGCAATCGTGTTTCGTGCTGCAGTTTTCCCTCGGATTCTTTGTGGCATTATCATACATTACTAGTTGAGCCTCGTGGGAGTTTCGAGAAACACCATAGTTCATGGAGCAGTTTCAAGTTACACTCCTATAATTATATAGATATATAGATATTTTTTTAACGGGTGTGGGGCGTTTACACTGGTGCCTACACTTTATCATACAAATCTAACATTCCGGTTAAAATTTCGCATCGATAATGAGTGGCCAAATAGTCCAGCTAAAAGACTACACGTGTGTTATTAAGCAAGTGAGTGAGTTGTTTTCTAGGCGTTCTTCGACAATGTCAATTGCACTTGCATCTTATTGTGACATCATCAGTCCAGATTTAGTGAAACAAAAGATGCAACATCACGCACAGAAAATAAGGTGTCTGTGCGCGACAAAAAAGCTTGTAGACTGTGTGACGGATACATCTGTAGTTACCTTCTGTTCCCTATTTCTAATCATACTCCAGTTATTGACATTCTGCTAATAATAAACAGTGAAAGAAAAGTATGTTTGTAAATAGTATCTAGCAGCCATGACTGGATATCTATGTGTAAGGACAGGACGAGGATAACGATTTAATATGAAGGGTAATGAGTAGAAAAGTTTGGGTTTGGCGGAAAATTAAAATATTCGTACAGTCTTCAGCCGTGCTTCAACAAACACTCACGTTGACGTCTCAAGAAGATATTGCACGTTTGTCACGTGTCTGTAATTAATCGGTTTTGTGTTTTAAAGTATTTTATTTATTTAGTTATTTCATTAACCGATTGCTATTTTTGGCATTTCGTATACGTATATTCTTATGTAATCTCTTCCTTTGGAATTATAAAACCCAAAGCTTGATAATAATTCAATTAATGCAAAGATGCAAGTTAGCAAGTTAGCTAGACAAGAATAACGATAATGATCCCTGGAGAAGGGGAACAAGGGGGACAAAGGACAAACACACACCTCCAGGCACAGCTAGGTGACTGGTGTGCGACTGAAAAAAATCCGAATGATCCTGGTATAGACCCTTTCAGGCAACATTTCACGGGCGCCGCCATCTTGACGTCACGTGACCCTGCCGCCATAGCTGACCTTCAGCTTCTCGCCGTTCCTCCGCGTTGTGTGCTGCACAGGCCACTACCGGAGCTTTGTTTTCGTGTTCTTTTACGTTCCGCGTTGAAATTGTGTGTTTTCTTTAGGTCTTTTCGATATTTCGGGCTTTCATTTAATCATTTGATATCTATATTTCAATACAGCTCTTGTAATTTCGTATTTATGAAATAGAATCGGACAGCGAATGGATCGACGATACATAATTATGGCTTCAGAGACCATATAAGTTCATCCCATTCTAACGTTTTTCTCGCTAATAAAGGGCAGTCTACACCATTGCGACATATGGAAATTTCAACTGATGCAGTAAGGCTATCCAGTGGTGCTTCTCACTGCATGTGCGCGCTCGTTTCCGTAAAGCCGACCCGCATGTAAGCGATTTTTCGTGCGACGAAACGAGCGGTGGCGACAACGACGAGAGTCAGCGACGAGCGACGGAGATTTCTTACTATCGCCCGTCGCGTCACTCGGTTTTTGGGTTACTAGAAAACGTCGCTCACCTTCTTGGTCGTTTGCTCCCGTCGCTTCCATGCGGTTTGCCTCGTCGCCCGACTGACCGAGCGACAGCGAAGCGGATCACCGTCGCTTGTCTCGTTGCTCGCCAAATCGCTTGTATGCAGTTTATAGTTAATATCGAGGCGCCAATGGTTCAATGTTGTGTGCTTGTAAATTAATTGAATATAAACCGCATGTAAGCGATTTGGCGAGCGACGAGATAAGCGACGGCGACCCGCTTCGCTGTCGCTCGGTCAGTCGCGCGACGAGGCAAACCGCATGGAAGCGACGGAGCAAGTGACCAAAACCGTGGGAGCGACGTTTTCTAGAAATCCCAAAACCGGGCGATGTGACGGGCGACAGTGCATGAGAAATCTCCGTCGCTCGTCGCTCGTCTCGTCGTACGCTAAATCGCTTACATGCGGGTCGGCTTTACGGAAACGAGCGCGCACATGCAGTGAGAAGCACGACTGCGGTAGCCTTACTGCGTTAGTTGATATTTACATATGTCGCGATAGTGTTGACTGTCCTTTATTAGCGACAAAAACGTAAGAATGGGATGAACTTACATGCTCATTGAAGCCTCATAATCTTGTATCGTCGATCCATTCGCTGTCTGATTTCATTCCATAAATAAGAAAATACAAGAGCTATGTCGAAATATAGATATCAAATGATTAAATGAAAGTCCTAAATATCGAAAAGACCTAAAGAGAGTGCAAGATATCAACGCGGAACGTAAAAGAAGACAAAGACGAAGCTCTAGTAGTGGCCTGTGCATCACACAGCGCGGAGCAACGGCGAGAAACTGAAGGTCGGCTATGGCGGCCCGGAAAGTGCGCGCAGGGCGCGCCGACTGGTGGCAGCTCGAGTAACTGACTCGCTGAAAGCGTCTATAGAACCAGGGATTTCCCCATTTCCAGTGAGTTAACCAGGAGTTGGGCGTCAGTAGAGCAAAAGGGTTTTAACAGCTGCCATCAATCTAACACCAACAAGGGTGAACGTCCTGCATTTTAAGGTTATGAGTAGGGGTGTCGCGAACTTTTGTCGAACCGGATTTTTAGGTCGAACTTTCGGGGTTCGACTAAGTCGAACCGGTTCGACGAACCTTCGAAACTTTTTAGCAGATTCGACCGGTTCGACTTTGCGGACAGTGTGGCCAGACCTTGATAGACGCATGTCTAGGTTTGGAGAATTTATTTTTATGCAAATGGTTATTTTATTTTATGAACAGTTGGAATTAAAAGAAACCACTTCTAATCACTAAAGACATCAATAACTTAATTTTGTTTGTACTGTATTAACTGAAATAACCAACCAGCGGTGCCCTTAATTCATCCATTAGCCATTACCATCCAATCCGAAGCCAACTGGCCAGCCTGTCGCGCATGCGCACACGAGTCGAACCTCAATACAAGGTTCGTCGAAATTTCCACGAAAAGTTCGAAAAAGTCGAACCAGGTCGAACTCGAACCTCGGCCGGTTCGCGACACCCCTAGTTATGAGGATAATGCAAATAATGCAAATGTGCAAGCGAGCTGGATAAGAATAACGACGAAATTGGCCGTGACCTTTACCTTCAAAGTCCTATAAGGCATGAAATGCATTATAGGACTTTGAATTTTCGGTTTTAAAGCTAAATTTAGCGGAGAAACTATATTGGTCACGTAAATTGACGTCGCGTGAACTATATATAGTTCACGCGACGTGAGGTTACGTGACACCAATTTCCCCGCCAACTTCAGCAGGGAAACTAAATTTGTGTATAAGTCACGTGTCGTCAGGTCATATAACATGAATTTCCCAACAAAATTTCCCCACAAAATGGAATTGGTGTATACGTCGCGTGACTTGAATTTTCCCGCCAAATGCAGCTGGGAAACTGAATTGGTATATAGAGTGAAGTAACATCAATTTTCCCGCCAAATTTAGCGGGAAAACTGAGTTGGTGTATAAGTCACGGAACACCAATTCTTCTGCCAAATTTAACAGGGAAACTGAATTGTTGAACAGGTCGTGTGACATCAATTTTCCCGTCAAGCTTAGCAAGGAAACTGAATTGGTGTATCAGTCACGTGACATCAATTTTCCTGACAATTTTTATGGGGGAGATGAATTGGTGATTAGGTTATGAGGCATCAATTTTCTCTCTAAATTTAGTGGGGAAACTGAATTGGTGTTTGGGTAATGTGACGTCAACTTTTCCACTAAATTGAGCGGGGAAACTGAATTGGTCTGTAGGTCCCGTGACGTCACGTCACGTGGAATAAATTTACCGCTAAATTTTACGGGAAATTGAATTCGTGTATATATCACGTGGAATCAATTTACTCGCTAAATTTAGCGGGAAATGCACGGTCGGACGGACGGACAAAAAAAGGGGGGGGGGGGCGTTGTGTAAAAGTAACGTTTGATGCTTTAATAATTCCTGGAGAAGAGGAACAAAAGGGACAAAGGACAAACACAAATCTCCAAACGCAGCTAGGTAACTGGTGTGCGACTGAAAAAATCCGCCTGCTCCTGGTATCAAACCAGGAACCTGGTATCGAACCGCCTGGTCCTGCACCGGAGCATTACCGTTATTGTTTTCTAGCTCGCTTGCACCTTTGCATTAATTGCATTAGTACGATAACCTTGAAATGCAGGCCGTTCACGCTTGGTGGTGTGAGACTGGTGGCAGCTGTTAAAACCCATTTGCTCTACTGACGTCTAACCCCTTGTTAGTTCAGTTAGAAGATCGCTCCTCTTGAAATGAAGAGGCCCCTGGATCGATACCCGGACCAGGCTCATTTTTTCAGTCGCACCCCAGTCACCTAGCTGTGTTTGCAGATTTGTGTTTGTCCTTTGTCCCCCTTGTCCCCCTTCTCCAGAAATTACTATCGTACCCGAAAGCTTATTTGTTTTGTACTGAGAAACTCATCATCCAAAAGTGACATAATCCACAAACACTGGCCAGTGATCGCTAAAACCTTTATCTTCTTGGTGTAGGTTTGTATTTTATATTGAAAAAATAATTAAATTTACTCCTCTGCTTGGCTTACTATAAAATTCAAATGAAACGTGGAGTGCGCTTAGCAGGTGTGGCACCTAAGAGGCATAATGGTTTAATTATTATTTATTTAACTAACTATTACAGAAATAAACAACGCCCATGGCACATTTTATAAAAACAAAATGACAGGGTTTTTAATTCAAACATATTATTCTTTCATAAGCTGGAGTAGAACGCTCTGATAAATGTCAATTATTTAGATTAACTAAGACTAAATAGGTACAAGCAGTGTTCCAGTCACAGAGGAGTAATCGCAAGACAACTTGAACGTTTGTAGTGTTCTAAACATCGTATAAGAAATCCTCTATCGTAGAAGCTTAAAAACAAAAAGCAGAGATACACATACTTTCCAACTAGTAGCCCAACCTAGACATCACATATTTATTTAAAAAAACATTGAAGCTCTTCGTTTAAGATGCAGTTCCACATAACATGAGATGGCATCAATAAAAAAGCTTGTAGTTGCTGTCTGTCCAAACAAATGCACACATTTGTCGTAACCTCTGTCCCCCACGTTAAACATTATTCTTTTTTTTTTTTTTTTTTTGCCTTGTCTTCTTTTAATTTCAGTAGCGTTGGGTCTAGTGATGGGAGAGATTCTGTAAGGGTTGTCTCTCCTGCCGCCTCTTCGAATGCCTGCTTGATTTACAATTTAGCGTCTTGGCTTGAGTTAGAGTCGCCTATACTGTCACGATTGTCTCAGGGACCATCCTTCATGTAAAAAGACGAAACTTCAAACCCTAGGACGTTGTTTTAAAGAACGCTTGCGCAAAACAAACAATCGTGCATGACAGAAAAAAAAAACTGGGGTGTGTGTATGCAGTTTTGAACTTAGTCTGCCTCGACCAAAGACTTGTGTCCCAGCTGTAGATGATAAATGTTGCCAATGCAGTACAAACCGCTAGCCTGGGGTCTTTAACGTGCACCACGTAGTACGGTAGTAGTGATTCACGGCCGCACGCCGGTACGATGCTCATCCAGATCGAAACGGGCAGGGGTGGGTTTCGAATCCAGGATCCTTGGATTCTACAGCTGCACGAAAGAGATGCTCAAAACAAGGTGCTCGTGCACACAACTTTGGTTTGGCTTCTGTCGCGCTTGGCGAACCAGTTTACCCGACCTTGTTGTACCTGCTGCCATCGTGTGGAAGACGCTCGCACTAATCGCGTACCCTGATGAACTGTGCGCTCTCCAGATGTCGCTACGTTAAAGGACTTTTAATTTTGCACAGGTGTCTCTAAATTCAGGCCCGCGGGCCACCTCCGTGGAAGCCTTTCCATCGGCCCGTGACTGGCCTCGGTCCTTCCAATGAAGCCCGGCCCACGGCCCGCTCCAGCATGCCCGCTGCTAATAACACAAAAATAAGTGTGCGTAAAAAAACGATGCCGCAACGCGCACCAAACGCGTAAACGAAGATACGCTGTAAAAACGAAAGAAAACTGTTATCGTGTCATCTCGTCATATCATTAATTAAGCATGCCATCACCAGCCTTAGCATTCTCAGCCTTCTGTTCAATATTTATGTAACTGCGTTTGTGAAAATGCCCTTGTTGTCCCATGTGTATATTGTTTAGTGTTCTCTGTTGTATCAATTGTATACTGTCAGCATCAGTTATATCATCCTTACTAATCTTCTGCCATGTGGGAACAGACAAAAGTTCCTATGCACTTTTAGTTTTCTGGGTCCCAATTATTGAGAATATCATTGAGTAAAGATTGAATATAAAAATATATGTATTCGTCCGCCTTAAATTCCTTTTTTAATTTATATTGTACTAACATTAACTTTATTTCGCGCAGTTTTGTTTGTCACACCAATACCCCAATACCCTACCCAAGCTTTCTTACTCAGGCCGTCCCCGTGGATAAAGGAACCATGAATAAGGTTTCTCGACTGTGTGGAACGTTTGTATGGTCGTCGCCAATGGAGGAAATGCGTCGCTCCAATGTCTTCCTTAATTTGACCCAAGGGGGATTCGGTCTAGTGAACGTGGAGATCAAAGTGAAAGTGCAGCGTTTCTGCGGTTTTTTTTTTTTTAGACACTAAAGAGGATGTTTGTGTCTAGGTACTGCAACAAATAGGAGGAGCCTACCTGAGCCAGTGGCTGGTGAGCAGCACATATGTCCCTGCAAGGTCAACAGCTTTGACGTTTACGA
The DNA here is from genome assembly GCF_016920785.2 of Ixodes scapularis. Classification (NCBI taxonomy): domain Eukaryota; kingdom Metazoa; phylum Arthropoda; class Arachnida; order Ixodida; family Ixodidae; genus Ixodes; species Ixodes scapularis. The sequence goes on from NW_024609857.1 coordinate 150,512,622, forward strand.
GAAAATCCAAGAGGCAGTCGTTTTCTTCAATGCACGTTTTACAGGGGAGTACTTGCTGACAGTAAAGAAAAAGAAACTGTGTTAGAATACAGTCGCGCTCACGACTCCGGATCCATTGTATGGGAGTGGGTTGGAAAAGGCTCCCGGAAAGAACGTCTTTAAGCGTTTACAAAAATATCCTGTACGACCTTCGACAAAACAGTTTTTCTTGTGGTTTCATACAGAAACACTACCGGTTAAACATGGTGGTGTGCCAAGGGTTTCTACGTACCGTGTGGGGACCGTTGTGCGTTCTGCGGGGACAGGAAACCGTTATGCAAGTTGTTTTCGGACTGTAAGAACGCGTATCTGGTCTTGGCTGATTTCCGATGTGTGCTTGATGAGAGGTATAACCCCACATGGGGGTCCATCAACTTTCTCACGACGGGACAAGATCGTTCACAGGTTTTGGAGATGTTGATTGTAGTTGCACTGCATGCTCTTTGGTTGTATAGAACGCTCTATGTGGAGGCGGTTCCATAACTGAAAACGGCGTGGACGTTGTACAATGAGAAGGTGCAATGGACTTTAACCCTCGTAAAGTCAAAGGCAGAGAACTTTGATGAGGGCTAGGAGGAGGTGAACACGAAGATCACTAAACACATGGTTTAAAAAAGGCTTGTTTAGATAGGGAAAAAACCCCGGTGTTGAAATGTTTGGAACATGCAGAGGACATCTGGATTGTAAACTGATTGCAACCTGGATGTGTTTAGTTTCCGAGTACCTCTGTGAGCGTGTGCACGGTTCGATGTACCATCGACTTGCTGGCAGAGCCATGTGGCCGCAAATGTTGTAAAAAACATCATGCGATAAATAAAAAGAAATATTAGTCAGGAGCGTGTCTGACTCGCAACCGAAGGGTCGTAAGATTGAATCCCGCCTAAAATTGTTTTTCTTAAGGCAAAGGAATTACTTTATAAAATGAAATCATTTGAAGCATACGGCGACTTTTAATTCGCATTACATGTCATGTTTTCATTACTTCTTTCCACGTGTGATGTCATGTTTCACGTGAGCATTGCGGGTTGTTTTAAATTCCTGCGCGAGGGCATGTCGTGGTGACGTCATGACCCTTTCGACCAATCAGGATTTTCCAGTCACGCCACCGACATCGGCTTTTCTGCGACATGAGCTCCTTAACGCTGTCGGGTTAAAATCATCAATTACCAAGGGTGATTCTCATTCGCAAATTAAATTGACCGGCATCTTGTCAAGAACAAACATCAACAGCAAGGCTATGCCAGCTGATCGTGTGTAAGAAAATGTTCAATTGGGCAAGCGCTATTTTGGGCCAGATTCGATCTGACTGCGAAGGTGCGTATAGATTAGAGTGAACAATTTCGATTATTCCTTTCTGGCTGATTAGTCGCATGCATCGCGGTGCTGAATATAAACAATGTCTGGTTAGAAAAACAAGCATTGTGCTTGCCGCTCGGTGTTTCTATAAAAAATAGACGGAAAGGGATTGTCCTAAGACTTTCGTGACATTTCGAAAAATTCATTGCTTTTAGCTCAGTTGTGTCGTCCCTATATATATGATTTCGTGTGCTGTAATAAATCCCTTAGTTCAGGGACACAATCAAAATTTAACTTTTTGATACTGCGATACAAAGTTAATTGTACCAATCCTCGGCATTTTATGCGACCTACCACACTTCGCGACAACATTTTAAACCGTGTAAATAGATCAGCTTGAACTTTAGAATTTTACTTAAACACGACAAAAAAAGGACGGGAAAAGACAGTATGGTTATAAATTTCAAGCTGATCTATTTAAAGGTATGTACCAACAAGCTCAACTTTTTACTGTTGTGCTTAAACATTTTGATTCAGGTAAAATATATCCGATTGATAAACAAAGGGATCTTGAGTCGTATGACCATGACGTTATGTACGTCATTGTAGATTCTCTTTTACTATTGCGTCGAAATTAAATCACTGAATTTTTTAATTTTGGTACCTGAAAACAAATGTAGATTGCACGGACGGTAGAGGAAAATATAGTTAATCGTTTCACGGCGTATCTGTTGCCAGAACAACGCAAACAATATTTTTTTTCAATTTAGCGGTTCAAACTGGTTCGAACCGGTTCAAATCGGTTTTTACCGTTACTTTTTGCTCCCCGCAACTGAACTGAAACCGTTCCGAAAGCCGTGAACCCGAACCGAACCAACAAAAATTTCGGTTCGGCACTCTGGCCAGAACATGGCGACATTGTTACCCAATGTACAGGGTGTCACAAAAAACATTACAGGGTTTTTTCACTGCAAAAATAAACTAGGCATCGCCGAACGCTCATTCTCCACCCAAGGGTAGCGCTAGAGATCACAACCAGATGCCAAAGTTTCAGCCCGATCCGATAACTTAATCAAAAGTTATAAGCGATTTTCTGAAAATCTCAATGGGAAAATGGAGCCTATTTTTGAACGTTTTTGGTTTCTGGTGCCATAGAGCCCCATGTATTCGAAAAGTTCGTCGGCCGCCATTTTTTTATTAAAATTTCCAGAAAATCACTTATAACTTTTGATTCAGTCATCAGATTTGGCTGAAATTTTGGCATCCGGTTGTGACCTCTAGCGCTACCTTTGGGCGGAAAATGAGCGTTCGGCGATGCCTAGTTCATTTTTTCGGTAAAAACGACGTGTAAGTTTTCTTTTGTGACACCCTGTAGATGAGAAATTTAGCCAGTGCAGCACGACTGCTAGCCTGGGGTCTTTAACGTGCACCACGCAGTACCATGCTCATTAAGATCGAAACGGGAGGGGTAGATTTCAGGATTCCTGGTTCTGCAACACGAGCTTTCTTTCCATATGCTCCGAGCTGGTTTGCGCTAGCCCTTTCGGCCACCAATCCCCCTCCGCTACGCTCACTCGACTCAATCTTCGCCTTCCGGTAAAACAAAAGGAATGCAAGAAAGCAAGTGAAAACAAAGCAACAAGCAACCCGTTATCTTTTTTTTTATGTTCCCTAAAAGACCGTCGCCCTAATACCATTATTCTTGACAGCCGCTCTATATGTCGTTTCTGCTGGTCACAGACGAGAAACAAGAAAACATTTCACGCACGCTGCCGTAGAAAGAATACTGGGAATCTCAGGGGTCATCGTAAGAGGAAGATTCCAGTTTGTTTCTAATTGCAACGCGCGATTCGTTCAAGTTTCGCGGCAAACATTGACTGAGCCATGCCGTATTGTAGTGCTGCCATCTTGTGGGAAATAGTTGGACTTGTTGGGATCTACAGTTGAGTGTCGCCGGCTAACTCGCTGGATGGAGCTAGCGGCGCTGGAGACTTAGAGCCACTGATCTCTATGACAATTGCTGGATCGCGTTTGCCCGCTCCGCGAATGCGGTCACTGGCGGCCATCTTTAGGTAGAGTTATATCACCTCTAGCCAATGTAAGCTGCTGCAGCCGCTATCATCCATCCATGGCAGATAGCGTTTTGGCAGGTGGGTTGGCAGGCTGCGGTCAAAATAGCGTGGGTGATATTGCGTGCTTGATTAAAATTATTTGACGAAACATGTTTTTGAAACCCGGCGTGAACAGTAGTCCGGTTTTTGAGGACCTGGTAAAAGTTTCACGAAATCGCAGCACCGGAAGAAAAGCAGCACAGCACGTATCGAAAGTCGCATCGAAAGAAGCATCGAAAGCAGACGACGGTACGGAGTCTGCTTTTGATGCGAGCTGCGCTGCATTCCCCCGGTGCTGCGCTTTCGTAGAACTTTTGCCGGGTCCTCAAAGATGAGGCTACCATTCACGCCGAGTTTCAAGAATCTGGTTCGTCGAACAACTTCAATCAAGCACGAAATGTCACCCACGGTACAGTGTACTAGATCTACGGCTATTTTTATGGCAGCCTGCCGCCATTGCGCTGTCCGCCATATTAGCCATATTACTATGATGGCTAGAGATGATATAACTCTACCTAAAGATGGCCGCCAGTGACCGCATTCCGGTCCATAGGAGGAGCTGGTCAAACGCGATCCAGCAAATAGACATAGAGATCAGTGCTTAGAGCCGTTTTAATATGCTGAGATAGCCTGACCGACACTTTCCTTTTGCAGTGGCGTCACAAAGGGGGGGGGGGGGGGGGGGGGGGGGGCTACCGCCCCGAGTGCCACTGCCCTTAGTAACGCCTCTGGTCTTTTGTATTTGATTTACGCATACATGTCAGCAATCCATCGAATTTACCATCAGTTCAAAGTCATGATCCATCATTGTCCTATCACTGCCCACATTGACCACGAATAAGACCACCTCCGGCATCTTTATTGTCAATACCATCAGTCGATTCATTTGAAATCGCGAAAAATAATGATTTTGTTATTGTCAACTTTGGACGCTTATAATTTCACTGCACATGTGTAGTAGTCTCGTTTGTATTTTGCATTTTGTTTGTTTTGTTGCTCACACCTGTAAGGCCCCCCCGCCCTGAGAGGACTGAAATAAATAAATAAATAAGTAAATAAAAATACTCGTTTTCAACATTCTTAATCGGACGCCAAAGAAAAAAACAAGACGCCATGAATATTGAAGTGCCAAGTATTAAAAATAAAGGAATATAAACGCATAGGGATAGGACGAATTAAAAAAAAAATACACCATAAAAAAGAAAAAATAAGGGCGCCGCATTAAATTACAAGGCTTCTTTTGAGTTAGGAGCAATTCTCAACCCACTGCTAACTTTTATTTTTTGGTCACTATCTCCAAGCGTCAGCTTGTTTTAGAATTCCTCCTAACTCATGACACATGCCGCATACATATTGCGCTAATATTTTATCAGAAAATTTCGTTCGTGATTTATGTGTTCAATTGGGAACTAAAATCTGTTGTTTTCTTTGTTCAGTGAGTTTTTAAGGAAGAGTCAAACCTGTACTATAGGCGTTACTTGGAATTAAGTTATTTTTAACTAATACTCTGTAGCCGCATGGAATTTATGAGCGCTTTATTCTTTTTAAACATATGTACTACACCAGTGGCTTGACTACTTGTAATTGTTACCATTTAATAATCGACACCGCTGTAAAACTCATCCTTCAGTACGGTGGCGGCACTTTTCTTAAATATTCATTTCCTTCTCAAAGTAAGTGATGATGTCCTAACCCAAAAAGAAAAAGTAACAACCGAGGCTTTCAATGGGATGTTCATATAGTGTATTATTTTGATTGACAGAATTCGGGAGACAGAAGGAGGCTACTTTACATTATACGCGTTTGCATAAAACATACTAGCTTATATTTCAGATTCGATATTGAACAACAATACAGCACAGATAACTATAAAACGAAAACAATTCCATTGGCACTCGAACATAGCAGCGGTGGCGAAAGGCACGGAACAACTTGGCCTAACTGCGGACTATCTGTTTCGAAGGTTGGCGGCTTCATGTCTCGTTTCTTAACATACCGTTTCCTTCCGCTGCTGCTGCTGTGCCACAACGTTCTTTGAAAATTAGTGAGGGCTTGCATTGTCATGAGTCTGTGCCGGAGGATGGTAGGTTCATCACATGTATTGCATGCAAGTACCCTTACCACCTAGGCAAGTTCTCTGGCATAACCACCTCTAGCTTTCGCAACAAGGGCGGCCCTTTTAAGTGTGACATGTGAAACAGCAGAGACGAGGTACACGAATGCCTAGTGAACTGCACAATTCCAGGATTGAATGTGAATTGAAAGAACTTAATGAAACAATTTCTATACTTCTCCCACTTGTGGCGAAGGTGAACGCTCTCCCAGACCTTGTTGAAAAAGTGAATAGGATCGAGGCATCAATCTAAGAACTTTCTGCTAAGTACGACACAATGCTGTCTAAACTGGATGAGCAGAGTAGGAATGTTTCTGCTTTAAAGAGGAGAACTAAGTGCTTGGAGTTTAATTCATCACCGGTCGCTGAGCAAATGAAACTTTTAATGAGCTGGAGCAGTATAATCGCCGTCTGAACATTAAGGTTCACGGTATGGCACAGGAGGAGCATGAAAATCTCATAGAAAGGATGAACATCTTGGCTCGTAATCTTGGACTTCCTGAACTAGCGAACCCTGACCTTAATGCCCTTTGTCGCCTTCCATCACGGCCTGGTAAAGAACCTGTCGTGATTGTTCAGTTCGTATCCAACTCCCTGAAGGAAAAGTGGATCGAGAGTCGCTCTCGCCTCAAAACTAAAAAATCAAAACTGCGTTTTTTTTAGTTTTTTTTTTTTTAGTATTTATCTTTTACAAATAAGGGATTGCTGTGGGTCGCTTATTTGCAGATGCATGAAGAAAAGGCTATCGTTTTGGTTGGCAAAAGAACGGACATATTTTTGTACGGAAAAGTGAGGGCTGAAGTCGCGGAACATCTATTCCGCGACTTCAGCAGATAAGGATACTAGGAAGAAGCCGAGAGACGGTCGCTCGAGAGCTATTGGAAGCTTTCTTTATCAAAAAAGTGGGACGGCATGTGTCAGCGACACTTCTATTGTACCTCATTGTAAGGAATTTCAGTTTTTGAGTGATCGGGTAAAAAATTAATAAACTTTTATGTGGTGCTGCTTTGCCTGTCGTATATATATATATATATATATATATATATATATATATATATTTACTTTTCCTGAATAAAACTAGTTGAAAGTTAGCGCCTGTCCTGCATACTTCTTGTCCTTGTCTTTTTTACGCTATTTTTTTATGTTTTACTGAGATGAACCAACTAGCCCGACAACGTACCCTACTAAATCATTATGCTAGTTCTTCTCGTCTTATCGCGTCTGATTCGCTTTCCTTTTATCATCTAAACGTTTGCAGTTTAAGAAACGAAGAGGATGAGGTCACGATTTTCTTATCTTCTTTGAACCATGAATTCGATGTACTGGCCTTTAACGAGACATGGTTCTCTGGTATTAGTGATGTAGTACAATTTGAAGGCTACAGTTGTGAAGCTGTATACAGAACAAATAGGAAAGGAGGTGGTGTTGCCCTTTACATAAAAAACAGTTTTGTTTACGAAGTTATATCTGATTTCGCAGTTATCAAACTCTAGTGCATCCTCGCCAGTCCCTGTGCTATCAGGCGTTCCACAAGGGTCAGTCCTTGGGCCTTTACTTTTTTCAATTTTTATAAACGAAATCACTGCTAACATTCCTGTGCGAGCACGTTTATTCGCGAACGATGTTGTTATCTTCACTGAGGTAAATGGTGTTAGTGACCAGACATTGCTTAACAGCTGCTTATCCAAGATCCACGATTGGTGTGACTCGTGGCAGATGTCACTAAATGTTAACAAATGTGTTCGCATGCATATAACCCGCAAAACTAGTTTTCTTTTTTATAATTATTCCATTAACAATACTGTCCTAGCCGAAGTGACTTCCTATAAATACCTCGGTGTAATCATTTCAAACGACCTGCGTTGGAACACCCATATCAAATATATTGTTCGCAAGGCATTAACTAAGCTCTGGTTTCTCCGGCGAAATTTAAAGCAAACCTCATCGGGTGTAAAATTAACAGCCTATAAAACGTTTGTTCTGCCTATATTAGAGTATGCGTCCGTTGTCTGGGACCCGTTTACTAAAACCAACATAAATTTACTTGAACCCATACAGAGAAAAGGCTTGCGTTTCATATACAACAAATTTCAGAGACAATACCCGGTTTTCGAACTATATGTGTGTTCCAGCCTTAGCCCATTAACCCATAGACGCATGTTTCAAAGATTAAAATTTTTGCTCGACCTACTAAACAACCGATTTAATATTGACACCTCTACATATATTTCACCTGCTCTTCATAATTACCCCACGCGAAATTTTCATTGTAGATCATTACAAGAATACAGCTGTAGGGTCGATGTATTTAAGTTCTCATTTTTCCCAAGGACCATTCATGATTGGAATGCCCTACCCAGTCACATAATAAATGCTTCATCTGAGTCATCACTCATTGCTAACCTTCGCAGTTTCTGTAACTCCTGCGATTAACGGTATTTCTTGTAGGTTTTTTTTTGTTATTTTTTTTGCTCTAATTTTTTATTCAATACTGTATAATGATGACATTGATTGCCTTATTCGCGTGTGCTAAAATGACTAGAAATGTATGCCTTATACAACATTATGTACCCCCTCCTACCACATCTCCCGAAGGAGATAGTAGTATCAATAAATAAATTTTGAATCGCTTTTTGTTAAACCAGTGCATTCGTGTTTGGTGTGTTCTATAGGCTCCCTTCTGGATTGCTGGATGAGTTTTATTGTTTTCTTGAGCAAATGCTAGAATCTGTTTTCGTACTTAAAATGAGTGTTGTAAATATGGGCGATATTAATATTAATATTTTGCAGCAATCTTACCAGTTAATGAGTTTATTTATGTTTTGTCTTCAAATGTTTTTCCAATATAATTGATGTACCTACCCGCATTACAGGCGCTAGCAAAGCACTGATTGATCTGTGTTTGACGAGCTGTGATAAGGATGATATTGCGACAGGCGTACTTACGACTGATAAAAGTGATCATTTATTTTTTTTATTAAAAAATAACGGTCGCATACAATGACACAATTGAATACAACAACTACCACGCGTCTCATAACAGAGGGGACTATTGAATGTTTTCGCCAACTTGAATCCTCTACAGACTGGAGTGAATTATTGCATAGTACAGATCCCAACGTCTTATACCCCTGTCAGACGGCGTTCTATAGATCCTTTTCACTACGCTCCTTTATAAAATCGGCCAATCAGCTCGCGATGTGGAGTGCGTACGTGCTCTACAACGTGCGCACGTGCTCTATGGCGTGCGCTGGTTCGCCGATTTTATAAAGGAGCTTGGTGAAAAGGATCTTTAGAACGCCGTCTGACAGGGGTATTATACGATTTATTCCTGAACACGATTATTGAGGCCTATCCCTGCAGTAGCAATAAAAAAATAGCAACAAAGCAAGAAAACTTTGGATAACTCCTGATATTATACAGAGAATTAAAGCACTGAATGAACTTTTCAATATAATATATAATATAGTATATTATATACTATATATATACTATATATATATTATATATATGCTATACATTATATAGTATATATATATAATATATATGATTATATATATAGTATATAATATACTGACATTATATACTATATATATAGTATAGTATATAATGCCAAGATTCATCTATTTCACAAGAATTTAAAAGAGTTAGGAATAAGCTAAGTTCTGATATAAAGAAGTCTCGTATCCGTTACTATACTGATAAATTTGCGGATATAGTTTTCGATCCCCAAAAAAAGTTGGCGTATTGTTAAGAGCTTTTACGGGGAACACAGAATATTATACCATCCTAAATGAGAGTAGACAAACAAACCTTAAGTGGAAAGGCTCTCGCTGACAAGTTTAACCGGCATTTTCTTTAACCTTTGGAGCTTCTTCTCCGTCAACCTCTGAGAAATTTGAGAAGTACATTAAGTACAATTTCCAGCACACGATGTTTCTTTGCCCTACTTCCCCTACAGAAATTGTCAGCCTGACCGGTAGCCTAAAAATAATTGCTCTTGTGGTTTCGGTGGCATAAAGGCTTCACCAATTAAAGCAGTTTCGGATTTAATATGTGATGTAGTTTGTCACTTAACCAACCCTGTGTTATCCTCGGGAATCTTTCCTGAAAAAATGGAAACTGCTAGAATTCCTGATTTGCACAAGGGCGGGGCTGTGCCTCTTATTTTCTAAAATAATAAAAAATGCTATAAATTTCAGAATATTTATTGATCTTAACAAATATAAATTAATCTCTGCAAATCAATACGGCTTCCAGAGAGGTAAATTCATTGAATCTGCTCTGCTCAACGTTAGGGAAAAACTCGTTCATACCATAAAAAATAAGCTCTACGCGATAGGCATGTTTCTAGACTTGAACAAAGCTCTCGATTCCATTAAACCTGATATACTTTTTAACAAGCTGCCGTACTACGGAATTAGAGGCGTTTCACTTAAACTGTTACTCAGTTACCTATCAAATCGCACCCAGTTAGTGGTAATCAATAATATAGCATCAGGCACTGATAATATAAGATTTGGTGTACCTCAGGGTTCCATATTAGGGCCTATAATTTTTCTTCTTTATATTAAGGACACTGTTTTCATTCTACATACTCCAGACATTGTTCTCTACGCAAACGATACGAATGTTGTTGTTTTTTTTTTCGTCCAAAGGTCTATCATATCTTCTTCCTGTTATAAACCTGTGACTTGAAAATTTGTCGAAGTGGCTAGATGCCAATCAGCTTCTTTTAAATGTTAATAGAACAAAGTCTTTTTTTCTTCAATTAAAAGACCAGTAAACCTTACCAGTGAATTAATATTTCAATTACGATCTTTAGAACGGGTCTCCTTATGTAAGTTTTTAGGTGTACAGTTCCCTGAAAATCTTCGTTGGACGCCCGCTGTAAGTCTCGTAAAACGTAATATCGCGCTGTCAGTAGGTATGTTAAATAGGTTTAGAACATTACTGCCCACATGGCTAAAGCGTGAGCTTGACTTTTCTACTGTTTATCTTAGGCTACAATATTGTTTACTCGTCTAAGGGGTTACATTCAAATCAAATATAGATCGTTCGTATTTAATGCAGAAAAAAGGCATACGGTTTATTTAAAATTTGTCTGCATCTGATCACACATCCTCATATTTTGAACTGAATCATATGCTGAATATTGAGGCTCTATATAATCAACGACTCTCTGAAGTTATTGTTTCAAAATTAAAAGATGATCATGAACCGACATACATTACAATTTTAGACACAGAAATTAAAAAAAAATTAAACCAGAACCAATTACGGTACACAATTATTAACCTGGCGAATTTGTAACCTCCAGAACCTTCACCATGTCTTAGTTGAAATGATTGACAATAGCTTCTCACTGTTGTCCTTTAGAAAACAAGCAAAAATGTATTTTTCTTCATCCGTTGTAGAAAGCTGTTTTTTTTTTCTGTTCTCGTCATACATATTGACGTACTTGTAATTATGATGCTGTGATATAATTTTTCTATATATAATTGTATGACCTATTTCGTAGTTTATGTTGATTTCTGCCTGTGATGTGAATGTATAAAACATGCAAAAATGTATTTCCTTCATCCTTGTAGTTTTTTTATGTGTATCTGTTCTAATCATACATATCGATGTATTTGCAATTATGTTGTTGTTATATAATTTTCTTTCGGCAATTCTATGACCTTATAGATAGTATATATATATATCTTTTTTATCTTTTTATCATTTTGTTGTTTTGCAGTATGTTTGTATGTTTGCCTGCTGCCTGTGTTGTGAGTGTAGCCTGGTACTAGGGGCCTAGTCAGGCGACTTTATTGTCGTCTTTTTGCCCGAGCTCCATGGCAATTTTTGTATTATCAGAAACTCCAAATAAACAAATAAACAAATATATTGCCCTAGAATCAACGACACCAAATGAAATAATACGATTATTGTAAACTGAAACGTTAATGTTGCGACCGGGAACGACTGCATAAAGACTCTGCCAAATAAATAGACAGTTTGTCTACTGAGTCCGTTACTATCCAATATTATAAATAAGATGTTTGAAAGTGGCAACTTTCCTGAAGAGTGAACATTACAAACATTTCTCTTTGTGCTCAAGGGAGGTGGAGAAACAATCATTCATAATTACAAATCAATTACTTTTTTTACAAATATTTTTTAATGATTATAAACGCTCGATCAATGACAGGCTAACTTGTTATTTCCAGGAGTATAATACAATAACAAACAGGCAATTCGCTTTTCCGAAGCGCAGAGCCACGAAGAAGCACTTCTGGATGTTAAAGACAGAATCGTAGAAACGACTGAGAACGAGTTGTTCATGCTAGGACGGATTAGATTTAAAAAGAGCGTTCAATGCTGTTCCATGCGAGTTCTACTAAAAAACTATAAAGCTACCGTGTAAGAGGCGTAGCGCTAAAATTAATTGACCATTGTCTAACTAATCGCATGCAATATATTTAAATACAGCACGGCGTTCATCAAAGTTTTGTATTAGAACTCATGTTATTTCTTGTTTACCTGAGTGATAAAACTATGATACCAGGTTCCCCGCAGTTTATAATGTTAATAATGTATGCCAATAATATGAATGTCTTTTTTCTTTCTGGAGTAAGAGTATATAGAAAAAGCTTCCAATTCCTACCTCATTAAGCTACCAAATTGGTTTTGAAGAAATTGATTCAATTGATTGAAATTAGGTGGAAGAAAAACTAGACATAATTTTTAAGCCAGTGAGTAAGCGAGACAGCAGCTCTTTTAGTGTGACATTCGAATATTCCATTTTAGAGCAAGTTCCAGCACAAAATTCTTTGGGTATTTGGTTCAGCGAATAACCCTTATGGTCTACCCGTGTTTATAAACTCAAAACAGAGCTTTCCCGACTTGTTACTAGCTTCTATAATATAATGCAATATCTACTTTGCTAAAAATAGTCGTATATTACTCACTATTTTACCCAAAAGTTAGTTTTTTAATGTTTTTGGTGGTGTAACGACACCAGAAAATTTTTAAACTAATCATGCCCCCCAATAAAAAAAGTATTCGCATTGGAAAGAATTAAAGAGGAGATGTCAGAAATTTGAGTACTCAATTTATCAAATGAAATATCCTGATGGCGGGCCAGATGTACCACTTCAACTAATCCTTGCATAGTTTTGCATTGACTGCTATCGGCTTTGTACGCTTTATGTTGCTTTGGCCTGCGGGAAATGCCTTTTTGTTACACTTGAGCGTAATGCTTTTCGGAAAAATACAGCACATACAGGCATTTTGTGCAAAAACTTACTCGCACCACCTCGCTGGTTCTGCGGCAAATCCGGCATAGGCATCATCAGGTTGCAGGTTCCAACTCCGGCCGAGGTGTCCGCAACCTGACGGCGGTTTATTGTCATTTAACCAAGATTTCAGCTTCAGGTTCACACATCCGCAGTCGGTGGAAAGTAATCATCAATGATTAAATGTAAGTGGCAAACGAGCTGCTGTAAATTGAAAGTGGCAAGAGCTTCAAATCTGCAGGCAGAAACGGCACATACACTGAAAGGTCTCAATTGAGAACCTTCAGTGTGTATGTCGTCTTTTACCTGCCGTCTCGAGGTTTATGAAAAGGTAATTCTTAGTCCTCCAAAAAAACAGGTGAGTCGTTAGTCGTTTTGACAGCAGGCGTTTAGTCTGCCAGTATATGGCCACATTGTTACCCCCCTAGATGAGACATTTAGCAAGTGCAGTACGACTGCTAACTTGGGGTTTTTAACATGCATCCCGCAGTACACGCCGGTACGATGCTCATCCCGATCGAAATGGGGGGTGGGGAACATAGGGTCCCTGGGTTCTGCAGCGTGAGATTTTGCTTTCGCGCTCCTCAATCTTCCGCTTGGGTGTGCCAGCTGCCCCTTGTTCTGGTCAACGGAAGAAGAACAGGGCGTTACCGTAGGCCTGAATGGCACGTAGACCAAGCCGCTTTAATGTCCTTTTTCAATATACTAGGCGGTAGTTTTCCCAGCCGGTAGGTGGCAGAAGCTTCCCCATTACGTCTACATTTCTTAGGGAGAGTACCGCTAAGGTTGTCGCAAGCAAGGGGCCACCCTTAAGGAGCTGTTAATAAGGCACCTTTATACTCCAACGTAAGGACCAGGCGCACGAACGTGCGGCACGGCGACGTCACGTCGGCGAAAGCCAGACGCTGTAGGGTCCGGCGTCGTGATGCAGCCGAAGTGACCGGCGGCATTTCGCGCTCGGGCGTCGCCGTCGCGAAAAAGGTCTGTAGTAGCGGAGCAAAGCTATCAATACTCTCGATGGTGAAAGCCAAATATAACTATCGACAGTCGACTATTGATAGTCGACTATCGTAAAATTATCGATAGTACTATCGTAAAACTATCGAAAGTACTATCGATAGTATACTATCGATAGTCGACTATTGATAGCCGATTATCCATAGTCGACTATTTATAGCCGACTATTGACAGTATACTATCAATAGTTGACTATTTATAGCCGACTATCCATAGCCGGCTATCATGAAGCTATCGATAGTATAGTATCAATAATTGACTTTTGTGAAACTATCGATGGCCAACTATGGTAAAGCAATCGATAGTATTCTATAATACTCGTGGTTACCTCAAGAACCCTAGTAAAAAAATAAATGAAAAACATTTACAATTCCCTGTAAGGCCGAATGAGAGCGCAGCTCTTGAGGAGGAGGAGGGGAGGGTACGCACAGAAGGGTATCCTCTCCTCTTCCCTTCCCCTCCCCTTCGTTGTTTTTCCCGCGACCGCAGTCGGACGACTCCAACGCGGTAGCTCACGACGAAGCAATTTTAAAGCAACTGCTTTACTGCGCTTGCTGACGAACTAAGGCATCACAAAAAACACAATTTGTACGCCCCGACACCGGGGCGTACAAATTGATTATTTACGATAATTTAGGCGCATGCAGCCCTATGCAACCGGGAAACTAAGTAAGCGATGACTACAAGTAGCAGGGTGGCGGCAACACTTGTGAAATGAGCGCGACTACGTCATAGATAGTAAACGTAAAGAGAGGACACAGAAGCCGATTCGCGGCCCAGGTAGTGCGTTTAATGCCCTCCGCTACGTGGCGCTTTTCTGTAATTTGGTTAAAATTAGTTAGAACTCTTTCTATGATAAGTATTAATTTTTGAAATTGTCATGCTCCAGAATTATTTGAAGTACTTAAAACAACTAAATAGTTTTAATTTAATACGTCACAAGCCACGTGAGGAATGGCGCCTGCCATGGCCTGCCATAAGGCCTGACCGCCCGCTTGTCTGCACGCCGTCGCCTCAGCATCATTCTGCATGGCCTCTGCTCGTCCGTGCGTCGTTTGACCGTGCCGTGTGTGCCGTCCGTCTGTGCTTTATGCTGCAGCGTGCTCGGTCGAAAATCCATCAAAAAAGGTGACGGATGACTGCCCGCTCGCGTACTCGCATGCTCGACGTGAGTTTGTGGAGCTGAGCTGCTTGAGCTTCTCGCGCTGTTGTTTCCGTCCAGCTGTCGGGCTGCAATCGTGTGTGCACCTTGATTTTCGATGAGATTTCTTTGAAAAAGGACTTGACTTCTGATACTGCGAACGACATTGTCCACGGATTTACAGATGACGGTGTTAAACGGTGTTTCAGATAGAGCATTGGTTGTGCTCTCTGGAATTTTCAGGAAATGGGTTAAACCCCTTGCATACACAGTTGTGCACACTTCAACACCGTATTCTGTTATCCGCCGTTTCATTTCTCTCATTCCGGGAGCTTAAGTCTGTTGGCTTAAGCTCCTTTGGTTTGTGATCAGGGGGCTTCAAACGTAAGCTTGGCCAACCAACTTGGTGTGTCTGTGGGTAAGCCGTATTTTTTTATGTTGATAACGAATATCTTTACTTTATCTTTGATGTTTCGCACCTTATCAAAACAACCAGAAACAATCTGCAATCACACAAATTTTGCATTGAAATGAGGTCATTGAGTGGTCCCATATTGTTCAACTTTATCGTTCTACCCATGAGATGAGGCTGCGATTGGCTCCGAAACTTACTGAGAGACACATTTTTCAAATACATTTCAGTAACATAATGTAAAGCATGGCGCACAGGTAATGAGTACCTCAGTCTGTCTTGCAATCCTATCCCTTGTTCATGAAACGAGCTTCCTTGGGGCAGCCATGGCTACAGCCTATTTCTGGGATAGGATGGACAGACTTTCTAAATAGCTCACAATTCAAAAAGACAGGGCAGAAGTTGCGTCATGCCGTTCTGAAAGGAGAATCTGAAGTACTCGGTTTCCTTCACCTGCAACTCGGATGGATTTCAGCTTGGAAGTTCCAAAGTAGGAGGCAGCCGCAGACCTTCATAGGGTGGCAAGTTACTATAAAGAGTGTCCTCATGCTCTGGGAGGAGCTTTCAAACAGCCATGACTTTAAGTTCTTTTGTACACGATGCCTGCAGCAAGACCCACTTAAGAACATTTTTGGAGCTTTGTGACAAATGTTGGGCTGCAATACAAACCCAAAGGTGCACCAGTTCACCTGAGGACTAAAACATATAGGGATAAAGAAACTGTTTAAACTGTCGGACAATAGAAACGTAGAGGATGACAAGACTGACCTTCTCAGGGAGTTGCCAATATTTTTGCACCATGAAAGTTCAATTGCGGACAACGTGGAATGTCTTCCAATTGATAACTTCCTGCCGCTAGAGCATATATCTGAGCTGACATCAGACATCACGTCTAACATATTTGATGACTCGTCCGCTTATTACGTTGGGAGCTATTTGATCAATCATTTCCTTGAACTGACAACCCACAACTGTGACTGTTCTCAGCTGCTGAGGGAAGAGTCTGACAGTTTGACCAGACTTCACCAATACTTTCTTATGCTTAAAGCATACCACGTGCCTGGGAAACTCTTCGGGAATCTAGTATACCATCCCAGGCTGCATTTAATTTCATTCAGCAACTCGAAAATTGCTTTCTTGCGCAATAGAGAGTGTGGCGCATGTTCGAGGAGTGTGTGCTGTCTTGTACCACACACTTCCAGGTCTGGGTAGTTTTAGCTTTGCGCAGAGTGCCACAAATGGTTTTTTAAAATTGTTTTCTAGAATACGCTTGTGCTGGCATGCTCGACTTCTCAACCGGAACTTGGACAAAGCTTGATTGCACGCTTCAGTTGCTGCAAAGCAACTAGACAAGTTTAACTGTAATAGTGTGTTAACGGAGGTGGTTGCCAAATCATAAACAGAAAGTGCTTATTAAATGAGCGTGTGCCGCCTGCACTCCAAACATTTCTTTCCCTTATTTCCAGCAAATGTGTATCACGCACCTTTTGCAAAAGTATTTATCCACTTTCTACAGCATTTTCATAGAAAATAGTGTATAGAGGCTATAGATACTAGAAAGAAAATGCATCCACTTTTGTATCCACTGTCTATAGTTTTTTAGCCGCTATTTTTGAAGCCATACTTCCTTTCTGATTAAATGTATTTCGGGGAATGTTTAGGGACGTTAAATCTTGTCAGATATTGAATAGAGTTCTCATTCTATGGGCTTGCCCGCAGTGTGTTTCAGGCTATGCATGATTGTGTTATATATAGCCGGAAATTGGGAATTTGTACTATCCGGTGTGTGCTTCGCACTCTTTTTATACTCTTATGACTGGTAATGATTGCGAAGTCTTATCGATTTCTGCAATTACTTCCCGTGCCCGAGTCGGTGTGAAATCGAATGGATCATCTAGCATGTTCCCTGTGGAAAGTGTTTGTTAACTTGGTTCCGCTAAGAATCCATTAGAAAGTGTATGATAAGCCGACCTCCTTCATATTCATTTACTTTCGTGAGTATTAGTATTTGTTTTCTATAAAACATACAGAGCGTCTGAAGTAAATCATGTTTATAGGAATGTGGTCCAATCAAATGCGTTCAAACCACTTAGTGTTGTTGGCCCCAAAATGCTCCACCAGTCAGAAGTCAATGTGGAGATTGTGTAACTTGAATTTTTTACTGTAGAAAAAACAAACAAACAAGATATACACCTCTGTTTTGTGAAGTATAAATATTGTTTTAGACATTTTGCACGGATTCTATGGTTAAAATTAAAATAAAACTGTGTCATCATTAAAGAAACAAAAGAAACAATGCCTACGTGAGCCGAGGAACTTCCCAGAGCCGGGAGAGGAGCGACGCGAGAAGGAAAGAGAGGGAGAAAAGTACCGCAGAACCGGATAAGAAACGCCGAAACAGAAACTAACTTCACTGGAACCGGAACTATACTTCATTTCAGCTTAGGTCTGAGCGCGGCCGATGCTATCAGCCAAAGAGCCAATCAAACAGCGAAAGAGGCACAACGTCATGGCGTGCTTTCTGCAGTTGATAGGACCAGCCGGTATTCGCCGTTTCTCTGTGTGTCCTCCTCTGCCGGCTAGTTCTATAAAGCGCAGAGAGCACGCCATGACGCTGCGCTTTTTGCGCTATATGATTGGCCCTTCGGCTCATAACATAGGCCCCGCTCGGACCTAAGCTGAAACCAAGTATAGATTACGCTTAATGCCGCCCGCTAGGAGCGCTAGCTGTCACTCGTATATCTGGGCCACTGGAGCCTAGGGCAGTGTCCGCTCTTTACCTTGTGTATATTACTCTATGACTACGCATGTTTTCTTGGTGAGATTAATGCCCCTGAATAAGAAAGGTAGTGACGTCTTCTCCCTCCTCCTCTGACGCGCTTACTTTTTATCTTTATGTTTTGCTTTTTTACACCCGCGCCTCCACTGTAGAGCCGCCTGGATCGGCCCAAGATAGCAGGTGGCATTCTTTAAAGGATGTTGCTACTTTTCCGTATAAAGGGTCTTCAGGCGAGATCGATCTATTGAACGCAGAAGAAACATCATGATTGTGGGGTTTTCGGCTCGTGTGTTTGTGCTTGAATAACTTTTGGTCTTTGAGTACGCTCTGAATAAACTTGAAATAAAGTATGAAGTCCGCCTGCTATCTTGGAGCGAGCTAGGCGGCAGAACCATAGACGCGGGCGTTCCAACGAGCAAGAAACAAAGACAAAACGTGAGTGCACCCGACGAGGCGGAAAAAGATATCGCTACCTTTCTTATTCCGGGGCTCTACTGTATTCGGCATATAAGCGCAATCTGAGAGGCTATAGCTTCCACACGCAAGGGAGAAATCGAAACTTTTCATTACGCTCTCATGTTGGCATTATAGTGCACGCCGAGTTCAAAGAAACTTGCAGTTTTACGTCCCGCGCCGCTCAAAGCTGTGTCAAAGTTTCATTCTTTTTTTTTTATTCCAGAGGCAGGGCTAAAGTGAAACAAGATACAATGTAGGCAAATTGGTGAAGAATAAAAAAAAAACGCAAAAAAATACTTGTGCCTCAGGAAATTTATAAAAGACGGACGTTATTCCATCCGTTCCTTTCAAGATGTGTTTTGAATTCCTGGCGCAGCTACGATCTACAGAAAGTACAGAATGAAAAGACTAACAGAGAAGCACTATAAAGCGAAGTAACAAACAAACAAAAACAATAAGCGTCACCGCCAAACGCTTTGGCGTTCTCGTGCTCCTTAGTGTCTTTGCTTTGTTTCTACTTTGAAAGAGTTTATGTTCATTCGAATCTTGCTCGAATGTTTGCGAGAGGGCTAACGTCTCCGGAAAATAATACATTCGATGTTGATCCGTATTCCAACATCTGTCGCGTATACCTCGCACGAAAACAGAGTGCAGCAGCTGGGGCGCCTGTTGTCAACCGCACATTTTATTTGTGTCGAAAACGTCTTAGATTTTGGTTTGCCGTTTCCACGGCTTCATGTATTGATTGTACAGCCCATGGTTCTAAAGCGCATTCCCCAAAACTGCGATTGAAAATCGGAGAGCCTCGGCGGATTTTCGCCCACGTATTTCTTTACTTTTGCGCTCTCACGCGGAAGATACAAAACGTGAGTCTACGCCTGACGTCGACTATTTTGTGCTGCGTTGTACAGGCTAGATTAGCTACAGCAGTGCTTTAACTTTCTCGAAGCTAGTTTCGCGACCGCATGCCAACGAGGCGCGAAAGACAAAATCACGTGCTCTCGCAGCAGTGCGGGACTGCCGCAAAGTGGAACCTATACGCTAGCCTTGACAAGGTAGCACAAAACAGTTGACGCAGAGTTTGAAAAGTTTATTATGCCGGCGTGCTTTTCCAATCGTAAATAGGCCACAAGGCTTCTGACAGGCCCATTAATGCATGCCGGAAATTATACGAAAAGACGACGAGCGCGAAGACCTAACATTCGAGAAAGAATATATACCACTTATACAATCCAGCATTTTCCCTCACGAACGCGCTCAGGGCGCCGCACGCCTTATATAACAAGGCCACGTTGATGGGTTTCCTACGTCGCCTGTCGAAGGACGGCGCAGGACAGGAATTGGACGCGAGTGCTGACTCGGCATTCGGCTAGGGAATCCTGTCCAATCAGCAAGGACACGAGAACCGGTCGAACGCTGTGGCAGCATGGATGGATGAATACGGCTGAGCCCTTTGGATCGGGCGGTAGCTTACGCCACCTAGCCATTTTGTTTTACCATTTAAGCTTAGAATATTTAAATGTGAAATCTATATTCACTCCGCAGTGCAAAGAAAGTGAGGCTATGAAACCCCCTTGCCATCAGTGGATAAGAAAATACCTAGTTTTCTCTCGATTTCTGCCACCATTCACTTAATCTTTGCTTGGTAATTTCTACAGTCTTGAAATCCACTCTCCCTTCGCTGTCTCTAAAACCCAATGACTTTATTAAATCTATGTTGTCTTCGGTAGGCATAGAGTGAAGCCCTTTACAGTAGAGTATCAAGTGTTCAGCCGTCTCGTCCTCCTCTCCACAAGCAGTGCACACTGTATCAATATCCTGGTACTTCACTCTGTATGTTCTGGTTCGCAGAACACCCGTTCTTGCCTCAAACAGCAATGAGCTTCCCCTAGAATTGTCATAAATGCTTTCTTTGGCAATAACTCTTTTGTTTAATCTATAGCTTTCCAGAGCCGTCTTTGTCTGCATTCCCTCTAGCCACCAATCTCTTTCTGCGGCCTTAACTTTCTTCTTAACTGAGACTTGCTCTTCCGTATCTTCGCTATAGCCCAAAAACTTTCCTCTTAATTTCCTAGTGCGCTGTCTCCACTTTGTGTCTACACTCCTCATGTATAAATAGCTGAAAACCTTTCGTGCCCATTGCTCCCCGTCCATTTGCCTCAACCTATCCTCAAATTCTACCTTACTCACCGCTTCCCTGCTCTCAAATGATGCCCATCCCATGTCTCCTTGTACTCCCTGGTTTGGCGTTTTGCAATGTGCCCCCAAAGCCAGTCTACCTACTCCGCGCTGTTTTATTTCTAGTCTCGCATGCACTTCGGATTTCATGCATAGCACTGCGTTTCCAAAAGTCAAGCCAGGCACCATGACCCCTTTCCAAATCTCTCTCACCACCTCATACCTGTTGTAATTCCAAAGTGCTCTATTTTTCATTGCAGCTGCATTTCTGTTGCCCTTACCTATTATATACTTTTCATGGTATCTGAGATATTCTGCACCATCACATATCCATACTCCTAGATACTTGTATTTACTAGCTCTCTCAACTGTAATATTCTGTATCTTCAGCCTCTCAACTTCATCCTCGTTAAAAATCATGACTGCCGATTTTTCGCTACTGAATTCTAAACCTAATTCCTCTCCTTCCCTACCACAGATGCTCATTAATTCCTGCAACTCTGTCCTGTTGTTAGCCATTAGTACAATATCATCCGCATACATCAATCCCGGTAAGGATTGCTGAATTTTTTGGCCTAGCTTACTGTAAGAAAGGTTGAACCCAAGCCCACTCTTCTCTAGTCTATCCTCCAATCCTCTCAGATACAACATAAACAGCAAAGGCGATAACGGGCACCCCTGCCTAAGGCCTCGTCTTATCTCTATTTTCCCTGTCGCCTTTCCTTCCCATGTTATAATCACCTTGTTATCTTTGTAAATGTTCCTTAATAGTGCTGTTAGTCCTTCATCTAGGTTTAAGTTCTCCATTATGTCCCACAGGTTTCTTTGGTTCACATTGTCATAGGCACCCTTGATATCCAGAAATGCCAGCCAGAGCTGTCTGTTTTCTTTTTGCGCTATTTCTATACACTGTGTTAGAGAAAATAAATTGTCCTCCAACCTTCTTTGTTTTCGAAACCCGTTCTGTAATTCGCCCAGTATGCCCTCGCAATCTACCCATTCCTCCAGTCTGTTCTTTATAATCTGCATTACCAACCAGGGAGCAGTCGCGTCCTATTGGTGCCCCCTGGTGGTCAGTGGCGTAGGCAAGGGAGGGGGGGGGGGGAAGGGTTCAGGGGTCGAAACACTCCCCCCCTCCCCCCCCCCCCCCCGGTGCCTTGGGCCCACTCCCTACCCTGTTCACGCAGTCGGCCTTGCACGGGGCACGAAACAGAGGGGGACCTCGGACTATTTACAACTTATATGCTTTCGGGAGGAATCTTTACGGGGTAGACAATGCTAAAATAAATAAAATAGTCAATACTTTTTTCATTCATGCTTATTTGATGGGATGCGGAATTCGATCTCAGATATATAGATAACGGAAATTTCGAAACATTTGTGGGGTGAGGGACGGCAATTTCAAGGCAAAGTACAACGAACTATCCCCACTGAAATAGTGAAATCAAACTAAAGTCGACATAATAAAACGCATACATGGTGATGATATAAAAAAATGTCAGTGATGTAAGGAATATTAAATTAATAGTAAAAACAATTGCACTGTAAGCAACGGGTGCCGCTGCGCTCCCGCACACCTTTTGTACTGATCAGAATTGCGTGCTTTCGACCAGAAATTACCGCGAATACAAAAGTAAGTGTGACTACTTACTTCAGAAAGAAATTTACAGGCTCTCTTGATCATTTCATTTATGCCAAGCGCCTGCATCTTAAGATGCAGCCGCCTGCGTTCACGGCAAAGAATATCCACGATGTCCATCGCTTGAACTTCAATGTCACGGTGAACATTCAAAAGCACCAGACCGAGCAGTCGCTCATTCGAAGTGGACACTCTCAGGTATGTTTTCAACCGTCATAATGAAGAGAACGAGCGCTCAGCTTCCGCCGTTGTTACGCGCAGAGTCTCTAGGACCTTGAGGAGACGATAGAGGTTTGGGAATAGGGCCTCCGGAGAGAGGGCAACCGCCTGTAGCGCAGACATGACGGGCGTTTCACGTTCCTCCCTTTTTCTCTGGACGCCTATATGTCCCTATTTTCGGCGAAATTTCCCTCACTTCGTGAAATTTCCCTCCATCGAGACGCCCATCTCGAGGGTCGCTCACGGATACGATGAAGTCCGTCTTGCTTTCTGCTTTGCATGTCGAGGTGGCATATACGGTGCAATTCGTTATTAGATTATTCCTTTCGTTGCACGGAACATCAGAAACTCTGAAGAGCCTTCATATTCTCACTACGCATCGCAAGGGTATTCAAGTTCGTTTTCATGTTCGGCGTGTGGTTTGCGTGTTTGTGTGTGGTGTGTGATGTCATTTCTCAGAGTGACGGAACGATGAGTACGGACTGACGACTTCTCATCGCCCCGAGGATATGTTACTGCTTCCTTTGGACCACACTCCAAGATAAAGCGGCCTAGAAAAAATAAGACTCTGACCTTCGGCACCTTGTTCTGTAGCACGAATTTGTTAAACCTTTAATAGAAAATAGATTTTGACTTTGTGATTGTTCAGAATTACCCTCGCCCTATATATGGGCCCTTGGTATTTGTGCGAGAATGGTTGCTCTGATTTTTCAGCGTCGAGATTGTTTTTCTGCTTAATTTCTTGTGACAGTATAGCCTGCCGGTAACAGCCAGGCGGCGCCAGTAGTGAGAGCCCAGGGTTATATTCTGCCTCGGTATAACCTGGCAAAGGGTGAACAATAGGCCCCACATTGAGTGTTGACGGTTTTGATATACGCTACGTATACAAGCGCAACGCACACATATTGGAGCACGACGCAGCGAAAAGCCTGATACTTATTTGCAGTAAAAACGTACTCTGGTGATATGTAGTCACGTTCCGATTGGCCCGCCAGGCCGCAGCTTCCGCCGTACTAGCATGTTATGCGATCACGGCTTCCTAGCCTACCCAGTATTTCTTGCTTCAGACACTAGGCTATAGAGGAGCCACTAGAGTAATAGCTCACGTTTGAACAATGCAGCTGCCACTCCCAGGCTTATCCAATGTTACTTGCTTCAGTCACTAGGTAGCGTCAAACCAAACACCACTGCAGGTTGCCTATAGGCCAGTATCCAAAATCCTAGCCCCCAGCAATAAAAATGTGAAATAATAATCTCAAGCGCAGGCTCTTGTGAAGAGAGGGGCTGCGCATAAAATGAGGTTTTTGCTCGTTACAGCACTCTTGGCATTGGAGTTGATCTTGGAGCTTCGTGAATATGCCTTTCCAACATCCTTGCACTACGATATGAGCGAAGGTTTCTAAAAAAAAACGGAGCCTCGCAAAAAGCGCACCCCCCCCCCCCTTTTTTTTTTACTGTGCCATTGCGTCAGCATAAACAAACATGGCGGCGCCCATGGAACAGAACAGACACTGGTTCATAGCTATCCTTGTGTCAATGGTGTCGTTTTCACGCATTGGTAATGCAGTGCTACCTCAAAAAGCGGGGGGACTTATGTGCTGTGAGGAAGCTTCTAAAGTTGGTGGGCCGCAACTACGACGACAGTAGAGCAGTGAGCCACCACGCCTGTATTATTGTAAATGAAGCCTGCTACGTTTTAAAACATGACAATAAAGCTTTACCCGTTTTATCTGAACAGCGCCTCACTCATCTTTGCGTGAGCGTCTGTACCGCCGACCTCACCCTGCTTCATTATTGGGGGAAGGGGGGGGGGGGGAGGGGGGGGGGGGGGGATTTTGCCCTGGCTAGGCCACTGCCCCAGCCACGGCTTACCAATCTAGAAGGTGCTGTTATGGGATTTCCTAAAACCGCAGTACACAGTGATCATACCCTGTATACAAAAGGCACGGTGGTCGCAACAGCCATGGTGACCGAATTGCCTGCAGTCAGGACTCAAGCATGTGCAATCTTGTACATGTTAATAATAAAAAAATATATATTTGATTACAATTAAAGCCAGTCTTGGTTAAAAAGCATACAACTGGATTACTTGAGAGGAAAGGGAGTTACTTAAAAAAAGTAAGGATGGCTAGTTGGGCTAATTGGTTGTGCATCATGGTGCAATACGCCAAAACAACAAGGACGAAAACGAAGGGATTGCAAATCACCGACAAGCGTATATCTGTAAAAAATGCAACAGAGGAAACATGTAAACGTTTTTCGTTACGTAGATTATTATTCGGTGAGTGTGTCCCGCCAAGTAATTGCGGATGATCAAGCGATCGCGGGTTTTTTAAATCTGTTCGCAAGCTGTGGTTTTGGCTTAAAATTCATCCACGAGACATCGGTATGTGGTCGGCTGCAGTTTTTCGATCTTGGGTTTATTTCTGTGCGAAGCATGCCTGCTGGGCGTATGAGCCCCGTTCCAAGACGTAATGTTGCCGTTCAGCTCGGCGCACTGCAAGTTGGTGAAGAGGGGCATTGCTTCGTCTTGCCTAAGGGCCGCGCTAAGAAAATCTTGTTCACACCTGATGAAAAACAGTTTTTATTCTCAGCTCAGCAGACTTGAAGAGGCAGGGCACCCCCGGCATGTTCTTGTTTCCGAGACCTTAACATGTTTCCGATACCTTAACAAAAAAAAAGAAAAAAAGACAACAGCACAGTGTGCGAAAGGGCTCCGACGAGGGTAGGTAGGGCTGCTGTCTCGGCTTACACTCACAAGATGTCCCACAAAATGAAGAAGGTGGCCCATCGCTTTGACATGCCAATCATTTATTCTGCACCGAACAAACTACCTTCGCTGTGTAAAAGGATAAGCAGGTTGGGAGATGAATCGGTTGTGCCGCAAGAGTCCTGCAAAAAACATGTCACTAAGTTCCGCCAGTGTGTCACTGGTGTCACGTACAAAATTCCCCTGTCATGCGGTAAGATGTACGTTGGCCAGACGGGGAAGTGCATCAATGATAGGGTCAGAGAGCATTCGTTGGTGATGAGGCCGTCCACGTCTGGCCACCTAGCGGTCCGCTGTGACCGTTGCGATTGCGGGCCCAACTCTGGAAAGTGCAGCCCCATCTTTGGTGACAGCTGTGTCATGGGCCATTACAAAACAAAAACAGCCAGAGAAATTCACGAAGCCTTTCTGATTAAGTCCCACCACGACAATTCTAGTGTAAGCGCACCCTCCTTGTCCTTGTCTGATAAAGAATTCTACTATTTCAAGAACCAATGACGCTGGCATTTGAGGGAGGCGTGTTTTTAGACCATATCTTTGTGCTCTGGCAAGTGTGCTGCTTTTATATTTTTAGAACCGCTGTGTCATCCAAATAAACCATTCAGTTGAAAGTTAAGCAGCGTCCTGTCCAGTTCTTCCTTCGTTTTCGTCCTTGTTTTGGCGTATTACACTATGTTGAAAAAGTAACCGGCATACTTTTCCGAATACTTCAGAGTTTCAAAACGGCCGATTTTTGTGTCATTTTCAAAACGCTTTTCGTACTCTCTGTTATTGATTACAAAACCCGGATAACAAATCACTCATCATCTTAATTTACCACTTTTGGGTTTACCGTTCCCCTGTTGAAGGCTTGGTTAAATAATTCCGTAGTGAAAAACTTGCGGACATAAAGGACGCCATTAGGAAGCGAGGAAGGGGTTCGTTGATCGCCAAGTCGTCGACGCCCAACTCGTTGGCGGCCCATTCGTCGAGTAGGCCAATGAACCTTTTGGCGAATATGTGCTGCCACCTAGACACGCGGCTGGGTTCGAGACTAACTGGCTAGAAAACAACGCGCGCGCAAGAACTCTCGCACCAGTTCGACACCCAAATTATCAGCCACATCCTGTTCTCCCATTGAGCCGCTCTGACCGAGATACGGCTCCCCCAAACTTGCCTTTGTCCCCATCGTGGGTTATCTTCTGCCCAGAAGTCGACACAAAAAAACCATCCTCCCTCTCTGCTCGGCAAGATGGAAGAGAGAGAGGGTACTAGAACCATTTACTCTCGAACCGATGTTTCTACAAAAGGTCCATTCGTCATAGGGGAACTCGTCGAAGCAAAACTCGTTAAAGAGGTCCAGGCTGCTACACTCAAATATGGCGTCACTGGATGCCATATTTGACTGCGCTATTCGTGGAACATGCTTAGTACGAGCTCGTATTTATAGTCTCGTATAACAGGAAATGTCGATAGTGCGTTATGTACGTCGCAAAAGAACCGTGGCAGCTCGCCGCCAGCAGCGCCCGCCGGTCGCGGACTCCGCTATGGCCTCCAGGGAATACTGCATATCGACCAACGTTCTTTTTGCAAACAAGCCGGCGTTTGTCCACAAAAGAAAACCGTCTGCGTGTGCACAAAGCCGACTGCAGCGTCACCGCCGCAGTGTGACGTCTGATGCGCTCGGGGGTATATAGACATGTTCTTTTTACTTTCGTACCCAGCCACCCGGTGGACACGTCCGGTGTGGGCGAGGAAAAAAGAATGAAACATTTTCAACCTGGAAATAGTAAAGAACTAAAGGTGAGGCAAAACGAGTGGGTGACGGCCACGCTAATAATCTTAATTTCTTCTATTGGCTTGAGGACAAAGTAATGTTTTCGTCCATACTGGAAGTGACGACATTCAAGATGGCGGCGCCCCTGTAGAAAAGGTGTGCAGAGGCTCCCTTTCGTTCACGCCATCAGTGCTCCAAGGTTGGCTGTTGCAGGGAATTGAGTCTGCGTCTCAGGTGGACAGTGTCTGGCGCGACAGGCTTTGATAAGACGACATTCCGTGGTCAAGACAGCTTTCCAGCTGTCCCTGCCGGGCGCTCTGTCCGGCGACGCCGTCGGGGAAAAGCGACACGATTCGCTTCTATTTCCTTGTATGGAACAAGATGTAGATGTATGGGTTGATGGCGCTGTTGGAAGCCGAGATCACGCCGAAGAGCGCCACGATGCTGCTGCTGAGGGCACCCGAGGATCCGGAGAAGGCCAGTACCATCTCCTGGACCATGTAGGGAACGTTCGTCACGATGAAGGCCCCGAAGACAAGCACGGTCATCCTGAGGGTCTTGATCTGCAAATGAACCGGCATGTAAGACAGCTCAGCCACAAAATATAAGTTCGCGCTTAGTGGTCGAATCATTTAAGGCTCCGGTCTTACGGCGGCCATTTTGAATGGGCAGAATACGGTTTTTCATTTATCAGAATAAATCTAAAAGCTAACATATCCCCTGTGTTCCTAGGAATTCTAGGGCAAGCTTTTATAGTAGTGTGTTTCGACGTCAGGCCAGACAACAATGGTTAGGGCTCTTTTTTATTTTAAAGAATGTGTGAACCCCATGTTCTTGCGGTGGAATTTCGCTAAGTGTCATTGTTGTAGTTAAGTTTGTTCTGGATATATGACATTTCGAAGCTCGAGGAGGGGAGGTTGACAAGGTTTCACTATGGTCATTTTCACAGCCGTCAATTCCCACAAAATCTTGCACGTATTACTTTTTGTATTTTATTCATAAAAAGTTTAAAACATGTACGCAAAATATTAGGAATTACGATACAAAATTTTGATGCTAAAGAAGCCCACAAAACACGTCACCTAAGACGTCTGACGGACACATTTACAAAATATTTACCAACAAACAATTTCATATAAAATGGCCTAAATTATGAAGTGCGCGTATTTAAATGCATTTTACGAATATATAGAAACATACATGCTTAGCAATGATTGCAGTTGTGTTATTAATGCAGAAACGCAACTAATTTCTCTAAATGTGTAAAAATTTCATATCATTATATTAAAAAGCTTTTTCTTCTTTTTTTTACTTTCTTTAACTGTTTTTTGTGTCTTGAACCCTTGAACTAACTTGCGATAGCCGAACATTGAGTAGTATATAACCTCCTAAAGAGAAACCGACGACAAGCTTCCACTCAAATTGAGCGAGCTTTTCTTCGGCTTTGAGCCTCGCGGAAAACTTTCGGTGGACGCCACCGCTGCCTCCAGTTGCAAACTATATGCAGAGATATTGTAGTGAGTGCGCAGGCGAGCTGGTGGAAATGAACCATTCTGATGTTAGCCTGAGACTGAGGCAGGAAAAGAGGAAGTTTCAAAGTAGGAGAAAAAGGAACAGTCGAGGATACGTATCCTCGACTGTTCCTTTTTCTTCTACTTTGAAGGAGGTTTCTTCTTCTACTTCTACTTCAGAAGAAAAGGGAACAGTCGAGGATACGTATCCTCGACTGTTCCTTTTTCTTCTACTTTGAAACTTCCTCTTTTCCTGCCTCAGTCTCAGGCTAACATCACCGCGGAAACAGGGCGAGGGAAGTAGTATCTGGAAAGTCGATACTTCGGTGTTCAGCATTGTGATGGCAAACAAACCAGCTTACTATTTCTACGTATCGATACATACCGTATACAAATAAATACAGATAGAAGCTGATAACCACAAAGGGTTTCGTTGTTTGGTGTTTCCACGCCAGTTCATTCAATGATAGTCCGGGTCATATTTTATATGTTTCTGAAAAATATATACTATATATGGCAGTCATGTTTTTGGGAAAAGCACTCAACTAAGTGTATAGGGGAGGTTTCACGAAACCCGGGCCAAGTCGTTGAGACAAATACGCATCGGTCAGAAAAACCTTGATGTGGTATTGATCCCCGCTGAAGGACAAATTTAGGAAAAGAGAAGTGTTAATGTAATTACGTTATTAATTAATTTTTAGTATTTAACGGTGTAATGAAGATAATAAGTGTATTAGTTCAATTGCAAACATGATGGGCATCATAGAAATCTATTAAATCCACCCACATTCTAGAATTGAGATCTAAGTCGAGCAACATTTTACTGCGCTCCGAAAAAAACACTCAGTTTGATATCGTTTTGAAGGGGGAGGGTGGGGAGGGTCTTAGGACGCAACGCAAGGAAACATAAATGTAGAGCTAAGCTAGTAAAAACATGACTTTCTGCACCCCACGATAGAGCTGCACATCTGTACAGCCTTCGTCGGTTCTTGGAAGTGTCTCATTAGAAGAAGTATTGCGGCTAAGTCCCTATAACGGAGACAGCTGACTACCCAATTTAAGCGAAGGTTTGTTGAAATTTTCCTCTTTGGGAGATCATATGTTATTCAATTTTTGCCACCACAATTTAGTTCACGACACCGGAAACTGGTAAAGAAACTATAAATAAAAACATAGAGTTTTGTTTATGTTTACGTGCAATTTTGCTACGTCTAGAAACATTTGCTGGGTTCGTGTGACAGTAACACAACTACAACGATAGCTACACATATCTTTATATAATCGTATAATGCACTTAAATATAATAATTTTTATATAATTTTAGCCTTTTGATATAAAATAGTTTGTTTTTAAATAATTTGTGAATAATCTCTATAAAATGATTTCTTCACCTGTTTCGCAGCTTTTTTTGTATAAAAATTTCTTATTGTAATTTTTAGCTTTTATTTTCGGTGTACATATTCTAAATCTTTCATTAAATAACTAGAAAAAAAATTTCGGCATAGACACTTAATACTGCTTACGTGTGGGAATGCGAAAGCATTATAGTCCATTTGGTGGAATATTTTCTATTGATGTTCTCGACAGGCATTAAAGTTCTTTCTGCTGCTTTGGTGTGTGTGTTCGCGTATATTTTGGCCCCAGTGCAATGACGCACGCGCTAGGCACACCTTTGGTCATCCAGGGCAGTGGAGCCGCCGTGGCGTCGGGGAAACGTGTCCGCCTCGCACCCCGAAGGCCCGGGTTCGATTCATACCCAGACCGAAATGTATAAAATTATCTTTACGAAGCCATATCTTTACTTTATTTACAGAAACCTCCTTCAGAAATTTGACGTCAATCCGAGCATTTTTCAAGAATGATGAAAATAATCCCTGCAGAAGGGGAACAAGAGGGACAAAGGACAAACAGAAATCTCCAAACACAGCTACGTGACTGGTGCGCGACCGAAAAAATCCGCCTGGTCCGGGTATCGAACCCGGGACCTCTCCATTACAGGTGGAGCGCTCTACCAACTGAGCTAACCAGGGGTTAGACGTCAGTAGAGCAAACGGGTTTTATCAGCCGCCACCAGTCTAACACCAACAAGGGTGAAGCTTGCAATTTAAGGTTATAATTATAATGCAATTAAATGCAAAGGTGCAAGCGAGCTGGACAAGAATGATTAAAATAATCCCTGGATGTTGTTTTATTTTTTTGTTTTGCGCCGTCGGTCCTTTTTGGTAGCATCGCTCGATCACGCCGCCGACGCCGCTGAATTTCACCGTAATGGGGCATATAATGCTTTCGCATGAAAAATATATTACTACGTGCATGCTTCGGTGTGAAATTGACGGCTGTGCAAAGTAACACAATGATCCTTGGCAACAACCGCGACTTCTCTTTAGATCACCAGAATTTTTAGTTCACCAGAACAAAATTAGCTACAACGTTCACATATATAGACCAACTCATGTTTGCAAACAAACCGGAGCGCCCCCAGCGAACGCCACCGGCGCCGCGCAGCGCGATGGAGTGTGGGCAAGAAGCTCGCCGTCCCCCATAAACAAACCATTGGAAGGCGATGCTGTCGGCGCCAGTGTGAGTCTCTGTGCTCTTTTTCACGTTGGAATTGTTTATGCTACGTCTTCCTATCAATGCCTGACTACTTAAGGGGCTTCAGAAAACTTAAAGAGGCTCGTTACCACCGCAAACCTTCGCGTTAATAATCTGACGTGCGGCGATTCATTCCGCGTGGGCGCCGCAGAATGGGTGCTAAAGCCTGACTCAGACGATGAGATTCTGCTCGCTATTTTCAGTCGCGACGTTGCTCGGAGTGCAAAAGCATAAACCATAGCTGAGATGATCAACGTTGACACTGAAAATCGCAAGCGGAATTGCGCATTACAAGTCGGTGATGGCCAGTGGTAACAATGATAAACATCATTTTGTATCAACTGTTTACATTGAGCCTACTTACCCCAACTCCCCTTCAAACTTAAATTTTTCTTAAGACCTGCACTTACTTTTATCTCAGTTACCGGCTCAATGTTTGGCCTACGGGCTACTGTTGTTTCAACGAGGAGCCTACAAAAAGCAGAGAAGTTTGATAGAGCAGACGACAGTTCGAACGCATGCGGAATGGAGTGTAGGCAAGAAGCACCGCTTCCCGCGTTAACAAACCATTCGAATGTCACGTTGTCAGCGTCTTTGTGAGTCTCCGTACTTTCTTTCGTATTGGAATTGTCGATTCTACGTCTTCGTAGCAATGTCTTACCACTTTAGTCGTCTGAACGAATTTATCAAGGCTCGTTACGCCGAAAAACTTTGTGTAAATAATTTGACGTGCAACGATTCATTTGCGTGAACGCCGCCGAATGAACGCCAACACCACGATGAGATTCTTCCCGCTTTCTCGGTCGCGACGTCGCGACGTCACTCCTACTGCAGAAGTGTATACGGTAGCGGTGA
Organism: Ixodes scapularis; assembly: GCF_016920785.2. Taxonomy (NCBI): domain Eukaryota; kingdom Metazoa; phylum Arthropoda; class Arachnida; order Ixodida; family Ixodidae; genus Ixodes; species Ixodes scapularis. The sequence goes on from NW_024609857.1 coordinate 150,544,789, forward strand.
TGATCGACGTCGATACTGAAAATCGGTAGCGGAAACAGACCAAGTGAATCAGGCGTATTAAGTCGGTGATGGCCGCTGATGCCAATGTTCAACATCTTGTATATACTGCTTACACCGAGCCTACTTAAAAGTCTTTTGAGGCCTGCAATTACTTCTTATCGCAATCACCGGGTCCACGTTTGGTCTACGGGCCGCTTTTGATTGAACGAACAGACGACAAAAAGCAGAGAGGTTTGAAAGAGTAGACGACATTTCGAACGATCAGGCGGCCGTTTGAATTTGAAGAGACACTGAGCCCGCGGACAGTCCGGACAACTTTGCGGTTTTCCCTCGTTCATGTTGGAAAGAAACAAATAAATCTGAGGGGGGACCAGAAACATCCGCGAATTCAACTCAAAGTGTTTCCCGTACAAGCAATCGTAGCTCGACAGCGTCTGGTTTGGCCTTTTCGCGGCTACTAACCAGGGTCTCGGACGAACGGAGGGGGCAGAAAACATGAAAACTGATCTTAAAACCTTTCCAGACTCTTTTGGTGCAGCCCCCGTCGCGGCGTTTTGACGAGCAGGCAGGTTTTTGTGTGTGGTTTCTTCTAAAAGAACACAGGAATGCATGTCTCGCACGGTGACTTCCGCCCAAAGCCCAAGACCGGAAGAGCGACCGACGCGCCGCCACCGCGGCCTGACGTAACAAAGTTCAGTTCGTGTATATTCCGTTCACCTTTATTAAGCTGAAACTGCAGCCAATGCTACAAACAATAGAGTTTGAGGTCGCTCGCGGTTCCAAAATAAAATTGGAAGGGGGTTCAAAGTTGGGAAGTCGATGTCACGAAAAATTGCTCACGGTGTGTCACGAAAACTTGCTCACGGAGTGTCACGAAAACTTGCTCACGGAAATTATACGTCACGCACGTCCAAATAGTTTTGAAGTTATTTTGAACGCGGAAATAAGAAAACAAAAGAACCTGCGAGCTCTGATGGGCAGCGACGCATTTCTCCTCCTCGCACCGCGGTACACCAATGACGCGGCGAACATGCTATCGCGTCCGCCACGAAGGCGCCGTCGTCTCCTTTCATCCGTGTGAGATTCTTACCGAAAAAACTTCATATCATGTGTTTGATATGGCCCAATAGCCAAAAGTAAACGGTCAGCTAGATGATGTCTCTGTTTCTGTTTCTCCCTGTCTGTGTTTTGTCCCTATCGTCTAGCTGACCGTTTACTTTTGAGTTATGTACCAACTAGCTCAACTTCAGCCTGTTACCCAGTAGCCAGCCGCCATCGGCCAGGCGGCGCCAACAGAGTGAGAGCCCGCAGTTATACCCTGTCTCGCTGTAACGTGGCAAACGGTGAACGCTACGCCGAACAGTGGTGCATTCCGACGGCTTCGATATGCGCTACGTTTACGAGCGTTGCGCTCGTAAACACCGATTGAACCGGGACGCAACAAAAACCCTGACTCTTTTTTTTTTTTTCGTAGTAAAAAGCTAACTTTGGCGATACGCGGTCCCGTGCCTTCCTCCGTTGTTCCGATTGGCCCGCAGATGCCGTAGCTTGCTCCGTACCGGCATGCTATGGGCCCGCGGCTTCCTGGCCTACCCAGCATTTCATGCTTCGGACACATAGGTTAAGCGACGCCACCAAAGTGATAGCTCATGTTTTGACAATGCAGCCGCCACTTTCAGGCGTACTAAATGGTACTTGATTTAGTCGCTAGATGGCGACAAACAAAGCAGAATTGCAGGTTGCCTTTAGAGCGCCCAGGTTTTTTCTGTCGGCTTGTTTCGCAAGCAATTCTGCATATGCCATTCAGAGATGACGGTGCGGGTGGCTGCTAGATTGCTTCAAAGTTCTGCGGGACTCCGAGCCACGGGCATTCACTTCCTGCGCGCCCGCCATCGTAACGCGGAATGGGTCCGTGGACGTATCTCCAGCTGCCACAAAACAACACATATGGGACGAGTGGTCAAGCCACGGCTCTCTTCTATCACCCCCCTCCCATTGCTTTGGCCACCCACATGTAACTCTACAGAAATGTGTATAGCAAAGTACGCCTCTGCTCTAACCAATTTTATAATGCTGCATACGCGGACTAAAATTGTCACCTTCTTAACATTTATATTGTAGAAGAAAAGTGAGCAGCACGTGCATTATGTGCTTGCTCATTATATAAATATATATAATTCAGTTGTAACTATAGCAGCTTACCCTTGAATCTCCAAAATTACAAGCAATATGTTAGCAAACGTACTTGGGAGTATGTGTGTTTATATTTCTTTTAAGCTATTAAGACGTTTTTTGTTTTTTGTTTTTGTTTTTTTGCCATCCAAAGTGGTCATAGCCTTTTTAAATGGTTGTCTCCGCTGTGAGGGGTGAATTTGGTCGTGCCGCATGAGTGCTACATTTTTTGGCACAAATGATAGGGAACAATACCAGTTATTTGTTGATCAATATAATTATTGTTGGACATCTGTATATCAGGGCTTGCTATTTTTTGTGATGTCTATTTGAGAAATAAACTTGCGATGAAAGTTTAGTTGATTAATTCTCGCTGACCTCGTCCTATGACGTCTGTACGAGCGTAAAAGTTAATTCCAAGATGTTTATAAAGACATTTGTAATAATGAGCGAGCAACAAAATCTCGAGAATTTCAATTCAAAATAAGGAGTTGATACCTTGGCCTTGGGTAACGAAGATGACGTCCGCTCCCGTAAATTGAAAGCAGAACTTTGCCTCCAGATCACCCAGAGTATACGGCCATAGAGTACAAAAAGAAGCACCAAAGGCAAGATGAACACGCTCATAAACACGGTTCCCATGTAAAACTGTCTGTAGAGCAGCGGTGTCTCCCCTACGTAGAATATGGACGCGCAATAATGCGCACCCGAATTCGCTTCCACCAACCGAAACACATAGATGTTCGGCAAAGAGGGCATCAGCGCCGCCACCCAGGCCGCTGTGGCCAACTTCCAAGGTCCGGGGCACTTGGCCAGCGGCGACACGATGGCAGAATGGCGGTCGAGAGCGATGCTGACAATGACGTAGGTGGACGACGCCAGCGCGAACGTCTGAAGAACCTTGAACATTCGACAGAAGGCGTCACCAGCAACCCAAATCCTCCCCATGATCTCCCACACCATCTGCGATGTCATAGTGACCAGGGTCACCAGGAGGTCTGCGACGGCCAGGTTCAAGAAGAGCACTTGGGCTTTGGACAAACACCTCCGGCGGCGACGCGTCAGGAGTTTCCAGCAGACGACGCTGTTCCCCGCAGTTGAAAAAGCGATCATGATGACGATGATGAAGATGCGGACATGGCTGTGGTAGCGGGGTCCAAGCACTGTATCATCGGATCTTGATTGGTTTTTTGGGGAACCACCGGAAGAGAAGGAGCTGTTGCCTTCGACAGATGACGCATATGTATGAAGGATACGTTCGAGCGTCTGTGAGAAGTTGTTTGGATGTGTCCATGTCAGGATGTCTGGGCTAGACACGGATGAAAAAGCCTCCCCTCTGAATTCCATCATGGGTCACTTCTTCACTCCCGCTGGGCTCCACTTCGCACTAGATCAAGGATACAAACAAAGATACCATTCAAGGCAACGAATTGTATTACCTTCATATCAAAACTGAGTTTTACGTTTCAATAACACCATTTTTCAATAGACACAATACTACCAGCAAACAATACCTAAAGGGGCCATGAAATGAATTTCGGGGCTGGGATAAATTAACTTAGATTCGGATTTTACTAATTGCATATTGTTTAGGGAGCCAAAAGACAGAAGGTAGAAAGTAAAAAGCCTGCTTTTCGGTAAAAACGTTTGAAAACATAGCGGACTCTTTCGTACCTCATGTCCTTCGAAAGCTCTCTGCATTTTCACTGTGATACATCCGTGGTACCCAAAGAATACGAGCACTGCGCCACTACAATATCTCACTATACTCCGTTCACCCCTAAGCTGACAGAGCGGTGGGAGCTACGCGCTTGCTGAACAAATCAGCCGCCTCCCTTTCATCACCTAACCCCATTCTCTGCACGTGGCTATGCGCGAGGGAGCGTGATCAAGTGGGGAAAGATAGAAGTTTCACTGGCCCAACGAGCACGTAGCTTCCACAGCACTGTTTTCCTTAGGGCTAAACGAAGGATAGTTCCGTGCAGTACTGCGGAAGCCACGGGTGGGAGAGGGGGGAAGGAAGCAACTCTTGTACGAATTTTGAGTGACGGGCTTATCTTCTAGGGGGAGGATGGCACCGTGCGGGTACACAAAGGGAGTTCCTCCTTTCTCTCCTTTTGGACCGTTTAGGCCCTGTTACACTGAGGCAACGGTTTGACAACTCTATCCGGCAACACAAGGAAATCATGTTGCCGGTGACCCTGTCACATCGCGGCAACAACAACAGTCGGGCAACATGTTGCTGCAACCCGGCAACCACGTTGCCCGATTTGTTGTCCGACTACCCTGTCACACCGCGCTGACAGCGGGGACAACACGGGGAACACTCCGCCATCTGGATTGTTTACCTTCGTTTGTGTGCGGCGCGGAGTCATTGGAAATGTGACTCTACAAAGTGCTAGTCGGTTTGAAGGGCCGGAAATTACCACGGGACAACATCAACCAGTGACTGTGATTAAAAAATTGGACACGGGGAGTATTTTCCACCCTTTATTTTATCAAAATGTTCTTCATTCGCTCACAAAGCAAATAGCCCTAACCGAGGAAAGTGAGATCTCTGATATATGATCATGATTTACGTTACCGTATGAAATGTTTGTGTTCGGTTCTTTCTTTCAAGCAATTCCTATTTCTACTGTAAAATTGAGTTAACGCCGGCCGAACAAAAAAGCGTCTTGGGTAGCGTAATGTTGAGCTTAACTGACGGTGCTTAAAAACTGCGACACTGACACGACCGGCTTCATAACCATCGGTGGAATGAATATATTTCAACTCTGTCTCTCTGCCTACCGCCTGCAATGTGATCGCTTCATTTCCCAAAATGTCCACGGTATTTTTAAAACAAATCAGGTGTCTGGTAGCGGCTGCTTCCAAGTTCCAAGTATCAACAATCGTAATCCGAGTGGTCGTTTTAATGCTTCAATTCTTTAATATTTGCTTTCCTGGAATTTTTTTATTCTACTTTATCAACGGGTGAACAGGCCTGCCATTTTATTTCACCAGCAGTAGTGAGAGCTGGCCTCTCGGCAGTCCTAATTTCAACATTAGTCTGAATATTCACGACCGTAGCTGTGACCATTTTGACAACACTTTCCGTAATTACGCAGTGAAAAAAAAAAAAGTTACCAAATTATTTTAGCTGCACGCCAGCCTTAATTATTGTTAAATAATGTTTTTCAAGCCTTCATTTGAGTAAGACGTTATTGATACGGAACTAGCTCTGCCATCGAAGCTATCTGTATTGTCGTGTTGCCGGCCCAAAATTTACTCAGCCGGCGATCGGGGCAACACACTTTGTCCAACTCAAGTTGCTGCTGTTTTTGTTGCCGAAAGCTGTCATACCGAGGCAACATTTTAGTTGTCGTCCATGATGTGCTGCTGTTGCCGCGATATGACAGGTTTGTCAGACAACACGGGGAGCGAGCAACAAGTTGCCCGACTGTTGGACAACGTGTTGTGTTGAGGTTGGCGTTGTGTTGCTTCAGTGTAACAGTGCCTTTGGTATACTCTGGCCCCTGCACATTTGGTAATTCTGCGCGATTTCTGAGTTGAGAAGGCAAGCTAATACCCCTGACAGACGGGCACCTAAAAGGGCTTTTACGCCAAAGGACATTGAGTGTAAATGTCATTTAGGCAGTGCCACACGGCAACTCAAATGGCATTTATCGTAAAAGCTTTTTTTTTTTCGTGAACCTGAGTTCCTGCAGCTCCTTTACGGCTGCTAAAGGGTTACTCTCGTCAGCAGCGGTCTACACTAGAGAAGCGAATTGAAATAAAATATCGTACCCATATCGAAAATCGACGCTTTTGCATTTTTATTATTAAAAAAGAGCCTTTTTCACGTATATTTTGTACAAACCTCGCTCTACAAATAGTTTTCTGTACTCACGGCCCCAATTATCTAGTAGGCCTCGTCGTCACCTGCTCGCATCGTCCGCTTCGGCATTTCGGTTTTCTTCCTCTCGATTTCCCTTACAACCATGGTTATCTAGCTTTTATTTTTCTACTTTATATTTTATCATTCTTTAATAGTGTATTACTATCCGTACTGTATATATTGAATGTTTTTGTACATCTATATTTCTGCATCTCACTCTCGCGTCGTGCGATACGTCGAGCGACGGAGGAGCGTCCACGAGTAGGAAGGGGTCGCCGCGCTTCCATTGGAGAGTTGAGGCGACCTGGGCGCTGATACGACTTTGGAAGGATCGGTTAGAGGACCTCCGACGCGTGCGATGAACCTCAAGTGCGAGCACGACGCCGAACCGGGCAGGGCGAATGCGTACCAGAAGCACGGAAACGATCGGGAGCACTGAGCGACGTTAGGACTGCGTGAGTGGGAGACACCCAGGGTTGCCGCTAATTGCAACAACAACAACAACAAAAAAAAAACACTTTCATTGGGCTTAAAGTGAAGTTTGTTGTCACCACTTGACTGAACTTGTTATTCTGTCTTCTTTAATATATTGTCTGCTTAAAAAAATATTTATATCACCAAAATATTATTTTTCTGGCGTGAACGTGATTTATACGTTTGAACCAAGCCACGAGATTTCAATCGCTGTAAACATCGTCTAAATGACATTTACTTGCTCTGCCTTGCACGGCAGAACGTAAAGGTAATTTGAAAATCCTAAAGGCCTTTGGCGGAAAGGTCCTTTTAGGTGCCCGTCTGACAGAGGTATAAGAAGGAAGAAGTATAAAAATCATTCCAAGGCCCCTTTAAGGGTGGACAAAAGACGTTTCTGAGATCGTATGTTCTTGGTGATAACTTATCTTACGGGGTCCAAGCACCCTGAAAATCCAAAGATTATGCTTGTGTGACGCCTATTTCCCTACTAAATTGTGATCGAAGTTCGTGCCACGCCCCTTTCTGAGCGAAAAAAAAATCTCCAGCACGGAATCCAGCGGATGCGCCGTTGGCGTGACGACGGGCGCGCGTCAACCAATCGCAAGCCGCCTCTCTCGGAAATGAGGCTTGCGATTGGCTGACGCGCGCCTGTCGTCACGCCGCCAACGCCTCCTCTGAATTCTGTGTTCCAGATTTTTTTCGCTCAGAAAGGGGCGTGGCACGAACTTCGATCACATTTTAGTAGGGAAATAGAGGTCACACAAGCATAATTTTTGAATTTCTAGGATCCTTGGAGCCCGTAAGATATTACCAAAAACAGACAATCTCAGAAATGCCTTTAGTGCAGCTTTCAGAACCCTGTTGTTATGGACGCTAGTTCAAAAACATTCTAAATTATACAGCAGCAGCGGTGACTGTACACATCAAAATGTTTATTTTGTAACGTATATATCACTACGGAGGCAACTCATTGGTCACCTCGTAGTTTCCTGGGGCCAGTAGCTGTTTAAACAGGTCTATTTTGGGGGGAGACGGGGCTGAACTTACACGAGTGAAATGTCTGACTCTGCACGCTCAAGCCCAGTGTGCATTTACGTATTTCACGAGTTGTACGTGTCCAGCATCGGTAGAAAGTAAGTCGTGACGTTTGCATCACACTGCGTATAGATTCATAAATACGCGGGTCTGGAAATAGTATTCTTGTCTAGTGCGCGTTTACATACTCGGGGCTTCGGAAGTTAAGGGGAGAAAATTGACGTCGTCCGATGGCCTCGACCTACAGTGCGGACAAAAAGACTCTTACCAGACACGACGAAAACACATCGTTAGCAACCCCTTTGAAGCTTCAGCGTCTAAAAGCAGTTTCTAATGACGGAGCATGCGAGCAACCCGCATCGCTAAAGATTTTGCGAATCGCCGAAATGACTGTTTATTTTCATTCGGATGGCGATGTCGGTTCGACAAAGTCACATACAGTACAATGCAAAGTAAACCTGCGTTCTTTTTTATTGTGCGTGATTGGTTTAGTGCGAGATGGTAAACGCAAAAAGACGACAAGCGCCATGACGATGCATTTTTTGGCACTGCTTGATTGGCTCCATTGGATTGTAGCTTTGGCTGAGGTCGGACTTATGTGAAATGGAGTAGAGCGGGGACATGGCTTATATCGTTCAAGCACATAGAATATTTGGCAGATTAGGGTTGGTCTACTATTGGAAATAATGAAAAAATTCAGGAAAGCTGGTGAAAATTTCTCCTTAAGAAGTGCAGACCAAGGCAAAAAAGTGTGAGGTGTTTGATCTGTACGATACACCTGAGGTACACGGTGCGTCAGGTAGAATTGTTCCACACATACGTAATGTTTCCCCGTACACTTTGTGAGAAAAAAAAAAAGAATGTTCTACGGGAAGCGTTTCTGTGGTAACGTTAGAGAGGAAACTTGCTTATTAATAACGGATCGCCTAAATTTCCCCAGAAAGTGTAGCGGAAAGAATACGTGTTACACTTGTGCGTCACATCTTTTGGGGGTCATTTTTATTTTATGAGACTGTAGTCCTGAACACATTTTGAGTAAGAAGACAAGACGACACACTCTGTAACAGCCGTTTTGCTCTCCGGTCTTTGTTTTGAGAGGTTTCGTTAAGGTGTCGTGATCGTTATTACTTATGACGAATATTCAAACAAAACCTTCTTTGATATTGTGCGCCCAAAACTCATCCGTGGCAACAAACCATAATTTGGTTTGTTGTAGCAATGAAGAAACAAGTTCACCCGTAATGTCAAACAAGTGCAGAGCCTGAGAGAGTCAACAGAAATACGTAATCGCCTGATTTCCTTGTATGCCACTTAAATTTAAAACAAAAAAATTCCGAGAGGAGAATTATTTTATAGTGCACAACTAGATCTTATCACTACAATCAACGGAGGAAGCTTGACGAATGACGCTACTGAAATTGCATTTTCAATTCAATACAATTTTTGTTGAGTCGTAGTCGTGGAGAAAACAGACAAGGCTACGAAGGATAGTTGGACAAGTCCCTGGCTCATTTCAGCTTCATCGGTATTTAAATTCATAATCAAATTAATCATAATTTAGTCATCACTGACGTAACAACCAGTCTTGTACACGTTACTCAAAAAAGTAATATATTACAATTACTATTTCTCTCGGTCTTAAAGCACTTAACTAGATTACTCATTACTTGAGAGAAAAATTATTTGGACATTACTTCAAAAATAATCATTACTTTTTCGATTCCTTTAGAAGCTTTGTGCCGTTATCAAATGAAACAATGAGAAACGCAGAAAAAAATTGCTCCCGTCTTGACACACAAAAAAAAAATATTTTCTTGATAAGACTAAATATAAAAATACAAAACTTGAAAGTATAAAACAGCGAGGACGAGGACGGGAACAGGACATCTTTCATTTAGCTATGTCGTTGCTAAATGAAAGATGTTCTGTTCCCGCCGTCCTCCTCGCTGTTTTATACTTTAGAGTTTTTTATCTATTAACCAACACGCTCGTTTTCAATTGTAAATATATAAATAGGTATAAGTACGAGATCCGCTCCAAGATATCACACAAAGCTTGTTGACGAGTGCCTTCCGGGTTTGAAAACGGGCATATCTACCATTTCCAAATGCCCGGATTGAGGTTTTCATATACGTAGGCGTGGCAGGAACGATCGCGAATATTCCTTGAGGTAAGAGTGCTAGATCCTGATAGCTCTACTCAGTTACGGTGACCTCGATTCAGCTCCGGACGGTGCTTTTGTCCTCATTGTGTCTTTTTTTTTCTCTTTTTTCGTCTTTAAGTAGTACAAAGATGCTTCTCCCCTATCCTTCCCTTCTGATGCCACTTCTATCGAAAACGTTTGTACACGTCCCTCAAAAAATTAAACAAAAGATCGTTCCTCGTTCCTTCTGATTTTTGGAACGCGTTCCCGTTACAAGCTGCATGTGTGAAAAAGGAACTCGTTCCCTTTAGAGTAAAAAAAAAGGAGAGTATAGTTACATATATTAATGTACATATAGTTCATATAGTAATGTACATATACACGTGTATTTTGCTGATTGCTTTATTGCTTAATTAACTCGAGAAAAATTTTTTAATATCTCGTCAAAAGGGAACATACAAAGTTGAATGCCGTGATGGCAGAGCACGGGGAAAACAGGAAAAAGAAAGCGGAAGCAGGGTTTTATTTGTTCATAAATTCACCTTTAAAAATCTCAGCTTTTAACCATATTCATGTTTGTGGTGGACGATTCAGAAGAGCGACATATACTTTTACCCAACATTGCACGAGCGTTTTACAACAACCTCACACGTTTCAATCTAACAAAGACCCTTGTTCGAAGTTAACAACAGTTGCTTCTTGGGGTTTCTGTCCGCAAGAAGAGCAAGTGAAGAAGAGGGTAGGGCTTCTGGAAGGTCAGCCTTGAAAACTACAAGTCCTTCTTCTTGACGGTTTGCTTCGTTTTTCAGTTTAAAGGTGGAGGACAAACTGAGAATGAATAAGAGTTAATATTTGTGTATCTTTTAAGTGACCAATGGTCGGGATACAAGGTTCCGTTCGATGTCTGGTAACCTGTTCCTTTGTTTTAACTGTAGGTATCTTTGTGGAAATTCGGTGATAGCTGTAGTCGGCCTTAGATTTCTGGGTGTATGAGGATTCGTGGAAGCAAAAAAGTAGCCGAGTTTAAAACGTCCCCCTGTCTGTGTCATTTCCTTCGACTACGGTAAAAGCTTTGCTTTTTGTACCGCAGTCTCGGGCACCAAAAAAAAAATCGATGTCCACTAGCTCTCCTGCGCCCGACCCTTACCAAGCGAGGACCACACAAAATGAACCCTAAGTTAAGTAACCAAAACGTTAGCGAGATCCTGCTCTTCGTAACTATCTTTAAACACTATCAGAATTTCCATCTTAGAAATAAAATAAAAATTACCCCACTCGACGAAGAAAAAAAGGAACGCTGTTTCTTTTTTCGTTTGAGTAAAAATTTCACGAGTTCCCGTTCAAATTCCACCGATGCAAAATAAAACGGCGGCGTTCCTTCGCTCCTCCTAAGATGAACGCGTTCCAGAAACGCCGTTTCCTACAACACTGTATCGAAACAGATAAATTCGCGTGGAACGTTCCACTGCACTATAGACCCTTTTTATAGTAAACGCCACCAGGTGGTGCTCCAGTCTTTGACATGCCACAGAACTGCCGGTTTATAAAATAATGAACAAAGGTCACCTTATCACCGCTGCTTGAAATTCAGATAAGACGTTTAATCGCCAATTCTCCAGGTGAACGCCAAAAGAACGACGGAGTGCGAGATCTGTTAAAATGCTTCGTGTATTCTTGTAAACCAACTTGCCTCTTCCAAGATGTAATATTGTGCAGGCGAAGGCCCTCGTTAAATCTCCAACTTTGTGTCCGGTGGTGGCATAAGCAAGCTCAAAAAGCTTGCGAAGACGATGCGATCTGAAGTCGCTTGGGACGGAAACGGCCGTTCATGTTTGTAAACCGCAAAAGGGTCTAAAATTGGCGAAAGAAAAGTAAATGCACTGTAGCAAAAATTTTGCTTTGTCCGCTGCCGTTGCCGCGGCAGCTTATGCAGTCCCAATCTATACCGAGAAACGCTTGCAGGAAGCGCTACGTACTTCGCATTGTTAGCGGGGCTAGTGACGTCACTTCACACTTCGTACTTGTCGTTGCCAGGCAGACTTGTACCGTACGCATTACAAGTAATCAAATTACTTGTAATCGATTACTTTTTGGAGTAATTTTGTAATCAGTCAATTACTTTTATTAGGCAGTAATCACAAGAGTAATCTGATTACTTTTTGAAGTAATAAAATTACATGTAACCGTTACAATTTGTCCACGGGACCCCCCCCCCCCCCCCCCCACCCCCCGGCACAGGCCTTTTTTTATGAAATGACAAAAATAAAAGTTGCTTTTTTTTTTTCGAACGGAAAAAAGAAAGATTTTTGCGGAGCTGTAGGAAACGAGGTCAATCTCTTTCTATGTACAGTTTCTGTGGAATGTCCGTTTTTTTTTTTTTGTTTTTTTTTTTTTTTCAAGTTGGGACTGGGAGTGGGAAGCCCCAGGGAAGCCAAAGTGCGTGACAAAGGCCATTCAGGGCGAAGTTTGACGAAGCAGAATGCAGCTTTGTGAGTCCTTCGTTCAAACTAGCCCCCCCACGCACACACAGAGAGAGAGAGAGAACAACTTTACTGAAAATGCCTGCAGAATCGGTTAGGCTCCCTCCACGCAGGGAGGACGAACTTTCACCGCGACGCGGCCACTACGTCAGTCTCGTGGGTTCTGCTCCTCGAGGTCTTGCTTCCTCGCTACTTCCGCGGGTCCGAGAGGGCCGCCGCCCCCTTCCTGGGAGTGCTGCTCCCCTTCTCCCCGGTTTCGCTCGGTCGCTGCCTCTCTAGAGCTGCCGAGACCTGCTGGACGGCCTTGAGTTGTGTCTCTTGATCGTAGCTCCTCGTTGCAGCCTCTAGCTGCGGCGGGATCGTCGTCTTCTCGCTGGCTTCTCGCGGATTTACGCTACAGTCCCAAAGGATGTGAGCCGCGGTAGCTCTCTCCTTCGCGCGCAGTCTACACACGTCACTCGCGTACACGCTCGGACACACGTGCTTTGCTAGCACCGGGGTGAGCAGGGACCCAGTCTGTAATTGTCTGTATAACACTGCCTCCTTCCTGGTAAGCCCTGGATGAGGTGGCGGCATAGTCTGTCTGTTTAGTCTGTACCACTTCACTATTTCGTTGAAGGAGGTCATCTTGTCCTTGGCACTGTACCGCGACCAACACTCCGAGTCGGCCGTGTTTGCAGCTGCGCGGTTGGTTAGTCCTCGCGCGGACGCGTTGACCGTCTCGTTGTGGTTCGCGTTCCCGCGTTCCGACACGTCAGTGCCCATGTGGGCCGGAAACCACTTGATCGCCACAGCACTTTTGCGTCCGATGTCTGCGGCCTTGCGTAGTATGCGCGCGGCCTCACTACATACCCTACCCTTGGCGTAGTTCTTCACTGCCGTTCTAGAGTCGCACAACACTGCAGTGCATCCGGGGTCGGAGACGGCCAAGGCGATGGCCACCTCTTCCGCCCGGTGCGCTTCTCTAGTCCGGACGCTCGCCGCGGTCTTCGTTGCACCCGTCGATGCCCCAACGACCACCGCCGCGTATGCGTCGCTGCTCCCTCGATACTCCGCCGCGTCCACGTAGACGGCCCCTTCTTCTCTGGCGTGGAGGTCCACGAGAGCCCTGGCCCTCGCAAACCTTCGCTCCTTGTTGTGCTCGGGGTTCACGTTCCTCGGGATCCGGCAGACGCTGAGCTTTCTGTTGATGCTATCCGGTATAGGTACGCTGGTCTGCTGCTCGCCTTCCCTCGGATCGAGGCCAAGGTCCCGCAAAATCTGTCTTCCGGTTCTCGTTTCAGTGAGACGCTCGAGTTGCGCCGTTCTCTGTGCCTCGGCTATTTCGTTCAGCGTGTTGTGGACTCCCAACGCCATGAAGTTTTCGGTGCTCGTGCTCCCGAGAAGACCGAGTGCCGCCTTATACGTCTTGCGTATGGTGGCGTGTATCTTGTTACGGTCACTTGGCCTCCAGTTGTGGAAGGCGGCCACGTAAGTTATGTGGCTGACTGCGAAGGATTGAACGAGCCTGGTCAGGCTCTCCTCCTTCATCCCCGCTCTTCTGTTGGACACCCTCTTGATGAGTCTCGTTGCCGCGGCCGCTTTGCCCGCGAGCTTGTTCACCGTTTCACCGTTGACTCGGTCTCGCTCGATGAGCAGCCCGAGCACTCGAATCTTCTCGACCTCCGGTATTTCTTGTCGTCCTGCCGTCTTCACCATGATCTTGGGACGCTCGTACTTGACTTCCATATTCTTTCTTTTCCTGCCCGTTCTTTTCGGTGGAATCACAAGCAGCTCTGACTTGGCCGGAGAGCAGACGAGTCCAGACCCGTCCAGCTGCTCCTCGATGACGTTGACCGCTTCTTGCAGCGTTGTCTCGATGTGTCCGTCGCTTCCTCCCGGTACCCATAGCGTAACGTCGTCGGCGTAGATGGTGTGACGGACTCCCGCTACTCTTTCTAGCCGGTTGGCCACCCCCATCATCACGAGGTTGAAGAGTTACGGGGAGATCACCGAGCCCTGCGGGGTTCCGACGCTGCCCAGCTTCTTCTCTTCGAGCTGCAGGTCTCCCGCGCAGATTTTGGTGGTCCGTTCCGTCAGGAAGTCTTTGATGTACTCGTATGTCTTCCTGCCCATGTTTAGCCTGGATACTTGGGCCAGGATAGCCGAGTGCCTCACTTTATCGAAGGCGCTCTGCAAGTCCAGCCCGAGTATGACTCTGCTGTCCTTGGTGCCTGTCATATTATCGATGATCTCGTTCTTTAGTAAGATCATGGCGTCTTGCGTCCCGAGCTTGTTCCAAAACCCGATGATGGAATTTGGGTAGAGCTGCGATTCTTCCAGGTAACGCTGCCACCTGTTCATGAGAACGTGCTCGAGGACCTTTCCCACGCACGAAGTCAGCGAGATCGGCCTGAGGTTCTCTATGTTGGGCGGCCTGCCAGGCTTGGGGATGAGAATCGTCTTGGCTGCTTTCCATTGCTTGGGCAGCCTTCCTTCTTGCCAGCACTTGTAGAAGTTCGTGAGCGTTTCGATGGCCGCTTCGTTGAGGTTTTTGAGCGCTCTGTTGGTCACTCGGTCGGGACCCGCGGCGGACCTGACATTGAGATCCTGCAGGGCAACTCTGACTTCCCACGTCTCGATGGCTCGATCTAGCGTCTCGTTCTCGTTGCCTTGGTAATCCGAGTATCTCTCCGTGGGCGTGGTCGGTAGGTACTTGGCGTCCAAGCGCCGCTTGACCTCGTCCTCCCCGTATTCGCAGATTGCCCTGTGTAGGATCCTGGCCAGGTTGTTGTGTTGGTGGCCCTTGGTCTTGGTGTCGTCGAGGAGGTGCCGCAGCATGTTCCACGTCTTGCCCTTGTGTATCTGTCCGTCGGCTTCGTTGCAGGCCTCGTTCCATTGTTGGGTGCATAGCACCTTGCAGTGGGCCTCGATCTGCCTGTTGAGCTCGGCAATCTTCTTCCTTAGACGTCGGTTGGTACTTTGCTTCTGCCACCTCGCCTTTATGGACTGCTTGGCTTCTATCAAGTGGGACAGCCGACTGTCCATCCTGTCTATCCGTTCGTCCGTCTCCAGCTCTTTGGTGGCTCCTTCCGTCGTCTCAACGACGTTAGCCGACCATTGCTCGATGTCCGTAATGTCCAGTTGCACCGCGGGTAGTGCCGTTCGAAAGGCATCCCAGTCCGTAATGCGATGCTTCCTTATGCCGGTATTGCCTTGTCCTTTGAGCGGTACGATGACCTCCACGATGTAGTGATCCCTGCCCAACTCTTGGCCCGTGTTTCTCCATTCCGCTTCTCTCGATCCTCCGTCGGTTTTGACGAAGGTAAGATCCGGAGTGGTGTCTCTCGTAACCGATGTGCCGATCCTGGTGGGAAAGGCCGGATCCGTGATTAGGTTCAGTCCCACGTCGGTGGCATCTTGCATCAGCTCCCTCCCCTTGACCGTCGTTCTTTGGTAGCCCCAGTCTTGGTTCGGAACGTTAAAGTCTCCGCACACTACGAGCGTATTGCTCCCCGCGACTCTGCTCGCCTTGTGGAATAGTGCCTTGAACTTCTGTTGTCCGTGAGACGGATTGCTGTAGACGTTCATCAGGAAAGTGCTCTCCTTCCTCTTCCGGCCCGTGATTACTTCCACCGTGCAGTGTTCGATGGCGCTTCTGCCGATCAGTTCGTGTTCCATGAAGGGGATCCCGTTCCTAACGAAGGTGCAGACCCCTCTGCCCTTGCCCTTGGACGTGTCCCTTGCGCTCGGCGGGCTGTCGTGCGACCGGTAGCCCGGGAGTCTCGGCGTCGCTTCGCTGAGTGTTTCTTGAATCATTGTGACGTCTGGTTTCCTCATTAGTTGCTGCAAGTGTTGCTGTAGCACCGCTCTCTTGCCGGTAAAGCCATTACAGTTCCAGTGCCATACCAAAAGGTCTCTCACTGGCTGTGTGGTTGCTGCTGTACGTGCTGCCCCGTCCATGATTGCTGCAGTTTGGCGATGATCTGTGCTTCTATACTTTGCATTTGTGCCTGTATGTGCGCCTGCAGCTGTGCTTGCATCTGCGCTATCATGTTCTGGATCGTGCTTTGTACGTTCGTTGTCATCTGCTGAACCGTTTGCTCGAGGGTGGTGAGGCGTTCGTTGGTTACCTTGCTGGTCGCCTCAAGATGGTCGAGTCTGTCGTCCTGTTTTTCGATTCTCTCCGTTATCTTTCGCTCCTTGGCGCCCTCTATGGCTCTCCTCTTGAGAGCCGGTCCCGCCGCTTTCGTGGTTCTCGGGTCCACCTCGACCTCTGGTTCGTCCGCGGTCATCTCTCCTTGTTTCCTCTCTTATGCGGGCTTCGGCAGCTGCTGCTGCTGTTGCTGCTGTTTTGCGATTAATGTCGTTAGCTTCTCGTTGATTTCCTTGATGGTTGCGTCCTGTTCGGCGACTTTCCGCTTTAGCTTCTCGTTCTGGTCTCTCAGCGCTTCACCACCCCGTTCTTTTTTTGGATCTTCTTCTCGGCGTTTTGCGCTGGTGTTTGTCTCTTCTCTGCCATGTTTACCTTGACTGCGTCGGCCCAGGCGGCTCTCTCCCTCGACTCCCTACCGAAAAATCCGGTATAACTTTCCGTATCCGGAATATGGAACAGGAAATTTGTTACTGGAAACCCGAAATCCAGATTGAGAACAAAGGAATAATTTCTGAAAACCTCAATTCCAGATAGAGTCCAGATAGAATCCAGATAGATTTCCGGTTCCATAATCCGGATAGCGAAAAGTTATACCGGAATTTTCGGTAGGGCTGCGACGGTCTGCGGCGGCTGGCGCTCCTGCTTCTCTTGCTGTGGTCCCTTTGGCGGCCGCTGTCACGCTGCCTCGATTCCCCGCGGAATCTCTCGACAGACGGCGCTTGCGGCGCCAGAAAGCTTTCCGGATCCGGTTGTTGCTGCATGCCTTCCATCTTGCGTTCCCATTGCCGTTTCTTGACCACGTACGGTATCTTGTACTTGTTTTTGCATTCCCTCTCGCCCGTTGGATGCTGTCCCCTGCAGAGCCTGCACTTGGGCTTGCATTCGCGTTCGTGACCCTCGCTGGGGTTGGCGATTCTGCAGCCGAAGCACACTCTGGTGTTGGGATTTGGGCATACGTCTCTTCTATGGCCGACCTTGCCGCATTGCTTGCACACGTCAAAGTGCTTGCGGTAAAGCCCGCACCTGACTAATATTGAGCCATACTTGATGTAATTCGATACTTTCTGTCCTGTGAACAGTACTATCACCGTGGTTGTATTGCCGATTTTGTGCTCCTCCACCGCTAGGGGTTGTACGGGTTCACGATGTTTTCGGCTATCTCCTCCGGGGTGTCATCTACGGCTATGCCTCGGATGACTCCCTTGACCGTACCGTCCGGTGCCGTTCGGTAGGCGCTGACTTCGTATGTCCTGCCTCCTATGTTAAGGGCTTTGACCTTAGAGTACAGCGTGGCGCGCCTCTCTTCCGGGGTGCTGACCACGATGATGTTTTGCGGCGCGTTCGTGCAGATGGTGTCTGCTTTGGCTTCCTCCTTCGTTACTCGAGCCGCCGTCATGACGACCGACATGATAACTGAAACCTCCGTTCTCCCTACGTTGAGACCGCCACGTGGTCTCATGACTATCTTGGTGTCTTCTTTCGGCATGTCTATCGGCATCCTCGCCGCTTTCGTTACCGAAGCTGCAACTCTCTTGGCAAAGCTGGCCCTGGTCTTGAGGCTAGACTGGCGAGTAATGACGGCGGACTCACCGTTTTCCTTGCCGGCCATAATCTGCTTGATGCGCTTGCCGCAGGTGGACCAGCCTTCGGCTTCTTCCGGTGTAATGTCCTCTCCGTGGACCTCGATGTACGTGCGCCCACCGAAACTGCCGATGCTCAGCGTTGACGCCATGTTGTCACCTACCGACGTGGCCACCTCCATTTCGGACGCCATCTTGGTCGTACTCGTCGCCGGCCCAACCCGGCCGGGTTAGGCCGGGTTGGGCCTAACGGCCGGGCCCGTCGCTACCGGTGGCCGTACTGGTGGTAGGCCTACGTTAGGCTTACCGAAAAGTCCGCACCGCACCAGAGAAAGGTCCTCGTAAATCGAGAAAATCACGTACCGTTTGGTCAAAACTGGTACCGGTCGATGCCCCGCACCTTCGCGCACACTTTGGTATCAATTATATCGCGGTAACTGTAAATTAATACGGCGCTAATTGTCATAAGAGCAGGATTCGATGAGAAGACCGTCCATTTACTCGCGCTTCGTTGTCGTCCCTCCCGCACACACACAGAAATAAAAAAACATAAAAAAAATCCTGCTTAGGGTACCTACTCGCAGCCCGTAGGAGAACCAGAACCCAAGAATGCCTAAAGCGGGTGCAAAATATAACAAAGGCAGTTGAAATATTTCCCCATTTCCCCCTACGTGGTCTTTGTGACAAGCAATGTTTCGAGTTGAGAAGTGGTCGGGGCGATCTCTTCCGCTAATGGATCCGTTTCAAATCCTGGAGCCGCTGCTCTTTTGTATAACATGCGAGCTCATCCAGATGTGAATAATAAAATGAGCAACGCAAACTTTGAGCGACAACCCTTGCTCAAGCTTAACACGATCTAGAACCCCCTCCGCTCCCCCCCGCCCCCCCCCCCCCTTCTCCACACACACACACACTGGCGAACGCCCGAATCATTAAACGTCTTCGAACCAATTCTATGCTTGTGTCCGCATTTTGAAGGTGCAACGACCACGAAGAGGGAGCCAGTTTTTCTTCTTCAATACTTGTGCAAAGGTGAAATATAGGTTGGAAGTAGTTCATTGTTATGAGCGCTAAAGATGTGTCTTCACACAATAAAGTAATCGGAAAAGTAACGATTACTTCTAAAGTCCAATTACTTTTGCCGTCGAGTAATCAAGTAATCTAATCGAATACTTCTTAGCCAAGAGTAATAGTAATTGTAATCGATTACTTTTTTTTAGTAACGTGTAGAAGACTGTTGCCAGGGCAGCTTATGCGACCGCAATATTTGTCGGGAAATGCATGCGGGGAGCGCTACGTGCTTATCACCGTTCGCGCGCGCCTTATAATATATTAAGTGGTTTTGACGCTTGTTTTGTGGTTTTCGTATTGAAACAAGTCTCAAAACCACATGATAAATGATAAGGCATGCGCGAACGGTGATAAAGAGCGCGAAGTG
This sequence comes from Ixodes scapularis, assembly GCF_016920785.2. Classification (NCBI taxonomy): domain Eukaryota; kingdom Metazoa; phylum Arthropoda; class Arachnida; order Ixodida; family Ixodidae; genus Ixodes; species Ixodes scapularis. The sequence continues at coordinate 150,564,123 of NW_024609857.1, forward strand.
GGTTCTCTGTCGACAAACACGAAAAAAAAATCACCTGTAAGTATTATACAGCTTCGCTGTAAAACTGCCAGAAGCCTTTCCTCTTATTTGTTTGGAAGGACCACCGATTAGAAAATAATCAGCGTCACCAAGAAGATAAATATGAAGTTTCTCGGTGTATTCACATTACAAAGTTAAAAAGAAAAAGGTACTCTATGCAGCTACCACGACGGCATTCAAGGTACGGCTTCTCGCGTCTCCGCTTCGTCATCAGTTGGTCCACAGTGAATACTAGCAGCGAGTTCGATCAATTAGTAGAACGTCCGGCCGATTGCATCATTGAAGGACATTAATCAAAGAGGTGCAGCGGGAACCCGACTCGTCGCTGCCATCTATAAACGCCCAGAGCCCATTCTGCATTGGAATCGAGTCATAACGCAGCGTTTTTTGGGGTGTGTTTATTTGTATGCACTTTGTCCTTAGTCTCTCTAAAGCCAAGTAAAAGCAAATGTGAAAACAAAACAAAACAAAAAAAGGGGGCCCGGGGGGGTATAGCCTTTCTGTGGGCATAGGGTTAGCGACGACCATCAGTGCATTTCCGTGATTGGATGGTGGTCCCCAAGTAACAGGAGTCGGTTTGGGTGATTGGACGTCTCGTATTCGATATGCTACTTTTGCTTACGCCAACGTCGTGTCGTTGTAGAGATGCGCTTGACTACAGACTGCTACTGCGTATTTGCTCCATTCGTCCTTGCGCCCTGGAGAATAAATACTTCGGGCGCAACTCTTATAGTTACCTGTGTCGGTTGCGGATCGTTATGGTGGGAGCGTTCGTTCGCTGCCATTCCCTTTGAGCGAGGCATGCACTTCGCCGATAGTTCTTCACTAAAATGAACAAGTATTCTATTCGGATCAAAGAAGCCAATGCAAGATTACATCGATGACGTAATCTGCGCAAAGCCGGCATTTATCTGAGGACCCCCTTCTTAACTGGGGAATATGATATGTTTGTTTTGTTTTTCCGTAAATTTAAGTTCGGTGTTGTTGTGCTCTCTGAAAGTGGAAAGCGTAGACTAGTGTTGTGTTTCACTTAGATGGCTATTGAATTTGTTTTCTTCTTTCATAAAGTCGAACAAAAAAACGTGGATGTGGCGTGCATATCTATGTTTCTTATAAACATGTTACGAGGGATTACCTCAGTCTACAGCTGTATTCCCACATTCCATAGTAGGGTGTTTAGACCATCTTGCTTGCCATATATCGTCCTCCCTCCGCAAACAACTGCGTGTATTTTTTTTTATTTTTTTTTTATTAATGTGAAACGCTAATAGGCTGGGTTTTCAGATGAAAGTCTCAGAAGAGTAACAGCGAATTTACCCGCTGAAAAATGACGTCACATCACTTCATGCCACGTGATCAATGCGGAAATACATTTTCTCCTCTAGATTTAGCGGGAAAATTGGTGTTGAGTGACGTCAACATCAAGTCCCTACTAAATTTAGAGGGGAAAATGTAGTCATAAGACTTCACGTCACGTGTCCTAGACAAAAGTTAAGTTTCCTCACTAACTTCAGCGGAAGAATTGACATCACGTAACATGTTGTTGCGAATTCAGTTTCCGCGAAAGATTTAGCGGAAAAATTGTGTGGAGTTAGCATCGCAAACTCCACTAACTCTAACTCTCGCTAACTCTAATTCTAACTAACTCTAACTCTAACTAAATGGAACTCTAAACAACTCAAACCCTAACTCTAACACTAACTCACCACTAGCTCCATTAACTCCACTAAGCACACGGTTTAGCGCTAATGGTTTAGCACCACTAGCGCTAAACCAGGAACGTTTCATGCACCAGCACATTTGCAGGGCATTTTGCGACACATTTTTATTGATTGATGCTCTTCTTGAATATGCGTCCCTTAAAAGATATTGGTTGGTTGTTGGCGGGGACTTCAATATCTATTACTCTTCAAAAAACTGACAAATCAAATAAATACTTGTGGCTTCAAAACGTAATCACCATACCGGCCCGAGTGGCATTACCAAGCTCAACTATTCTAGATCTATTCGTAACTAACGCAGTATACCCTCGTTTCAGCTCCTGTCAATAAAAACCGCGAAATCAGTGGGCAGTGATATTATTAGTTTATCTGGCTCCACTGGGAAAGCAGGCTTTTTCTTCACTTACCTGCCAAGCCAAGTATATCCAACACAAGATTGGAAACGTTCCAATATAAGCTCGCAAATGACATTTCGATTTCTGTCTTCAACCAAACAACCGCGGATGGGGCATAAAATGCTTTCATAAAAATCTTTACTAAGCACTGCAACCGTTGCTTCCCTAAGTAAAGTTTTAAGCAGAGAGAACAAATTAGAATGCTCTGGATTAGCTTTGAACATTTAAACATCATTAGAGAAAAAGACAACAAAAACAAGCTTTACCGCAAGTATGAAGGTGAGAGGACGGCTACATTGCTGTTCCCTTGCGAGTAAACTCAGCTGAGTTTAACTTTTTCTTTGTCGTTTTTTATCGTTATTTTATTTTTCTTGTCTCAGCGCTTAGATTATGAAGCTCCAGCGTTCATTTTTGGAAACGCGAAATATATTTAAATTTGCAAGCTTAAAATAAAAACTGCATAGTCGTCTGACTTCTGATCTGCAAAAAGTCACACTTTAAAAAAAAAGGGTGCGTGAAGGAACCAACCACCCTCGTTCGTTCCCACGATCCTAGCAACCTTTATTCCGAACCGGTAACTCGAGCTGTTCGGAGATTCAGATCGACGTAGAGACACCAGAAACGAGGCTAGCTAGTTACCATGCTCCGCTTCTCTCCGCAGGGAGAAGGGGGGGTGGCACTCAGTTGGCCGAACGACGTTTTAGTGAACGGCGACTTTTCATCGAAAGACACTTTAGCGAAGGATTGGCCGCCGCGATGCGGCTTTTACGGGTGGGCCAGGTGCTCTAATATTTTATCTAATAAGCCGCCGCAGACTGTCGCCGGCAAAGCTGCGTGAACGCAGGCGGGGGGGGTAGGGTTAACACACGGCCCAATAATTCCTTAAAACAACATTTCGCTCAAATGACCCCTGTTCGGTAAAACCTGATTCGCTCGTGCTACATGAACCCGGAGAAGCGGAGCCCGTGATGCCGGCTCGGAGCAGGCCTCCGAGACGGCCAGTGTGCATCGAAGCGAAGTCGGACGTTGGGCGTAAAAGCGGTTGAGCAGTGTTGTTTTTTTTTACTATTTTGGGTTATTTGTAGACCATCAGGGTGGTCATCGACATTTGGTAAAGTGAGTCATAAAGCCGTAGGATTTTCCTGTACGAGAGGCGCTCGTTGTCTGACGCTTTCGGGCGTGTACCTGCCCGTGTAGGCATCAACGGAGAAGAGTTGGCCTAGTTCCAAAACTCTATATATGCCGGTGGCAATCACTTCGTCAAGCAACGTTTCATCGACAGATTGTTTCGTCGACACAGCTGCGACATTTCATCGACAGCTCGTTTCCTCAAAACGTTCCCGTATTTCTTTCGCGTCATCGCAAGCGTCTTCCCGCGCATATCACCTCGGTCGCCGGCATCAGGGTGGTAGTCTAGCTTGCCGAACCCTTGACGGTTTTTATCAGGACTGGCGCAAACTCGGGTATGAAATTATAAGTTTCACACTGACGCCCTTGACAATAGGGATTGTCGTATCCGCTATAAATAAATAAACGTATCTTAAATCAATACTAAAGTAGGGTTAAACATGAAAAAAAAAAAAAACAGCCTCAGCAAACACGGACGACGAAGAAAAAACGAACACGACTCGGAACGGAAGTTTAGTCTATGAAAAGGAAACTTCTTTAAAATATTACACACAAAGAGAAATAAAACGCACGCTTACCAGGCAAGAAGAGGCGACCGAGAAATCACCTTAAAAGTTACAACTCATGTTAGACCAAAGGTACGGTGTCTCCTTCTCGGATAACACTACCGATGGTTCACTGATACATCTGTCTGCCAGCGGAGAAATAAAGAATGCTTAAATTACTGCTCGAGTCATCCTGTCTTGGTGTCTGTCCACAACAACCGCGTCACAAAAAGAAGGGAGACATGAACAATTCCTGCATTGTAGCGGTAGGAGTCCCCCGACCGTAGCCCTAAAAGAGTAAGCGTGCTTTATCAACCTTTCTTTGATCCACCTTTCTGTCTGGACTACATAAGATTTTCCACACGACAGGGGTAACCGGTAGACGGCACCCTGTGTACAGGTCACAAACAGTTTTTGATTTTTTTTTTTTCTGAACTTAGCCTGCGGACATTTTTCAGTGCAGCACTGACTCTCGCGCATACCTGGATTTTTTTTTTTCTGGGAGGGGGGGGGGGGGGGGGATGGCTGAGTACACAACGAGGATCCCGTACCGACCTCGGACCTGTTTTTAGGTTGTGGGAAAGCCTATGAAGGTAGGGGACTACCACCATTCGACTTCTCTCCACACCCATCTTTCTCTTCTCTATGCCTTTTGCTTGTTTCAAAAGGGAGCCCGCTACCTCGGCCAAAAGGCCCAACGGAAACCCCGATATCCTAGTCTGCTCACCTGCCCCTTAAAACTGTCTTGCATAGAGCGCACGCACTTCTTTAGAGCCGATCCAGGTCATATATGAAATGGCAATACCCCTCTTTACTATTTTTGAGGGGGTGGACCAGTAGTCAAATATCGTCTTCCTAAAGAACGGGCAAAAAAAAAAAAACAGCAATCTTGATTTTCTTCTTTCCTTTAGTGACAACAACAAATCCAGAAACTGGATCACACGCTTATTAGGTTCTTCAAACGCAAATCTAAGCCCCCCCCCCCCCCCCCCCCCCCCCACTTCTCGAAAGCTGCCATGACGTTGACATTTGTATTAACCCCCTCCGCGCGCTCAAACAAGAACAAAAAATAATCCACGTAGCGGAACACCTTCCTCACGTAGGTAACCTCAAGAGCACTCGCAACAGCACTCTCCACTTCTCGAAGAAAAATATCACTTAAAATCGGGGCCACACACGACCCTATACACACTCCCCTTCTTCGCAAATATGACTTATCTCGACAGCCCACTACCATCCTGTTCAGGTACAGAAGTAAAAGCTCCAAAAAAACTTCCAAGGAACACACACCGCTTGAGTTCCTCAACGCAAGTTTACGATTTACCTCGATACAAGACCTCACCGAGGAAGGTCTTGGCGATAAGGTAAAGCGATATCTCGGCGGCCTTTTCTTGTCTGATAGGCGTGCGTTTTAATCTCTGTGTGTATGTTCTGTTCAAAAAGTTTACTTTGTTTCCATTTACTTAGATAAACTTCAGTGGCAAGTGAGCCGTTGCCCTGTCGTGTTCGTTTTTCTGTTTTTCATCATGTTTAACTGTTACCAACCGGCCCAATTTACAACCCTACTGAAGTAGGGGTGTACGAAGAGTGAAGCTTCAACTCGAATCGGATTCGAATCGAAAAGTGACAAAAAAGTGTAGTGATAAATCGAATATGAACTCGAATAAGAAACAGCATAGACGAGGGGAAAAAATACCTACGTCAGTGTTTCTCAAGCTTCAGGTCGCTACCTCAAGGGGGTCATAACATAACCAGCAAGAAGTCGCAAAGCGGCTCGGGAAATTAAAAAAAAAAAAGTCAAATTTGGCTTCTCCGCGGTGGCCTCAACAAATCCGAAGTACAGGCCGCGGCTCAACATCGAATAGGAACTGAGAGTTGTGGTATCCAAAGTCTGCCCTCTTTTTGAAAAATCACGAGCCATTCCACTCTGAGAAGGTGTATGACCAGCGAAGCTGTTCAGCACATCACACAGACGTGACACTGAACTTCAAACAAAGGTCCGAACACATTTATTGTCTTTATCGGTGGTTATTGTGACGAAAGGATACGCACACACATTTATTTGATGCGTTCTCCGCCCCGCGACGTTCGTCGTCTTGTCTGGTTTGCCGCATGCGCTTGGCGTTTTGTGCACGATCTTCATCGGTGGTGTTTGCCACTCACCGCCGCCGCTGACATTCCCGGCGTTGTTCCCGCCACTGCTCGTCGCAGGCGCGTTGCTCTTCGAGAGTCCGGACTATACGCGGCATCCCCATTACGACGAGGGAAGTCAATAGACCTATTGCTAAATTACCTAAGCATCAAGGAGAATGCAGGGAATGGTGTTCCACGCGCCGCACGAGCCCGCGTCTGCAGCAGTAACTGTTATAATGCAAAAGCCCAAAACAAATGGCATCTCTCATGCATTCTTTTGGTTATTTACTTCGAATTTTTTATACGGGGAAGGCGTTTGTATGCTGCGCACGCGGCGGTGCCAGCATAGAGTTTTTGGTGACGCACACGAATAATCTACGGAGCCCTAACCTTAAACAACTTCGCTGTAAAACTGTGCCATAGCAAGCAAAGATCAATTTAGCCATCAGCCATAAGCTAACAGCCACATGCAGGTACGCAGCCCCGCTCAACCTCGCGAATCTGTCGTATCCTGGATCAAAAGAACTAGCGAAGCGCCGGGCCGTGCGCTAGCCAAATAAGGAATCAACGCGTCCCACAGGCCGTTGCACACACTTGGGTGGCTCATGCCCCGTCCAAAAAACGACCGCCAAAAGTAAAGACGGAATACGTGGTTTCTAAGGTCCTTTACACGGATTGCCCAGCCACCTACATCGGCAAGACGAAGAATTTCAATGAACAAATCCGGAAACAGAAAAACGACGTACACAAGTTCAACCACGAGCGCAGTGCAGTCGCTGAGCACTGCGACGTCAGAAACCACCGGATTGATTTCAGCAACACCAGAATCATCTCCGCAGAGATTAACCCCCCGCATAGACTTTTCGTTTAATCCCGTCAGATTCAAACGAGATGAGGAAACGTAGATAGGTGCCTTGGTGCTTTTCCAACAGTCTGTCAACAGGCTCCGTCATAACGCTGAAGGAGGAAGAAGATTTTAAAAAGACTGCTCCTCAACGGCCATCGCCATAGCCAGCCGGCAACAGCCAGGCGGCGCTGGCAGTGCCTACAGTTATACCCTGTCTCGTTGTAACCTGGCAAAGTATGAACGGTATGCCCTACATTGCGTGCCGGCGGCTTCGATATCCTCTACGTATACGACCCCAACGCACACATATTGGAGCATGACGCAGCGAAAAGTCTGATACTTCTTCCCAGTAAAAGCTAGCTCAGGTGACACGTAGTCACGTTCCGATGGGCCCGCCAGGGCCATGGCTTCCGCCGTACTAACATTGTGATCACGGCTCTCTGGCCTACCCCAAATCTCTTGCTTCAGACACTAAGCGGCGCACAAGAGCAATAGCTCACGTTTAAACAATGCAGCCGCCACTCGCATGCATACCCCAAGTTTCTTGCTTTAGTCGCTATATAGCGCCAAACCAAACAGCATTTCAGGTTACCCCTGAAGAAGAGCCGAGAAGGCCTCGATTCGTAGGATCCCTATTTTAAGATTTGGTTGATGTTTGTCCTTTTTTAATATGCAAAAAACGTGTTTCGACGAAATGGTACGGACCCCCAAACTATGCAAATATTTACAAACCGCCGTACTCCACGCTCTCAAATTTTAACAAAACAGTATATTAGACTGGTAAACAAATCCTCCGGGAGTAATATTACTTCTCGCTCGAAGGAGACATGTTAATTAGGAGGCTCAGGCAGGCAGGCTGTCTTCTTGGTCAAGATTTCGTTTCATATGCAGACTTGGAAACGAGACAGGGCTATGATTTGTTTCATCTTCGAATTTGATAATGCGTCCTGCAACGGGTGCCTGTAAGAACGCGGCTACATAACGTAAAGCAAAGTCGCGGGCAGACTAATGTCGACGTGACGAGGGTTCGCTCTTGTGAATTGGCGGAGTATCAAACAAATCACGGGGTGGAAAACGGAAAGAGAATTTAGGGGTTAGGTTTAAGGGGGAGGGGAGGGTGTAATTGGATGTCACATTACACGTAACTTTAACGTCACAGACGGATTTGATGTCACGAACAGAGGTAATTACCCCTTCACCGAGAACGAAGCACTTCCTGGAGTAAAACAAATATATGTTCTTTTTTCAATGAAAAAATATTGACTTTTCATTTCCTAGAAGCACTTCCTGGAGTAAAACAAATATATGCTCTTTTTTCAATAAAAAAAAAATTTGACTTTGAGTTTAGAGTTTGAAGGGCAAAAGAGGGATGGGAAGAGAGACGGTTGCCCCCCGCCCTTTTTAAATTTGCCGCTGAGCCAATGGAGTAGATTCTCTTGACTGATGTTGCCTTAAGTCGCTCCCGACGTTACTAGATTAACTAGTCGTGGAACTCCCGCTAAAGGGGGTACCCCCCCCCCCCCCCCCACACACACACACACTCACTCACTTCAGACCGCCTCTACATTTTCGTTTACGAATTGTGTGTTCCATAGAGTGCGGTAGAACGCCGTCTAGGCGCTGTGCTTCAAAACGTACGTATCCCTCGAAATACACTACAGAAACCAAAGCAGCCGTCCGGCGCGCCGAACGACGGGAGGCGAGCCATGGTAACGAGAGAGTACCGCTCGTGCATGCAGCGCCTATGAGCAGTGCCGTAACTGAGCTAACCTAATAACGTTGGTCGCTCCTCAGTTCGGTTCTGTAAACAGAATTTAAAATTCACTGAGGAATAAAGCAATCTGCGGGGGCTCTGAAGGAGTCGCTACTTGAGGCATAGCAACATTTTATTCCGGCTAACATGTTTAATCTACAAGAATCAAAGAAAAAATGAGAACACTTGGGGACAAGGACAGACGGCACAGTTCTTTCAGCGAGCAACGAACATTTACTGATGTCTCCTTCAATACCTACATTCTCCCTCCCAACTTATTAAGCTGAAGAAGATACATAAAAAGACACCCGGAAATGGAAAGAAAGAACCTAAAAAAAGGCATAAAAAAATTGGGGCTCCAATCCACGCTGTGAAGGTGGTTGGTCAGCGAAGCTGTGCTATCACCTGCAACGGTTGCCTAGTGCACTGTGCGGAGGACAAGTTCGTCTGCTTCTTGCGCAGGGGTGGCGTCAGAACGCCGAGCTCTGATTGGCTCGAGTGGAAAGATAGAGGGTCGCCGAGACCCCCTTTCTGAGCGTCGTCTGCTCCTTTGCAACGGCGTCTGCTATTCAACAGCTGTCTTACCTTTACGAGAGAGCTCGACTTCGCCTTTCAGAGAGGACAGACGAAATAACTCGAGCGGTACGATGCGTTTTTGTTTAACAACTAACAGACACGTATCAAGGAGCGAAGCCAAAGGACACACGGGCGAGGTGGCCGACGCGCCGAGCTTTGTTTGCTAACAACCGAGAACGAGGGTGGTTAGCGTCCGGAAGTTCCCTGCTTTCGTGTGCGACGTCGAGCGTATCGCGGACGCTATGTCGTAGACTCGTTGACACCAAGAAGTGATTATTGTTTTTATTTTTGGCGAAATCTTATGGAAACTTATCTTTCTATGTCCTGTTATTTAAACAGACGAACACATGCTCAGGGGTAATCCGATGGACTTCAATTAGCCCTCTGTATTTGCTCAAGTTACTTTTTTTCTAAGCTTACTCTTTAACAGACAGGGATAAAAACACGCTGCTTCCTTCAGTGTAGCGTGCGTGCGGCCCCTGACATCTAAGGGCATCACAGACCTTCTATTGCTCTGTTTCGTGCGGCTAGGAGTCGCTCGTCCCTCTAAGAAGGGTGCAAGGTGCAGAGAACCACGCACCTATCTAATAGGCTAGAGCCTCGTTTGTTATCGGAATTAACCAGACAAATCGCTCCATCAACTAAGAAAGGACATACACCACCATCCAAGAAAGGACATGCACCACCATCCACCGAATCACGAAAAGGGTCTACATCTGTCAATCCTCCAGAAATTTAAAATGCAACACACCGCAGTGAATGTGCCCACCACATCCGAACACGCAGCACGTTTTCATTTCCCCTGGTAAAGGCCTGACCACACTAGCGTGAACGGCAGCGTTCACGAGGAGTCCACATTGGCGTCCCAACGCGAGGAGTCCACATTGGCGTCCGTTTTGCAGGCGTCACGTGACAGCACTGGATCCCGCGATCGCGCCTCCCGTCGGATTTCCCGCTCTTTCGTCGTCTGCTCTTCGTTACATTCTTCCGTTCCGCGCTCGCTGACTACATGCAGAGCCGTATATGTGGAGAGTTTGGTCAATAGGAGGCGCGGGCAGAGCCAGGGCGTGCGCCAGACTCGGAAAGAGGGCTTGGCATGCTCTCTTGACCAACCAGAAGCCGAAACGAATCCCCTAGCGGTGGTAGCGAGAAACAGTTCTGAGCCGATCGATCATCGAAGGTCTCTGTTCGTCAACGAGGTAGCTGTTCGTATATGGTTTTAATAAGTGCGTAAGAGTGAAGTGTAGTAACTCTTTGTGGTTGAAAATAGGGTTCACGTGTTGTTTCATCATGATCATGCAGAAAGATGTAAGAAACGAATGCGCCGCTCAACTCTGTTTTGCGCAGACAGAGTGTGACCGCTCTGACGGCAGATTCCCGGCGCTCGGCGTTTGGCGTAAGGATTATGTCGATCTTTCCGCTAGTCGCACTCTTCCACCATCATTTTAGATGAGTGTGATTGAAACATCACGTGTACCATATTTTCAGTCATCGAGAGTTACTCCAATGCAGTTATCAGGTTTGTTTTTCGCGACCACCGCCAGGGTATTATTTCCGGCTTCTGGTTGGTCACATTCGAATTTCTGAAGACGCCCTGGAACACGCCCAGCCCGGTTTCAGCCAATGTCGCCTCCTCATTTGTCTCCTATACTTCCCAACGAATGGCCAAACTCTCTACATATACGGCTCTGACTACATGGTAGGAGTCCATAATGACCTGGTGATCAGCGTGAATGTGATTTTCCTAGCCTGCTCATTGATCTTGCGACGTCGCCGCGCTCTGAAGGGAAGGAGGCGCAGGTTTTGGGTCCGGCCGAGTTGGTTCTACCGAAACACCGAAGGACAGGACTGGACAGGACAGGTCTGGCGCGCCGCCGGGGTTTTGCTGATCCGGAGGCGCGCCAGGGATGACGGCTACTTTCGAAAGTGTCACCAAATCAACTCGACATCCGTCACAACACAGACGACATGCAACGAGTGCCACGGAGAAACTCACTTGTAATTCCGAATTCCTCTCCTAAAATTTCCCAGCGGTTGTTATTAGCGTCCTTATCTAGGTAGTCTGGCTGCGTCTTGTCATATAAAGAGGAAAGCTGTCGCACAGTTTCAAGGAACCGCTCCGTTGGGAAAGGCATCGGGGGGAAATAGGGAGAGCAGACGACACGAAACACGTCCTTCGGAACGTGAAAGGCGCGCCGAGGACCGGCTTGAGCGTTGCCATGGCATCGCGACGTGACCAATGTGGTCGTGCCTTCAGGGGGCGAAATCCGCCCCTCTACCGTGCGTCAAGCAGATGATAGCGACACCGAGCAAAATATATTTATGCGAATAGTTCGAAATTTTGTAAAGGTATTTGTTTTTACAGAGTGGCACCGTGTTTAACTTAATATTTTGGTCGCAATTTTTTTTTTTCTTAGCAAAAAGTACATAAGTAGAATTTAGTGAATAATTGGATCATGTTCACGAACCTGCCGAAGTCAGTCTGCAGGCGCACGCTAAAGTTACCACTCCTGCAGCTGGAACAAGGCTAGGGATGCCAAAACGCGGATTATATTCTTACCATCTGCGTTTACGCGCCGTCAGCCTTGTGCCTGCTGTACGAGCGGAAACTTTAGTGTATCTCCACGCTCCACGCGTGCTTTCAGTCTTCCTATAGCATTCGCTGAGAGGTTGTTGATGTCGCTCAGCAAGTTTCTAATTTTAACAATGTTCGTTAGCAAAACCCTGACGTCCGCTACGGCTGGCAGTGCAGTTTGTTCCCAAAAAAAGTTTTTTTTTTCCACTCAACCGCAATATTGGTAAAAATATTTAAAGTCTTCATTGAAACACCCGGTATAAGTCCTCAAATTATTTCATACGTTCTCATACGTTTATTGGAGATATTCATATCTTTTTTCCCTATCGCAATTAGTCCAAGGTATGGCTTTGTAGTGAACGGCCAGACCGAAGGGGAGGAAGAAGAAACGCGGATCTCGAGACAGAAGATTGGAGGAACCGATCTCGTCGGGGCTAGTGGTTCGAACTGGATGTATTTTAAAATAACGTATTAAATATTTATGTAGCCTCAACGCTACATATTGGTGACCCGGACGTGATCGGTTCCTCCAATCTTCTGTCTCGTTGGACTATACCGAATTGATAGCGTGTCAAAAAGACGATGCGGAACTCCAACGCTTACGGACATCATCTAAGACACTGGTTTTTGAGGATGTCCCCAGGCATGGTTCTTCTGACACCGTGGTATGTGACGTGTCAACTGGTCAACCCCGCCCGTTCGTTCCTCTTTCGTTTCGGCATAAAGTTTTTGAGGCCATCCACACATTGGCCCACCCTGGCATACGAGCCACCCAACGACTAGTTAGCTCCCGGTTCGTGTGGCCGCGTATGAACACTGACGTGCGCGAATGGGCAAGAACATGCATAGACTGTCAGCGGAGCAAGATTCAACGTCACACGGTAACCCCCTTGACCGCCTTCAATCCACCTGACGCTCGTTTTGCTCACGTTCATGTCGACCTTGTGGGCCCACTTCCTCCATCACGCGATTACCGATACCCCCTGACATGTGTCGACAGGTTTACGCGATGGCCGGAGGTCGCCCCTATGAAAGATGCAACGGCACTGACGGTCGCTAGGACCCTTGTTGACATGTGGGTGAGTCGTTTCGGGGTGCCACAAACCATCACCACGGACCGCGGGCGACAATTTGAATCTTCATTGTTTAAAAACCTCTCACTTACTGGGCGCACAGCATATTCACACCACCGCGTACCACCCAATGTCTAATGGAATGGTAGAACGCTTTCATCGGCAATTGAAAGCTGCCATCAAAACACAGGACAAGACTGCGTCATGGACGGAAACCCTGCCTTTGATAATGCTCGGCATCCGCACAGCGTTTAAGACTGACTTGAACTGCAGTGCAGCCGAGCTGGTCTATGGAACGTCTCTCCGAATACCAGGAGAATTTTTCCAACGAGCCATAAATCCCCCAATTGACAGCGCCGAGGACTACGCTCAGCGGTTGCGACTTCTAATGCAAGACCTACGCCCCGTTGCTACAAGAATTCCCTCCACACGGAGTACCTTCGTCAGCCCTTATCTGGCAAAGTGTACACATGTATTCATTCGGCACGACGGTGTCAAAGCGCCTCTCCAGCCTCCTTACAAAGGCCCTTTTCCGGTGGTTTGTCGTGACACCAAAACCTTCACGGTGCTAATCAAAAACAAAGAACAAGTTGTGTCCATCGACCGCGTCAAGCCCGCCCACTTGGACTCCAACAGTGCGACCTCTGCCATCTGACTCATTTAACAGACACCACTAACAAGCCCACTTCGCTTTAATCCTCTAAAAAAAAAAAAGAGACAACCGCTTGGTCGCTGCGCTTCCTCGCTAGGGGGGGAATATTGTAGTGAACGGCCAGACCGAAGGGGAGGAAGAAGAAACGCGGATCTCGAGACAGAAGATTGGAGGAACCGATCTCGTCGGGGCTAGTGGTTCGAACTGGATGTATTTTAAAATAACGTATTAAATATTTATGTAGCCTCAACGCTACAGCTTTGAGTTTTCGCTTCATGGTCCATAACAAATCAGACATTTCAATGATGTTGTGACAGAATTCCATCACTCTTACCTTTGGAACCAGGAATCCATTCGCTATACAATGCCCAGGGAGCCCTCATTGTGTACACTCACGAATATCGAAACACACTTCGCATTGAGCTCAAATCAAAATCGCGGCTGTGGCCCTCACGTCTAAAACAAGCAACGATCGACTTGGTTCCGCGCCGGGGCGAGTCCAAGCGAAGACTACGATTCCCTATTTCTCGTCCCGCGAGTCGTTCCCTCGCCAGCTCTTTCCCTTCATCCTTCCCCGTGGAGACCACGCGATGATCTGGGAGCGCGCTCATTGGTCCACCTTTTTTATGGCCCTTTCTCGTCTCCCTCCTTTCAAAAAGGTAGCACGCCGAAGGTCGATTTCGACCGGGTTCGACTTTTGCGAACTTTGAACTCAAATTTCGAGGGAAGTTGTGGGCACACTCATTGCTGCGAAACTTCCGACCGGGCTAAACGCAGGCTACTCGTTTCTGCCCGCCAACGTCACGAGGTGGTTAAATTGCACTCAGTTACGCCCGAGAGCCTAGATTTAAGAATGGAAGCAGAGCGAACCATTGAGAGCGTTGGCGAGTTAATGGCGGACTCCTGCTATGCCGACTGGTCGCAAGTGCACATGCATCGCGCAATGTCACGCGGCCAAGACAAAAGCGGGTGCAAAGGCGGAGGCCCTTGCAGACGATCAACGCTTTCATCGCCTCCTCGCAACTCGTATAGGCCTGTAGCTCTTCAATTTTTGAGCAGCGCCCATGGCGATCAACGTCGGATATTTCTAGGTCGCGTTTCCATTGTACGTAACTTTGCGTCCTTTCAAACGCTCTGTTAGAGTCCGTACACAGACGCTAACGGACGCTGACAGATGATAGTTTACGCCCGTGAACCGTTCACGACGGGAGGCTAGGACTCCGCTTCACGTCCGCATTAAATGATCGCGTCTCGTGGATACCAGGCTCGTCCAGCAGAACCGATGTGTCCTATTAGCAACTGAGAAAGCTAAGCATGATGATCTAAACCATGTCTTGGATAAAATCACCGTGCCGCGAAATGTAATGCTGGAGATTCCTGTGAACCAGGTTGAAACCGTAACATTTAAGGGATTCACACCTAAAACTGATCGAATTTCTGTGCGATTAGTATTAAAGGTTCTTTCTTCAGTGTAAACAGTTATACGAATTGAACGCAGGGCTGGGCGTGGATTACAAATTTTACCCCAATTAATTGCCACCTTTAATCGTTTACTTAGTCGATTAATTAGCTTCATTCGTTCCCACGCATAATAGTATCTAAAAATTAAAAGAAAAATCTTTTGCCTACGCTAAATATGTGAGAAGCAGCACAATAGACAATTTTGGATTTTAAATCAAACGTGATGTGTTGTTGAGAACGGTCAAAGGTTACCCACCCTCTTGAGTTATTCAGTCGCAGAGCCAAACACGTTCGTTGATATTCTTAAACAATATCGAACTCCCTGGATTGTTCACAATACTCTTTGCTGCGCTAAACGGACACTCGCGCGGCGTTGAAGGGACTGGGAAACTAAGAACCATCTCCACTTGTTTAGAGTTACAAATCTCTGCCCTACAGTTTACTTTAGGTCACAATTTGACCTAACATCTGCCTTCGTACATGTGCACTCGTCCACATCTGCGTGGCGAATGCGTTGCAATTTTCCTCTTTATTTGTCAAATTTTAACCGAATAACCGGTTAAACAAGTTAATCGCGATGAAACCATTATTGGATTAATCGGCAGGTTAATCGATCAAGTGTCACCCCCATTTAAAAGATTGCGCGCCTTTTGCTATTTCTTGCAGTTTTTCTTTTTTTTCAACTTATGGCGGAAACATGCATCGTCCGTAAATACCTCCACGACAATCCAGTGGCTTAATCCTCCCAAATGTGAACATTGCAGCGACCGCACTGCCTCCCATTCCCACCTGTAATGTCGAACATCGGGGCTCTAGCTTCGGTATGAGGTGCATCAGTTTGCACTCGTCAAGTTCGTTCGGGACTGTTTTCCCGTGCGACAGTCCGCGAGGTCGATGCATTCTGGGAGAGAACTCGCACGGTGTAGGAACGTGTGGAACGAACTCGCTATAAGTCCCGCGAAAGGCACGCCATAAAGGCCGACGCAAACAAATGCGCCGGGGCTTTAAAGGCGCGGTGCGCTGCAGGGAATAAACAGCCACGTGTTGAACCAGTGCGTTGTGTCAATATCCGAGGCGGGTGTACCAGCGAAGAAAGATCAACAAGTTCCACTGAAGTTCGACAATTATGCGCTTTTGTAAAAGTTGAGAACGAGCTGCCCTCACCTAGCAGAGGTTCACAGCATTCATAGGATACATACAGTGTTCCGCGTTTTCGGGTAAACTTGAAAAAATACGAAAAGCATTATCCGGAAACGTTTTCGTCAATTGAGATTTATTCGAAAATCAGTCACGAGCTTGAATTGAACTAGTTTGTGTATTACTAGGATATGGCACAGTCAGTCTGGCCAGCCAAACCAGACTGACTGTGTTCTCGAATGTTTGAAATCAGAGATCGCTGGCATAAAGCTAGAATTCACACGCATTACACAGCTTAAAAGCGATGTTGATAAAATTTCGAACACAATAGTTGATAACATAACTTCACTTCAACGCCTCTTTGAAACATCAGTCTCGACGGAAAAACATTCTGCTCTATAACATCCCGGACACACCTAACGAAACATGGCGGGAGTCGGAAGAAAAAGTCATAAGTTTCTGCGTTTCTGCCACACGAGTCTTGGCGTTACTCTCACGCCGTCCGCGATCGAGCGTGCTCTCAGACTTGGAACGCACCGTGATGAGAACTGCCCTCTCAGGCCCATTATAGTCAAATTTTACTCGTTCAAAGATAAAGAACTCGTCTTCTCTAAGGGTCCCGCACTAAGGGAATCTATCTTTCGGTTAAGCAAAGATTTCTCCCCAGACGTACGCGTGGCAAGACGGGCATTGTTAGCTTTTGCAGAAAAAAACCAAGGTCATGATTTTCGGCTATGGTACGATAAGCTTTTCATTGGAAGTACTCGGTATGCGTTTGACGAGGAAACGACTTCCGTGAAAGCTGTTCCGGCGTAGCAACCAAGGCACGAAGAAACCAGATTATCTCGACGCGAGCACTCTGCCTGCCTTTCTTTCTTTATCGCTAACGGAAGAAGCGTGTGCTCAAAGCAAGAAGAGCTACAATCTGCTGTCGATTCATGATCTGCTGAAATTGTAGTTTTAACAGATTCTTTGTGAAACGGAATATTGATAATTCTGGATTACTGTTGAACGACGCGCATTCAATTTTTCGCAAAGGCAGGGTGAGACGCAGGGGAGGAGGTGTTTTTATAGTTATTAAAAATACATTGCAGTTCTAAAAAGCCATGTACTGAATTATTGTGAAGCATTGCGGGTCCGAATAAAGACGCCTTCGTCCTTAGTACTGGTCATTGCTTGTTACAAACCACCAGACCTTCTTGGGTCCCTTCTCGAGGAATGTATAGAATCACTCACCCAGTTGTATCCCACAGACGTATTTATACTCGCTGGTGACTGCAACTACCCCGAAAGCGCATGGCCTGTTGTATCTGCCCGCATGCCGTTCGACTTCTGGTGTTCTCTTCCCGCTTAGGCCCAATGTTTCGTTGTCTGGTGCAGCGCGCACTCTCTTTTCCAAATGGTCGATAAACCAACTCGCGGCTTTACAACTCTTGACTTATTTCTCATTTCCAATCCGGAATGCGTCACAGCTGTCGCACTCCTAGAGCCTGTTGGCGATCATTTGTCTATTTACGTTCAATTGTCAATTTCAACGACTAAGCTCTGCACATTGAGTAAGACTGTATTCCTCGAGCCCGACCAAAATGCACTTCTTTTCCATCTATCACGTTTCATGCATACCAATCTAGAAGGCTTTCAAAGTAGAACTGTTGATAAAAATTGGATCCTAATCAGCAATGCACTAAGAGAAGCCTTGCACACATTTGTTTAGAGAGTTCATATCAGGTCATGTACCGAGCACCCCTGGTTTTCTCTTCATCTCAAACGGCTTCTCAGTAAAAAGCAATGGCTCTATAGTCGCGCAAAGTTCATAAAAACCTCATCAGCGTGGTCTAAATATCGAGAATGCGCTTCGACATGTAAGTATAAAATTAAGAAAGCAAAGCATGAATTCTGTAACATAGATCTCTTTAATTTACTAAAAACAAACCCCAAGAAATTCTGGTGAACTATATAACCCAAGCGAATAAGACCATCCCCCCGCTTCGTTGACTCGGGTGGAAATGAACTCTCGGAAAAGAAACCTGTGAGACACTTAACTCTTATTTTGGCGATGTTTTCACTAAACAGTCTTTTCCCTTACCCGACCACACGCCCCAATATACAATCGCAACCAGTATGGACCCTCTTTCTATTACACCGTTTGGCGCCAAGAAACTGACCTTCCCAATAATTCTGCCCCAGGCTTGGACGATATATTGACTAAATTGCTTAGATCAACTAAGCCTGTTTTCAGTATTCGTTTATGTAAGCTATTCCAACAGTCCATTGACTCCGGTGGCGTGCCCTCTGACCGGATACATGCTCGATGTTAGCCCAATATATAAGAGCGATGACAAAGATTGCCCCACAAATTATAGGCCCATTTTCCTCACCTGTGTTGCAAGTAAGTTGATGAAGCATATTGTTTACTCAAAAAAATAATAAATGCATGGTTGATAATGGTCTACTTTGTGTAAACCAGCCCAGTTTCGGACAGTCTCTGTCCTGGGACATCCAGCTGTTTGAATTTTTAACAGATATTCATAAAAGCCTTCATCTTCATTCTGAAACACATGCTATTTTTATTGACTTTTCAAAAACATTTGACAAAGTTCTTCATCACCGTTTACTATTAAAAATACGTGTGCTTAAACTTGAAAAAAGATCTGATCAACTGGATAGTTCATTTTCTTTCAAATCAAACACAGTACGTCGCCCTTAACAACAGTTGCTCGTTTTCTATAGCAGTTAAATCCGGAGTACCTAAGGGAACCGTACTTGGTCCTTTGTTATTTCTTATCTACTTTAATGATTCACCTTTCCTAATTAAGTCTTCAATTAGATTATATGCTGGTGACTGTGTTGTGTATTCTAAAATAACCGATCCGTCTGAGTGTGCGCAACTCTAAGCTGATTTACACGCTATCAAATGTCGCTGTGAAAGGTGGCAGATGCAAATAAGCGTAAATAAAAGTAAACAAAAGAGGTTTACTACGAGACGTAATACAACAGACTTTCAATACCACCTTTCCGGTAATAGGATCGAAAATGTACCAACTTATAAGTTCCTCGGGGTTTACTTAACAAGGCGTCTTTCATGGGAATGCCATGAAACTAGCATTGTCAGCAAAGCTAACCATACGCTCGGCTTTTTGCGACGCAACCTTTTTCTTGCCTCTAAGGAATCAAAATATTTAGCATACACCTCACTTGTTCGTCCCCATCTGGAGAAAGCCTCATCGGTTTGGAATCCCTAACAGTTATTTCTAGAAGAGATGTTAGAGGCAGTTCGGAACCGAGCAGTACGGTTTATTCATAGAAATTATAACTTCACGGCTAGCTGTCAGGGATCTTAAAACCCAACTTGGCCTCCCCTTTCTTAAGACAAGTAGGACGATATCCGTCTTAACCATTTTACATAAATTTTTCTATCATCTTTCTTTGCAGAGATATTTATACTCCCTAGCTGCACCTCATACCTCCCGTCACTTAGATAACTCCTGCAAGCTTCTTTTGTCCATTCCTAAGACAAATATATTTAAATTTTCTCCTCTGCAGCTAAACTTAAAAAACCCTAAGAAGAAAAAAAATTTAAACAGTCTGGGTGTGACACGCGTGTCATAAAAATTAATCTTATGCGAAAAAAAAAAACTTTTTAGAGTGATATTGACATCGCGAGACGCGATTTCGTCGGCAGTCACCTCCTTTCCACTTACTTTCTCTCTCGGCATTTCGGCCGCGTGGAGGAAAGGTGGATCGGCTTCGCCGTCCTGGACTTCGCGCACAGAATTTCAAATAAGTCTCTCGCCGTCAACATTGCTCTAATTTTTTTTTTTTTGCGAAAAATTTGTTTTTTGTCAGGTTTGTTTCAACTAAATTGTTCCAAAAAAAAAACTTTTTTTTTTGTGGTTTTTAAGCAAATCCTGCAATCATAATATTGGGCGAAGTTTTAACAAGCAAATTTCCCGACTACGTGATTCTGGATATCCGATTGGTCTCCTGGTTTGTGTGCGGAAAAACATCTGCACAAAACTGACGCACAAATACGGACGGAAGGGAGATGACAAAAACTCAACAAAACGTCTCAGTAGTACCCTACATCCATGGGATTACCCATTGATTTAAAAAAAAGAATAGCCGCGAGGCAGGGCATTTAGGTCGTGTGCTCTGCACCAAACAAAGCGTATTTCATGTGCCGCAAAGTAAACCGAAACACCAACCAAGGGAAAATTTGCAGCATATCTCACGGGGCACAATATGCTCCGTGTGAAACAGGGGTTGTTTATAACATCCCCCTATCATGTATCTAATTCTACATAGGCCAGACTGGCAGATTTTTTATTATAGGACATGTGAGCATGCAAAATCTCTCAAGGGAACTGCAGTGGGCCGCTCATTGCCGCAACTGTAAATGCAGCACAGCCTTCAGCAGCAACACCATCCTCGAAACAAACAAAAATCTGTTTGCGCGAGATATGCTGGAGACCATGGCGATCCAAGAAAATTAAGAAACATGCGTCACCGTGTTCTGTATCAAGCTCACCACAAAAGAGGAACAGTTTTTGCGGTGTGTCATGTCATGCTGAAGTGCGGTTCTTTTCAATCTGGGATTTATGGGGAATGTATGTGGCTCTCATTTCATTTCATTTCATTCTTGGATTGTATGGAAATGTATGCGGCTCTCATTTCATTTCATTTCATTCTTGGATTGTACGGGAATGTATGAGGCTCTCAGAATGATAAGAAAAGTAGAAGCAGAAAGTTAAGGTTCAAGAAGAGCACACTCTCTATCTCTTTCTCTTTTTTCTATCTCGGTTTTTTACTTTATTCGTCTCCCAAGTTCAAGCTGGCCCTATCCTAGTTATTCTAACAATTCCGAATTTCGAGGTCATAACGACAATATAAAGTGAAAAAAAGACGGTATTTCCAAATGAATTTCATAAGAAGCTCAGTGTCAGTGAACTTGAGCAGGAACTCAAGCCGTAACCGTAACCCGAACCCAAAAACTATTTAGGAACGATATTTTATCGATAATATTAACCAGAACGAAACCGTTATTTTAATTCGATGTTAAACGTAACCGTGTTGGTAACCGTAACTGTAATATCTGAGCCGGCATATTATATCTTTTTCTTCGTTTTCTTTTTCAACAATAATACAGCGGAACATTAACGATGATCTTGAGATGTCATCGGCATTTGTAGAAAGCGCACCGTCTCCACTTCGCTTACTTTCTTCGTGAAAGCGGCCGGGGAAAGGAGCGGGGGGAGCGAAAATGAAGGCGTCGGCGCGCTGAGATGGCGTTGGATCCGGGTTCCAGTCGGCAGGACGGCTGGTATGTCGCCGCTGTGAACGGAGGCGACGGCTGCATGCTTCCTTTACAGGGCTGGTGGACCACTAAGAAAGCCGGAATAAGGCACGTGACAACGCACCATGGAATCAGAAAATCGCGTGGAGCGCCGCTTTCGTAGAACCATAGATGTATACATTTGCCGAGATAAAGTTCACGTTGACAGCTCTGCTGTGGCCAGCGGTTTCTGTGACCGCGACGATTTCAACACAAGAGAAACTGCTCCCCGTGCGTGACTTGGTCGCCAAGAAAATCCACGCCGTTGACGTCGTTCTGATATCAACAATGGAGAGCTAACAAAACGACTAGCGGGACATCGGTAAGCGCCAGAGTTCGTTTCTGACGTGTTTGCGACTGGCAAGTGAAAGAGCTTAGTGGCTCTAGATTGTTCAACTCTTCCATGATATGTGCCCTTTCTATTCCCGAAGTATTTTACTGAGAGAGAATACACGATCATGTGGAAAGTGCGGATATTTTGGTGGGAAGCACTTTGAGTGCATGACGCTTTTGAAGCCTCGTTCACGATGTATCGTCGAATGACAATGTTCCTTTGAGCGGATCCGGTCGCCCCTGTCGGCCAGGTGGCATTAGTTCATTTCAATGAACTCAGTCGAGGCGGTTGATTCCCATTAATGCGTTATTGGAAACTTTATTTAAGGAGCGCATCACGACAATAAACGCTTAAAAATATTAATTTTAGGCATGAGGTACGCATAGTGTGCTCGCGAATAGTATACTTTAATTGTGACCCCGGTGAAAAGACAAGCGTTTAGGGACGTAAAGACAAGCGTTTAGAGACGAAAATAATCCCTGGGGAAGGGGAACAAGAGGGACAAAGGACAAACACAAATCTCCAAACACAGCTAGGTGAGTGGTTCGATACCCGGACCAGGTTCGATACCCGGGTTCGATACTCGGACCAGGCGGACCCGGGTTCGATACCCGGAGCAGGCGGATTTTTTTGGTCGCGCACCAGTCACCTAGTTGTGTTTGGAAGTTTGTGTTGGTTCTTCGTTCCTCTTGTTCCTCTTCTCTAGGGATTATTTTCGTCATTATTGTCCAGTTCACTTGCACCTTTGGATTTAACTGAATTATAATCACCAGATTCTACTCCTTAATACAGAGGCCGATGTGCGACCAAACTTAGATGGCAAAGCGAAGTCGGCATGATAAAAGCGACATTGAACCAAAAATAAAAGGTTTTTAGGGGCAACTAACCGGCAACTCAAATGGTGGAAACCAAAACACTAAAAAAATACGGAATTATTGCGATTTGAAGAAAAAACAGTAACCGTAACCGTAACCGAATCGTCATATTTATCGGTTTCAGTCCCTGGTTCAGAGGAGATACCCCTACAGTTTCCTTTGAAATCTCAAGCAAGTTTCCTTCATGATAACGTGTCATGGAGCCAAATATATATATATATATATATATATACGGACTTGTACACATTACTAAATAAAGGAAAGAATTACATTTACAATTACAAAAGGCTAAATTGTACCTACTTACAGGTACAATTACCCTTCTATAAAAGTAAGTGACCGTTACCGCAAAATCTAATCCGCTACTTTCTACCTTACTGTCCTATGGTAAGACACAAAACTCAAGGGTGTTATGAAAGCGTTTATTGTTGCCACCAGTCACACTTTTGTGACCTGGAGCAACAGCTTCTCTCGAACGTCTCATCGGAATCTGGCCTCGTTTCTAAGCGAGGATGTCGTCCGCCGCTCTGAACACCCTATAAGTGAGGAACTCACGAATGCGCACTGCGTTGCGTGCTTCTTCAGAAATTTGGAACAGCTTCTTGCCCTGGTGAAAGCGCAAAGCTTCGTTGTTACAGCCGGAGTTTGATGCTGTTAGAATCGCAAAGCTTTATAAATTGCAATACAGATAATTAAACTTCGTATAAAATTAATGTATGCGAATATATTATATAAATATATTTTAGCCGGCAAATATCACCAAACGGTGGTATTGGAAAATAGCCACCCTTTGCCAGAACTAAGATGTTTGAAATATAGCCCATTCTAATTTGAGTGCATTTCCAGTGCAGTTCGTAATTGTAAGTACACAAAAAGACACCCCAAATAGACACTTCTTTTTTTAGCTCTAAAATATATTTCTGAAAATCTCCTTGAAATACCTTTATTTAAACAACATTTGAAGTAATCGTCATGCGTTCTAAAATATGTAAATACTAAATTAGTAAGCGCAAAATACCTTTCACATAGATTTCTTAAAATATTCATTTATTTCATGCAAAATATACTTCAATCCTAATAAAAATGCAGCGATCAGAAATACGTGCACAATACTCTTAAAATACCTGGAAATCGTAAATACTGTTGTGTTATACTCTAAGTACCTTTTGACTGCAATACTTTGGTAGTTTGACTTAAACTACCAAAGTATTGAAAAGCTCGCCTACCAGAAGTACACTTCAAGCAGATGTGGAGTACGCTTAAGTGCCTAACTACAACATTTGATTAGTTTCTCAATTGAGTTGTGCAGCATCGCACTGATAAATCAGCCCACTTTATGTTATTGTTTTCGTTTTTCTATCAAGAACACACCTGATGAGTTTCTTGCACACCAATCACAAACGGGGTTCGGGAAATACAACCACAACACTTGCTGATGCTGCAAAGCTTCAGCAAGTGTTGTGAGCAGATACGTTTGGCGTGGTTGTGTTAGCACAATGTTAGTTCACTGAATGTGCATACTCACCATTGTAAGTGATGTGAGTAGTGATTTAATATAGTGACGATAATGATCATATTAAATAGTCAACTCGTAAAGAAAAGCAAAATAACTATTTTAAAGTGAAGAAACTGCCTTGACTCGTTTGGTCCTGAGTGGTACAATGCAGAGAAGCTATAAGATCTCTTCTAGGTGCCGTTTTTGTGGATGTTGTTTTAGCGACTGCGCCGAATTATTATTAGTTGTACCAATGCTTTTTAGTAAGAGATATCGTCCACGACCTTTAAAACACTGATTTCACTTTGACAGACTCCCGAGGAGAAGGTCGAATACTTGGAACCTTAATAAGTGAAGAAGTAGTCACCGGCCAAATAATTACCTTCGATATGTAGGCTATATGAGGCTCTGCAGCAGTCAACGGGACTGTGATTCAGGTGTTTAGCGCGTCATTCATTGTGTTTGTGTTTGTGCTCGTGTCTATATAATGTGTAGTTGTGGGATGTATGTAGTAGTAACTTCAAATACCACGGGACACCATTTA
This sequence comes from Ixodes scapularis, assembly GCF_016920785.2. Classification (NCBI taxonomy): domain Eukaryota; kingdom Metazoa; phylum Arthropoda; class Arachnida; order Ixodida; family Ixodidae; genus Ixodes; species Ixodes scapularis. The sequence goes on from NW_024609857.1 coordinate 150,588,738, forward strand.
CTAACAAAATAAAAAAATGTGTAGTCGGTTTTTAATACACAAATGGCATCTTGAAGGGGAAGGAATTATATTTTCGGTATATCTAAAATCTTTTCTGATTATTTTATGATATATTTTGAATACTTTACGCGCGTGTTGCGAACGTGGACAAAATAATACAGAATGAATACAAAGTTGATATGCATATTCAAAATGTTTCAACTATGTTTTTAGTACAGCCTTTTTTACTGAGGGAAGACACGGTAATTTCACATATAATAAATTATTCATTTTGTGTTTATATCAATCTTTCACTAGCTCTGAACATATATCGAGCCTTGGTTGAGACGGTCGGTGAATAAGAGGATGAAGCTTTTGGACATATAACCAACAAAAACATCACAAGAATCCCTTAGAAAACAAAAGTATAATCTCGATTAAAACGGAAAAGTACACTTGCGTATGCCGTGCCTACCGTTTTTTGATGTCGTCCAAAACACACGTAGATAAGGTTCCCTGTACCAGGTCTAGGCTAACTCGTCAAAAGCCACCTCTTCGATGGCCAACTAGTCGGTGGCTTATTCGTCGAATAGGCCAATTTGTCATAGGGCAACTAGTCGAAGGAAAACTCGTCGAAGAAACCAACAGGTCGCCGCTGTTTCAAAGCCATTTTATATTTTTTTTCTTGAAAATGTAAAGCAAATCCGTCCTTATTGGGCAGGAGATCGAACTATAGGGAGCGCTCTGACCCGTTCGGTTTCCCCACGCTCTGTGTTTACTCAACACAAGGCCTGTGCACATGCCGACAGGCCTTATGGGCATGTCCATGTCATCTAACAATCGACGAAGCGACGTTAAGTACCGGATCTATCCTCAGAGAATGCGAGCTTGACCCACTTCGGCTTTTGTGCTGAGCTGGGACCGTGCATACTGCATTGTTCATGCAGGCCCCAGTGGAAACAAAAGAGCCCCTCCTCCCCCTCAGCGGATAACACGAACTCCAGCCGAACGCTGACGCCACGTTCGGTTATGTCGGCCGAGCGCTGAGTCATTGTATTTGTTGTCCGCATCCGTGTAGTTCTAAAGTTAACCGCTTGGGGCATCACGGTCTGTCCTCCTCCCCAATAGTAATGCGTAATATCGCCGCACGGTAATAGACCTCTAATGTCTTCTTTCTTGTCTAAGATAACAAATTCCAGCTTTCTCCGCTCTCATGGTGCCGTGGGGGAAGATCACTACGTCGCGCGTTTATCACTGGGGCGCGTGTTAACCTACTCCGCCCACCCTTTCACTCCGCTTCGCTGCGACAGTCTGCGGCGGACTGTCGCAGCGTTAGCATTTTCTGGACACTACCAGAAAATAAAGTATATATAATAAAGTATATATACAGTGCAGTCCACTTATAACGATATTGAGAAAACCGCAAAATCCAATCGTTATAGCCGATTATCGTTATATCTGGATCAAATCAAATCTAAAAAAATAGCGATCAAATCTAAAAAATTTGATCGCTATAAGCGATATATCGTTATATCTGGTATCGTTATAAGTGGATTACACTGTATATATATATATATAGAGAGAGAGAGAGAGAGAAAACGAAGAGCAGGATGACGAAAAGTATATACGGAAGAAAACGCACCAGAGACGGTTGTTGGAGTTTTTAAAACATATTATTGGCAAAGTTGGTCGACGTTTCGGCCTGAGCCAGACCTTTTTCGAGACTGGCACATGAGATGTCAGATTGACGCTCCTTGACCACGTCACGTGGCATTCCAAACATAATATGTTTTAAAAACTCCAACAACCGTCTCATATATATATATACATATAATGAAAATGCTAACCCAACTGGCTTACCTGTCACGCCGCTTCACTTCGACAATCTCCGGTAGCTTATTACAAAAAGTAATAAAGAAAACAAACGAAAGGAGCATCCTGAAATGAACATTTCTCAACTTGATTCAAGGTACTGTCCTTTCTTCGCCCTCTTGTAATTTTTCTTTCCGTCTAGTAACCTAATACCCCTGTCAGACGGCAGCTAAAATGGCATTTACGCCAAATGGCATTCAGTGTAAATGTCATTTAGGCACTGCCACACGGCAACTCGAATGGCATTCAACCGAAATGCCATTTCAGGTAAACTGAGTTCGCAAAGCGTACTCTCGTCGGCAGCGCTCGGCACATGTGACGGGATTTTTTTTTTTAAAGAAGGCATTAATTGCGGAAACAATTTTTACTTCGTTTTAATTACGAAAACAATTAGTTCAACGCATATTTTGCACACACTTTACGTTCCTAAATGTTTAACCTACTCACGGCTCCAGCGATCTAGTAGGCCTAATGGCTCTGAACCCTGCGCTGAACCGCCAAGGTGGAACTGCTGTAACTGTCGTGAGCTCGCCTCGGTCGGCTGTTGGTTTGTTGGTTCCATTTCCAGTTACGCTCAACATTTGCGCGTTTTTACGATGTCGGAAGGAGCGCCTGCCGGCAAGAAAACGCCACCTGTTAATTATACCACCCGCGAGACGTCGGCACAGCTACGTGAGACGAGCACCTCGAATGCCTTCGGTAGCAGAAGCGGAACGGCGGGTTCTGCACCGGCATTCGGGCGTTTTTAGAAGCCCTCGGTTTTCAAGACAGATGTCGCAGTCCATCACAACACCGAAACCTCGAGGAACATGTTTGGGTAAGATATAACTTTGACGGTGGGCGTAACCAACGTGAGCACGCAAAACCACGACGCGTAAGACAATTAGCGGAGCGGACGGCCGCCTAGTGTTTGTTTTGCGTGTGTGGGTCGTCGCAGCACTGCGTACCTTGAACGAGTTCATTGCACGACCGGCTTGGTAGTGGTTCATACTATTATAGCTGTCTGCGCCTAGCAGCGCTTTAAATTTCGCGTTTGTTGCGCAGGCAACAGCTCCCGAGGTTGGCTGACATGCCTTGTCAAATGTACTACCGCCGTGTAGAGATTCTGGGAAGAATGCAACACGTCAAAAAGAGGTTATTTTTCTTTTTTAAGTAGTACAAATCTTGTAAATTGTGGTCTGTTGTTCTAATAAACGTAGTGTAGGTATTCGCCACCGTGACCTTTTACCGGCTTTTACATTCCCATTGACGTGCTCCAAAATGAAATAAAAAGAAATGCTGCATAAAGTAAGTCTCTGATTGTGTCTATTTCTAGCTTTCTTTGATGTTGGAAAATCCCATTCTGTTTCAAAGCTAAATAAGCTACGTATGTTTACATGATAGGTGCACATTTTTATTCCAAAACATCCCAAAAATCGTTTGATAAGGTATTGCACATATACATTGAATACAGTTGCTGCACAGTTGCTACTTAAGATATCTACATGTTCCAGAAAACATCTGCTGCTGGGGGCCACCATAGAAGTAGGCAAAGTGATCTGGCTACATTACAGAAAAATCTATAAGTTCCTGGGATCACTGCCTCTAAATAACAAGTGCAGTTTCTTGCAGCCATGGCCACTTATGTGACATTCTCCTCACTTGTTTTCAGACGTGCAATGCAAAAGCACTTCAGAAAGCGCAACCTGTGTGAGGTAACATTGGAAAAGCCACAATGAAAGAACGTTGTGGGGCTGACAAGGACTGCAATAGCCAGCATCAGGGCTGCCACTGGTAGTGACCCTAAGATACCAGTGACAATGTCGGTGATGATGCCACAAGTTCCAGAACAGGCCGACGAAGCAGGCCTTTTAATGCCATCTTTTCCCACTTGGCTCAGTACAGCTTCCAGCCCGGACGGAGAGGCATCGCAGGCCAGCACTATGGGACGTGACACATCGTAGTGTGTTAGAACATCTGAGGATTCTAGCAGACCCTTGGCACGCTTGTACACCTCTCCTTCCATCTTCGTCCAGGCCCACACCTTATCCTTATCCAGAGGGCGATAAAGGGTTCCAACTCATGGGCAGCCCCCTTCAAAAAACAACCATAGAGGTTCAGAGCTCCCAAGAATGACTTTAGTTCTGTCTTGTTCGTCAATTCTGAAGCTTCCTTGGTGGCCTTCACCTTTTCGGCCGAAGGACTGACGTCGTCCTTGTTGGTACGGTACCACAGCTACTATACTTCCTCAACTTGGAAAGCGCACTTGTTAGCGTTCAGACACAGGCCGTTGTCCTGGATGCGCTGCAGCACCCTCGGCAGCCTATCGTCGTGTTCAGCTCCCGTTTGTCCTCCGATGAGAATGTCATCCGAAATAGCCTACACTTCTTCAAGGCCGTTCAAGAGCTCTTCCATATAAAGATCTGGGGTTCTGCCGGGCACTGTCTGTATATTATTAGAGGTATGAAGGGAAAAAGAAGTGCCTAAGGAAAGAAGTGGAATGACGTTTCAACCAAACGGTCTTCTTCAGGTATACTAAAAGGGGAGACGACAGATCAAAAGGGTCAGATCGGCTTTGAAGTGCAGGGACGAAGGACAGGCCCTTTGATAAAATAACGTGTTCAGGGGCAGCGACGGGTAAATCGTCAAGTATGGCAACACCATCATTCCGTTGGACGGCAGCCTCATGATTTCGGGGCAAGAAAGTGTCTAGTTTCCTTGATTTACAGGCGAGACCATCGGCATAGAGATACGAGTTGACTAAAGAATTTTGTCGACAAGGTTGCGTGAGTGAGAATGGAAAGACGAGTCAAGGGACTTGAGGAGCCTTTTAGCGACGGTGAGCTTTTGGCGTAACTGGGCACAGTGGTCATTATGATATCTCAGATCTGTCTTCACTAGGTGGAGAGCAGCATTATCTAATATTTGTGACACTTTTTAAGGGCCGGAGAAATTCTCATTGGCAGGTTGAGAGGAGGGCCGGTGTGTTTGCACGCAAGACATGTCGGAGTGCCGCACGGCATGGTACCGGGGAGCAAAGTCTGATGCTTTGTGGACTGGTTGCTGCGTACTGGAAAGGATCGTAAGTTGGGCTGTCGATAGGAAGTTAGGGTGGGTGCTTTAAAAATAACTTTAGAGTCTACGAGGTGGGAAGTGGTCTCCATGATTAGTTTGCCGAGCCTGGGTACGGAGGGATGGAACATAAAGATGAGGGGGTTTCGGAGTGGTTGCTATGTACTAGAAGGGATTGTAAGTTGGGCTGACGACGGTAAGTTAGGGCGGGTGCTTTAGAAACTACTGTAGAGTCTACGAAGTGGGAAGTGGTTTCCATGATTAGTTTGCCGAGCCTGGGTATGGAGGGACAGAACGTAGAGATGAGGGGGTTTCGGAGTGGTTGCTGTGTACTAGAAGGGATTGTAAGTTGGGCTGACGACGGTAAGTTAGGGCGGGTGCTTTAGAAACTACTGTAGAGTCTACGAGGTGGGAAGTGGTCTCCATGATTAGTTTGCCGAGCCTGGGTATGGAGGGACAGAACGTAGAGATGAGGGGGTTTCGGAGTGGTTGCTGTGTACTAGAAGGGATTGTAAGTTGGGCTGATGACGGTAAGTTAGGGCGGGTGCTTTAGAAACTACTGTAGAGTCTACGAGGTGGGAAGTGGTCTCCATGATTAGTTTGCCGAGCCTGGGTATGGAGGGACAGAACGTAGAGATGAGGGGGTTTTGGAGTGGTTGCTGTGTACTAGAAGGGATTGTAAGTTGGGCTGACGACGGTAAGTTAGGGTGGGTGCTTTCAAAATAACTTTAGAGTCTACGAGGTGGGAAGTGGTCTCCATGATTAGTTTGCCGAGCCTGGGTACGGAGGGATGGAACATAAAGATGAGGAGGTTTCGGAGTGGTTGCTATGTACTAGAAGGGATTATAAGTTGGGCTGACGACGGTAAGTTAGGGCGGGTGCTTTAGAAACTACTGTAGAGTCTACGAAGTGGGAAGTGGTTTCCATGATTAGTTTGCCGAGCCTGGGTATGGAGGGACAGAACGTAGAGATGAGGGGGTTTCGGAGTGGTTGCTGTGTACTAGAAGGGATTGTAAGTTGGGCTGACGACGGTAAGTTAGGGCGGGTGCTTTAGAAACTACTGTAGAGTCTATGAGGTGGGAAGTGGTCTCCATGATTAGTTTGCCGAGCCTGGGTATGGAGGGACAGAACGTAGAGATGAGGGGGTTTCGGAGTGGTTGCTGTGTACTAGAAGGGATTGTAAGTTGGGCTGATGACGGTAAGTTAGGGCGGGTGCTTTAGAAACTACTGTAGAGTCTACGAGGTGGGAAGTGGTCTCCATGATTAGTTTGCCGAGCCTGGGTATGAAGGGACGGAACGTAGAGATGAGGGGGTTTCGGAGTGGTTGCTGTGTACTAGAAGGGATTGTAAGTTGGGCTGACGACGGTAAGTTAGGGTGGGTGCTTTAGAAATAACTGTAGAGTCTACGAGGTGGAAAGTGGTCTCCATGATTAGTTTGCTGAGCCTGGGTATGGAGGGATGGAACGTAAAGATGAGGGGGTTTCGGAGTGGTTGCTGCATACTGGAAGGGATCGTAAGTTGGGTTTCGATAGGAAGTTAGGGCGGATGCTTTAGAAATAACTGTAGAGTTTACGAGGTGGAAAGTGGTCTCCATGATTAGTTTGCTGAGCCTGGATATGGAGGGATGGAACGTGATGATGAGGGGGCTGCATGGTGGTTTAGATCTTGGTTGGGGAAATAGGGCGTCGTGCCGCGAAATGTTAGAGACGCGACTGCTCGCATTGCGCAGAACGCCGAGTGGGTAGCTACTTTCAATAAAGAAGGCGGTCATCGTCTTAAAGGGGCACTCAGGTGGATTCTGAGATTGTCTATGTATTGTCATAACTCAGTCTATGAACTCTAAGCATCCTAAGAAACCCGAAATTACATACAAGGGCGGCCAATCTCGCTATTTAAAATTCTATTAAAAATTGGGGCATGCCCTCCTTTCTGTGCCGTGGCGCAGAACGCCAGAGGGTGCCATCGGACGGAAAGGCAGCAGGGGAGGGCACGTGACAGCCAATTACGAATAATGGCTTCCCAGCACACTAAATTTTCGAACATGTGCGCCTTTGAAAAATCAGTCCGCCGCGAAGCCGTCACTCGTGAGTGTCTGTCGCGTGCCCTCCCCTGCTGCCTTCCCGTCCGGTGGCACCCCCTGGTGTTCTGCGCTACGGCACAGAAAGGGTGGCGTGCCACAATCTTTAATTGGATTTTTAATATGAAAACCGGCTGGGCCCTTGAATGCTATCTTGGGTTTTTCAGGATGCTTAAAGCCCATAGATTGAGTTATGCCAATAAATAGACGATCTCAGAATCCACTTGAGTGGATTCTGAGATCGGAAGGGGTAGTGAAACGAAATTTTAGCGCCGACCTTGTTGCATAAATATGGGCTAGGGACAGGCACCACCTCGGAAATATAAATATTGCGCTGTAAAACACAGGAGAACTAATTTTAAACATAATTAAACGATTTCAAATTCTCATCTGGTGGATGGGGGGAAGTTCTCGCGACATCACTTGTGGCATAATAGCAGCGCCGTTCTGCGGCCAAACGGCGTGCCGGCAGAATTAGCCTAGGCCTGAATGCGTTTGCAAAGCCTTGGCGGAGAAAGCCAAAGCGTAGTTGGCCACAGTGAGTTCGTTCTCGTTGCGGCTCTTTGCACGACACGACCCGAGCATGCTTCTGGCACGGCCGGTATTAGATGCTGCGAGTCGCGAGCTGCGAGCCGACGTTAAAAAGGATATGTTTGAACTACGAGGGCGTCAGCAAGAGCCACGCAAATACCTGTTCACACTCGGAGCGGACACGCGCGTTTGATCGAAGTGCTGGATTCGCTCTGTTAGACCGCGTTTCGGTAAGCGCTTCTGGACCGATCTTTTACGATTGCAACTCGATACTGACATGACACTCGGCAAAGAAAGGTTAGACCGACATCGCGTAGCTCCCACGAACTGCTATAGCTCGACAGTGACGTAGCGTCGAGTCAGAATAAAAATGGCATACTAATAACAGTGTACATACTGAGTTGCGAAGGTAATCCGTATGGCGTTTATTTGAGCTCTATATCACACAAAACAAGGAGATAGAATCAATGAGTGTCCCTTTTCGACGACAGCGTTCGTCACCGCTGTCTCGGAAAACAAGGAGATCGAGATGACAGGGGGAAAATATTGACCTCCGAAATTTAGTTCAGGGATCAAACTACTCATCCGGTAAGGGTCCACAAGGGTCGCGCGGGCATATTCCATTCAGCAGGCCAGCCGGTCATGGACAGACGGTCTTGGCCAAGGACCGCCGGAGCAACGGTGCGCCGAGTCGATGTTGCTGCTAGGCCTACTATATTCTGCCGAGCTCGCTCGGTCGGCAGAATCGTGGCCGTTGTAGCTCTCCTCGTGTGTTTGTGGATCCTGCGTTCTTGATCGTCGTGGTCTGTTTTAAGTACTCCTTCCTTTTTTCTTGCTGGTTGAAGTCGGGACGCACGAGAAGAGCATGTAGAAAAATAAATGTCCGTTGGTGGCCCATACCAAGTAACTGAGCGACGCTGTCGGCCTTGTTGATTTGATCGTAAAAAGTGCGTAAGACAGCTTCGGAGCTGTCGTAGGATTCTGTCGTAACCTGCGCAAAGGTTACGACAATTTCGTTTTGAGAGTACGGGTTTTCTCTCAAATTTGTCGTACGCACTTTTTTCGTCGTGAGTTCACTTTGAGAATCCAGCCTCAGAGCTGGTTTTGTCAGTGCTGCCGTGGTTGCCGACTTGCCGTGGTGCAGCGTGCGTGCAGCCCTTGCACATCTCAAACGGCCACGTTGTCACAGGTCGTCAATCGTCGACGCGCCACCAAGTGGCAACGCTCGTAACCACAACATTCACGCCGTAACCTTTCCCGTCTGGCACAAGTGACGTCACGAATGCGCCCAATATTCCAAGACGCATCGCGCTCTCCGATGGCCGATTTTTGAGCGCGCGCCCAATCGGGCCCATTAGGGTGAAAAATATAGCCATCCGTTCAAAATACAAACGCGCGATTATGATTTATGAATATCATTGATCATATTGAACCTATTTCTGACCATAATAGGTGTATTTCAAGTTTCGCTTCAGTATCCCTTTAAGCTGTTGACGGAAATCAATGTCATTGCTGCAAATCCTACAAAGGCAAAGGATCTGCAGCCTCAAACGCCTTTTTGAACTCCAACAGTGGTTTGCCCAGGGGACGACGCTGCACCCTTTTGTCCAAGACACCACACAGTAGACGGTCCTATAGCATGGCTGACAAGGTCTCACCAAAGTTGCAGTGTTCGGAGAAGCGGCGCGGGGCGGGGACGAAATTCGCGATGCTTTCTCCAGGCTGTTGGCTGCACTTATGAAACGCAAAGCACTGACCAATCACTGACAGGCACGGTGTGAAGTGGGCGGTGAGCTCCAACACAATGACCGCATAGGGAGTCCACTGGCACACACAACGAGCATACGACGGAGTAGATTGTCGGTCCACAAACGCTGCACAGGACTGCGCATATTGGGGACTCCTCGACGATGTTGTGCACAATGAAGAAAAAGTTTAGTCGCTCCTGGTACAGGGGCCACGCTTCAATCTTTGTGGGTCGAGCTCTTCGAGGTGTCTCAGCCGCCCCATGATGACAACGTTAGGCTCATCCTTCTTCGCCATATGCTCTCGTCGTTGCCAAGTTGCCACGAAGCTGTCGTTGCTCAAAAAAGTGTGGTTGCGTGCCTCGGAGTTTGAATTTCTTCATTCTTGTCGTTGCCCAAATCTTTATTCAGGCAGCCGACTTGGCCGTGCAGAAAAGAGGAGTTACACAAGAGGCACATGGTTTACGACGAGTCCCCGGAATGACAAACGGTTCGGTAAAACCAGCTTGACTCGCCTTGGCTTGACTTCTGCTGACTCGCCGATGTTGCCAGATGCACACACACAACACTCACGACGCAAGATTCCGTTTCATTTTAAGTGCAAGATCCAGGCTTTCAATGCCGCTACCAAGCATGCACGATCATGTAGTGGTAGCATCGTTCAGGGCAACATGCTCATGCTCATAGCTTCAGCTTCACTCACGCATGAAGTAAATGAAACCATGGCCCCTGTGTCCACTCTAATTCTCCAAGTCAGCAGTAGGCTGAAATTTATCCATCACTATAAGAAGTTGGGAGTGATGCTGAGAAGTCTGGGAGGGTTGTCGCATGTACGGAATTGACCGATCGACGTGCACAAGATGATGTCCTGGATTGGGCAAGGTTCGAGCATGTTGGATGGTATCAGGAACACGTGGTTACACAGGATCCATGGGGACACGGCGGTCCCATTGACTTTGGCCATATGTGCCTGGGGCGCCACTGCTTCCCGAGTGCTCGCCAGTGCCAACCTCTGGAACATGGTCACGACACTGCCTCAGCATCCCAACATTGAGATACTGGAACTGGTAGCAGTGGTCTAGGAGAGCCAGAGGAATCACTGTAGTTGGATAGAAACATTGCAACAGATGCATCAGTCCTCTAGGCATAAAATATCTTACACCTTAGTCATATTATTCTTAAAATTGGAGATTTAATGGAGATGCAGAGCAGTTAAAATTTCACCACACAGCTAGCTTGGAACATTTCTTTGAAACTTCACAGAATGGCAAACATTCTATAGCTTCTAAACACAGTATTTACAGTGCTAGAAGCTGGCACTCTTGTCTCGTATCTAGAAACAGTTATTCAGTCATTTTCACCTCATCAAGGATGCACAATTGGGAAGATGATCAATCCAGTTGTTTTATTCACATTAAAGCGAATTAACGAATAACTTTAGAATGCTGACAGGAGCCATATCAGTTAGTTTTGAGTGACATTCAGTAAAAGGAAGACAAGTGAATTTTGTTTTCTTTTTAATTTTGTGAGTTTGAAACAAGATAGCCAGCATTTTCTAAGAGCTAAAAAAACATGTAGGGATATTATTTCTACTAGTTCAAACTTTTTTTATTTTATTATTTATTTATTTTTTTGCAAAAAGGGTACTTACTATTTTTATTGTGCTTTGGTAGCCGCTGGTGCTGAAACTTGATGTCCCAGGTGGCATTCCTACAGCGATTCTCTATGACCTGAGGGAGTCCTGGGGCAGTTCGGTTATCCCGTGTGTGTTTAACCGTTCAGCGGTCGCGGCGGCGCTCACGATCTTCGGCCAGTCGCGTCGGAGGGATGCGATCACTTGGCAGTGGTTTGCCCCACGACGAGCAAGTTGGCGATGGTTCTGTCCTCCGCAGGAGAGTATGGCTTTGCAGCGCCGACTCACTTTGTCACTGGGGTGGTTAGATGCACGCAAGTCACCTGGCCAACCAAGCACTCTATGTAACACAGACACACATTCACATCGCCGGCATCAGCCAAACGCCTGCTTGAAGACGCGGTACGTTAGTAGGTACGGTAGCCTGTCTTCAAACCGAAGCTCGCGGAATGCTTCTACGACGAAGATGATGGACGGCGTTCTCAACAGGGGAGACGCTCGAACCAAGATCAATTCATACCGCCGTGATAGTGACGGCGGAAGCGCAATACGGCATCCAGGATCCCTCGCAGACGTAGAAGTGAGCACGGCAGCCGAAGATCGAGCGTGAGGGACAACCAGAGCAAGCAAGCACTACCGAAATTAACGAAAGAACTGTGCGAGCAAGCTGTCAGCTGTAGTGGCGGAGCGCGGGAGGCCCGGCTTACGGATCGGCTTATGACGACGTTAGGTTGACTAATGGATTTCGCCCCACGCTTCGCTTTATTTTTTCGTCAGAAACTAGTGAGCGCAACTTTCTATCCCAGTTTTTTGTTATATTTTCTTGTCCCAGCAGACAAAACACACAAAAACAAGTGTTTTGCCGTGTTAAAATTGTTTATTGACGAAAACGTGTTCTATGTGCACGAGAGGAATTTGCGATCGTAATCGTAATAGACATCACTTAAATGTCATTTTAGTTGTCGTCTGGCAGGACCCATCCTGAATGTCATTTGAAAACCTGAATGTCATTTGGCGTAAATGCCATTTTAGCTGCCGTCTGACAGGGGTATAAGAAGGTTACTTCTTAGGTTACTAGACGCAAATAAAAATGTAGGTAAAAAGATAACACGGAACCACAAACGTTTACCTCGGACCGTCAGTCAACCCATTCGACGAATCGCCCTGCGACAGATTGCCCCTTTCGACAATATGCCCTTCGACGAATTGCCTTATTACGAATTGACCTTTTCGACGCATTGGCTGTTGACAAGTTGGCCGTCGACAAGTTGGCGTTCGACGAGTTGGAAGGATCCGGACATTTCATCGAACGCCGTTTCATCGAACGCCGTTTCGTTGAAGACGTTTTATTGAACGCCATTTTATCGAAATCCACTTCATCGAACGCCGTTTCATCGAAGCCGTTTTATCGAACACCGCCTATTTAAGCAGTAGGAATTTTTGATCAAGGAAATAGTTGTCTTTTAATACCGGAAGAATAGCAGACCCTCCTTTTCCTACAGAGAGGGGAACTAATAATACGAAACTTTATTTTCTCCGCTACACTTCTTTTTTCCGTAGTAACTGGTGACTTGTGCCGCTAATGAAGCCGATAATAAAAGGGAACACCGCCACGACGTTTTATGAAGCCTGTGGTCATCGAATGCTGTGACGAATGTTTGTCCCTTTAAGGTTGTATCCACGTTCTAGAAGAGACGTATTCTGTTTCAAGCACAAAGTCCACCTTGAAGCAATGACATGTATTCATGTCACATAAAACAGAAAAAAAAGGCGTGTCTTTCTTCGTTGTTAATTCTTCGTCATCGGCAGAACCATTGACTTACCGGCTTTTCAACCTTTGTTCTCAGAACGAAAGCTATAGATGTTCCTTGGATCGAATAAAAATTCAAGTAAATAGATAAATAAACAAGGCGCAGCGAAGAATAGTTACAGTTCTTTCCGAATCCACATTTTATGCGTGAACTAATAGAAAACAAAGTATATGATTGAATACAGCCGCTTATCTTACCTGAAAACAGAAATTATTACTTACTACCCACTCTAATTTGTTATGTTTTATGCTTCAGCAACCAAACTTTTAGTGAAATAGTTACCTGGTCAGTAATTTTATTTTTGGTAATTCGACAGCAGCGTGAAAGCAACTCAGAAGAGAGAGTACATAATCTAAAACGCACTATATAGTGCTTCAAAATTCGGTGAAGTGAAATTCGATGAAACGGCGCCAAGCGATTCGATGAGAGGGCGTTCGATGAAAGGTCCACTTTTACGATGAAACTGGGTTCGATGAAACGGCTTTCAATGAAGTGTGCGGCGCCCAGTCTAATTAACTACTATTAGGCCAAGAGCAATAGTAACTGCAATCAATTACTTTTTTCGAGTAAAGTCTACAAGGCTGGTAATAACAACCGGAGGAAACTTCGAGTGACTTCCGGTCAGCTATTTGAGCGCCATCTCTTATCCGTTGGTATTCTATTAAGAACTTCCGGTTTACGCCGGAAAATTTATTCAATAGGATGAGACACATACTATTGTTGCTGCTTACAGATTTCAAAAGTTATCCTGGTAAGGTGAAACAAATATTTTGGTTAGCTAAAGCTTCGCCCTCATACTTTGTTCTATTGGTCGTTTTTTTTTTTTTTTTTTTTTTTGTATTTTGACCGTTGTGAATAGTTGCGCGTCGGCTGCCGCAGTAACTGTGGCCGCGGTCGCGGCTACGTCGGCTGCTCGACGGCTTCTGTGCCAGCGGTGCGGTGGTGGTCTTCGTTTGCGGCAGCGGTCAGTGGCGTTGACCTGTTGGTCATCGGTCCTTCCCGTCTACCAGTACGCCGAGCAAACGGAACTTTGCCTATTGCTCGACTCAGTGGTGCTCTAATTCCGGTGGCAGCAGCTTCGCTAAGTTCTTTGGGTTCTCGAGTGACGAAAGGTAAAGACGAGCTGCTATACTTTTGGTTATGCAGTTTCGGATTGCCGAAAACTTGCTGGGCATGTTTCATTATGGTAGAGTTATTGTAGAAGGTCAGAAGGGGACCCGGCATTTATCTTCAGATGAGCGGTGTGGGGGGGATCGGTGTTAGAGCACCGCAGCTCGGTAGCACGTACGTGGAGCAACTCGCGCTGCAGAAGGAACCTGCGAGGGACCGTGGTGATCGAATCACTGTCGCTAAATAATGCAAAGTTAAATGTGTGAATGCAGGTCTGTGAATATACTTGAATAGTAGTTTCGTGTAGATTTTGTTACTTTCTTGTGCCTTGAAGTGAACGTTTTCTTTTACTTCTGTATAAAGAGCGTGCCTAATAAAAATAACTTGCAAAAAAAGTTTGGACTTGTGCTCAGACTGGCGATGTGCGCCCATCTTAAGCCGCGGAACACCAGCGGCTGGGCGCACTTTGCATTCATTGATTGACGGCCTAATCAGAAGTGGCTGCCACTGAATATGCGCTGTTGCCAAGCCAATCTCAATCGAGCGATGCAAAGTCAAGTGCAATCGTTTCGGAAGCGTCGGACATTCGCAGAAAAATGTAAACACACTTTTGTATTTTAAAATATATATTGCCATTACTTTTTTTTGTAGAAGAACGAGACGGCGACAATGGAAGAAGTTTCGTCTTCTCTCAACATCAGCGACAATGGGATACAAAGTCGTTCGGAGTTCGGAGGCTGCTCCGAACTCCGAACAAACTTGCATCCTTTTGTCGCCGAGGTTGAGAGAGAGAGAGAGAGAAGGGAAAACACTTTCACACCCTCCGCCATAACCAAGCGGTTGCCATGACGACGGCGCGCGTATTGTTTTGTTTATTTCTTAATGTTTTTTGGAGAAACCCAACGCCCATTAGGGGAGATTTGGCGCTGCCGTCTGCAATTGGAGTCCCAATGGGAGGTAGGGGAAGGTTCCGCCGGTTGGTAATAACATAACCGTCCATGCCAATAAGGCTCTCCATTTCTCTTGAAGCAGTGTCAGAAAACATACTGGTATTACAATCACCCCCACAAACTACGTTATACTTAGTTTCGTTTAAATACATTAAGAATATTTTTTTCATTAAAAAAAAAGGTTGGAACGCTACTATTCGGTGGGCGCTAAAAAAATGTTTCGTTTATTACATAAACTCAACACATCGACGTCTTTTGCAATAAAGTAATATTCACTAACAAAATAACAGTCAAATAGCCGATCTTCCACTGCGCTTTAAGTACGATTCAAACAATGTGTATGATATTTCATTTAATTTATTGTTCCCTTAAAACGCCCGTAGGGCTTTACATAAAGGGGGGGGGGGGGGGGGGGGCTTTGACAGCAAACAAAAACAAACAAAGAAAGGAAAAACCCAGGGTTAAAGGTTGCTAATGATGGCAAGCGGAGCACAGCTGAATCGTAAGGATATCATTTTTCGGTAAACATGACGATATCGAAAGAACACCTTACTAATAACACAAATTCAAGCCTTCTTTTTATTATTCACTGCTGACTCCGCGTTTAGGTGAAAACGCTTAAATGGAAACTACATTTTTTGTCAATGTGGCGTCTTAATTCACAGGGCAAAAATGGAACACTATTTTCTTTAAAAAAGGAGCAAACAGACAAACAATGTTTCCAATGTTTATAAATAGACACACGCTGGAGCACGCAAAGCCCAAGGCACGTGCTGAGTAAGCTCCTGACTATGGTAGATTTTGGTTATACTCTTAACTCCAGCTGTCGAATACACAACACTACACAAATATTCGGCGAGGTGCTGATTGCCACGGCCCACGAGCTCAAGCAGAGTTCTTACACTGTGCTCGCGTCCAGTTTAGGAGCCGCATTCGACTATCATCACTAAGGAGACTGCACGAAATAAACTTCCCTTAATATTACGATGGCTAACTGAGAATCAATGACAGTGTTTCCGTTTTTATTTGTAAGTAAGTAAATTGGGCACTGGTGGCTTGATGTTTGTGAAGGTAATAGATCCACATGGTCTGAGTTAGACCTTCATTTCCTAGCGTTCTGTGGCAGCGAGCGAAGGCACCTCAGACGTGTCGTCATGGCAGATGGTGATGATGTGCTTGTTAGTGTATGGCGGATGTGCATGATTAACTTTTGCGTTAACCTTTAAAGAGCGGTAACTGCACGGCAACACTTTTCATATAACATGGACGAATTATTGTGTGAATTCTAGTCATTCCGAATACTGAAGGAAAAAGAAACTGCACGGAATTATATTTTTTCTCTTCTTTATTCGATAAAGCGAACAAAGGCGCGCGGCTGCAACGCTAAAAGTGACGTCGATATCGATTTTTTCTTGCATTTATTTTAATTCATTTTAGAACATTCTAACCAATATAGTGAATGTGAAGGATAACACTTAAATAAGAAAAAATTGTCAAAACGTCCAGAGTCACCTAAATCTCAAAAAATAGGTTTGATTACTTTTCAAATGTACAATAAGGCTTATTGGCGTCACGGGCGTTATAGTACTTAGCGTGTGTAAAGTGAGCAACACTCCCACCCAACATCATTGTACGGCCCCTTTAAACGAAAGCACACAAATCAGCCGCCAACTAATTGCGTCTCTGAGGTTGCACACGATACTCCGACATTCTAGGCGGGCGTATGTAACGACGCAGGGCCGCTTCTACTATAAGGACGCAAAACGCGACAGCAAAGCCAACGCCGAGAAGTTGGAAAGCGACACCGAGCTGCTGCTGACCAAAGGGTTTCCACGTCTTGGACTCGGAGGTCAGTCGCCAGACGTCCGACTTGGTGTGCAACGCTGCGGTGAGGTTGCGGAACCAGCGTTCGATCAGTCCGGCTTCACGAAGGCTTCGGATCCTAAAGACGACGTAAACAATATTGTTAGGGCCAGTCATTGTTTCGACGATTCCTTCATTCACTCCGTCTTGTCTAGAGACACCAAAGAAGGTACGCTCCAAATATTGACACCCCTGTTTTGTTTTTTCTTGGTTCTTAGGGCTGAGCCTAATACTCGTTTCACCTTATATAAGGAATATATTTCACCTATGCATGCTTCAGAAGATATATCACTCCGACTCAACACTTCGAAAAGCGCTACTGAACCATCCTATCCTATCATGACGCACTAAGCATCAACTAAAAGTTTGGATTCCCCATTGCGGCACATCTACTTTTAATGACTTCTTCTTGTACCAAACCACCATTGACTGGAATCGGGTATCGAACATTTCATTGAACTCCGTTTCATCGAACTCCATTTCATCGAATAAACGTACATTTAATCGAACGCCGATTCATCGCAAGCCCTTTCATCAAATCGTTTGACGCCATTTCATCCAATTGTACTTTACCTAACTTTGGAGCAATACTCTCGCTTCTGAGCTGTTTTCGCCCTGCTGTGAAATCGACAGAACTACTAGCCTGGTCATTTTTCTCAAAAAAGTTTGGTTACTGAATCATAAAGCATAACGAAAATCGACTGTGTCGTCGACTTGCCATTTTCAGTTAAGAGAAGTGGCTGTGCTCCACCATATACTTTGTTTCCTATTTGTTCAAGGATGAAAGGTACATCCGGAAGGAAATACAACTACTATACTTGGCTGCGGCTTTTTATCTTCTACTTATCTATTTATTTTTATTTTCATTCTATCCTAGGAGAATAGCTTCCTTTTTAAGAACATAGGTTGAAAACGCGGCAGGTTCACGGCTCTGCCAATTACAAGAAATAAACAGAGGGAAGACACGTGTTTATGTTTTTCTGTTTCATGCAACAGGGAGACATATCATTGCTTCAAGCACGCCTTCGTTCTTAAAACAAACACTAGGGTTGCGCGAATATTCGAAATTTCGAATAGTAGTTTCTAATAATACACTATTCGATATTCGCTTCGAAAAGAACTGCACGATACCAATACCACCTGGAACACAAGGCCTGCGCATGACGTTTCGTTAGTAGATCCCCGACTCGCCCCAAGCGGCAAACACCCCGAAGCTTGACGAGAGCAGGGGCCCCGCGGAGCGTGGCGAGCTCGGAGCCTCCGCCAGCAGACGAATTCTCCGCAACGCATTGGTTTTGCCTATTTCCGTGCGAGGTAACCAATGAAAAATAATTGTCACGGGTATTCGCTGCTTTGAATGTTAAAAAATGATGCCACCTCATCAGTGAGGGACCTTTTCTTCGCGTGGGAAAGATGTTAGGGCTTTCAGGATGCAATTTTGGGGCTCTCCTGAAGAAAACACTCTGTCACAACTTAGCGAGACAAAACACAAATGTACCTTCGCACTGTTCCTTTTTTTTTTTTTTGAAAAAAGGGCAATGTACTAAAATTTTTGCAACGTAGCTACGTTTCAACTTTACTTTTCTTATCAATCAACCCGTTTCGTTGATGCAGTTCCCATTTCTCATGAATGTCTCGTTTATAACCATCTTGTCAAATAGGCAAATGTGATAAAAAAGCAAAAGGCAATTTCGAACCACGTACGTTATTGCGATGTCAGTATGCTCAGGAAGAAGTCGATTGTGCACATGCAAATCTGACGTCCTTACTGAAATGAATAAAAGCGGACTTACAAGAAAAGCAGACTTCTTGCGGGTCCAAAATAAAAGAAAACGAGGAGAGCGTCGTAGTGCGAATAAATGTGATTTCGGTCACGTCACATACTGTGCACAAATTCCGATTGTTAGCGCCGGGACGACTGACATCTTCGTCGCCTTCTATCTACGAGCCGGCGCCCGTTGTAGCGTCAGCAACTCCTTCCATTTTTTCAAAGTCTACTTTCTTTTTATTTTTGAGGAGGCGCTACCGTCGCGTTCTCTCTTCCTCCTGCGTTTATGTTTCTGTTTTGTTTCGTTTTTTTCCTTTTTGTTTACTTGAGGCTCAACTCATCGCGTATTTTGCTTTGCCTTGTTTGGCTTAGTTTTTGCTCTCTTTCCTTCACTTCGGGGCTTACTACCGCCAGTCCGTCTGCTACGCTGTGCCCGGACATTTTGAGGGCCGTCTGCAACTTTGTTGTTGTTGTTTTCTTCCGCTGTCATCTGCGATGACCTCCTATTTTTGCCTTCGATCGAGTTTCTAATCCGAAATCTTCATATGTGCTTTTTGTTATTTATTAAATATATTAGAAGGTGCAAGCTCGTTACACGTTTATATTCAAATTTTATTTGTCTACGCCAGAACGTCTGCTATGGGTCATCGTTTGTTGATAACCGGTCGCCTTCGGGCATACACCAGCGCATACTTGGAGGTGGCAGGCATGTCATGTGCTGCCTACCACTAAAAACACAAGTTTTTGCGATGTGTTAGAAAATCCTTCTTCCGCTTCCCGAAGACCGAACAAACATAAGTAATTATGTTGCTGCAGCATTTAAATTAAACTAAAACAAACAACTGAAAAAACAAAACAAGTAAAGCTCCTTTTTTATGCTGCTGCTTTCTTTTCTTTTTTTTTTTCTTTTCCATAAGCCCCGCATTAATGGACCTTTTCCACATACCGACGGCACCAGGCGGTGGCTGCACGAACTAAAATTCGAAGAAGTGACCTACCTGCGCTACCAATCGATACCGGGAGCTACGCTACCAGTTTCTTCGCACTCCGAGCTGCGGCGCGTGCCCAACGCGAGCTTAAAGATGGGCATCCGTGGCGTCCACCCAATCGTTGTGTTTTTCCTTCCGTCCACTTTCTTTTTTTTTTGTGTAACCCAATTATATATATGCTGCAATTACCTGTTCTACTCGCTTATCCACAGGCTCATTCCGAATTTCCTCGATTTTTCGTTCCGACTTTCGCCGCTTGGCATCGGGCGCTCGCGCGTGCGCAGAACGCTTCTCGGAAAAGGTCCAATATTGTCGTCGTTGAAGGAGTTTTTTGCTAGGTGATTTGAATTTTTCTATCGTCTGCTAACTTTTTTGTTTTATTCGCCGTTGTTTGCTACCGGTTCCACATTTCTCTTTATTTTCGTCTGAGAAGGCGACCCCATCTTTCCTGCAGAGTTCGGAAAATGTTTGCACGGTCATTTTCTCGTTACTTTTTTGTTATTGTTATGCTGCAGCGGCTGGTGCGCTTGCTCTGGTAACCTTAGCATGTTGTTGGCGCACGTTTTAATGATCACCTATTTAGGTAAGAAACTGTGACAACGCAGTCTGTAACGGATCAACAGTAACCTCTTACGACGTAGTTCGAGCAGCTAAACGCCTTTCTTCCGCTTCCCAGATGTGCTCAAAACTCGTGTGATCCCCTGAGTGGCGTTTGAGACCGCTAAATAGACTGCTCTATCTTTGTTTATGCGCGCGTTGTTATTTGATTGTCGTTGCAGTTGCAATCAGTCGATTCCGCTTCGGAAGCGGACTAACCGTAATGAATTGTTTCAGCTGTTGAAGTGACGAACCGGGGCTCGCAA
This sequence comes from Ixodes scapularis, assembly GCF_016920785.2. NCBI lineage: Eukaryota > Metazoa > Arthropoda > Arachnida > Ixodida > Ixodidae > Ixodes > Ixodes scapularis. Next base: position 150,608,980 of record NW_024609857.1, read on the forward strand.
AGCGTCTGCTTACGTAGACTCCGAGCCCTCTAGAGGCGTTCGCAGCCGCTCCCATGGGTTTTCGGAGGAACTACGTCGCATTTACTGGCGGTCACAGCTGCGTGCGCTACTGCTTAGCGCGAGCTTATAACGAGCTACCACAGTTCACTTGCAACGTGCATGCGACACCATCAAGATTGCCGGTTTTAGCATTGTGAGCTCGTTCTGAGCACGACCACTGAAGCAGGCGATGGAGCAGACGATGTAGAAGACGATGGAGCTCATCCGGGCTTGCTAGGGGGCGCTGAGGGGATCTACTAGTGATGACGTTTAGAGGAGGAAACGCGCAGGCCTTGTGTTCTAGGTGGTATTTACCATACGCGATTTTCGAAGTGTTGATTGCGGTGGGTTAGCCACGTTGAGTGCGCTTCTCACCAAGCACCGGTCCGCTGCGAAGAAGCAATACCCGCAGAAGCGAGCTTCGTGAGTGGTGCTTCTCTGCATTACACTGGTGCTCGGTAAGAAGCGCACTCAACGGGGTAACCCGCCGTGCTAAACACTTGGACAAGTAGGAATATCGTAATAGCGTGCTTGGAAGAAAAGCATACATTCAAAGCGGGATGGTGCACCCGTGACGATCGTATTCGAAAATAAATGGAAACTTTGTGAATTTGTATATCTAAATTGTAGTAAAAATTTCAAAATTAAAGTGTTATGCAAGAGTACACTATGTTAGGCAGAAATGCCCGTACAACCTGCATTAATCATACGAGATTGATTCTTTTTTAACTCTAGATTAAAGAAAGAATATTTTATATAGCAAGATTTGTAAATTAACTCAATTGGGTGTAGTCGGCAATTTCTACATGACTCGTTTTATGTCCAATCCGTCGTTTACTTGCGATCCCAAGACACCATACCTTCTGAGGTCAGAGTTCATAAATTTAGATACATTAAACTTAGCTTATAAATGAACAAGCGGAACAACGTTCACAAGTTTAGCTGGTTTTTTGTCTAAGCATTATGCAATGGTAGTGAAACCACCTAAAAAAGTTCCAAAAAAAAAAACAACATAAGGACGAGGAAGTAGACAGAGCCCTCCTGTCTGTCTACTTTCTAGTCCTTGTGTTTTTTTGGCGCTCTTTTTGGTGATCATGAACCAACTGGCCCAAATCGCTACCTTAGTGGTAGTGAAAAGCGTGGAAAAATTATTCGATATTCATTTCGAAAATATTTGGCCAAAACCACTATTCGCTTCGAACTCAAAATCCACTATTCGCACAAGACTACAAAACACGTTTATCCAAGGACGAGGATTCGCCCTTGAAAGGACGTACGCTCTTCATTGTACCCGATAATCACAAGTCATAAATAGGTGTAAAAACAAATGGCACGTGTAACGGAGAAAAGAAAGTTTCTTATTATTAGTTGCCCTCTCTGCAGAAAAAGAGTCTGCTTATCCTTTCGGTATAACAGGAGCAGGATTTCCTAGGTAAACAATTTCTTCTGCGCAACTAAGCGGCATTCAATAAAACGGTTTCGATGAAACGGCGTTCGATGAAGTGGCGTCCAATGAAATGGCGTTCGATGAAACGGCCTCGATGAAATGGTATTCGATTAAACTATATTCGATGAAACGGCGTTGGAGGAACTGTCCCGACTTAATTGGAATCGCCTTTCCGCAGTCAGTTACAATCACTAACACCTCTAATTTTAGTACTGCAACTACTAATTTGTTACGAGTTTCATGGTAATTCGTATTTCTGTGTTTTCGTCATTTTTAGTCATATGCGTGTTTTACTGTTCCCCACTCCTCCATGTAATGCCTCCGGGCCCAGAGAGTAAGTAAATCAAATTATATGAAAGGTAAACGAAACTCGGAAAGCAGCCAACGCTACACGCTGATCGGATCAAGCAAGCATTGTCAAGAAGCGCAACAACGTGGAGTTTGTCGTGGTTCTGTACGTGTTCTATCATCGACGAACTAATCATGTGCACGGACGGGCCAATGACTTGCGCTTTCGACGCTGTTTAAACGGCCCCATCAGCTCGTGGCGTCAGCTGCCTCCGAAATTGAGGAACAACGAGCCAGAAATACGGTGTCAGGGAAATCAGGAAATAATGTTCTATTCTCTCGCGGTCTTTTTTCAACACGTCTGGGGAAGAAAATATAGTTTCCAGCCATTTCAGAGTAAACTTTATATAAGTGAAAACAATTACTTCAAGCACCAAAGTGGCTGAAGGGACGCTACTTTTGAAGCGTAGCTCATTTCCGGCATCTAGTTTTGACTAAAACGTAATGGCGCGGGAACCAAGATTTGAGGACAAGAAAATTGGCAACATAAACCGATAAGGCTTGGTAGCATGAAAGAAAATCTCTGTGTTCCTATTTATTATCCTATTCTGGAAGTAGCAGTGATGACCATAAAACATGGCGAGGTGACGTCATCTGCGAGACATTACAGACCCTTCCACTAAGTACTCACAGGGCGGCGCCATCTCGCGACATTCGGACATTTCAACAAGTTAGGCGGTGTAGAAGAGGGCACTCGCCTGACCCCGATAGCAGACGAAAGACCGGCGCTCCGTTTTCCTCCCTCCGCTAAGCTTTCCGCAACAAAGAGACAGTCGCCATAGCAACCCGTAAAACGATTAACGTCGCAAGCTGTTGCAACTGCACACGGTCCGATTCTCGCAAGTCTGTGAACCGTCCTTTACGCTTACTCACTGCTGCCGTTGTAGAGTGGTTCGTATCTCTAAAACATTTGCGGCCGTTCCGGCCGAAAGGCTGATCGTGAATCTGCTTGGTTTTTTCAGTTATCAGACGCTTATCATCGTCAAGTTTCGGAATTCATCTCCACGACCAGCAACCGTGCTTCAAGCATCAGCCTGTCCAGGCGCAACAGCGTCGGTTCTACAAGGTCAAGCAGTGAACACAGGTGGAAACCACGTCACCCGAACGGCGCGGGTGGCGCCAGCGGTCTTCACCAGCGTTATAAGGGAGGCAGTTGCGCTTCATACCTTCAGGATTTTTTGGCCGTTCCGGCCGAAAGACTGATTGTGAATCTGCTTGGTTTTCCAGGTAAGAATATCACGGGTCTTTCCCTGTCTCGCAATAGTCCGGCCGCAAATCCCGAAGTGTTCGCTTTGTCGTGCATTTCTGTTTGAGAAGATGGGCATTTCTATCTCTGTTTACCGGGCACGTATTGGGCGGTTCTTTCGGTCCCATGGCCCGGGGACGGGAAAAGTCATATGTTGTTAATTAGACTGGACCTTGTTTTTCCGAGACCCCAGAGTGTGTTTGCTGTCGTCTCCATATGCTCTCTGCTTATCCTTTCGGGAGATGTGAAGCAGAATCCCGGCCCTGACAAAATAGAAAAACTGCAAGTTTCCTTTGACAGGCTCCTTGCAAACACGGAATCTTATCAGAAAGACAACTCGGAACGCTTCAGTCGATAGCTAATAATGTGGCGACTTTAACTGCAAGGGTCGCCCAGCTCGAATCGAAGTTGGAAGAAATAGGACGCAGTCACGACGATATACTTTTAATGAAAAACAACATAGTCTCACTGAAAACCAACTTGTGTGAATTGTCTTAAACTTGTCAGGATATGGGTCAGTTACATCGCAGAACAGGTTGATGGACTTGACAATCGCTTACGAAGAAATAATCTTATTTTCAAGGGTATCCCAGAGGTACATGGCGAGACTTGGAGTCAGACCGAGCAGATTGTAAAAGATTTCATCCAAGCCAACCTGAAAATTAACGCTGGTGAAATCGAGCGGACTCACCGTGTAGGCAGAAAGCGTAACGAATGCACCCGCAGGATTGTCGTTAAATTTCAAAATTTCAAGAAAAAACAGGAAATTCTGAATTGTGCACCTTTACTAAAAAACCTGTCGTCCATGAAGGTGGGGTTAGAAGAAGACTTCTCTCCTCCCGTAAGAGAGGCTAGAAGAAAGCATCGTGAATACGGAAAACTGTGCCGTTCAGCTCAAACACATGTACTATCGTGGACACTGTTAGCTATAACACCGCAGCAGCGGCCGCCCCGTACCCCCAGCGCCTCATAGCAGGCGCCGTCCGAAACTCCGCGCATGCGCCATGTGGCGGACTCGCTCTTCTCGCTTGCGAGCACACCCTCGCTTTGTCGTCTGCTAGGCGCAGAGCAGGCGATGCCACAGTGCTGCTCGTCTGGTACCCTGGCCCTAGCGAACTGGTCTCAAACTCATTTTAAACCGGCGATTTTGATTGGGGGAGGTTGCAGAGTCATTAAGGCATTAACCCTGTCTACGTTCTTTGTTTGTTTTTTTTTGTTTTTTTTTTTGCTTTTTCAGAAACAGGATTTCGCAATCCATCTTTCACAATATGCGCTCGCAAACCAGTATGAGCGCAGCAGGTGTGATACAGAAATAGACTTATACTCCGTTTCACCTTAAGTCCGAATGCAGCGTACGCTACAAAACGACATAGCCAATCAAATAGCGGGAAAGGTGCAATGTCACGGAGTGCATCACCGGGGGACACAATAAGGTGCAAAAAGTGAGCTTTTGTCGCTTTTGGTTGGCCCTATCTTCTCGTAGCGTCCGCTGCGCTTAGACCTAAAGTGGAACGGAGTATAACTGCAAATTTGTCCCATAAAAAAAAAAAGTAGTCTACCGTGATATTCCAATTAGTGGCGATGATTATCCTTAGCCAGCGGAGTCAGGGAATCAACCGTGGACACCTCTTACGCAGTGGTTTGCTGAACTGTGTTCAGGCAAACTTGGCAAGCGCTGTGGCGTCGTCTGCTCTGTGCCTAGCAGACGACAAAGCGAGGGTGTGCTCGCAGGCGGGAAGAGCGAGTCCGCCACACGGCGCATGCGCGGGGTTTCGGACGGCGCCTGCTATGAGGCGCTGGGGGTACGGGACGGCAGCCGCTGCCGTGTTATAGCTAACAGTGTCCACGATAGTACAGTGCTAATCACACTTGTCTATAACGTGCGAGCGTGCGACTTTTTCCGGGGAGCGCTAGACTGGTGGCATTCGCGGAAGCTAAGCTAGTCACGTGGCGCAACATGGAACGGCCCACTCGAGGGGTATCCTGCCCACTCTATCAGCTTGATAAGCGATAAAAGTGAAGTGCTTTATGATATATTTTTGTTTTTTGATAACGACATCGTTGATAGGCCTTCATGCTTTGGTGTGTTTATTGTTCGAGCAAGGATGTTTGTAAAAAATGAAAGCCGCTTACAACTCCCTGTAACGCCGAATTAGAGCGCAGCTCTTGAGGAGGAGGAGGGAAGGGCACGGGGGGGGGGGGGGGTAAACTAACCAGGGGGGGTCACGTGACCTTGGGGGTCACGTGACCTTGGGGGTCACGTGACCCCCAATGCCGATGATGTCATCACTGACGTCACTGATGACGTCATCCGTGACGATGACGATGCGGGTACCGATGACGTCATTAGTGACGTCACTGATGGCTTCACCAGTGATGATGACGATGACGATGCGGATGTCGGTGACGTCATCAGTGACGTCGCTGATGACGTCATCAGTGATGATGACGATGACGATGCGGATGCCGGTGACGACATCAGTGACGTCACTGATGACGTCATCAGTGATGATGACGATGACGATGCGGATGCCGGTGACGTCGTCAGTGATGATGACGATGACGATGTGGATGCCGGTGACGTCATCAGTGATGATGACGATGACAATGTGGATGCCGGTGACGTCATCAGTGATGATGACGATGACGATGTGGATGCCGGTGACATCAGTGATGATGACGATGACGATGGGGATGCCGGTGACGTCATCAGTGATGATGACGATGACGATGCGGATGCCGGTGACGTCATCAGTGATGATGACGATGACGATGTGGATGCCGGTGACGTCATCAGTGATGATGACGATGACGATGTGGATGCCGGTGACGTCATCAGTGATGATGACGATGACGATGGGGATGCCGGTGACGTCATCAGTGATGATGACGATGACGATGTGGATGCCGGTGACGTCATCAGTAATGATGACGATGACGATGCGGATGCCGGTGACGTCATCAGTGATGATGACGATGACGATGTGGCTGCCGGTGACGTCATCAGTGATGATGACGATGACGATGTGGATGCTGGTGACGTCATCAGTGATGATGACGATGACGATGTGGATGCCGGTGACGTCATCAGTGACGATGACGTCATCGGGGGGTCACGCGACATCGGCGGGGGTCACGTGACCTCGGGGGGTCACGTGACCTCGAGGAGGGGGTCACGTGACCTTGAGGAGGGGGTCACGTGACCTCAGGGGCTTCACGTGACCTCGGGGGGGTCACGTGACCCCCCACGAGGTCACGTGACCCCGGTGGGGGGGCTCGCGCGGTGCATTATGGGACATTTCCCATGATGCACCGCGCGGTTACGCCGACGGCGACGCCGACGGCGACGGCGACGGCGACGGCGACGCCGCTCAAGCCGGAAACGGGCCCCTAAGAGCTGCGCTCTAAAAATCGTATGAGCAGCCTTCCGCGTTCGCCGCCAGCTGATAGGCAGGACACCCCTCGAGCGGGCCGTTCCATGTTGCGTCACGTGACTAGCTTAGTTTCCGCGAATGCCACCAGTCTAGCGCTCCCCAGAGAAAGTCGCACGCTCGCGCGTTATAGAGAAGTGTGATTAGCACTATACGTCTTAGTTTCGACAAGCTTTTCGTTGGTGACCAGGCATGTTATTACGACCCCGCTTCTGAAAGAATTATTGAACTGAATCAAGATTCCGTACCGAGTACGAGCACAGGGCAAAGACCGTATACAAGCACAGGGCAGGAATGACTGTGAGGGACGTGCCCCAGCACCGATATAGATGCCTCTTTTTTTGTTGTTAACTTTAGAAGTATTCTCTTGAAACAAGATTATTTAAACAACTTGATAGCGGTATGCAACCTTTGTGTCATTCTCGGGACGGAAACCTGACTTTGGGGTGACATAGACAACAACGCACTCTTTATAAATAAGGATTACACTATCTAAAGAAGAGGCAACAACCAATCAAGAGGCGGTGGAGCCCTTGTTGCTATCAGAAACTGCTTTCCCACCACTCCCATCTTGTTTGATACAGATATTGAAACTGTTTTTGTTCGTGTGAAGTTCACATTTTTCTATGCCATAATAGGTGCATGTTACAGACCGCCTGAAGAACATGTCTTGTTCAACGATGAAATGAGTAAAGCTCTTGATTATGCCACTCTTCAATTCCCTCAGTGTCCAGTTTTTCTTGGAGGCGATTTTAATTTCCCAGGTATTGACTGGACTACTTACGAAAAAAAAAGATGGCTGTAGAAATGTCTCACAGTGTCAAATATGTCTGGATTTGTGTAAGTCGAGCTACCTAGAACAAGTAGTAGACATGCCGACTCGTGAAAATTCCATCCCTGACAGATTTCTGACTTCTGCACCTGAAAAGGTTAAATCCGTTTGCTTGCTCGAAGAGCTTAGCGACCGCAAAGTGGTTTCAGTAACGGTAGACATTGCAATACGTGACAAACCGGATGACGAAAAAGTGATCTATGATTATGTGAAAGCAAACACAGCCGAGATCTCTACAGCCTTAGAGGCTTTTTTTGGAACAGTTTGAAAGGGACTATAGGTGCCGGGACCCTAATTAAGGAAACCTTACTGAAATTGCAAAACTTCCATGCACCGAAAATCAAGATTCCCTCTAATGTAAAAAAACCGTAGTTTTCTAAGTCTTTAAACAACTTCCTCAATAAAATAAAACGTCCCTTTGTCAAAGCAAAAAAAAATATCAATAATATGGACTCATGAAACCGTTACTATAATCAGGTGCAGGTATGTAGAATTGAAGTAAAAAGAGTCAGAGAATACTTTTTTTGGAGTAAAGCTTAGAGATATGTTGAAATCAAATCCACGAAACTTTTGGAGTACTATTGGGCCTCAGAAGGCCATGGGACACCCTGCGGGGCTTCTCATCGACGAAGGTAACCCTATATCTGATTCTGAATGTGCTAACTTTTTGAACGCATTCTTTGGAGAAGTATTCACCAGTAACATATTCCCACTGCCAACCTGTGATTCCGATGTAAAAATTCCTTGTCTAGACAAAGTTAGCCTTACTTCTCTTGGTATAGGCAAATTCATCGACAATATTCCTCATTACTCTTCTCCATCTAATAACAATATCACTGCCAAATTGCTTAAGCTAACTGCCTCGTACTCTAGTAGTCTCTTTAGTTTGTTGTACCAACAGAGTCTTGACTTCGGAGTCATTCCTAAAGATTGGAAATATGCAAAAGTGCTGCCAATATTTAAGTTCGGTAAAAAAAATTTTCCTAACAACTACCGTCTTTTATCACTGACTAGTATCCCCTGTAAGCTTTTAGAACATTTATTATATAGTAACATTATGAGTCACCTTTCAGACAACGACCTGCTCTTGTGCAATCAACACGGTTTTTGTAAACATAAATCGTGTGAAACGGAGTTATTTGAATTGGTTAACGACATTCCTGAAGCTCTTCATTGCAGGGTTCAAACAGATGCTGTGTTTATAGATTTCTCTAAGGCTTTAGTCAGCGTTCCTCACTAGCGGTTTTTAAAAACGTTAGGCAGTCTAAATCTTCACCCTATGTAAACCAATTGGATCCTTAATTTTCTCTCGCACCGAACACAATCAGTAACCATTACAAATAAACTTCTAATAAATAAATGTAATATCTGGAATTCCACAGGGCTCAGTTCTCGAACCGCTTCTTTTTCTTGTTTATATCAATGACCCCCCGACAAACATAACCTCTGAAATTCGAGTGTTTGCTGACGATTGCGTTATTTATAGGCAAATACGTAACTAGGAAGATGCTTCGCAACTGCAGCGTGATCTTGATTCCATCACAGCTTGGTGTACGGATTGGCAAATGTGTGTTAACGTATCAAAAAGCAAAGTCATGACGTTCTCGACCAAGACAAGCAATATTACTTTTGACTATACACTCGCCAACACAAATCCTGAAAGGGTAACAAAGTATAAGTATCTTGGCGTTATGTTAACAGAAAAACTGGATTGGAAGGAGCACATAGACTTTGTTGTAGGTAGGGCAAACTAATCGCTGGGATACTTGAAAAGACACCGGTACTTAGCGCCTCCAGAAATCCGCATCCTCGCATGCATATGACTTGTTCGTTCTAAAGTTGAATACTCTAGCGTGATTTGGAACCCATGGCAAATAAATCTTACGCAGAAGCTTGAGTCCGTACAAAACAAAGCTGCGCGTTTTATTTATAAAGACTACTCACACTCATCCAGTGTAACTGCCCTGAAATCGACAGCAGGCTTGCAATCTCTGAGTATCAGGTGTAAACAGGCGAGGCTTTTATTTTTACATAACACCTACTACTTCAACCAGGAACTAAAGAAACTAATTTCACTCCCTCTGCACCGTATTTCTCCTAGGATTGATCATCCCTTCAGGATAAGATTATCACCTAGTCGCACCAAGCAATTTTCGGAATCGCCTTTGCAATTAGCCATTAAGAGTGGAACAGTCTACCTGAATCCGCTGCGGGTCTGGCGGACGTCGCTCTTTTCACAGACGCTTGTGAAACTTTGTTCAGTGACGATTTTTTTTAGGCGTACTGTGCGTGTACATCATTTTCATGTTTTACCTTTATTTGTATATGCGCTTGCGTTACCACTGACTGTCGTCTGCTTGGTTAGTTGAAGCATACTTCATGCTTTATTTTCTTCTTTGAAGTACGTGCTTATGTTTTGTCGTTCCCACATTCGCGTGTATTTCGTATTAGAATATAGTCACCTCGTACCGTCCCCCCTCATGTAATGCCTTCTGGCGATTTGAGGACAATAAATGAAATAAAATTAAAAATCTATGCGGAGCGCATGTTCGTCTCCTTCTTTTGCAGGGGTTGTGGTGACGTCAGAGAGACACTCAACTGTGATTGGCTCGCGATCGTATATTGGGTGTGTTCGTGTATCAGTGGTGTAACCAGGGTAACGAAGTTCTCAGGTACTCCCTTCCGGCCACGAATTGTTATTACGTATACGTCCGGTCCGTCGAACTGCTTCCGATCTGGCGTTGGCGGACGGTATGTTTTGTTAAACAAATATAACTCCTGTAATTTATAACGTTACATAAAGGTGAATTTGCTTTGAATGTATGAATAGCTTTAAAGCTTGTTATCGTAACTTTCTCTTTCACTCTTTCGACGTGTCTGGGCGCGCCTTCTCTCTCTCCGAACTGGCGCCTCGAGATGCGCTAACCGCTGGCGCCGAGAAGTCGGTGGAACGCTAGAACGCGAGGCAGACACGACCCCGCGAGCCGTAAGCTTGATGAGCTGTTGCGCTTCTGGGAGTACGTCGCCGTGGGGAGGCACTCACTTGATCGAATGACGTTTTAGCGAACGCCCACGTTTCATCGAACGACACTTTAGCGAATAGTCGGACGCCGCGAAGCGGCGTTTTCGGTTGGGCCAAGCGAGTTCATATTTTTGTAATGAGTTGCCGTAGACTGTCGCCGCGAAGCGGCGTAAAGCGCAGCGCGACGGATGGGTTAACGCGCGCCCCCGTTATTCGCTAAAACGACCATTCGCTCAAATGTCGCCGTTCGCTAAAATGTCATTCGCTCTTGTGATATGGACCCATGGCCAAGTGAGTTCATATTTTTGTAATGAGCTGCCGCAGACTGTCGCCGCGAAGCGGCGTAAAGCGCAGCGCGACGCATGGGTTAACGCGCGCCCCCGTTATTCGCTAAAACGACCATTCGCTCAAATGTCGCCGTTCACTAAAATGTCATTCGCTCTTGTGATATGGACCCGTTTCACCCTCACTCCCAGCCAGGGCAGCCAGTGCGATGCAGCAACCCGCCGTCAAGTACGATGCAGCAACGTCCGCCGCCCAGTGCGACGTAGCCAAAGTTCTCCGCAGTTAGGCCATGCCTCTCTCCCTTTCCCGAGCGCACCAACCACCACGCACACACACACGTCCCGCTAACGTCACGGGCGCGTTGAGACTTGTTGCCGCAGGCCCCGTCACGCAGGCGACGGTCCCGGACTCGTCGGGACTCGTTTCGGGCAGGCCCCGACAAGCGGGCGACGGTCCCGGACTCGTCTTGACTCGTTTCCGCAGCGTTGAAACTCGGAAGAAGGTCGCCGAAGGTTCCATTCTTAACAGCCCCTCCGGGGCCAGGGAAACCTCGAATGGCCGGTGATACTATCGCTGGCCTGAAGAGGTGGGCTTGGAGTAGGCCTTGAGAAGATGCTGCAAGCACTAAGCAAACTCCCAAACCTCTCACAACGGAGGCATCAGCGGAAACGTCCCCCACAACACCACGCCACACCGCAGTCAAACGCTCGGAATCCGCCAGAGACCCGCCAGACTGGATTACGGATTACCAAAATTTGCCAAAACAATGCAATTTAAAACCTTAGGACAATTTCGGGTATCGAGACCCGCTGTCGCCAAAGCAAAACTCATTTTTTCAAAGAGGTCACTATGAACAAAATACAAAAAGACAAAAACTCTTCGCAATTTGTGAGGTCATTTTGGGGTTTCAACGAAGTGCCCCCAACTTACATCCTCATTCCCGTGGATGACGAAAACCTCTGAGATCATCCCTACTCTTTTTGGTGATATTAGAAAAATCTGCTCAACCCATCGGCATTGCTGTTAAATTTGCCTTTCCTCTTTCTTACGCTGAAGTCATAGTGATCGATTTTCACGTGATTTCTAGACGTGAAAATGCGGTCCTTATAGCGCCGATAAAACAATCCGCCTTTTTCATGCCCCGTCACATTGGTCCTAGCAATCTCCTGAGCTGTACCGCGAAACCCTGACACACTAGGGTCGCTCTTCTGCTCGACTGTCAAAGACGCTCTGTCTACTCGTAACAGAGGACCAAAGTTACGTGACGCCGGAGCTACGAGACGGTGGCAATCAGTTCGTCGAACGACGTTTCATGGACAAATCGTTTCGTCGACACTGCGATGTTTCATCGACAGATCGTTTCGTGGAAACGAGCATCCGCTTGTTTCATCGACAGATGTTGCGACGTTTCGTGGACAGCTCGCTCTGCTAGCTCCTGGCTCCGCCAGCTGCACCTCCTCGCGACCTCTGCTCCTGCGCGGCGCACGGCCTTGTGTTGGGTGGATGGATGGATGAAAGATGGCCGACTGGGCCAAGTATGGCGAACCAATGAGCAGCCTTCTTGCCTTGAGGCAAGATGGCTGCGCACTAATTCGCCATACTTACACTATCACAAATCTTTTTTTTTTCTGCCTATTCTTTTTTTTTTTTTGGGGGGGGGGGGGGGGGGGGGGGCACTGATCGCACTGATTTCGGAACTTACGATTTCTATGGTTTCGCTCGTGTCTTTGCCCGAACCTTTGGGGAAGCGCTGTCAAAGCCGGGAAGTTTTGTTCTCGACCACTGTCCATTCTCAAATTAGATTCTTAAAACATTCAACAATATGCGCTGCTCTTGAGGGCTACACTTTCGGCAACATGCGTGATCGAGGTGTATGTACGTCATATGCAACCCTCCGCGGGCTGGCCGCCGGCACTCCGACTGTTTTGAAAAAGTGGCAGGATCGTTTCCAGAGCAAGCGTATCTTTCCGTGCGTCGCGTCTTTTGGTAGAATCTTCAAGAGCCACCTGAACATAGCATAGATAGACCACACGTCAAAACACTAAAGCTCTTAAAAAAATTTCGGAAAAAAAAAAAAAGAGGCCTGTTCGCGGTGCACACAGCCTTTCTACCGTTGAAAATGGCATAAAATCGGTTTTTAAGCAAATTAGCATCTGGTCTTAGCCGCAAGCAATAAACTTTGAAGGAGACCGAGCATTCGGCTACGCGTAGTTTACTTTTACGGTGATAAAACACAGTCATTCAACGTACTGTATACTTACCAGACCGCATACGATTTTTAGACTTTAGCATATTTAGCTTCTGGATATTAAATAACACTATAGTTCTGCATATGTTATGTCTATACTGAAATTTTTCATGCACATAAACCAATATATGACCAAAGAACATTAGATTTGGAAGCCGCTGCTTTATGCAAAGAGCTCGGTCACGAACTTGCCTCAGGTATTTGTCTGCTGGCATCGATAAAAGAACAATTAAATGTCGCGTGTGAGGACCAGTCGGCTGCTGCCGACAGATCTCGTCTAGTGGCATATGCTAGTGGATAGCACCGCCTCCAAGGCCTTGCATGTGGCGGCTGCTCGAGAGAAGCTATATAATGCATTAAGTTGCACATTGTATATCAACTGTGGTTTACTTTCTGTAATAAGACTAAACTTGGTGTAATGTTTTATTTATATTTTACCAATTTTCGTGTTTTTTTTTTCGTTTTTTTTTGCATTGCAGTGTAACTTGTTTTAGGTTTTCTATCAGGCAGCGTGCTCACAGCAGTGCGAGTGTTAGTGGTTTTTGCGCTTTTGTTATTTATTTTTATTTGACATTGTTTACAGCCCCCGACGATGAAACGAGTGCGACTAAACAGTCTTTTCGCGTATAAGTCGCAGTAGCCAGTAAAACGCTGCATCACATTTCCTTTTCAATAATTGAGGGTAATGAACATGCTTAATTTCAATAGAAATAATAGGGTTTTAATGTTGCAATAAAAGGTTGTAGCTGTGTTTTTGTTTAAAAATAACCAATGTGAAGAAAAAAAATCAGTGTTTACGCCCTTTTCCGCAACCCACCATTGGATCGAAGTTTTGTTTGGCGCCTACGCATATTTTTCTCCGCTACTTTTCTTCTTCCAGTAACTTTCGGTTCCATAAACGGGCACCGGAGCTTGCAAAAATCCGAATAGGCCGCGCGCGAAGTGTCCTGCGCGCTCTTGCTCATTCCATGTGACACGGATGAGAGCGAGAGGATGGTGCAGTTGCTCACCTTGGAGAGCAACTGCGCTAGGCATCGTCTTTGTCATCTGTTACAAGCGCTTGTACCTTAAGTTTCCGGCATTCCTTTCGGAACAGCAAAAAAAAAAAAAAAAGTTTGTCGACGAAACGTTTTACGGTGGTGCTGTCGACGAAATGATTGTCGACGAAACGTCACAGTGTCGACGAAACGTGTGTCCATGAAACGTGTGTCCACGAAAAGTTGTCCACGAAATGTAATTCCACGAAACGAGTTTCGACGAAATGATAGGGACCCGCTACGAGAGATGTTTTAATGATCCCGTCTTCCTCCGCCTTTTTCGCCGGCGCGTTGGGACGGCGTGCGCTTTCTTGTGCTACGAGGTCGGGCTGTTCTACAACCCGGTCCCCCTCATCCCGTTTTTCTGCCTCCAACTCTGGGAGTGCTTGCTCCCCGTCAGCTGCCTTTCGCTCTGGATCACTCGTCAACAAAGGGGCGAGCTGATGCGATTTGGACCTCGTACATGACTGAACTAGTCCTCCTCCCAGTTGTTGACCCCTTTCGCGCAGCAGGAAATCTGACCGGTTAGAAAACAAATAGGGATACTCCAACGGGACTGTTTGCGAGACAGCCGCCTCTGTCACTAGCTCTCCGAACGGGCCAGTTATCCTTACTCTCGCCATAGGCAGACACTGTGCTTCTCGAGCAGCTGCTTGATCCAAACTACCTTTCCAGTAAAGTCGGATGTAGTTACATACGACAAATGAACAACGTCCATCGTCGCTGCACTGTCACGAAGCACCCTGCACGGCTTTCCGTTTACCTGGAGCTCGTGAAGATAGGGACGAAGAAGCTCCAGGTCCCCGTCACTACCGCTCACGTACGAGAACACAACCCGCGGTTTGTTACACCTGGCCGCTGTGTGTCCCGGCTCCTGACAGTTGTAGCACAGGAACGGCTTCCTTGCCTCGAACTGCCCTTTTTGGCTTTTCCGTGCCTCGTCTCCGTTCGAGGGATCTCCGCTCGAGGGATCTCCGCTCTTTTCTGGGACCTTTTGTCCTGTTTCTGGCTTCTCGGGCCTTTTCTCTCGCGAGCCGTTTCCCTGTTGGAAGGGCTTGCGCTGATCGCTCCAGCCGGGTTCGCTGTCCTCTCCGCTCAGCTTTCTACGCGTTGCGTACTCTTCGGCTAGCTCAGCGGCCCTTTCGACAGAGTCGACTCCCACCCTATCCTGCACCCAGAGCTTGACTGACTGCGGAATGCTACGGAAGAACCGTTCGAGGCACACACACTCGACTACCTTGTCTCGGCTTTCGTACACTTCCTCGCTCTTCAACCATTCTATCAAGTTGGTTTTAAGCCCGTACGCGAATTCCGAGTAGCCCTCGCTGCTCTTTTTGGATGCGTTTCTAAACCTTTGACGGAACGCCTCGGCAGAAAGGCGATACCGCTTCAAAAGGCTCGACTTCACCTTGTCGTAGTCGTCCGCGTCTCTAGTACTAAGGCGCGCGACAACCTCTGCAGCCTCACAGGGCAACAGAGTCAAAAGCCGTTGCGGCCACGTTTCTGGGGTGAAGCTCAACTTCTCACATTTCCTCTCAAAGTTAACTAAGAACAGGCCCACGTCTTCCCCAAGTTTAAACGGCTGCAGGAGCTTCTTCATTTGATACGACTCGGCCTCACCTGCTCGTACAGGAGCCCCAACTCTACTGTTCTGCGAGTATAATCGCTGTTGTTCAATTTCGAGCTCTAGCCTTTTTAGCGCTCGTTCCTCTCTCGCTGCAGCCTGCGCTCGTTCCTCTCTTGCTGCAGCCTGCTCCTGCTCTCGTTTCTCTCTCGCCGCAGCTTCACTTTTAGCGTTCTGAAGTAATTCCCACGCAATTTTAATTTCCTCTGCTTCCGCGCTCTCTGAAATTGCTTTACTGATCTCAGATTTCTTCATCTTTTGCTCCACCTCCACACCCAATTCTTCACATAAACAGAGTAAATCTGTTCTCAGTAACCTCATTAGATCCATGATCGCTGCTTTTTAGCTTTGGCTTTGTTCTAAAACTTGTCGCGAGGTTGTACAAAAACCTAGCGCACGAGTCAAACACTAAGGATTCCCAGCAGTTCAAAATTAATTACCCATAATCTGAAGCCTGGCGAATCTCAAAGCAAAGTCCAAACGCTCACCCACAGATGTAGCACGATGTCGCATGGTCCGATCCCAACCGCTGCCAACCAGTTGTTCGAGGCGGGGTTTGAGCCGCACGTCCGGAAGCTTCCTGGCTCGAGACGACGTCCATTCCCCGAAGTGAAGAACCCAGGGGTCCAGTGGAGGTGGGAGACTTGGTAACGTAACGAACGGTTTAATTACATGGTTGCGATACAGTCGTCAAATCCGAGAGAACAACGGAGCAGCCTCGCGCTCCGCCTTATATAGGGTCCGTTTCTCACGGGAGGCATTCACTTGATCGAATGACGTTTTAGCGAACGCCCACGTTTCATCGAACGACACTTTAGCGAATAGTCGGACGCCGCCAAGCGGCGTTTTCGGGTGGGCCAAGTGAGTTCATATTTTTGTAATGAGTTGCCGCAGACTGTCGCCGCGAAGCGGCGTAAAGCGCAGCGCGACGGATGGGTTAACGCGCGCCCCCGTTATTCGCTAAAACGACCATTCGCTCAAATGTCGCCGTTCGCTAAAATGTCATTCGCTCTTGTGATATGGACCCCTGCTGTGCCAAGTAAGGGAGCAATTACTGCCGAAAGCCGGGACTCAGATGGTTACGAGGTTTCGAGTTCCAACTGACGAGAGGTACGCTGTTTTTGTCCTCTCCTCTGGCTTCAGTTTCTGATGAAATGTTTGTGACAACAGAACCTAACTGTCGCAGTGGCAGTGAATATTAATTGTTTTTATTTTGGGTATAGCTTCAATGGTTTAAAATCACAAAACCCTATCATATCATTGTTTAGGATTCCCTGCGTTCAAATCACTCGCCGCAAGAAATACGTGTCATTATCAAATAACTAGAGGGTTTTATGCAATATCAGGATCGAGCACATGTTCACTTCCACATACGGTAAACTTGTTGCAGTGAGTTGTTTATTTGGGATTGTTGCCAGCGATTCACGGGTCTGTTCGCCAGGAGGGAAAACGAACCTAATTTTTTTTTCCCCGATAAACTGAGGATGAGCGAGGAGCGATCCGTAATAGTTTTTAATTTCCTTTAGCTGTCACACACTTTTAAATTTGAGTGATAAGATTAAAAACTAATACAAGTTCGGGATGTAGACCTAATGCCAAAGAGATGAGCTTTTGTTTTCTAACCTCATTGCTTATAGTTTCCTTCAGTGGCAAGACACCGTCATCGGTCTTTACTTATTCTTACTGATGTAATCAAATTGGAAATTATTGTCTATTTAGCGTGGAGGCATATAACGAGGAGACAAACAAAGCGCAGAAAGGAGCATTTATTATCGCACTGTTGAAGTTCAAGTCTCGCTCTTTGAAATGAGAAACAGAATTATATGCTAGCTGTTTTCACACGACCATTTCAGCATATAAAGGGCAATCAAGCAATTAATTCAACATTTTTTTCTAAGCTCCTCTACTGTGACTGGACGGCGCAGTGTTTGTGAGTACACGCCAACAAGCTCGAAACGGATCACGAGCCTACAGACATTTCATCTAAAGTTATCAAAAGGTTTATGTAAGGACGCACATCATCACCTTCGTCGCACGCAGCTGTAACTTTTTTATGCGGCTTTGCTGTTAGTCATTTCCTTGATTCTTGCGTGTAAAATAGTAAGGATTTTCTTCTGTATTTTCTACTGCCTGTTAAATACAAATGAACGTAAAAGAACAAGCATTGCGTATATTTTTGTGTGTATGTCACTCTTGTTTCTTTGCTAGGGTTCTGCTGCTTTGTTGCTGGTCTCGCGTTTCAATGCTGGCTTTTGTGCGTATCAAAGCACATTAACCAGCATTGAAACGCGAAATGCAGCAGAAAATTTGCAGACGACTAGCAAAGCAACACGCAAACCGAGTAAAAAATAAAAAGAAAACGACCATTCCAACATTTAGGCTAGGTGGCGCAAGGTACTGCCCATCCATCCGAGCCCAATGGCGCTGCCCTATGGTTCCGGTTTCGGTGAATCGTCGTGTTTATTTTAGAAGTGCCACCGAGGGATTCAATTGGCACTGCGAACGCCCATGGTTCCCCAGTTCGCGTCCTATTGACGAGGAGATCGAACTATAGGAGGCGCACCTTCGTCATCATCATCATCATCATCACCACAAACAATCGCTGTGTGGCGAATAACGCCGACGCTAGCACTCGCCTAGCGTATCGCCGCATCGTTTCTGCGCTCGCTGCATATTTGTTTGTAGCAATATGGTGTGCACTTGCTGCGTACTACAGAGCTCGAAGCTTGCTTTTGAACCGGGTATAAGTTTTCATCAGTTTTCTGTCCGCAGAAAGCTTCGATCGTCGACTCTGGGGCAATGCTGCACTCGATGACATGACTGCAGTTGAGTACGTCCTCTTCCTCATTGAGGCACGCTTGCTTTCGATAATCTGGTTCATGATTGTCGCGAGAGACCGGGTAACTGGAAAGTAAAATACGTGTTTCGTAAGTCATAAAAAAAATCACGGAGGCCGTGCCGGTTACGCACGACCCAGCGCGCGCGGCCGACACGACGCAGCTGGCCCGGCACACGCGACTGTGACTATATACGGATGTGCTTGTTTTACCTTCCAAGAGGACTTCGGTGACATTTAACACAAGAGGGAACTAGATTACTTCTACATCTATAGTTGAGTTTAGGAGAAAAGAATAGAGTTACATACTTTTCACGGGCCTTGCGTCGTCGTCTTCCATGGCAGCGATCGAATGCACTCAATACCGCTGTCGGAAGGTTTGTTTGTCAACAGCGTTAGTTCCAGAGGTGGCCGCTGGGAAGCGTCACTTGTTGAACTCTTCCGCAATAGGCGGTGTAGGAAGTTGCACTATTCCGGTTTAGCGGTAAGATAAAATGTCATGAACTGTCGGGTATTAATGCCGCTGGTCAGGACGGGATCGGAGGAGCGGGATATCGCAGGTTGACATTCGAATTTCCATTAAATAGCTTAAGACCGATTGAAAGATTATGCTACAATCAACAAAAACCTGCGTATCGTCAAGTTGGAACGCTGGTCTGAACCGTAGTTCCTATCATAGAGTGGCCAATGTAACTTTCGCCTGCGAAGTTCTGTTGTCCACTCCCCGAGAGCGATTGCTCTCATGGGGAAGGACTAAACAGTCTTGAAAAATGACCGAAAGTACGTATACTTGCAGTTTTGAATTTCAGCATTAAGGGGGGGGGGGGGGAATGGTAGGATTATATTCAAAATAAGCTATCCTTTATTTTGATGTTTAAATATACTACGGTTCTTGGAGAAATTGCCCCAAAGTGGCGCGCTGGGATGGGCGCTAGAAGTTTTCGAGCTCACCACGGCTTAGCTAACCACGGCTTAGCTAACTACACTAACCACCTGCCTCAAATCGCGGCTTTGCCTGCATTCATGTTAGTCAAGAAGCGATTTTTTTCACCCGTGAAGCATGGCTTCCAGCTGAATGAACGCCCCCTTTACACATATTAATTCAAGACGACGATTGCAACTCCACTGGAACAGCACAACTAGAAAAACAAATACTACGAAAGAAAAACTGGCTCCGACGTGCTGTGCGGGGAAGCAAACACATGGCTTGGAACCGCAGTGCAGCGGCTTGTTTTGCAGGCTTCCAAATATTTACTGCATCAGCGTTTACTTTTTACTGAGAGTTTCATCCGCTGAACCGTTCAAAATACTTTCGAAGGTATGAGATTGCTGAGAGAAAAATCAACATGCTTGGTATAATATTTATTGCTTAGGTGCTCATCGAGAAACTACGCTCCTTCAAAACGAAGAGTATAAAAGGCGTAATCACTCAGTTTGACAATAGTAATTGAGGTAGTGTGCTGTTGTGTTCATTCTTCTTCCGGCAGCGATTGCGGACGGACGTGGAATCATCTGCTACGTAGGAGCAGTGATAACGGTAGGTGTCCGCCGCGGTGACTCGGTTTCGTCAGCTGATAAGCAGTAGAAGATTATTCTGCCACCGTTACCATCAGGAGGAATAATGGAACGAGCAGTCGTTTTGCATGGCGACATCGAGGGAAGGCCATGCCGTTTCGAGGACTTTCGACAGCTACTTGAAACGGCAGGCGTCCTCAAAGAAGTGGTGGGTTTCAGGGCATATCAAATGTCCCACGTGTGGTTCCTTAACCTGCGGACCGGAGCGGCTAAACAGAAGTTGATGGAGGCGGAACGAATCATCGTTAAGGGCCGTACTTGCCTCGTGGACCCGGTCAAGCAGGAGCTCCACGTAAGGCTTCACTGGGTGACGTTCAACGTCCCGAACGACACCATCCGGAGGGCCTTCGCGGAATACGGCGAAGTAAAAGGCGTCGCCCTTGACCTCTAAGAAGTGCCGGATTTTCATGGAGCCCAGTAGACCACTCGCATCGTACGCCTAGTACTCATGGAAGGTGTGACATTAGAGCGCCTGCCGCACCAGCTCCGCTTCGGCAGGGCCACGGCACTGATAGTTGTGCCTGGGCGGACCCCCATCTGCCTCCGGAGTCACAGGACCAGACATATCCGTCGGGAGTGTCGTGTTCCCTGGTGCTCTGAGTTCCGGGCCTTTGGGCACGAGCCCAAAGGTCCGGCAGCCAGCTGTGTCAGCTCGTACGCCCGCTCCTTGGGAAGAGGGGCTGCTGAGGAGCAGAACGAACCGCTCATGAATGAGGACAAGGCAGAAAAGGCGGCGGCCCCTGCCTGGGAGAGCGTCGAGACCCGGCCGAGGACCCGGTCACAAGAGAGGTGTGTCAAGCCGTCACAATAGGCTAACGTTTGTGCGACCCGTCATGCGTGGTGATGAGTACAGAATGCAAGTACCGTACGTTTGGCCTGGCACTTCTCGGCGATGGTTACGCTAGATAAGCACTTACGTGTAGCGACCTTCAATGTTCGAGGCCTCGCAGACAGAAGAAAGAAGAAACAAATATATCGTCTCGTCATTGAGCAGGACATCTACGTTGTGGCGTTGCATGGAAGCTAAAGTCGAGAGCGAAGACCAGACCGAGCGTATGGTGCGGCCTTATACAACCCATTTCAACATTTGCGTGAGCCATGCGGTCGGGGCGTCGGCGGGTTGCATTCTTTTGATACGGGGAAGTCTAGGTGCCGTGGTGCAATGGGTTACGTCTCGAGCGTCGGGCCGGTTTGTAGTGTGCGACTTGTCCGTGTCGGTTCTAAACTTTGGCGGGTAATTTGTTTATATGCGCCTACTAGGGCCGAAGAAAGGTGGTTATTTTCTGAGGACATCAAGCCCTACTTACTGTCAGTGTAATTGTTTGGTCATACTACTCGGCGACTTCAATCGCGTGTGCAACGTATGTGAAAAATCTAGCTCTACGCTATATAGAGATGCCAGTATGTCAGCAGTAAAAAATGTCATCAGGGACTGGAGTTTAGAGTATGTGGGAGGATGGTCTCGGTAATGAAACGGCGATACAGTATACCCACTTCCAAGGGGTCAGCCATGCACGCCTGGACAGAATTCATGTCTCGCCGGAAGTGGTCCCTTCATGTTGTGACTACTTTGTGCTCCCAGATTCGTCTAATGATCATTGTCTAATCAAGTTCGGCATAAGTAGTAAGAAGAAAAGTTTTAGTTGGGAATGGTGGAAATTAAAGGCGAAGCTTTTAGAGAACGAAGTTTTTGTGGCCCTAGTTAATTCCTCTTTAGGCAAAATCAAAATATAACGGTTTATTGCGGCGTTCGCTTTTATTGAAATAATTCCCATCAGACTCCGGGTACGAGCCGGATGGGAATTTTTTAAGCAGCATATAAAACAAAGTGCTATAGAAAGAACTGGTGCCATTTCGTATATAAAAAGAAAGGACGAAGCATTGCTACGAGCAAATTTGCAGGCCATGATCAAAGAAGAATGCAGTACACCGGGCACATTCAATGATGACATTGATTCGCTGAAGGGAGATTTTCTAGGGATAAGGATCGTTACCAAAGGGCGCTAGTTGGAGTGAGGGTTGAAAGAATGAGCGCGGGAGTCACCGACGAAGTGATCTTTGGGCATTGAAAAACGTTACCCTCGTTGCAACGAAATAACTAAAGTTGAACGTGACGAAGCAGTTACGAGCAATAAGAATGAGATTGAGACGGCACTCTTTGAATATTACAGTGAACTAGCTGTTTTCTGCCAGTCCCGTCGAACTGGAAAGTTTTCAAGACTAATTTCTGTCTAGCATTCAGGGATTAGAGATCGAAACTAAAGATTGGTTGGAACAGCCTATTACTAACGAGGAAGTTATAATAGCAATAGACGCTCTAAATCCAGGGAAGTCTCCTGGGCCAGACAGGTTAAATAAAGCCTTTTATAGGGTGTCCAAGCGTGAACTTTCACCAGTCTTAACTAAACTTTTCAATTAAGCTCTCGCTGCTAATGCTCTTCCACCGTCCTTCCTTACGTCCCACACAGTTTTAATTCCGAAAAAGAGGACACTGTTCGTCTTCGTCAAGTAAAATCCTATCGTCCAATAAGCCTTACAAATTTCGATTATAAAATTCGAATGAAAATATTGGCCAGAAGGTTACAGTGCTTTTTACAGGACATAGTTGGGCATCATCAAATTTGTGGAATTAAAGGAAGAACAATACTCACAAATATTCATATAGCGCGAAGCGTTCTGGAGTGTTGTGATGCAATGCAAGGGTTTGTAGCTATGCTACAAATAGATCTGGAGAAAGCGTTCGATTGCGTGCGGCACGACGTTCTTTTAGCGGTCTTAGATTACATTAATTTTGGCGCAGTAATACGGCAAGTGGTGCGCATGGTGTATAGCGGTCGTGCGACGAGACTCATAATCAATAAGGCAGTAGGAAAACGTATACAAGTGCAACGTTTTGTCCGACAAGGGTGCGCTTTGTCCCCCCTTCTTTTCGCGATTTACATAGAAACTGTATGTTTAAGTGTTGTTGGAGAGAGTATTATTGGAGGGTTAGAGCTGCGATCATATGTGGTACGGGTTTTAGCATACGCGAAAGATACTGCCATGTTTTACACTACCTACGAGGGCATAGTTCAGAAATTTAACACAGCGAAACGTTTTTGTGCAGTAAGTGGAAGCACAGTAAATTGGAACAAATGCTTAGGTTTCTGGCACGGCGAGTAGAGTTTGACTCCAAGAGTGTTTATGAACATGACGTAGGTAACCACCCCAGAAAAATACTTAGGTGTGCCGCCAAGGAACTATCGCGATAGCAAGCCCTACTGGGGCAGTCAAGCAGTACAGCTACATGAGAGAGCGGATAAACGGAGAGGTAGTGAATTGTCAATCTTCGTACGGGCCACGGTACGCAATGTGTTCTTTATCAGCAAACTCTGGTGCGTCGTACTACAAGTTTTACATTGTCTCGAGTAAATGTACGAAGGCTTCATTGGAATTTTGCCGTCTTTATTTAGGGCTCCTTTTGGGAAAAGATGATTAGAATGAAAAAATAGTGAGTGGGCAGGCGATCTGGTGGAAGTTGATCATGATGTAGGATACCCGAGACTGTGGTAAAAACTGGGAAACTTGGTCGAAGAAAAAAGACCGGGGAAAAGAACGTCTCAACAGTTGAGGCGTCCTTTTCCCCTGTCTTTTTTATTCGACCAAGTTTCCCGGTATTTACCACAGTCTCGGGTATTCTACATCATGATTACAATGAGTTTTTCCGGCATGTCCAGGATGGGAGCCTAGGCCTTCCACATTTATTTTCGCGTCAAATAGTCAGCCGTTTTCTTCTCTTTTTTTTTTTTTTGTCCTTTTTTTTTGTGATGCCAGTTACCTTTTTTTGCACACCGTGTGCTAAAGCATGCTGGGTAGGGCAATGCCCGAGTTGATTGTCACAACATCAGCGGTGCCAGGAGCCCTACATGGTCACCTCAAAGAAGTGACCGAATCTTTCGCTTCTCGGCAGCCCGGTTTTCTGTGGACTACTTGAGCAGTGTGGCTCGTAGAAGGTTGTATAACGACATTCGCGATGTTGCTTTTCTAGTTCCCATGTATAGAGTTGTGCACAACGATGGCCCAGGACTAGACGTGTTCAAACGCGTGAAGCGAATGTTAGTGCCTCCTGGCGTCAAAACGTTTTTTCTTTAAATTACATACTAGTACCCTACGGTAAAGACATGTTTGGAAGAGAAGGGGTTGTTCGTGCCGTGGAGTGCCCATTGCCTCCTCTAGGGAAAACCAGAGAGGATTGAGCATGTATTTTCTTAATGTTGAAATGGGGTCTTTCTATGGGACGTGCTTTAACGTACCCTAAAAAAAGATTTACCGCTTGATCCACGCGGAATCAGGTTTCTGTCAGTAGAAAACGAGGATGGCTTTCCGATGGACTTGGTAATGCCGCTGTGTTTACACAGCATCTGGCGAACTCGGATTGCAGTGTATCACGCTGATAGGGATGTACGCGAGGCAAATGCACATTTCCGCGACAGCGTTGCCTCTTATGTCGCAGTCACGAAGGCCCAGCAGATTGAGCCTGAGTGTCTTTCACGCATCGAAGCGTCGTTGACCATGAGCCTATTGTAGTGCCACGATGCTGGCCAATGCAGGCTGGCCATGCCATCAGTGCCTTAGCGATGAAGTCTTAGAGATCGTTGGTGTTATGTTGACCTGTCATAATCAGGTAATAAATTAAAAAAGTGCGCAGTTGTGTTGATGCTTTTATGTGCTGTGTATGTCTATACGCTCTTGTATCTGTTCATCCGATGTTTGTGGTACGCATAATGCGTGTATAATAAGGGTGCGCGAAGCGCAATCTGGCGTGGGCAAATAAAAATATTTTTTGTGGCTCATGAATTGGGCGGTACCGAGTGCCACATAACCTAGTTACTTGCAATCATGCTAAAGTCCCCATATACCAGCGGTGTCCAAACTGAGTGAGGCTCGCGAGCCGCATGTGGCTCTTAGCGGGTTCAAGTGCGGCTCGCGGCTGCCTGGTAAGCTGCCCCACTTCCCCTCCTATGTCCCCGGGCCAAAAAAAATAATTCTAGGATACAAAGCGTTCCTTGGCAGCTTTGTATAGCACTGCGTACATACAGCTGTACTGGTTTTTAACACAAAGATGTCTCCAGTGACCCTGTTACTTTATTGTTCTAGAAAGAATTTCGAACATATAACGGGCATCAGGGGCAGTGGCTGACTCGAGAACCATGCATTCAATTTTTCTTAGTGGGTGAAGAAACGTTCTACAGCCTGGTGTTATTTGTTGTAGTCGGCTATTGCACTTATTTGGAGAAGACTGTTTCCTTCGTATTGTTCCTTGTTCAAAGTAGTCCCCCCCCCCCCCTTTTTTTTTTTTTTTTTCTCCCCGCGGCTCTGAACTTTTGTCTGCGGCTCCAACCCCATTTCACTCCGGCCACCCCTGCTATATTCGCAACTCCAACGCCCTATAGGTGGCGGGGCGGTAGTTCCAAGATGGCGGAAGAGACGGGGATAGATTCTCCAGGATATCCTGTGCGCCTGCTCGCTGACGCTGTTCAGCGCGCT
This sequence comes from Ixodes scapularis, assembly GCF_016920785.2. Classification (NCBI taxonomy): domain Eukaryota; kingdom Metazoa; phylum Arthropoda; class Arachnida; order Ixodida; family Ixodidae; genus Ixodes; species Ixodes scapularis. The sequence continues at coordinate 150,634,476 of NW_024609857.1, forward strand.
AAAAATGATTTATTTGTCTACAAATGCGAAGCGGTAAGGGAGGGATCATATTACAGGTGACGGAGATGCGGATGCACGTTTGGAAAACTAACATGCTGTTAATTAAAAGTTGCAGAAACCTCAAATTGCGAAGCTTTGTGGTGAGCGAGCGCGTTTTAGGCACCTACCACGTTACTGTTAGTGGCAGAATTTTTTTCAGGGTGATGAAGCTATGTTTGCGCTTTGCTTGGCCATTAGTTCTCTCAAAAGAGAGCCGCGAACGGTGACCGTCAAGCTTCGGAAGAGCAGCGTTCACAGTGTTGGTGTCTTCGCGTCACAGCCTCACAACTCGCTGCTCGCCGTCTCGGTTTTAGTGTATTGCAACACGTGATCAAACTGCTCCGTGGTAATTGATAGAAAGTTTGTTACCGCAGGCTACCGTGCGGTGTAGCATTACAACTGCAAGCTGGCGCTGCGCCTGTGAAGCACAATTTTCAGTGCGCTCCAAAAGCGTCGCCGTGCTCATCACTCTAAAAAAAAAAAAAAAAAAAAAAAAAAAAAAAAAAAAAAAAAAAAGTTGTAGTTTTAACACTTCTTGTCACATATACGACACTCCAAAACTTCAGTTCGCCGTGCAGCCCCCAGACGTCAAACTGACGGCCCCAACTTTTACGAGAGGCTTGATGACGGCGCAATAGAAGATATTAAACAGCTAAAGTATGCATCAAAGAGTACCGAAAAACAAAACAATAAACACCGAGGTTTTGCAGTAAAGCCCAGAAAACCCCGATTCTTTTTTTTACAGTCCTTTACACTTAAGCTATTTTAATAAGTTGCACAACTCGGCTATCAAGCCGCTTGTGAAAGTTGGTAGCGCCGGTTGAACGTCAGTGCGCTGTACGTTCAACTGAAGTTTAGAGGTGTCGTGCGCTATACAAAAACTGCCTATTAACAAATCGGCGTGTTTAGGGGTTTTGTTTATTGCTCTATGAAAAATAAATATTTTAATATACCGCACATTTTTGTACCGTGTTATTTGAAACATTGCGGTCCCTCTGGCCAAAACTGCGCCTTCTGAGCTCTCGTCACGAATCACTGGCTAACACAGACGCGCTCAAAATGCTTCCATCATTTCCCTTTTTGCTTTGTAATTTCCCGAAAGCAAGTACGGGTATTCTGTCTTTTTAAAGTGCTTGGAATAAATGGTCATGTTCCTACGGCTTTAAAACGCGAACCCATTCCCGATTTGTATTGCTCGACATACCCGTTGCGCGACGAGGTTTCTCCTACTTATGGCAAAGAATAGACTTTCCGTAGACCGTACTATAGAGTTCTTCACTATTAGCGGGAGCGTTCTCCGTCACGTTGAGCACAGATTGAGCTGGCAGTCATGCACAAGACTAGAATTCCGCAGCGTATGCGATACACAAAAAGTCCCTAACGAAAAAATTAGACATCCCGGTCCTTCGTGCAAGACTGTTGCAAGGCGGAGCACAATAATTCTTTTTTTAACGCGCTCACTTTTTTCGTTAGAACGGCTTCGCGCATCAAGGCCGACAGTCCCTGCCACCGTTTCCGCGCCGCCGCCGCCGCTGCCGTCCCCGCTCCTCTGGTTCTCCGTTCGTCCGCGGGAGGGCGAGCGGCGCGCTGGAGTTGCGAATACTGAAAAGTAGCGCAATTCCTCCTCTCTCCGCGCGTTTCCTCCTTTCAATTAGGAGCAATCATCTTTGCCCCCCTTCCGCGCCAAGCCCCCCGGCACCATGCTTGTGAGGGGCCCACAAGGTGCTCGCCTGCGTGCCGGGCCGTTCTTGTTTGCCATTGCATACGGCGGACTACAGAATTTCTTTTTTTAATATAAAGATAGTTTTGTTTTTTAACGTAAATAACTAGCGTTTGTGCACCTTTATTGGAGTTCTAAAGTACAGAAAGAATTCTCGATCGGCGAATTTAATAACGCGGGCAGAGTTGGAATCGCTCGGGAGTGGAGACAAGCTTTCTACAATTCCGCTAAACCCAGACGATAAAAAAAAAAAAAAAATCACAATATAGATTTGAGCATATTTCAGGACACCGGCGCGCACTGCGAAAACAGACTGCGTTTACCCATTTATTGCAGCAAGAGCTGAGAGCAGGCAGACGTTGGAATGCACCTCTCCCTACGTGTAAATAGAGTTTCGTAGGTAAGGACTGTGTTGCTAGCGGAAACTCGTGCCGTCACTTCGAGCATGGATTGAACACGCGCCCGCAAAGATCGCTATCCTTACACTTTAATACATTTCTGCGCGTCTACTTACCCTCAAAACACTCAAAGCGCCAATATCTGCAATCTAGAAAATCAGACCAGCGAATGATGAGACGGAGCATCTGTTTAGACCTAAAAATGAAGTCTTCGTTGTGGCATTACGCCATGCAAAGCGTCATGCTTGCAGTGCGTAATGCCACAGCACAGACTTAATAACGAGGTCTAAACAGATGTTCCGACTCATCACTCGCTGAGCTGATTTCCGCTGTAAAAGAAAAAAAAATAGCACGGGCTTGGTTGCCTTGTCTGGGCGTTTCTCATTTATCCCATTCATTAGCGAGGCCTTCTTTCATCCTTTATGTGTTTCGAGATATTGTTTTGACGTCCTCACTTGTACGCCATTGAGCTGCAAACTTGCAAAGCATATAAGCCTTGCCGCAGACCCGCGTATGCTCGCGGTAACATACAACCGTCTTTATTCTAGTGGCACCCCAGTCTCTCACGGATCGTTCTCAACTCGGCCGAATCAATGCAAGCGAGCTAAGAGCGAGCGATTCCGTTTCCATTATCAAATACGCGTGAAAAGACGTGTCAAAGTTCTTTGTGCTGGTTATTCAGTTCCACGTTTGTCTCATCTCATGATCATGTTAGGCGATCTTCATCGGCGAGACCGAAGGAGACAGGTAATACGATCCAGAGTTTCACAATGACTTACTTCGCAAAGTCTCCCCCGTAGGCAGTCGAAACTTTTCCGACCGATCCGGTGGATCCATTGTCTTCGTCGCTAAATGTTTTCTTTTTCCGTCGGGACGGCAAAAGCGTCTTCCCTTTTGCAACGCAGTTTGTACAATCCACAGGGCAACATGATACCATAGCGTTGCCGCCAAAGTCTTAATTAAAAAAAACAAGAAGAAAAACTTACTGCTGGGTTTTAAGCAACAGAGCCGCCGCCGCGCCTTGCACAAAGATGACGTCGGTTTATAGCAGACCACCGAATCGCGCGAGATCATGGGAGGGTAATGGTCACATGTCGCGCCTGATCCAGTTGAAGCGAGGGGAAAGAAAACTTTTGAAAAGGAAAGGGCATGGCCGACGAGAAATTTGTCTCTCCCATTTCAGACTGGTATGCGCTACTTTTCAGTATATAAGGGCCTTAAATCATGCTGCTTGACCATGCCATCTGGTGGCGCGCGATTGAACCTTTTTTCACGCTTCCCAATATTTTCTGGGTGCCGCGCAGCAATGAGCCAAGTAGGCTGTTTCGAATTTGCTCTTCTGAGAGCGGCTTTTGGTTTCGCGAATGGGTTACCACTCCTCCGTGATGTGCGGTGCTGACGAAGGCATTGTACTTCGAGGAATAGCAAAGGTAAGAAGTAAAGTTTGCGAAGTAACTGGGTATCTGTTGTCTCCATTTAACATGGCAGTGCTGATGACGAAAAGACTGAGGAACTGCTTTCGAAACGCAAGTTTCTTTACCTGCGGGAAAAGCTGGTTTTGGAAATAAATACAGTTCGCGGAATGCTCTTGTTACTCTTTCCTTTGCTGGTCCTTTTGTCCCGTACACTAGACGTAGCGTCCCCGTTATGCCTTACTGGGCTCAATTTGCTCGATTCGGGGCCGCCATATTAAGATGCAAACGACGTAGGATCTTTTTTCTTGCATTCAGGGACGAAACTTTCTCTCTTTCTAAAGGAACAGGGGTTACAGGTGCGTTCCTCCCCTTAGGGAAAACTGTATAGACCCCTTTTTTTTTAAGAGTGTAGCTGCCTTTTTCATTGCACTTGTCAAACGCGTTAAAACATAAAGGCAAAATGCCGGACGCAGGCGTTCCATATTCTAACGTGCTACACGAGTGTAATGGAGACAAAGGCGGATAGCTTTGAGTCTACCTTCCAATCATTCCAGACAGAGCTCGGTGTTCTCATGTCCCCGAACGCTCTCGCCATTCCGCCCTTTGTGCCAATTTTCGTACTTTTCTGCATCATGCTCCATCTCAGAGAAATGCGAGAAATTTGTGACCTTGCGGCGCCTAAAGTGAATTCCACTTCAGCAGTTCCTGATCCGGCCGTGTCGCAACACGGCGGGATCATTACGACAGACTGACGCTAATTTTGTAAATCTTGAATTGGTCACCTAGAATAACGTATTTATGGGCTATATCTTATAGTCGTCTACCCACTTGCAGTTTGTATCCATTCAGTAAATGAAAACGAAGAACTATAGGTTCCAATAAAAGTTTTTAACAAATCGAATAAATTACCGGAGGCACTCAAGATACAAGCATAATATAAAAACCGCGTAATTTTAACGTAGACAGAAAAAAAAAAACGCAAAATAAGGCTTCGGTGATACCGCGCACAGCAGCAAATGCACTACACTGACGAGAAACTGGAGGTCAGCTATATATCTGCCGGGTCACGTGGTACCAAGATGGCGGCGTACGTGCAAAATTATCTGCATACCCGCTACAAAAGTGGGCGTCATCTAGTAACTATTACTTGTCCAAGCCCGCCACTGTTTGCTCACGTACACCCGCCGGAAATATGAAGGTGAACACCTTACTTGGTTTCTTGCCTGTTTTACGGCTCCCTAAAGCTATATTAACTCCTAACATCTCAAATGGTACGCGGCCAATGGTCTAAACTTTGTGTTCTAGCCCTCTTCTGGAACAGAGCTTGTTCCAAAACTTCCAGGAGCGTCAAAAACAAGAAGAGGGCTGTTCACCTTCATATCTCTCACGGGTGTACGTTATTGGGCACGAAGATTGCGTCAGTGTTCGGCGTGATTTCGGCTCAGGCTCCGATCCAATCATACGATTCGTGCCCAAGAAGTGGCGGCTGCCAATGGTATTTGAATTTTTTCAAGGGTCTATTTTAAGGCAGGCATTTGTTGCAAGAGCTAAATGTTTCATTTTAGCGTTCATTATGAAAGTGTCTTTCATTAACCGCTATTTTGTAGGGAAAAAGCGGCGATGTGGGCAAGTGTTGGTTTATACGACTAACGATTACGAAACAGTGTAACAAACGAGGCAATGACCCACCGCTGGCACTGCGTACTCCTTTCGCTTTTTTTTTTCCGTCGTTTTGTTACTGTTGTTATGGTTGTCCAAAAAAATTAAACGCTACATTTTACATTTTTATTGGAAAAAAATAATGTTGTTCGCACAATTGCACCACAATACCTTTTTAATATAACCTATTAATGGCGACTAGAAATTTTAGGTATGTCTCGGTAGCACTTCTCGACATAAAGGACTTTGCGTTTGGAAACGTTCCCCCTGTATGGGTGAAGAAAAATTAAAGACGTTTACAAATCTCTGAAAAGCGAAATCATAGCGCAGCTCTTGAGGAGGAGGAGGAGGGGAGAGTATGGAATGAAGGAAAGAGTATGCCCCTCCTCCCCCTCCTCCTGTCCCATACTCACCCTTCTTCTGTCCTCCTCCTCTCCTCTTCTCCCCCTCCTTACCTTCCACTCCTGCTCCTCCGCGCCTGGCGTCAATTTTTTCACTAAATCTAGCGAAAAACTAAATTTGTTCATACGTGACGTAGCACTAAGTTGTGTGACGTCATTTTCCCTTCTAAATTTTGCGGGAAAACTGAATTTGTGTTGAGGTCACGTGACGTCAATTGCTCCGCTATATTTAGCGCGGTTACGCCAACAGCAACGGCGACGCCGACGCCGCGAAACCCGGAAATGGGCGCCTAAGAGCTGCGGTCTAAAAAGAAATAACACGCCGCGTCACGTTAAGCGCAGCACCAACAAGGCGCAGTCAGAAGCCACGGAAACAAACAAGACATACAAGTGTGCATCCTTTTTGTTTCCGTGGTTTCGGTTTATTATGTTGCCTAGTATTGATCACCTCACCCTGCGCCCTCAATCTTCTTTCAGGCATCGTTCCCGGTGCGGGTTTAAATTATGTTCAGTTTCCCTCTTGCTGGCTCTCCATCAGCCGCCGTTAGAAACAGAGGCGGTGTCGTGTACGCCCTTTTCGTTTCCGTGTCTCCAGTTTATTATGTTGCCAGGAGAAACCAAATCTCTGCATTATTTACCTTTTCTATCGCTCATCGACGGCTTCCATTGTTCACACTTCTTTCTTTCCCCCTTCCACTCTAAGGTGTCGTCGCCAGCGGTACTATGCCTATGTTGTGCTCGTTTCGTGACTTTTTTTTTTTCTTTTCTTTTTGCGCTTGTTTATAGAGCGCACATCTCTACCAGCCGCTTTTGTTGAATACCATCAAAAGACTATATGCGCAGACCAAAAACAACAACGGAAGTCTGCCTCGTCATTTCAGAAAGAGCCTGCGTTCACTCACATGAAGTTGAAGGAATCCATGTAGGGAGAGAACATGGAAACGTAAGCCGAACCCAGGTTGAAGGTGATGGGGTCTTCCGACAGAACCAGCTTCGTCGACTCCTCTTCAGAGAGGTAGGCCACGGACGATGCCAACACTTCCGGCATTCCGATTGTGACGTGTGTTTCTGTTCAATTAAAGAAAAAAAAAAGGCAAAGGTTATGCACATACTAAATCACAGTGCAGTGTATTCATACTTGTCCGCCACGTCAAATATTGCTATAGTCGCTGACAGCCAAAAAACCACAGCGCTAACCAAGTCACACTCCATTCCAATTTTGTTTAGACTGCAAATTCCTTGTTTTCAGTACGTCCAGACTGTAAAAAAAAATATTTGTCTCTTGATGTAAAAATAAATAAATTAGAAAGCGACATGAGAGTATATATAAATACGTGGAACTTATGTGACGAAACTGTGAGATACAGAAGTGTTACGTTATCGCCTCTAAACACGAGTAGCAGTACAGCGGCGCACGCGTAGATCAGTGCCCGCATGTCTGTTTTCGTTGAAGGATATTCGTGTACACGTTTTGAGGTGAACACGTTTCTATAGTGTAAAAACTAAAAAAAAAAAAGATTAGTTATGTTCCTGTTTTTTCCTTCTATCTAGAGATCTGTATTAAATTCGAGTGCTTCACATTTTGGTCCCATGCCATTAAGCTCACCGTTGGTGGAACGATATCAAACATTCATAAACCATTTGATTCGTCTCATTCAACTGCATCCGCGAAATTCTTTATTTACAAAAACATTAGAGAATAAATAAATACAAGCTTTCACATTCTTTTTTCTCTTTTTTAGATTGACGAACACCACCCGTAAGCGTTTGGATATGTTTAGAAGACGGAAGATTACTTCAGAATCTGCCAGGGCTCCACCGCAGAGCAGCCCGGCGAGCCTTCTCGTCCAATATAGCAAAAGTGTTTCTTTTTCAAAACACAAAAATTGAACGGACCAATTGATCAAGTTGTTTTACATGACATTTGTCAAAAGTACATAACCTGAGTCAAACGCTCATTCATATTTATTCGGGTGACGAAACATTTTTTCCATGTGGAAGCTGACTTTAACGACTCAGAGAGAAGCGTCAGAAACACGCTTGCAAGTAATTTGAATTCTACATTTTGAATAAGAATACATGTCTGTTTAACTCACCCGAATTCCGCATTAATGCCGACCAAATGTGAATGTTGTCAAAATTATATATATTGGTGATGCTAATTTTTTCGTACTGCAGAAACAAAACAAAAATGCTTTGTCTCGTGTTTTTTACTGATTTACTGGTCCGAGCTGCTTCCCCAGAAAATCAGCCGAGGCTAGATGAAGAGATATAAACAAAATTGACACTAAACCAAAAAAACAAAGGCAAAGCTGAAAATATCACACACATGTTTTAAAATGGTTGCGGGGTTACATACATCTTCACACTCTGAAAAAAAAAAAGAAAAAAAGTGTGGCGTCTACTTTTTTGCAAAGCAGCTAGGAGAATAACGAAGCTGAAATTATCTTCGAACCTAATGAAACAACCTGCGCTGTGACATGAGCATGATGTTTGCATATGCTCAGTATCGTAGCGCACACTGTTTTTATTGCGTCTAAACCTATTAGGAGCCTCGTCCTTCTCTGTCAGACTGGCTCATTTAGTGCACTTCAACCGAGTGCATTTTAGCTCTCCAAATCTGTTTCGGTGCCACGCGGGAAAAATTAATGTCACTCAGAAATGATGGCAATACCGATCGGTAAAGTATTATTGAATATGTAAAATATTAAAGTAAATCATTAAATGTATCGACTATATGTTGTGAGTTCGTCCATATTCGACGCAAGATAAAGCGTGATTGGCTGCAAATATTGAGTTGGACGTTTATATACACATTGAACATCAAAAGACTGAGTATGCTGCCCTGGAGGGGGGGGATCGGTGGTCGAGTGGGACAACGCGTCTCAGACCAGAGCGTATAGAGCGAAAGCTTGCGACGCATGACCTCCTGGGTTCGATCCCCACCCCTCGCCGGTTTCGATCTGGATTAATTTCGTACCGGCACGCGTTCGTGTAATCACTGCTGCGTGGTGCACGTTAAAGAACCCAGGTTAGCGGTTGTACTTCACTGGCTAAATTTCTCATCCACAGCTAAGAGACCGGTCACCCGTGGAGGCGGTATCAACATCAAGGCTGTCTAAACATACTAGCTACACAATTTTCGGTAGCCGAGAGTTTCTCGCTGGGGAATCTCTGGTCCTCGCTCGGGACCTCTACTTTCGTTTTTGCAGATTACCCCTTCCCAGAAATCTGCCTAGTGCGGCAACGTGGGCCCCTCGACGCGAATCTGTCGAGTAAACCAGCACCGATCCTTTGTTTCTTTATTTTCATTGTTAGCCGACAGCAAAGCGTGGCTGCAAAACGCCAATAACACCAGCCTCTTCGAAATCATTGTGTTCCGGAGTGGGCTCCTCTATATCGGAGTCTACAGCGGACATTTGACGGACCCTACCGTAGCAGCCCTCAACAGCGAACTACGGAGCGGGCTCTACTTCGCTGTGCATTCAGGTAAGTGGAATCCCTCGAGTGTCACGATAAGTCAGATAATTCATTAACTGAAAAATTGCGCTAACTTTTTAGTGGTGAAAATAAACATAGGGTTTCAATTAGAAGTTTCTTAAGAGTAATCGAAGAAACAATGAGTAGTTCAGAAAGAGTTGGGATGTATGGAAAGTGTAGTGGTGCCCTAAAGTTGAAACTCGTGCAACGAGAGCACGACTGGCGCTGCAAGAAACGCTGATTATACGACGCGGAGAAACAACGTGCAACGTGTACTCGTATTTGCACTGCCAGCATTGCGCTTGTTCCACGAGGGGTAACCTCAGCGCAGCCCAGCGGTTTCCACGCGTTCCAAATGTTTCTAAAATTTACCACTGTAGGGCTTCCGATGACGTTCAGTAAGTTTTTAATTGGGACCATATGTTTACTTTCACTAATAAAAATATAGTTACACGATTTTAGGTAATCATTCGACTTATGCGAATATTAGCCCGCTATATTATTTCCCCTTGACCTTATAATTTTCCTACCCAGACTTGATTAACCTAGCTTTCCCGGCTACTAACAGGGTATTTATGTTCGCCAAGGTTTTTATTTGTGCATGACATATGAGAGCCCAACTACCCGGAACACAATTTGCGGCTCAAAATTTGTTTTCTTTCCGCCCGAAAAGCGCCGATCGAGAATTGGCCATTTGAGTCGCGCACACTCTCTTTTGCATGGTCACGTGCCGTTTTTTATGGTTTCCACAGAACCGCGAAATATAATGAGCGTCGTGGGTCATCGAAGGCATACAGTAAAGATTTAAAATGGGAATAACATACGATATCACCTTTTTTTGTCTTCTAAAAAGTCGCGCATACGTTGATTGAAGAAAAAGAAGTTGCACGTGCAGTCACGTGACTTCCGCTCTCTCCTCCTCTATATTTCTTCTTCCTCCCCACTTCAGTTTCGGTTTCCAGCAGTTGCGTTTATTAACTCTATTAAAAATATACGTGACGCTGTAGAAAAATACTCTTTAGGTAGTCTTTTGACACCATATTAAATCATCTGGCAAAAAAAAAAATTCTGGGGGTGTCAGTGTTTCTTTAAAGAAATCTGCAAACGGCCGGTAAAACCGACGTTACAATGAGTAGCCTCAACGATGGCCGTTTCAATGCAGTCTGGAGCTCTTACCGCTGTTCGCAGTGAGGCGGAGACACGTCGAGATGTCGAGAGATCGCATACCCGGGTGCTTGTTCAGCGACTCGCGAATTCCCAAGAGGAACCCGCCCTCTTCTTTCGAGCCCTGAAATCGTCAAACACAAGCGGCTTTAACATCGACACTCGGCGAAAAAGTTGGCGAGGAATTCCGCTGCCATGATTCGCCGGTGCCGTGCATGACCAATTGTCCCCGGCCAATCACGGCGGTTCAATTCCTCGCCGACTTTTCCGCCAAGAGTCCAAATTATAGCCCCAGATGCATTCTCATATTCCAAAGCGCCTACACTTTATCAAATACCTGCGCGTCTACTTACCGGCAAAACACTCAGAGTCAATCATTGCGCTCTATGAAATCAGCCTAGGGAATGATCAGGCGGAACATCTGTTTAGACCTTGAAATGAAGTCTGCGCTGTGGCATTACGCAATGCAGTATGACGCTTTGCATTGCGTAATGCCACAGCGCAGACTTTATTTTTAGGGTCTAAAAGGGATGTGCTGCCTCATCATTCGCTAAGCTAATTTTTGAGATCGCAATGATTGGCTCTTTGGGTGTTTTGCGGGTAAGTAAACGCGCAGGCATTTCTTAGAGTGTAGCGCTATGGTCACTTGTGAATTTTATTATTGCGTGTATACGAGCAAACGCAAGCACTGTGCTTTCACTTTAAGGCTAGCCCACATGGCGCGTTTTTCCAAGCGTTTGGACGCGCGTCTCGGCTTGGCGCGCGCGCTAAACTAGACGCGTGCGCCCAGTCAAACGGCACGCAGCGCCACCGGGCAGCGCTTCGCGTCTGCGTTTCAAAAGCACCTGTCCAATGTAGTCAGACGCGCTTAAGAAACAAAACCAAATTTTAAATAGAAATCGAGCGTTAAATAATGGCTACATTCCGTAATATTTATTTTTATTGATAAGCACGCATTTTTATTACAGCAATGGCAATGAAGCTAGACTTCACTCATTTTTATCCTTTTGAGTGGGTACGTGTCATCCATTTTTCGGTATGCCATCGGCATCACCATCTCCCGCGGAAAAACATTTACAGCTGGCCGCTACAGACGGTGCGTTGTTGCGGTTGCTGCATATAGTATTAATTTTGTACCTTTGTTTCTCGGTGTCCTTGTATTCTTTACATTTCGCCTGACAGAGTGCAGGACGCTTTTGTATTTCGCTGTCTCCTCTCTGTTTCGCTGACGGAGCGTCAACCTCTCCCGCGGAGCAGGGAGGAGTCCCTGGACTTATGCAAAAGGTACGGTAACCTGATGTCCGCGGGGGGAAGGACGTAACTACCCATGTTCGCCCTGCTGCGAGTGTTGGTGGGGCCTAAGCCATTTTTATTTAAGGCTATGCAAATTTTGTAAACTACGCGCGCGCGGGTGTATGTGGGGGGGGGGGGGGGGGGGGGAGGGGTTTTACCCTTACGCAGGTGCGCCTGCTAGCGACGGGCTAGCAGCCGCACTTGCGTAAGGGTCTGAACCTTTCTGCCTAGCCTTGCACGCTGACGAGTGGGTATCGCAATGTGTGTAAATAAAAATTATTATTAGTATTATTATTATTATTATTGCCATTGTCGCAAGGTCCGTGGCGAAAACTACAGTCCTACAGTGGCGAAAACTGGAGAAAATTCAAACGCTCCTTGCAAGTTGGAACTAGTGAACACGGCCATTCATTGGTTGCTGCCTACTGGACGCAGCGGGAGACGCGACGCCTGGACGCAAAATATCTGGCCCCTCCAGATACGTCGGAATGCGCCCACAAACGCTGCGTTTCGTCTCGGCGCCGGAAGTGACGTCAAAGCGCAGGCGCAGACGCGATGCAGACGCAGAGAAAAGCGCGCCATGTGGACTACCCTTTAGCGTTGCGTGTTCCAGGCTGCGCGTGCGCGGAGACCAAACTGCGCCTTAGATTGGCGCATGGTGACGACGCGCGCGTGCAGCGTGAAGCACGCAACGCGAACGCAAGTGCACATCTTTCGCTTTTGCTTCTATACATGCCTTGCACGTGACGTCATATGGCACAGTACAAGCCGCCATCGCTCCGTACCATGCTCCTTTGCCCATACCTTCTGCAGCGTACTATCGGGGAAAAATGAAATGCGAACAGAGGAGCGCGTGGCTCGCGGTACAGGCTGCGCCGCCTGGAAGTGAGCCTAGGGGCGAGGGCGCGCGGCCTACTTCAATGTGTTCACGCCTCTCGATTGGCGCTCCCCCAGCTTCGGCAGTGCGCCTCTCAGTGCGCTGAAAGCTGTCACCGCTATCTTTGCCTGCTCGGCGAGTGCGGCGAGCTTCTTTGCACTGCACGCGCTGAGCCAGCAAAGATAGCGGTGATAGCTTCCAGCGCACTAAGAGGCGCACTGCTGAAGCTTGGGGAGCGCAGAGGGAGGGGCGTGAACACGTCGGAGTAGGCCACGCACCCTCGCTCCTAGGCTCACTTCCAGGCGGCGCAGCCTGTACCGCGAGCCACGCGCTCCTCTGTTCGCATTTCATTTTTCCCCGATAGTACATTCCGTACAATCGAGTTTGTTCTTCTCGTCAATCCTTGCCGACAAAAACAAATTCTACGGCGCTAAATGTATGCTACAGAAGGTATGGGCACAGGAGCATTGTACGGAGAAATGACGGCTAATGTGACGTGAATGAAAGTCAGGTATAAGCAACACAAAAACTCTACCAACAGCTTAAGAAAGCAAGGGCACGGCCAGTCTCAAGCATCTTATCATTGCATTGCAGCCAACGAGATTGCGAACTCAGTAGATAAGAACGCTGAAGAACGAATCTCAAATAAATCACGCGCGAATCAAGAACAAATCACGAATGACGCGTGATCATCATAGGCAAGCCTTGCGTTTCGTTAAGCTATCAGCGACCATAAGGTTTGTTCAAAAGATACTTGCTTTGCCTTAAAACTGCCTTGCGATCGTTTTCTTCTCAACATCTTAGCGAAACTATTCTAAAAATATTAATTGCGTCTTAATCCTATGTAAAACGGCGGTCGACGCATTATATGCTTGCTGCGTGCTATATTCGAACTGCGCTGGGTGTTTAGTTCTGAGCTTTTCTGAGCTCGGGAGTCCCTGTAAGTTACCAGTTTTCAGCGAATCAATTTTCCCTTTATAATTTGCGGGAGAACGCTCGCCCTGCTCAACGATGTATACTGGGTGTTTGTGAGAAAAGACGATCGTTTTTTCGGCCCTCGTGAATAAACTAAGCGTTGTAGAAAGCTACAATTCCGGGAGAATGCGGCCCCATAGGGTGGGGATATAATTCGACGTTCTTAGAACAAGACGTTGCCAGGACAAAAAAAAAAGGAACATAAAGACAAATTTATTTTATACCTCCGAGGTCCACCTAGGGCTAATATCGTCAAAACAAGAAATGACATTGTGGGCGCATGTAGCGTTTATTTCGGGGAAAAAGCTTCCCAGAGAAACAACATTGTCTAGTTTTTCTTAGTTTTTTTGTTGATATATATGAAAAGTCAGAGATCCGTACTTGCGGAGTTACTATGCTGTGAGTTATACATATTCAAAGTTCAAATTTGTCGCTGTGCACACTATGTAACGGGTGTGGACTACACCTGGACTTGTTTTATCGATCGTTGATAATGGCGATACATGACAGATTTCGCTAATGACGAAATATGTTAATGATCATTTATGTATGATACAAGCTTCTTTACGAGCTAATAAAGGTAGCATTTGACAAGGTGTGCGTGTATCTAACTTTTTCACACCAGGACTGTGCATCAGCACTGGACTACCTATCTAAAAATATTTATTATGAATTTTCATTCAAATTTTGCACACTGGATGCAGACTATGCGGGCAGAAATTGAGGGAGAGGAGGAGACGAGAGCGCTCGGGGACGTCAGTACGCCAAGCCTTGGTTGAAATGATTTGTGGGTAGTGGAAAAGCCAGCTGCCTTTGTCAGCATTGCACTTGTCAAATCTATTCGAACGTGACCGCCGAACGCCCGATGCCGGCGTTCCGCGTTCTAACGCGTTCGGCGAGTGTAGCGAAGACAAAAGCGGCCTTTGTCTCTCCGGCACTCGACGAACAGAGTGCACCGGAGACAGGCACCGTCTACCCACGAATCCCTCCAACCAGAGCTCGGCATTCTGGCGTCCCCGCGTATCCTTCTCTCCCTCACTTGCTGCCCGCGTTGTCCAGAAAAAAGGGTGTTTAATTTTACTTAGCGTAGTAGGAACGCGAGTGTTATAGTGCAGCTCTTTCCTTCATCCCAGACTTCCAAGAGCCAATATCTCAGACAATAGCCACCAAACTTGGGACCACGGTGTAAGAAAGGAGGTTAGGTGAAGACAGTCCCCATCCGGTCCCCAGCGAGCGCGCAACCGGTTTTCGTTCGCCTCTTCTCTCTCTCCTAGAGCTCTTTTCCCGCGCTGCTCCCGTGGCGCTATTGTCAGGGGGCCCACTCGGACCACTGCGGGGGCCTCCGTCAGCTTTGCCTTCCCGATTGTTCCCGCATGTTTTGATAGCAGAAACCGTCTCTCGTTATTCAACTGCCGAGTTTCTGATTTCAAAATGGGCAAGAAGTGCTTCGTGCCGAACTGTAGTTCTGGGTACCGTTCGTGTAAGGAGAAGGCCTCCTTATTTAAAGCGCCCACAGACCCTGATCGCCTCGCATTGTGGGATCGTGCAATTCCACGATCTGACCGCAAGCTGCAGCCCGGCGATTGTGTGTGTGAAAAACATTTTAGTCCACACCTGATTTCAAGGACCTACCATGTGGAGCACGAGGGGAAAGTGCTGTTGGACGCACCAAAAAGGTCAGTGCTATCCACGGAAGCAGTGCCATCGATTTTCCCGAACTGTCCGAACTACCTGTCAACGTCGTCCAAGCCACCTCGGAAAGCACCGAGAAAGCGACCGCTCGCTACCCACGTAGCATCCCCCAAGCGGCGTTGCTCGCTGAACGTGTCGCAGAGTGAGTCCACCATAGTACTTGACATCACTCTACCAGTGGAACCTGCACCGGCCTGTTGTAGTGATGACCCAATTCAAGGTGTAGGAAGTGAAAAAGAAACCAAACCAGTGGAAGTGTGTTCCCTTTATCCTGTGCAAACTTCAACCGATGCACTGGAGGAGGAAAACATGTCCACAGAGGGTGAACAAGGTGAGAACCTCTCAACAACTACAGGCCCGTCCCTGTTTTTTACGGCACTCTTTGCGACTGCTGAAGATGTGGTACTTCCGAACAGCGCCTGGGGAACCCACCTGACAGACGCTTTTGGAACAAAAACTATAGTGTTTTCGAAGCTGCAGCCAAGCCGGATTCATGGAGCAGAGCCGTCGCAAGCGAAGACGATGACCGTGTCGTGCGATTTTAACAAGCTTCAACTGAAGCCATTCATCTGGGGGAGCTGCGTGGACCTTGACGACAAACTTCAAGCCTCCGAAATCACGAGCACTTCAGACCTCACAGCAGCACTTCAAGTGTTCGACGACCTCCAAGCTTGCGAGGGAGGCCCAGTGGGGGACAACTACCCAAATCTTCGTCCTGAATGCGCCTACAGTGATAGGTGGGGTGTCTGGCGTCACATTCGGTGTTCCTTCTACACAGCTGGCACTCAGTGTGAGTGTTGTTTGCGGCTGCGGGACACATTGCGAATTCACGCTTCACGCAAGAAGAATGCCAGAGGGAAACGCACGAGACTTCTTCTCAGCCCTTCCAAAAAAGCCAAGGTTGATACCTTACGCAAAGCCAGAATATCTGCCTTCAGATCGAAAGTGTGACTTTTGAAATGGAAAAATTAGGTCAAGCAAGAGCTGTCAGCATGCCGCAGTAAGCTAGCCTCACTGGACGATGAGACAGTTGCCTCCGTTGCAGCAAAAGCCAACCTACCGGAGCCACAGTGCCTCGTTTTGAAGGCGTGCATGGCTGCAAATCGCCAATCAAAGCAAGGGAGGAAGTACACCGATGACTGGATCCTTCTTCGTTTGCTTCTTCACATCCGTACGCCATCGGGCTACAGGTTCCTGCGAGAAAACGAGGTCCTTCCATTGCCTTGTGTAAGGACAATAAGGCGCTACATATCTATGGTGGGGTTCGAGACCGGCTTTGACGAGAACTTCTTTGCAGCCCTCAAGAAGTTGCTGGAAAAAAACGAATTTCAACGACACGACATGGTTCTCTTCGACGAGATGCAAGTCCGGAAAGCGAAATATTTGAGCTCAAAAACTATGTCATATGTCGGCCTTAGCGGCGATGGTGACAGTGCCACGTCTGAAGAGCTTGCTGACCATGCCTTAGTGTTTATGTTCTGCCCGTTTGGCGACAGTTATGTCCAACCGATCGGCGTTTTTGCTTCCAAGAATGCGTCACAGGGTACGCTAGTGGCGCAGTGGGTGGTTCCCGTTTCGACCCATTCCCGAAACAACCTTCCCGTTTTTTACCTTCCCGTTTCGACCCGTCTCAAAACGACCTTCCCGTTTCATCCTTTCCCGTTTCGACTCGTTTCAAAACGACCTTCCCGTTTCATCCTTTCCCATTTGGCCCTTTTCCGAAACAACCTTCCCGCTTCGGCCATCGTTTGGTTAGCTTGTATTGTTCGTTAACAGTTGATTAGGTTCAAGTGTCAAGTGTCTGTTCTCCTTGCTCACATCACTTCTCCCTCTTCGGAAACAACCTCGGAGACATGGCACCGTAAGAAAAGCGCTGTGTCAGGGAGGGCTCACCCGAACATATACAACTTCATCGACCTGCAAACGGGACGATCCTTGAGAAAGATATCGCTGCAGCAGCTTGCAACTGGTGGTGCCGTGCGGGCCAGGTGACCGCCGCGAACTATCACAATTGAAGTGTCGCCTTTCTGATGGCGCGATTTTCCTTCTCGACTTCCTCAACCA
Source organism: Ixodes scapularis (assembly GCF_016920785.2). NCBI lineage: Eukaryota > Metazoa > Arthropoda > Arachnida > Ixodida > Ixodidae > Ixodes > Ixodes scapularis. The sequence continues at coordinate 150,651,653 of NW_024609857.1, forward strand.
AGGCGACAGCATTTTGTGGTTTATGATTTTTAGCTGCGTACGCGACGGTTCTGTGTTTGAACTTGTAAAAAAAATGAAGTCGCAATTATATGCCCGTGAGCCTGTATGATTTATCACTTTTAAAAAGTATCCCATTCACTATAAGGAAGTTTTAGAATAACGCACGTAAGCGCTTTGGGTAACCTAAAAGTAGCGTCGCGATATAAAAACTTAGGCAACGCTAATTTTTGCTTACTCAAAGTGCTTGCCTGCGTTACTCTAACACTTTATTAGGTGCTTTCGTAGACCGCGTTTCCCCTTTCGCTAAGCTCTCCGCAACGAAGAAGCCGCTACTGCGCCTGCGCGCCGATGGCCTTAACTGTAGAGTTCTGGGTATCGTAGCGGGTTGCGAAGGAGCGTCGCGTGACTTCGAAAACGGTCTACGAAAGCTCCCTGTTATTGTACAGAGCGCGAAACCGTTAGCGCAAACAAGTGATTGTTAGTTTTAGCTGTTTGTCTACAAAAAAATCAGAAGACTGCCATCAATATTACTAGTGTATTTCAAAGTGCTCATCTGGGCCACTAACCTAAGCGGTAAAATGTGATACCTTCTAAAACCCTTTCGAAGTAAAATTCGAAAAATCGCCAAGATCGTGTTCGTGGTAACGTTGTCGCGCAGTGTATATAGTCCATTTCGTAATTACACATTTTGGAGACCATCTTGAAAGAAACATTTTAAGTGGTTCAAGTAGAAATATATTTCCTTGAAGCTTGTCTGAAAGTATTGCATATTTTAATAATACGTTTGCAAGCAAAAATATTTCACAACATAACTGAATTGCTCGCCTGCACCTTTTTATTAATTGCATTAACATGATTTTGGGACATATTCTTAAGCAGAAAAACTGCGCAAACCAGGATTAGAACGATGGACACTTTTTGCGAAGAGGTTGAGATGCGCGGGGTTTTCTACCAATTAACGGGTTCAAACGGGACGAATTCAAACGTAAACTATGTCTTGGCTACGGGTTCAAATATGAAGGGCGTTTCGGGAACGGGTTGAAACGGGACAGGTTCAAACGGGAAGGTTGTTTCGGGAATGGGTCGAAACGGGACGGGTTCACACGGGAAGGTCGTTTCGGGAATGGGTCAAAACGGGACGGGTTCAAACGGGAATGGGTTGTTTCGGGCTACACCCGGCGCAGTTGCTGCTTCAAGCGATCGTCATGTTGGAGGAAGCAGGAGCTAAGGTACACGGATTTGTGTGTGACGGAGCCAGCACGAACCGAAGCATGTGGAATATTTTGGGGATCAGTGGCAAAATAGGGAACTGCAAAATTTTTTTTTAACATCCCAGTGATCCATCTCGGAAAATCTTCGCGTTCTCTGATGTACCACATCTGTTCAAGTGCATACGGAACAGGCTGAAGAAACAGAGGTTCTTGAAAAAGGGTGGAGCTTGGATAAAGTGGTCGGATTATGCGGCAGTGTACAAGCAGGACTTGTTAGTGCCAGCTGGCTTAAGGGTTTGCCCTAAGATCACCAGCTCTCACATATATCCTTCAAATACCGAGATGATGAGAGTGAAACTGGCCACGCAAGTTTTCAGCCGTTCCATGGCCTCCGGGATGGAGTCTTACAAGGAGCGGAATGTTTCCGAGCTTTGGAACTGCGATGCAACTAAGGAATTTACACTGTTTCTCAATGACTTGTTTGATGCAATGAATCGCCGTTTCAAGAAAGAAGGAGTGACGTGCCAAAGCAGTGATTTTGGAATGATCATATATGGGCAAAAGTGGCTCGACGAGTGGGAGCACGAGCTGGTCAACAACGCGATTGTGAAGCACATGTTCCTAACAAAAAGCACGAGTGAAGGCTTGAGAGTGACACTGCAGTCCACAAAAGACATGTGCACCTTTCTCACACAATCCTGCAACTTCGGGTATGTGCTAACCGGAAAGTTCAACCAGGACCCCATTGAACGCTTTTTTAGAAAAATACGACAAGCTGGGTGTCAAAACGACCACCCAACCATGCCAACGTTCCTGCAGTTGTACAAGACGTTGTCTCTTTACAGCCTCTTAAAGCCTCCGATGTTTGGCAACTGTGCGGTGGTTGAAGGAGAGAAGCCAGCTTTAGATGTTTCTAATTTCAGAAGTCTTTTTCGCTCAGGAAGCCAGAAGGACAACATTGACTCTGTGACGGAGGTAAAAAAGAGGTTGGATGAATTTATTCTGCAAGAAGAATGGGAATGCGAAGGAATCCACACTAAAGTCATCGGTGCCAGAGGTCTCAGACTGCATTGTTTATTATTTATCAGGATTCCTCAGCAGGAAACTGACAAAAATGACCAGCTGTGACTCTTGCTTGGCCGCATTCACTGTGACGAGGAGTGATTCGGCAGAAGCTGCCCTGACGAACTGCAAGAGCAGAGGGGGACTTGTACACCCTAACATTCACTTCCACCGGATATTGAAATCTGCTGATGAGTTTTTTTCGAAGAACGCAGATAGACAAGACGTTTACTGGGGCACCATTGATTATGTTCTGGAAACCTGCGCCCTGTCATTTCCATGCGGTGAGCACAAAGGGGACGTCATATCCCAGATACTCCACTTTTATGTGAGCATGCGCATGAGGCAGCACTGCAAGCACGTAAGCTCCTCACTGAAAAAAGAGGCGCAAAAAAAGAAGAAAGAAGCACGACTTTGTGCTAGCTGAAAGGACTGGCGACTGATTCATTTTTGTTTTGTTTTGAAAAACGTGAACTTCACGAAATTGTTCACTCACCCGTTTCTGCAAATGTGCAAACGTGTTTATCTATAAAATATGTAGCTTGCGTTCACTCATTCCTGGGTTGTAATGGTTCCATATATTGAATAAATGTGCCTGTTCGCTATAAATTCAATTTAGACCTGAAAAGGTTTGACCAGTTTCCAGTACTTTTACTGCCTCCATTCTTGAAATCTTGGTAAAAAGGTCATAGAACATGTTACAATACCATAATATTTCGAAAGTACGTATAACTCCCCTGTTCACGACTTTTATGAGTTTAGACGGGAAGGAAATGAAAATGTTGTATTTTAAGTTCTTTACTTATCAAAAACGGGGCTGTGACAGAAGGGACCTCTGCGTCACAAGGAGTTACAGCGTTTTCCCCCATTTCATGCACGCGAGACGCTTCCCGTGTCGAAGCTTGAAGAAATAATAAATTTAATAAATACGTTTGCCGACACTTTTTGATAAAAGACCGCTGTGTAAAGAAGGGAGCGTACTATTAGGTGACCAAGTTTTATTCGCTGACCATCTTTGTTGAAGGAGGTACGAACCAAAAATTTGATATTAGCCACATGGAGAAATAAGCGACTGCGGCGCCATGTACGATTCCTACGGCGTTTGAAAATCGCTACTGCGCTGAGAAACGCTTTGTTTACGTGACAGCGCACAGACGTAGAGCCTTAAAAGTCTTATATGTTTGACTTCCCATCGTGCAGCTCCCCTCACATCCTCGAATAAACAGAGCGGCACTTTGTAACGAAGTGCATGCTGTTGGCATAGTAGTAGGTATACGCATACCCTGTTCCACCATAAGTACGAGCGAAGCCAAAGCTATAAGCGCGAGCTACTCACTTTGTACATGAATGACGCGCAAGTGCAATGAAAAGGTTGTTCAGGGAAACGTGCTAGCGCTTCTACCTTTGGATGCGCTCGCATTTCAGATGAAGCAAAGTATAGCAGCGATGCCAGAGTCACTGGGGAACTGGGAACCTCATAAATGACTTCAAAAAACGCGATCTTTCCGAATACCCGAGGCGGCCGGCCCCGCTGGCCCGCGTCGCCGCGCTCCTGACGACATATCCGAGGCCACCTGAGTGAAGCGCCCCCTACGTCAAAGAGCACTGGAGGCGAGAGTTGGCGCGAACGTCTTCTGGCCGACTCCCCGGCGGAGTATCCTCACCTAACCTCCTTTCTTACACCGTGCTTGGGACTGATGAAGTAAAATAATTCTAGCGGTAGCTTGCGGGCGAAACGAAATAAAACCGACCCACCTTGACGATAATGTCGAAGGTGGAACCTGACATGATGCATGGAATGACGGTGCGCTCAGCCACGCGTCGCTTGAGCTTGTCGAGGGAGTCCAAGAAGGAGGACGGTTGCTTGGCGTTGAGCCTCGCCATCACGATTCCCACGTAGCTTGAACTCAGAGTTAAAGCGACCAGGAGAAGCAACCCGACGAAGAAACGCTGACCTCCTCTCAGGTGCCGTTGGTAGCTCGGTTCGACGCCTGGGTTGATAGAGAGTACGACGTAGCGGTTAGCAGACTTTGACGCTTGTGGTTAACAGAGAGCTTGTCTACATGGTAATGCGACATAGCAGCCGGAACGCGTCCTCTGACTGGTGTCCTTATACTTCGTTCTTACTTTAAGTACGGCAATCTCAACCATTCGCGCACAGTAAATGTGCCGCAATCCGGCGTTTTCTTTTTTTTTTTCTTTGCCTGGTTGGCTAAATCGGTGACAGACAATCCACAACGACAACGAGCGTCGTGACGATGCACTTTTGGCGCTGCCTGATTGGCTCTGCTGAATCGTAGCGTGGGCTGCGGTCGCACTTAAAGTGAAACGAAGTAGGGTGTCTTGCAGCGCCATCTGTCGAAACGCACTGGAATTGGCGATATACATAACGGATGCCACCGAGGTAACGGTATACGGTTGAAATGGTGCGTGTGGTTTATAGCGAACCAGTTGGTATTCGAACGACTTTTTGTCGTAGCACAGTGAGCCCACCTTGCTTGTTTATTCCTAGTCTCTCTCTCGCTCTCTCTTTCTGCCCTCATGTGTTCCTTTGGCACGTCGAGCACGCGATTAAACTCAGCAGGTCACCGCATTTGCTCAGCTAACGCCCTTTCAGTAGGTTCCTTCTTCTTGGGAGGCATTGTGAAGTCTGTGTCACATCCAGTGAGCGCCACGTCCCGCGGCCCAACCATGCGCTCGAAGAAAGGAAGAAAATCGTATCTACACTGCGCGACACTGTTAGCGCGAACGAGCGTTTGCCGGTTTTTACTGTTTTATCTTAAAATCTAAGGCCTGTCACCAAAATCACCATGGTGGTGAAAAGTGCTTACTTCGTGCACTAAGCTAACCGGTAACATTTTCTTCCTTAAAACGCCCTTTCAAAATCAAATTGAAAAACGACCCATGTTGTATCCGCGTTAACGGTGTCGCCGCATGTAGCTCACTGTCCCGCAGCCCTCACATTTCTGCGATAAGAAACGAGGATGGCAAGTGTACTTCACTGTCCGGATCATGCGCCTGCGGTTCGATTTTACCGCATTTAAAACCAGAAGCCCAAGAAGGTATCCAGAAATACTCATTGTAACCGCAAAACAAAGACATAAACGCAAGGTCATTTAATGCCAAGAGCAAGTCGTCTGCTTCTCGCGCAGGAGCTGCGGTGACGTCAGAACGACACCGAGCTCTCATTGGCTTTGATTGAAAAGATAGCGGGCAGACATCAATTCAAGATGCCTTGAGATCAGATGTATCCACCATTGTTTTCAATCAGCCAATAAAAGCTCGACGTTCTGACATCATCGCAACCCCTCTGCAACAAGCAGACGAACTTGCGCTCCGCATTGGTTGTAACACATTGTAATTGCTGCAACGACGTCGTGATGAAGTGTTTAGTATACGGGGTGTTTCAACGAAGGCTTTCAAAAATCCCTAAAAAATAGGGTGATTGAGAAAAAAAGGTACTCTATCCGGGAACAAACTTCCAGCCATGGCGGTCGTCAATGATTGTAAAAAAAAGCAGACTAATTAGCTTAATAATTAACTAAAATCTGCTCATTAACTTTTTAAGCAGTGAAAATAAACCTCAAGTTCCAATAAGAAACTTAGAAGGCATCAACGACAACCACAACCGTATAATATCCCGTAAGAACAGTCATCCAGAATAAAGAGATGAATGGTAAAAGAAATAAGGTAAAATGTCTTAAAAGATGCCACAGTAAAACTTCATAAAAAAAAAAATCAGTAATAAACACGGGGGAGGGGGCACTTGATAGAACCTACCTGACACAGGAACTGATACCGCAGATCGCGGAAGCGACAAATTCGCATTTTACGATGCAATAAACACCCGGGAACAACCAACGTGTCACGAGTACCGATGTCACTTTTGCAGATCGCGGACAAAAACGTGGGCATTCGCTACAAACTCGCTTGTCACACGTACCACTGGTGGCGCGGTTGATGCGATTCCCGTCGGACATTGCGTGACGTCCGACAGGAATCGAGAGGGTGTGGCTGATTTTGCGGAAATTTTTTGTTAGGATATTTACATAGGAAAACGGCATGGGCGATCTCTTGGGGTTGGGCGCTCATACGGAATTTTACGGTAAATCAGCTCATCTCAGAAAGATATAAGGCAAGGGCAGAATTTGACGGCGTCCCGTAAAAACGGTCGATGTGGACGCGTTTCTGGGTTTCGGTTTTTTTTATCGGGGCGCATCTTTGCGCCAGGTTTACCGGTGACCGAGGCACGAAGCCATCGCCTCGCCTCCCTCGTAGGATGCAGGGAACTATAGCGCAGGTGTGTTGCGCGCCTCGGCCACTGGGGAACAGGACCGCTGGCTCAAAGATGCGCTCCTTTAAGAAACCGAAACATAAAAACGGGTTGAAATTGAGCGCTTTTCGGAACGCCGTAAAATGCTGCTCCTTCGTAATATCTTTCTCATATGAGATGATTTAGTGGTTTTTGATTATGCTTAGAAAGTTTCGCAATAAAACTATATGTTTATTTTCACTCAATAAAAATTTAATTAGTAAGTTTTAGTTAATTATCTAGCTAATTAGTATGCCTCTTGCAATTCATGACGTCTACCATGACTGAAAGTCTGTTCCCGGAAAGAGTTCTTGGTTGTCTCAACCACCGTAATTTTAAAGATTTTTTTAAAACCTTTGCTGAAACACCCTGTATAATGATGAATTCGAGACAGCGGCGAAATATTAAAAATGAGCAAACATGAAAGCCATAAAATGTTGGGAGCTAAATTATATATAAAACTTAATTGAGTTAAGGGCCTGAAAAGACTCAATGGTACCATTGGCAACATTGGGCAAAAACATGAAGTTACGAGCAGTTCTCCGAACTCAAAGCTTAAGCAAAAAAATAATAATTATTATTTCTTCGTACCTACAACAAAAACGCCGTTTTGTGTACCTATTAGACGATCATTGTTTTTTATACTTTTGTTTTGTCGGATTTCCAGTTTTTCTTTTTTCTTAGGATTTGCGGTCTTTATGGCCTGTTATTAAATCAGGTATGCTTCAAGAAATTGTTTTAATACTATCCATAAAATGCGTTTTTTTAGTTGATTCTTGCCACTTCTCACATAAAACCGCAAGTTTTCTAAATTCACTGATTAAGAATAGTCGTAGTTGACCTGAAGTGCTGCCTAATTCTGAGTAAATTACCTAATCATCAGCATATATATACATATAGTTTAATTTTTACCCGACCATTTTTACACTATTATTAATTCACAGCAGAAAAGGGAGATGTCCCAGTTCAGAAATAAGTTAATATTCGAAGTAAACTCACCATGAGCCGTGAAAACTGCACACGCGTTCGTGAACGAAGTGGTCATGCGCCATTTTAATTGCTTATGCTTGTCGAATAACACCAGCATAAGACACGCCGTCAAAAACAAGACTCCGTTGGCGATCCAAACCTGTAGGTGGGGAAAGCACAGCACCGCGATCAGAGCCAATCAGAGCTCGGTATCTTTCTGACGTCACCGCAACTCCTGCGCTAGAAGCAGACAAAGTTGAGCTGCAGAAAACTTTTTTTTTGTATGATATACTAGAAGTCTGATCGCGGTTGAAGAAGCATTTGCTCCTTGCTGATCAAGGACGTGTCACGAACCATTTTCTCCTTTTCATTAATCGCTGCCTCCTTACAATCTCTTTGTGCGGTTTAGGGTCAAGTTTCTTCTGAAAACAATCGAAACGACGCGCAAAAAGTGTTCCATCTTGGTCTATCCGGTTCGCGAACTTTACGAAAGTCAGTAGGGAGCTTGCACTCGAGCCGAATCCACTTTCCCCTCTCGACTTAAAAGGCTGTGATTAGTACGGGTGCCTGCAGCGAGTCTCCGGCCGGTGAGTTTACCGCGTCCAAAAAAAAACTGGTTCCTCGATTTCCGCCCGTTGACGTGACACGGGTGTCATGGTGTCGCCGGCTGCGAGTGATGGAAGACGTGGCAGACGCCTGTTCTGTTGCGCCTCGCTCTCCAGTCCAGTTTGGGTAGTCCACGGAAGCTTTGGCAGCCGGTAGTCGAGACGACACGACGACAGCGACACTCGCGTTCCCTCGTATCTTTAGACGGGACCTCTGCGACCAACCGCCGGGATCGCGACATCCGACGGCACGACACGGCGGCTCTTGTGACATAAATTTTTGGCACTACGGGACCACTTTTGACGTATGGCAGGACGAGACACAAAAACACACCAGTCGAAGGCGCGTTTCGGTACGCCGTATCATCAGCCCTGGTTCGTATGAATCGTCAAGAGCGACAGATCGAAAGTATCATCTATATTACCAACTCGAAAATGAACACTTTTTTTTCCCCGGCATTTTTCGCTCCCTCCTTCGCGCGTTAGTGAATATTAAACCCTCACTGAAGGAAAGTCTCTTCTTGACGTCAAACAGGCTCGACACCTTCCCCCTGTTCGCTGCACGAGTGAAAAAGCATAAAAGAATGTTTGCTCTACATTTAAGTTGAAGCACGACGCGCATGCCGATAAATGTTTATTTTTAAACGCCGTCAAAATGCAGGTTAAGTTAAAATATAACTCAAAATCGAAATATACACATATGCTGTTTTAAGGCTGCTCTGTAGACTTAATGTTTTTATGGAAAATTATAGGCTTAAATGTCTTAAAGGACCAATGTTTTCAAGATGTAGATATGCATTTTTTAGTCTAGATTATTTAAACAAAACTATTTAACGCACATTTTATTCGGGAATAATAAAAAGCGCGACCAGCATAAAAGTGTTGCCAGAGATCACCTCTTTGTTGAAAGCGTCTATGAAAGCCCGCCAGGTGAATTGAAGGTGTGGTGCCTTGGAGACGAAGTTGACGGTGTAAGGGCTGAAAACTTCCAATCCGTGTAGGAATTCTAGCAGCTCTGGTGTAAGGTACATGGGACTCAGGAGGACCTGCGTATCCTATTAAGTGCGAAGAAAGTGTGTTTGTGTCCATCACAAGCAAACGCGACAGTACAAATGCCGTAAAAAAGTAAAGATGGCATTTTAATAGACGCTAAATTTCTGAAATTACAACACCGAAGCAGGAATAGGTGTAATCTCAGCAAGGTTTTCAATGTTTCCAAAACTTTGACGGGCACTACTGGATTAATCATAAGTTTTAAGCGATTCGATACCTTCGATGACGTGCCCGCTCTCGCCATGTCCGCCATCGGGTGGGGCATAAGTTTCCTGATGTCTCCTGTTCATATAATCCGTTTTACCTTATGATGGACCACAGACGACACTAGGGGTCACACCAGACAATTCAATGTAGTGTGTCACGTGACACTTTTAAAGGGGCGCAGTGACGCGTCGTCATTTGATACTCGAAATCACTGAGATAGGTCGTAATGTCCGCTACAATCCATCGTATTTAGAAACGGAGTATAGTGATGTCTAGACAAGTGAACAGAATCATTTTGGCAACAAGGCTACCCAGATTAAAATACTACCCTGGGAATGTAGCGCAGTGCAACAAAATCGACCAAGCGCAACTCCCTAAAAACAGAATGTTTTCAGTTTTCATAGTTTACATAGTTCAGTTTTCACAGTGGTTTCATATATATATATATATATGGTAGGGTGAAGCGGCCGCATGTTCAATTCCATAATCTCGCAAAGCACAACCGAAATTACGGGATGCATAAATGACGTTTTCCTGTCAGATATTATCAGGCGGGGTGTACCATGCCTCAATACAAAGTGTTTGTTGACGAAGGCGACAAGATGCACAGCTGAAGTATCGGGGACTGCCTCCACTTCGACCAACTTCGTCAGGTAGTTCGTTGCGACAATGGCGTACTTGTTTCCATCATAAAATTTTGGAAACGGCCCCAGGTTATCAATTCCAACTACCTCGAACGGGCTGCCTGGTGGTGGTATTTGCTGTAGCTCAGTCCTCGCCGGGTGCGGTGTTGTTTCCGCAGTTGGTATGTTACGCAAGACGCGACGTACTGTCGGACATCCGTCCTGAGGTGCGGCCACCAAAATCTCTTGGCGACTTTGTCGAGCGCCCGGTGTTGCTCGAGATGACCCGCAGTTGGAGCCTCATGCCACATCTCATGAACGTCCCGACGCATTTTGGGGGGAACTACGGGGAGCCATGGTCCTGAGGGATGTGCTCGATGACACAGCAGACCGTCCGGAGCTGGTAGTACGCTCGCAGACGCCATAAGCGACGTTCTGAAAGTCGCGGCCTCCCGTTCACTTCGTCAGAAAGCAACTGGATTATGTCAAATGTGTCACGTTCCTCTGCATGCGCCGACTGCAAATATAAGAGTGCGAGTACAGGAGCAACTCTGGCGTCTTCAATGGGGTATTGTGAGAGGAAGTCGGCGTCTTGGTGCTGTTTCCCACATCTATGAACGATCGAAAAGTCCAACTCTTGCAGTTTCATTGCCCACCGAGTCAATTTCGGAGTAAGATCGTTTTTTTACTGAAGCCAACATAGAGCAGAGTTATCTGTCACGACTGTAAAATGCTTTCCGTAGATGTATGGTCGGAACATTTCTACTGCCCAAACAACAGCGAGGCACTCGAGTTTTGAAGAATGTCATCCACTTTCTGGTTCGCTGAGTTTTCGGCTCGCGTATATGACAGGATGTTCTACTCCTGCACTGTCCCTCTGGAGAAGAACAGCGCCAAGCCCTTCGCCACTGTTATCAGTGTGAATGAACGTCGGTGCTTCTTCTGAAAAATGAGCCAGGGTTGGTGGTTCAAGAAAAGCTCTTTTAATATCAGCAAAAGAAGCTTGTTCCCCTGCGCACCAACGCCACTTGGTGTCTTTTTTAAGAAGCTCAATCAGTGGAGCAGCTCTGAGAGAAAAGTTCCTTTCAAATCGATCAAAATAGGACGCAAAGCCTAAAAAGCTTTTCAACTGCTTCGTGGTAGTGGGCTCAGGAATATTGGCTAGCGCTGCCAGCTTGCTTGGACCCGGGCGAATACCCTCTTTGTTGGCAACATGCCCTAAGTAACTGACTGTGTCGCATCCGAAGAAACATTTCGATGGTTTCAGCCGGAGATGCGCATTGGTGAGGGCATTCAGCACTAGACGCAGACGGTTCCGGTGTTCTTCAAAGGTGCCCGTATACAATGACATCATCAAGATAAACTAATGCCATCGTCCACTTCAGGTGTCCAAGCACCCTATCCATGAGGCGTTGGAAGGTCGCAGGTGCATCGCAGAGTCCGAATGGAAGACGGTTAAACTAGAACAATTCGTCAGGAGTCACAAAGGCAGTTTTTTCGGAATCTTTTGGCTCCAGCTCAACTTGCCAATATCCGGACATGAGATCCAGAGTAGTAAAGTAGCTGGCACCATGAAGGCGATCAAGGGCATCGTCAAGTCGTGGCAAAGGATAGACGTCTGGTTTTGTTATGCTGTTAAGTTTCCGGTAGTCCACGCAGAATCTTTTAGAGCCTTCTTTTTTTCTAACCAGGACGACTAGTGACGACCAAGGACTGTTGCAGCTAGTTATAATGTCCCTTTGAAGCATGTCGTCTATCTGGTGGTTTTTCTCCTCCCGTTCTCTCATCGAAACACGCCTTGGATTGTGATGTACTGGACCGTGATCACCAGTATAGGTGTGGCGCACAAGTGGTGTGCACCCAAGCTCTTTTGGTGTAATAGCAATGCACTGTCGAAAGTTCAAGCACATATCTTGTATCTGTGCTTTTTGTTGTTCTGTTAAGTTGTGGCCAAAATTAAATTCCGACCACGGAAGATCACTAGCTTTTTCAAGGCAATCTTGCGGGGAAGACATCGTCGGTGCCGTACTAATTGTCGCGACAGTGGCATGTGAGAGGGCAAATGTCACAGGTCCGAAGTCTTCACCGGATTCCACGAGCAGGTCACCATTCGTCAAGTGTAAAACTGGAAGCATCAAACTCCCCTTCTCGCAGGAAACAAGGCAGCGAGGTATAGCAAACTCAATCCCAGGACGAGATTGTAGCAGTGTTTCAACTAGGATATCTCTTGACGTCAATGAACCTGGAATTATTACTGTAGCCCAAACTGCAGATAACTTAGGTACAACAATGTCCGATGCTGCGACAATACGAAACACCTCCTGTGGTTTTCGATTGGCCATCGGTGCCGTTAGTGTAGACACTAATGTCTTAGCAGTTGCGACGGTCGAACATACTTGAGCAGCGGCGGTCTTCGTCAGGTTTTTTAAGCTGGACCAAGCTAGGACAAATCCATCGAATAAGCTCTCAAAATTCCAGGAAGTGGCTTCTTTGTGTCCTCCGCTATCTCCTTGGGGCAACTTTGTCGCAGACAAACTAGGCTGATCGCCAATACTCAAAGTTGGTAGGGCTGCCAAACAATGTTCACCTCCTCGAAACGATAGAGAGAGCTGGACGTTTGAACACCAGTCACGGCCGAGTATCATTGACCATTTTAACTTGCGCACAATTACAAAGGGGCGGTTTACTGTTGTTCCTAAGGTTTCTACAGTCAACGAGATCTGTCCTTCTTGTTCTATTGTAGAACCTTCGGCTGATATAAGACAGACGGTAGCAGTAAGTGTTTTGGGCGTGGTAACACTTCGCTGATTGCAGTAATGCATAATCAATCAGACTAACTGCAGCTCCGGTGTTCACGATAGTATTTACATGTTGTCCCAACTCATGAAGATGAACTGAAAGACATGGCGTTGGTGATGTGCGCAGTGAGGTTGTCACCAGAGGGACATGATGCACTACATGAGACTTAACCTTGCATGGCTCACTGTCACTTGAAACGTTTGGCGTTGGTATAGGTGGCGTTTTGCACGGGGCCAAGTGATTTGGGCAGGATCGAGCTAAGTGCCCAATGTCACCACACGTGAAGCAACAACGTTTACTTGAACGTACCGGAGAAGATCGTTGAGCCAGACCCGGAAGCTCGATTCCAGTTGTCGACACCATGTCCATTGCTTTGTTGGCTGCTTGAACTTCGAGTGCGCAAGCCAGTGCTGCACGAGTCGTGGTTGGGTGGGCGAGTCGAACAAGAAGCTGGATGTCGCTGTCTTCGATTGCGTCGATGAAAGCAGTGGTTGCTATCTGCTCCACGTCGACTTCCGTTCATCCGACAAGCGCTCTTCTCGCCATCCGCTGGATCAAGTCAGCTAGCTCCTGGAGTGTGTCTGTGCCTTGGCGGTGGCACTTCAAAGCAGTCAGGTGAAATTGCTGGAAATGTTCATGACCAAAGCAGGACTTCAGGGCTTCTATTGTAGGTGATATGAGGAACGACTTGTCGCAGACATGCTCACCAAACATTCAGCAGGGTTCTCCCTCAACTGGGCCGCCATTGCACGAGCTCTGGACGTTGCGTGAATTGGTGACCATGGAAAGTTCCCGGATCTACTAGGCGGTGCTGCGGTAGCATATGGTCTGGAGGATCCCGGCGTTCGGAGGTCCTTCGGCGAGCAGGTTTGGCTTGGCGGTTTAGCAGTACGAACTGACTTCCGTTTTTTTTATTTGTTTTGTTTGTTTGTTTATGTGGAACGAAGTGCAAATGCCGAATCGACAACTACGACGATCACAACGCCAGTAGCGCATTAAATACAATGCGAGCCCCCCTCGCCCGCCGCTTCATCCAGCCATTAGACTAGTGCGCCCTCTCGGGCCGTCAATACGAAGTGCGGCAGCCGTGAGCGCTCGCTGAGCTCACTACCCCTCCCCTAGCTCAGTTCAATCGTGTCTCGCTGGGCGTGCGTGTCCCGCAAGCCTTCTTCTTTTCTCTTTACTTACCAAATGCACCTACAGTACGGTGTGTCTTTGTGTGTCTGTGTGTGTGCGTGCGCGTGTGTGTGCGTGCGCGTGTGTGTGCGTGCGCGTGTGTGTGCGCGTGTTTCTGTGTGTGTGTTTTATATGTAAAAGTACAGACTGATGGTCACTTTTAAATTATAAACAAATAAGAAATGTAAACAGCCTAGCTAATCCGGCTGTTCTGAGAGAACATACTATTCTCCATCCAGCTCGTTCGGCGAAACCTGGGAACTGTGCTACACTAGATCTTAATTCTTTTATACAATAACCAAAACACGCATTCTCTACTGCGGTAAATGCTCTCCTAAACAATACCACAGAAAATATTTCAATCACAATAAATATCTGAGTATTGGGTTGTATAGAAATTCATAAATGAAATAGAATAGTTTTGTATTGTGACGACGGTCCGTTTCAGTCACGTCGTAGCTTTTGTCATTGGCGTACCCACCAAGGATACGCTGCCAAGATAGCGACATGATTTAAACGACTACGTCACACTTTCAAGCGTCGTTGTCGGCAGGGCTTGCGGCGCTCTTTTTGCACGCACTATTTAACTCCAACCAAAAATGTTGAAAAGCAATAAACTAATTTTTAGCAAACTATTCTATTTTCAAAAATTATTTTAATTGGCCTGGACACTAAAAGTATTTCGAGTCAGAACTGACATTCCAACGTGACCCATAACACCAATCAGTAAAACGTTAATTAACAAGTTTTCGTTAATAAGTCAACTTAACCCTTACTATAACGTCCATCAGCCTGATAAACACATGGTGAAGACGGCACATCTCTAACTGTCGCCTTACATCAAACTGCAATGAAGTTAGCTGTTAAACACTTTTTTTTCCACTGATTCCATCATTCATGAGGCGGAAGTCATAATAAAGTTATTCCAACAAGGCTATGTGAATAGTTCGTATGATGGTTTTTGCAACAGTATTTTGCGATGTTTTCCACGAAAGTTTATATTCAGCGAGGCATGCCTTTCCTCGGTCAATCATCAGAATAAAGTATTGAAGTGTTGATAATAAAATAACACTGGCTGTCACATAAGCTCACTTTTTTTAAGAAATTATCATATTCATCAAACTTTTCCACCGAACGTCGGAAACAATCTTGAATTTTAGAGCATTGAGGAATTGAACAACACTATCGGATATGGAATCTTTGGTCTTTCTGAGATTTGTTTTTGTGTTGTTTACCAATATTTATATTTAACACGCTTAGACACGGATTTTATTTCAGTAACTTTTTGTTTAATATTGTTTCTCGTATATCTTCCCTTCTAAAATAGAGTTCTCTAACCTCACAAACGTGTGTACGCAAATACGTAGAAAATTGAGTTTCTTACAAGTTTCCTGGTGCTGAAGATGCAGTCGACGTAGCTTGTCTTGAAAACTTTCGTAAAGCTGGAATTGCCGACATTGTTGATGGTCAAAAGTTACGTTCTAAGGGCGAAAATCATAAATGCCAAATTTGCTCCCCTCGATAGATGTATTGCGCTAGTCACACTGCCAAACTTTTGTACTCCACCTCGAGAAGTGGGACCTGGCTATATGCGTCTTCTCGACATTAAATTTCTGGCGTGTGATATCAATTAAATATATGTTATAACAAATAATATTACCATACTAGAGGGCAAGGTTATTTTATTGCGAATGTGTTCTTTCTTGTGCCACCAAACAATGACCGGGTCGTTTAAGGGGTTCATGCGTATACACTGGGTAAAAGAAGAAAAAACTTGAGTACAACCTACCCAGTGCGTATCAATAGTACAAAAAATAAAACGACTCAAACTAACACATTAAATTGACGTTGGGGTTATTTAATTTGTTATATCGATTTTGCGTGCGAAACGACATAAGGAAGAATTAAATTATAAACTGCACCGCAAAAAATAGCCTTAAATTAAAATTTGTTTTTGAGGAACATGGAACGGACGTATACAATTGTTAGCCGATGAGAATCAAAAACAACGTTTACTACTTTATAAAGGACAACCATACCGCGAACTAGTCTTTCGGGGAGAGGCAGGGGACTAGGTTTTTTAAAGACATTTACATGACTAAAATAATCTTCGCGCCTGACAAAGCAGTGCACTCAGTGTATAAAGGTGAATGCATTTTTTTCCTATATTTATTTCTGTAGATTAGTTTGTCTTCACTTTACCTTCCACTTATGTTGAATTTTGCAACGCGCACAATGTAGTACGTTTTTAATACAATCTAGCTTGTCTTGACATTCACAGTGTTTATTCTTGCAAACCATACGTTTTATTCTCTTTCATCGAGAGTTAGCAAAAAGACCCTTTGACTGTTACACAAGCATTTAAACTTTTTTTTTTCTTTTTTATCTTTTCATAAGTTCAAGTTTTGACGGTCAAAATGCCTATATCAGTAATAACCCCGCCGACTTCTCAAGTTATTTTCGATTACCCGCATAAAAGCAGAGACTACTCTGATTTTCATCTCAATACGAAAGTCTTGAAATTATTCCGAATGGTGCTTTGTTTTCAGCTAACACAGTACAAAAGCCCCTAAAAGCGCTTCAAGTTCATGTTCGAGTTTTTATACTTAAAGACCCCCGTCCGATCTATTACATTGAATTACACATGTCAACAAGAAACAAAAACAAATATCTCCATAAGAATTTTAAGGTAAAGAAGTACAGATACACCTACACTCTGCATACTGCATATACTTGTAGCAGAATTAAAGACGGTTAGTATCAGTTATCATAATGTCAGTCAGCGAATACCGGTCATTGATAGATAGCGAAAGCTGGGAACATTTGTGTCAATTAGTTCCCCATTGTTACGGTTCAATTTTGAGGAAGGTTATAGTACAGGTTGAAAACAAGCGCCACCAAGACAGTTTTCTACGTGTTGATGAAGCCGAAAGATGAGATTTGGATTTGAGTTCAGACACGCTCGGTGAGAGTAGATAGTCCGAATGAATGCGGGCCGTTTGCGTAGTACGAATTAAAGATTGTCAACCAAGTAGGCTGGATGAGGGGTCCTGATTAGGCTTGCGTCTTCTACCTCTGAGCGAACAAGTCTTTTATATTTTTTTAGTTTAATCTAAAGCTAAATAAAAATTCCCTTGTAAAAAAAAAT
The DNA here is from genome assembly GCF_016920785.2 of Ixodes scapularis. Classification (NCBI taxonomy): domain Eukaryota; kingdom Metazoa; phylum Arthropoda; class Arachnida; order Ixodida; family Ixodidae; genus Ixodes; species Ixodes scapularis. Next base: position 150,668,818 of record NW_024609857.1, read on the forward strand.
TCTTGCTGCTCTTTTAGCACTCTCTCAGTATGAAAATTCCACGTTTAATATTTGGTGATAGTTATTCCAAGGAATTTGTAAGAAGGCACCATTTCACCGTAGGATGAGTTTAATAAATAGTTTGCATTATGACAACCAGCTTTAGATGACTTTAGTTTTGAAGGTGTTAATTTTCATCGGCCATGTTTTGTACGAAATGGAAACACTGTCAAGTGCAGATTGCAACTAGGACGAATCTTCGGAATTAAAAATAGGCCGGTAAAGCACACAATCGTTGCCGAAAAGACGTATGAATGAAGTAACAGAGCATGGCAGATCGTTGATGTTTGTTAGAAAAAGAAAGGGATCTAGAACACTTCCCTGTGTGACTCCCAATTAAACTCTCTGAGGCAACGAAATGAAAAAAAAAGATCTTTTACACTTTGTCTAAGGCTGTCTTAAAGAAAAGCGTTTGGTACTGTGGAACATATTATTTGATCAAGAAAGCTTAAAATCAATCTTATGGAGAGTAGCAATAAAACTAATCGAAACGTTTTCGTTTTAATAATTTATTTAAAATACTGCGGGCCTTTTTCACGCCACGGCAGGTTACAAAAAACCAAACACAAGCTGTAATACATAAGACAGCACAGCAGAGACAAAAACAATTGCGGCATCTTGCGCAAAAGATGATAGTGTACATCAATATGAAGACAGAAAACAATCACCTTTGACGTTGAACACAAAGCAATGTGATGAGAAAGGAATTTGGCTCAGATCGCCATAATAAATTTCTTTAGACAATTGATTCAAGAAAATTAAATACAGCATGGTGTTCCCCAGAGACCAATTTCAGGCCAACTGCTTTGTCTAGTGTGCAAAATTTATTACGAAACGACCAGGCTTTTCCTAATTACTATTGTTTGTGAATGATACAAGTATTTTCTTCCATGAAAGTATCGAAAGATGGTTAGAAAAATGCTTTATTACTGCGTTTGAAAAATAAACACTTTTTGCAATTCAATCTTCGACATATAAATGCAAGTTAAACTTCGTGTAATAGTCCTTAAGCCTGTAAATAAATAAAAATAAAACCCTATCCCCATAGCATCTTAAAATACTGCGGTAAAGAAAAGTAAAAAAAATTATTCGCTGGCGCATTTCTTTTTTTTTATATAAATTATCAGATTACTCGTGCGAAAATACTCCAAGAGAATTTATCTAGAGGTTATAGAAGCACGTTTAAAATAGAAAACTTTTTATTGCTCTATATAAAAGCTGGGGTTGTGCTTTTCGATATTTTAATATAAAGTTAGTGATGACGGAATGGTCCACGGAAAGACTTACAGATTTGAATAATATATATTTCAAATAATTTTTCAGAAATGTTTTTATAAGTACACGTCACATGTATGACACGTCTTTCTTTTCCATAATTTATTGCTTTCTAGTTTTTTTTTAATAATCGGGCTATTGACTTGGAGACATCCATCGAAATCGTGCCCCTATTGAAAGCTCTCATTTGTATGAGAAACTTTTTTGTGCAACAAACACATATGAATCATGCAAGATATATGAGAACATATAAGGACCATATAAGAAACTTGTGAGATGTTTCTTATGAGTTTCTTATATGTTCTTCTATATCTTACATATTTCTCGTATTGTTCTTATATGGTTCTTATATGTTCTTATATATCTTTTATGATTCATATCTGTTTGTTGGACACAAGAAATGTCTCATACAAATGGCTTTTTCACTAGGAGCTAGTCCTGCTAATTATTTGTTTTGTCTTATGTCTTTCACCAATTAAAAATGTCAACTTTTTTCTCTTTTTTTAGTGCGTGTTATGCATTTTACGAGTATCTAATGTTTCCCGATTCAGTTGTATGGGGGGAGAGTCAAAGTCTCTGGTAGGCCTCTTGCACTTAAAACTGGCCCCCTACCAACACCTCCTAGGTATGGATGCCGTAGTGCCGAATTTTCTTACCTTACCTATCCGAGTCCAGCGCGCAGCGCAGATTGACACGAGTGGTAAGACTGCGTTCGGTCGACGCTCCACGTTGAATCAGTCCGGACACGAGTTCCAGACAAAAGCTGACGCAACAATCCCGTGAAAATGTACTCCGCGCTTGCCTTCGGTACGTGACGCACAAACACCAACACTACGGCCTTTTTTCTTTTTTCTTTTCTTTTTTACTTAAGCCGCTTTCACACTGCTTAAAGATCCTACAAAAGGCAGTTTGCAGACACTGTATGAGCCGTCTTTCTTTCTTGTATGACGATCATGTAACATCGGCCACACAAAAACTGTTTGTAAACATGTTCGGAGCATACATCCACATGAAGCAAGCATACTTGGAACAAGCGTGAGGCATAGGCCGCAGATAATAATGTCATCATGCCTGCAAAAAACATCTTGCTTTTTTTGTATGATGTATAAGCAGTGGAACTTCGGCTTCAGACATTGCCCCCACGCGGACGATATCCACGAAAAAAAATAACGAAAAAGTGAATACATTCGGTCATAAGCATGCAGGCTATAGACTCACCTCACGTTCATGTTTCTTTCCGCGGCAGTCATCACGTCCCAGTACCTCCGTGAAGTGCAGTCGTACCTCTGCCCTGGCTTGAATTGTTGATCAAAATGTAAATGTACGGACTGACTGACCGGGACACGTCTGGCGACTCTCGCCATATGGCAAACTACGTGTAATCAAACCCTTTAGGATCCGGGCGCCTGATCGAGTTTTAACGTCCAGCCCAAATTTGAGGAACTGGGATTCATTTTTAATTTAGCGAGACGGTGCACACAATGAACCGAATATGACTATCGGCGGTCTCACGGAACATTTTTTTATACTTGGAATGGAGAGCGTACTGCTAAGGATAATATAAATAATGGGAAAAGCATAAAACCCGAGGAAGTCTGAGAAATCGTCTTGTCCGTCCTTGTTTTGTATGTACTCACCATTATTATATTCCTTTATATATTTCAGCAATAGTAAGCCCGCTTGTGGTGTAAATAAAGGACTGTCTGACTGTTTCTTCTTTTTTTTTCGCTCTACGTTAGTATATTTGATCCACAAAGTTCAAAGCAGAAACAATTATTAGCATACCCGTTCCAAATTTACTGAGCTAAGGCATAAGCCTAGCACACTTCCCCTATTTTGTACCGAAAAGAGGAAATACGACAAATCGGTTGTCGGACACATAAAATGTTCAATGCTATTTCGCGAAAAAAAAATATATATCTATATTCCGCCATTAACGAGAAACACACTCATGAACCGAACCGAGTCTCCCTTTGCTGATCAAAGGGTATTTTTCAGGATTTGTAAAAAAAAAAAATAAACATCAACTACGTAAAAAAAAGAAAAGATACTTTGTGTCAACTATGGCACTAATTCATGGGATCCTCTAATTCTAATTCTCGATGTAGAGGAAAAACTTTCCCGGTCAATTTAGCGGTCCGAGACGAACGTACACCAAACATACGCGGGATTCGCTGAGATTTCTCGCCAATAACGACTAACGCAGTAAAAGTTGATTGTATGGATCGGGGATCGAAGGCTAATTACCCACGGACAGGCGAGGCTCACATTAGAACCCCGTAGACGACGCTGCTTTGTGAGATTTCGCACGAGACTCAGGTTCCGCTTGAACCCGCTTTGAGGACTCCAGACGTCCAGAACGGTTCGGGTAGGATGAAGGGACAGGAGATCCGTAGTACCGATCAACTGATAGCTCTGCGAGGGCCGGTAGCGAAATGAGCTCATAACCATCGTTCTTGCTGACTTGTATAATATTGAATCGTGTTACTCCATGCAAAATAGCAAGTTTTATTTTGGTGTATTCCTGGAGCTACCGTTTTATGCTGAAAAAGTGCAAGAATTGGCATAACGTAAGTTTTACACAAGATAAAAAAAAATTTCCAAAATCTTTAAGAAAACAATGTACCTTGCATGCAGACCGGTGAATAGCTATTTAGGAATTCGACCGACAGATCAAGCAATCAAGGTATTTGTTCAAACTGCCATCATATTCAGAACAAACATATCGAATAGCTTAGGACGCAGTTCACTGAGAGGTAGCAGTACGTTCTCAAATAAAATATATAAGATGTTGAAAAATCACTTTCACAAAAATACTTTGTTACTCGCGTAGACTAATTTAGATGCTTACATTTACACTATGGGAGAACATAGCTAAAAGGGTAAGAGGAGAGAAAAAAAAAGAGGTCTGTCTGTCCTCCTTTTTCTCTGTCCTCTTACAAATTTACTACCATTTTACCTCAGTTTCAGTGTTCGCCATCATGATCAATGTGCACCAACTCACAACATGTTTTCGCTTACCTTTACGCCTGCAATGAACTCATATGTCAGTTCTAAGTCAATTTTTTTCAGCGGCCAGCGTGGATCTCGCATACCCGGAAAGGGGTTAAGCACAATTACTTGCATCAGGTCAAACGACTCTGACATCTTGAGCGCCTAGAAAATGGCAAAAAAGAGCCACTGCATCGCAACGAAACGTGCTAATATAACTTCTTTAGGTTCGATAGAATGTCTTATATGTTTCGTTTGATTAGTATATGTATACGAACCTACTTCAAGTATATTATCGGCCGAACGAACACAGCAACTTGTTCAGAGTTCAAGGCGGCAGGCAGAAATTGGCAAGGTTTTGTAAAGAATCCCGGGGTTTGATTGGTTACAGTGTATGGTCGTGGCCTGCTAAATTTAGCGGGGAAACGCTTTGCGTGACGCCACAATTTCCCCGGACAATTTAACATTGAAACGGTTTGCAGGATGTATCACTGTCATAGGGGCACGTGATACTGATTCCACGCTAAATTTAGGGAAGGAATTGTGACGTCACATGGCGCCACCTGACACTGTGATGTCACGTGAAGTGTTTCCCAGCTAAATTTAGCAGGAAACTGTTCCGCTAAATTGAGCGTGAAAATTGTGACGTCTCCGAATAATGTAATCTTCGCACTGTTTCCACATTGTGAATGATGGTAGGCAATGATTGTGTGTAGTGTGTGCAGCACATCCGCTATCACCTCGTTTAATTCAGGACACATAAATTGTTTAGCGCCATTTCGCAAACATACGACGCAATTTCTTTTACGAAGTCAGGCACGCTTGGTTTCCTCGTAGGATTCAGATAACAATTGGGCAATTATAATAGTAATAAGTTAGACTTTTGGCAAGTAAGTGTGATACCCAAACACACACATTATCTCAAAGGCTGTAATAAATTTTATAGAAAGAAGATAATTAAGAGCCACAGTAAACTATATAGTTTGCAAATGAGATGTTAGGGGGAACAGTACTGGTGACATAAAGAAATGTTTAACTCAATTAGAGCTTCTGAGTTTTGGATTATTTGTAATCTGAATTCTTAATAGTCAGTTGTGATTCACGCTCCATAATAACTCCTAATTTTCTGTGTCAAGCAGAATATGCTTTTTTTTTATTATAATTATGTATACTCACCTGCAATTCAGGACAAAACTGGATGCTGCACATGATGACTACTCTCGACCTTATGTGTCTCTGAAAGAAGTCCATTTGAAGTGATGTGTAGATGGACCAAATGGGTTTTCTCCAAAAATCTCGGTTCCCAACGGAGATTTGTTGAACGTGAATATTCCGATTCCAAAGGACTCTACACACGTTGTTTCTTGCTACGATATCTGCGTAACAACAAAAAAAATGTTGACAAAGGATATAATGCCTTTAGGCTTAATTGTCGCCAGTCACAACGGAAATGATCAAACTAAAATTTCGCATTTAACTCGTTCTATAAGAGAACCTAACGCGCATTTGCTATGTTGTGTTCTTGCGAAATATATGGAAGCTAGCTATAGTGTGAGATGCCATAAGTACATCTGCGAAGCAACGCTCAAGGTGTGTACTCAATTTTATCAATTCTATTGATGCCATTTAGGAAAAGATAATCGTATAATATTTAAATTCAGAGATGTTTTCTGTATAGGCTCGCATCTTTAGTTAAAATTCGAGACCGCGACTCAGCCAAATATTTTTCTCCCCTTCAGCGACTATTTCTCCCAAATATTATCTTACAGATGACTTTGTTCATCTCTCTTTCCGATAAAATGGACAGGCATTTTATCGGGAAACCCTGAAACAAAATGACGGTCCTTAATAATAACGCAATCTTGTTCCAAGAGGTATGCTTTTTTTTATTTGTATCCTTGTTGCGGAGTTAAGATACTCAGAAGATGGAAATCACAGAAAATATGCAGGTGAGCTGGTGAACTTTCAGCATCTTGAAAACTTGAGACTTGGTCCTTTGCGGAGACAAGCAAGATTTCATTTTGAAACCTATAAAATTTCGTGATATTTACTAGGCCTCCTATCACATCAGTCATCGCTGCTTTATTTTCAAAAATATTGACCAAACCCCAAAATGTGGTGTTTGAAACCTTGTAACCTGAAGAATGTTCTTATAATCCGCTCCTTTCTTAAACAATTTGCCGTCTACAATACTGACTTTCGTGTGTTTATCGGTGATGCTAACTGCAATTTGGATGTCGGTTAATTTTAAACTCATAAATTCTAGGCAAACAGATTCATATACGTTTTGACACACGACGCTGTCGACAATTGAAAAAAAAAAACGTTATGAGTGAACTGCCTCAACGCATGGCAAGAATAATACAAGCAACTTTACCCAATCTAAAGGTTCCCTGAAAGCTTTATTAGAGTACAGCCATATACTCGCGTTAGCGATCAGGAGATTGAAGTTAGAAAACCAGTCAAAAGCTCGTAGGTGGCTCCTCAACCTCGGCTACTCCAGATAAAAGCTTGTATCCAGTCCCCGGCGAACCCCCGGGCCCGGGGCCTCTCGAACCACGAAACCCGAGCAGCACGCGAAAGCCAGCCGCAAAGAGTTTCGGAGCCGATCGCCCTCGCCCGTAGACAAAAGGAAGTGAGGCGGACATTCCATTCGACGACGCCGAGCGAGACGCAGCACCCCTTTATAAGCGCAACCTTAACATAATACCTTATTTGGTGTAACATTTGGTAGTCTTAAATGAATAAACAGTTTATTTATTTATTTATTTATTTACAATATTCTCAAGACCGTGAGGCGTTAGAGAGGGGAGTGGGTATTACAATATTGCTGAATCTCTTCGCGAAATGCGGCGGAGTCCTCGATGGCTGCGATTTGATGAAACCGCATCGTTATTAGGTTCACCCCAAACGGTAACATTTCAAAAGTGGGATAAACCCAAGACAGAAATCGTCAATCGGCAACCACACTCTGCGTCATGAAATGAAAGGGAACTAAGGACGTAGAGTAGGCACGCAGCGAGGCTACTTCAGCTTGCAACATTGCTGCTGGCAACGAGGCCATCAAAAGCAAAAAAGGGAGCCAAGTGACTGCGACAAGCCTGCCGGGCGTACCTTCCGTCTCGACTCCGCCGTTCGGAAATGAATAATGAACACCGCCTGATGGAGGTCACGATCATAAAGAGAGTGGATGAACGGGTGGACACTTTCAGACAGAAGCAGCCGAAGATCACCAAGCCCTTACATCTCGTGACACGAAGCCTGTAAACAGTGCGTCAACTGCAGATACAACGCCCTGTGTAAATTCAACGAAAAGTCTGTACACCTCTGATTGAACATACAGACCTTATTCTGCTGCATGCGCCAAGCCTCAAAGTAGACCTGGATGGTGCTATATGCAATCGAACAGGACCCGAATGGAAAGGCTGCCGCCTGAGACCGTGCAAGTCGGACACACCTCCGAAACCGGGGGCCATCCTCACCCAAATGTACAAGCACGGGGAGTCAGAGAAAAAGACAACCGACACCAACCCGAAGTACTTCATGAAAGCATACCCAAACGGAAAGGAGGTCAACGCTTTCGTGGATATAGGAAGCCGACGTGTGAATCTTCGAGAGAGCGACGCGATATCTTTGGCGTTCACGTATGACAAACTCCTTTACCCTTTCACAATTAGGAGCTATGGATCAGGACAGACGACGCCACTGGGGCGCGCAACAGCTGTACTGACGGTCGATTAGACAACAGCGGACGTTGACGTATTCATCGTTCCTGACGACTTCCAGGTGATTCCGCGCTTTATTGGCCAGCGATTCACGGAACAGTGCACGTCACGATCATTAGTAAAAAAAACACCCGTCGAATTTTCAAGGAGCGCGAGGAAGCGGGAGAGGAACATGGCACCCTGGCGAAACATCTAAATCCCTGATCATGCGCCGCGCCGAGTGATCCTCTGGGCGAAAGAGGCTGCGGTAATTCCTCCAAATTATGTGGACTTTGTAAACCTCTATACGAGCGAAGCCTGAGCCAAGAGGAGACATCTTCGTTGACCGACAACACTGTGGAAGGCGGGACCGGTACCAAGGAATCATGAGTTGTGTTCTGAAGAAGAACTGCAACGAGGAATACGTCCTGCCAGTGGCGAACGTGGCAAATCATGAGATCATGTTTAAAGAAGGAGAGCGAGTTGTTTGAGCCGAGTGGTGCAACGAGGAATGTACCCCAGCGGAGGTGAGTGAACACTGTGAAGAAAAACAACACTGCCACCTGACTGAGGCGAAGGACCTCAATATGGGCCTTTCCGTGACGCCAGAGCAACAGGACAAACTCTTCGGTCTGATCAACAAATACCGTGAGTGCTTTGCCACTTCGTTTTCTGAAACTGGAAGCACTGGTGTAGCCATGATGAAATTGAACTCACGAATGACGCGCGTGTCTGAAGCACGATCGAGGAACTCATGGAGGAAGGCATTCTTCACGATGCGAGCGTAGACTTTACAATTCCCATCCTACTGGTGGTGAAGAAGACAAGGGAGAGCCGGCTATGTGTTGACTTCTGAGCTTTCAACAAAATTACCAAGAATGACAGATATCCGCTCCCGCTGATCGACGACCAGCTTGACAGGCTCCACGTCGAACGGTTGTTCACTAGCCTCGATCACGCATCTGGCTACGATCAGGTGTCCCTCTCCAAGGAAAGCCAAGAAAAGACCGGGTTCATCACCACGGACGGACACTATGAATTTATCCGCATGTCTTTTGGCTTAGTCAATGCACCGAGCGTGTTCCAGCGCATGATAAACATTGTGTTCGGCTCCCTCAGGAACACGAAGGTCATAGCTACATGGACGACCTGTTGATTCCCTCGGGTACATTTGAGGAGGGGCTGGTCAATCTACGTAAAATTCTCTAGGTTCTAGGGACCACTGGTCTCACGCTGCGCCTAACGAAGTGCTTTTTCTTTCAAGAGAAAATCACCTACTTGGGATCGAGATCTCTGTTTCGAGCATTATACCCAACAGCCTTAAGTTAAAGGGCATCTCCGATTTCCCAGTGCCGACGAATTTTCGTTACTTCTGACGATTCATTTGTGCAGCTATTTCTGACGCTTTGTGACTGGATTTGCCACAATATCAAAGCCACTCATCACGCTGATTTGTAAACGGGAGAAATGATACTAGACGACCGATCAGGATATTGCGTTCCGGAGGGTGAAGGGCTGCCTGATGAGGAAGCCTACGTTTGTAATTCTGCGTACACGATGGAAAAACGGAGGTGCATACAAACTCTTGCAAGTTTGGCCTCGGAGGAGTATAGTTACAACAGCAAGCGGACGGGTTGATGCACCCGGTTATGTACGTCAGCCGTCACACGACGCAATATGAGGAGTTTAACTCTTACGAGCTCAAAGCATTATCAGTTGTGCCGACAGTCGAGAAGCTCCGGTTCTACCTGTATGGGATCGAGCGCATTCACGTCACAGATTGCAACTCCTTGCGAACCACGCTGTTGAAGGGAGACCTCGTGCCACGTATAGGCAGGTGGCATCTGCGGCTACAGAACTACACGTTGGTAGTGGAACATTGACCGGAAGATAAGACGGCCCACGTCGACGCTCTCAGCAGGGCCCCTGTGTTGGAGCCTGAAGAAATGATGTCGCAATCGGCACCAGCGTTTTGCTACAGAGCTCCCCGACGACGATTGTTTGGTGTTAGCTGAGCAGACTAATCCAACGTAGCAGGGAATCAAAGGAAACCTAAGGAAACCCTCAAAGACGAAAGAGTAGCAGCGTATCGAGGTGTACACACCCTCAGAGGGAAAGCTTTTCAATATTCAAGAGAGTTCTCGTTACGGAAAAGAGCACCTACTATGGGTAGTGCCACGAGGAGCTATGAGGAGCCACAAGGAGCAAAGGGTCATTTCGGGGACGTATCCCGGCAAGATTCCAACCGGGGGCGGTTGTGCAGTAGGAAGGCCGAGTGTTAGCGATCGGGAGATTGAAGTCACAAAACCAGTCAAAAGCTCGTAGGTGGCCACCGACCCCAGCTGCTCCCGACAGAAGTTTGTATACGGTTTCCGGCGAACACCCGAACCCCTGAGCCCCCTTTTCTGCTACGTAACCCGAGCTGCCCTAGCCGCACGCGCAAGCCAGCCGAAAGAGCTTTGGAGCCGATCGATCGCCCTCGCCCGTGGACAACAGGAAGCGAGGCGGACATTCCATCCAAAGACCCCGAGCGACACTCAGCACCACTCTATAGCCGCAACTTTAATGCAGTCCCCTAATTGGGGGATTACATTACATAAGGTTTTAATGAAATATACTGTTTAATGCTACCGCATCGTTAATTGTTCATACCAAACGCTAACACTCGTATACGCTGTTCCTACTATCGAGCAGACGTTTGCACGAGTAATATTAAAACAATTATTCATTGTGTCCCGTCAAACATAATATTCAGAAACTGACTCACCGAGGCAGCTGTCGGAAAGCAGCAGGACACGCTTGACGTTGTACGTTTCCTTGAGGAAATCTCCAAGAAACTCCGCCAGAAAAGTGTCAATATCCCCCACTGCAACAACATGACAAGTCACTAAACTTGGGTAAGTTGCTTCGGAAATGTAAGTTAATTACAACTATTTTGCTCGAAAAGTAGTTACAATTAGAATCACTAGTACAAAAAAAAAATTACATTTATGAATTACGTTTAAAAACGTAATGCAATTATCTTGTAATTACTTTTTTTTTTTTGAGATACCCGACTTTAGCAATGTTAGCGGGATGGAGTTTTTTACCAGTGAAATATGTTTATAGATTCGTTGCTTGACCGTTCACGATCCAGTATATCTAGGGTTGACGAAAATAATCCCTGGAGAAGGGGAACAAGAGGGACAAAGGACAAACACAAATCTCCAAACACAGCTAGGTGACTGGTGCGCGACCGATAAAATCCGCCTGGTCCGGGTATCGAACCCGGGGTTCGATACCCGGACCATGCGAATTTTTTCTGTCGCGCACTAGTCACCTAGCTGTGTTTGGAAATTTGTGTTTGTCCCTTGTCCCTCTTGTTCCTCTTTTCCAGGGGTTATTTTCGTAATTCGTCTCCAGCTCGTTTTCACCTTTGTCATAATCATTATCTAGGGCTCTTCGCCTTCGGTTTTTATCTTTATTTTCACGTCCGTGACAGCATTTCCTAAGCAGGTGATTTCGTGTTTTTTTTGGTTTTTTTTTTCATTTTGACGTCACCTTACAAAAAAATATTATTCTTATTTAGACTGTTTTAGACTACCACCCTAAAAGGAAAAGAACACAAAACTACTACTACTACTAAATGGAAAAGAACACAAAATAAAAGCAAGGTTAAGCCGGATGACCCCAGCCTGAAAATGGTTAAAACACATTAACTAACGTAGTGATGCAGCCGAGTTGGTTGTGCAGGTTAAGAAGTAGCGGAAGCGCACTATAAAGACGAATGCGAAGAGGGAGAGCCAAACAGGACGAGCGCTGTCTATCAACTGAATTTTTATTGGAAAAATAGAAACAGCAAAAGGCAACAAACATTACAGAAATGTGACTAGTCAGCAATGACTCGGCCACCACACGTGGAAATAAAATTCACTTCTTTTTTGTGAAGGATAAGTAAGGGCTGACTGATACACGTCCTGATAAATGTATCAGTCAACCCTCACTTTTCCTTAAAAAAAAAAAATAATAAGTGGTTTCTATTGACACGTGTGGTGGCCGAGTCATTGCTGTCTAGTCACATTTCTGTAATATTTGTGGCTTTTGCTGTTTCTATTTTCCAATAAAAATTCACTTGATAGTCAGCGCTCGTCCTGTTTGCCTCTCCGTCTTCATATTCGTCTTTACTGCGCGCTTTCCCTACATTTCAACGCAAAACCCATTGTAGACTTTGGAGGCATTAAACCCCTAAACTAGATGGCACAAAAGAGAAAGGGTTACACTAAACGAGGACACAAAAAGGATAATAGGGACACAACCATCGGAATAAGATTGAACTAAGCCGAGGTTAAAATAGTCTTTTACAAAAATGGAACCCGAAAACTAAAGAAACCTAATGTATATTCAATTTTACGTTCGTCACATTTTATGTTTTGTTCTACCTACTTCATTTTGGTATGAGAGAGAGTTCATACTAGCGCCAGACTACAAAGATTGTTAGTGTTGCCTTTATTAGTGTGCCTTAAAATAAATGTGATCTATTTTTACTAATAGGCACTGAAAAAAATCTAATGCAGGCTTAATTCTTAATTACCTTGTAAACCTTGTCACGATGAGTCGTGATATAATATTCAATGAACAGATCCTAACAACATCATTTTGATCGTTTTTCTCCTCCTGACAATGTAAGTCAGCTTCATGTGGGGTATATTTTTTCGCTATCTGCGTGTGCCGCGGCTTAGAGTGTTGCTCAGTTTTTTTTGTCAACGGTCGGCTGTTAGGTGCAGTCTTGACTCTTTCATAGTGTCACGAATTGAAAGAAGGCAGTGAGGGTGACCTTAAGCTAGTTTTCGCCTGCCGGTGAATCCACAAAATGCAGCTCCAGCACAACAAACTTTAAAAAAGGGCAGCTGTAGTTGGAAATAAAATTTTGCAATTACTCTGTCCGAAGAGTAGGGACACCACTAAAATTAGTTCCAATCGAAAGTAATTACTTTCCGTTGCATATTATTAAGAAACGTGTTTTCATTACGGAAGTTCAAGTACTGTATTCGAGTTAGTGCGGAAGTATGCCACATACGAGTCAAAAATAAAATGATATCGCGAGTTAGTTTGTCAGATGTAGGACGAGTTCCGCTCTTTGGGAGTTACCATGACACAATTAAGTCGATGTCGGACGAGAGGAAGTTTTCAACTAGTATTTAGTCAGATGACAGATTACGTCAGTGAAACATTCAATTTTCGTCTTAGATGACGAAGCGATTAGCTCAAGCGTTCTGGGATCTCAAAATGTTTGTGTATCCACTTTCCTGGGGTACTGAAAGACAGTCAGTTGCTGCGAAAAACGGAAGGGCCCCATCGAATGGCTCATCTCAGAATACGATTACACCTGAAGATTGGGATGCGAGCGGAGAAAACGTTCCACTTGTCGATTTTCCGCGCGCACATCTAGATTTTCTTGTATTCTCAGCTTTGCCATCGCTGAGATCTTTTTATTGTTCGCCGTTTCTGAGTGCCTACGTGCTTTGCCAAAAAGTAAACCCTCCTATCTTCGTCGACGTTAGAAAATAATTGTTCGGCCTTGCAAAGAGCTCCACTCTGAACGTGACTTTTTCTGGTTTCGGAGTCTCCATCTCACCTGAGGACTATTGCATAACTTCAAGAACCGTTTTAAAAGAAGGCGTGTGCGGTATTCATTGCATAGTTCCAGTGCTTAACGGCCTGTCGACAACGAGACTAAGAAAAACTGAGAAGTAGAACGAGACGATTTAAAAGTGTACCAATCGCATTTCGCGTGGCTGTACCTTAGCGTAGAGTTTCTAAAGAACGAGGAAGTAAAGATCAATCAAGCTTTTGAACAACCGTAGCATTCATTTGGTTCTGTACCTGTGCTTTACAAATGTTTTTTTTTTTAATCCCACGAAAATGATTTGGAGCATTATATGCGGTTACCGCCGACATCTCACACCAGAATTTCTGGTGAATTTGTTCTTTCTTCAGTTATTGCTGTCTATCGTCGTCCAAATATTTGCCACCTGATAGAGGAGAAGTCTTCTCACCGGCTCATAATAGACGCGTCGATGAAGCAATTGTACTCATTAAACTAGATAAAATGTTCAAATTTTGAATTTTAACTTCACTCAGGTTGCTACACAGCCCACACACAGTACTAGTTCTTCAACCACGATGCTGGAAAGCATCGTGGTCGATACTGAGAAAGCTAATTTTCAACTACCCGACATTTGGGTAGTCGAAAGAGTACAAATGGCGTGAAGAGAGGTTAGCCAACTTCCAGTGTGTCGCAAATAAAAACAACCGAGGCAAAGTTCTCGATTCAATCTCTCGTCCACTCACGCTTGCATGGGCTGCCCTAGACCACACACGATTATCGTGGTACAGTGGAAATTCGATTACTATACAACTTTCAGGGGCCATGCGAAAATGTATAATCCGTGAGTCGTATAGTAATCCAGAAAACGATGATAATTTTGGTGCTTGACCCCGCTTTTATGATTAACATACTTCATTTATAATTCTTAACTTTCATAATTATTTGTAAGCTAATAATAGGCTGGACTTTATAAAGAGGCTAGAGCCCTGAGAAAATAAAACTGAAGGGTAGTGCTGTAAAGGCAAGCGCTAACACGAGCTATCCCCCCAGAGATGATATGATAAGCTCTCGAATTTCCTCCTCGCCTTTATACGGTGTTTTTCCAGTTGAATGGTTCTTTTAGAAGATCCAACCCATCGACGCATAAGTATGTGCCGAACCCTCCCTGGCCCATGCGTTAACCCTTCAGAAGGTGCGAGGGCATGTGGGCTACTTTATTGTACGAACGTAGAGACCTGGAAGGACGGGCGTTCCTCGAGATACCCGTGGCACTTGAGAAGCTCTGCGGTAAGCAATTGCACAAAAAATGACACCAGACAGGTATAAAAAACAGTCTTAATTTATGAACCATTGGAACACAAAAACAACACAGCTGACGGCGTCATGCGAACTTATATCGTCTCTCACGTACCTGCTTTACCTCAGTAATCATTCACTGCTCCATTTTGTATTTAATTTTCCGAGTATCGCTCTCCAGTGCAAATCAAACGGATATCTCACTGTGATAGAGCTGAGTTTGGAGCCATTAATCGTGAATTGAGTCTTTTTTAACTGACTATCTGTGTAATGTTTCCGAGCATTCTGTTGAAGCTAACTGTATGTTATTTAAAGAAAAATTGGCTTCCCTTTCGAATAGTTTGCTTTGTGTACGGACAATACGTAATTACACTCGCTCTCCATGGTTCAACCAGACGCTCAGGAGACTCTCAGATAGAAAGAAAATGTTCAGCACAGCCAAAGTTATCCATGTTTCCCAACTCAGAGCACCATTGAGCAGCATATTATTCTGCTGCAGCAATATATAAATCGTTTATTTCTAAAGTCAGGCTCCGTTTTAACGAATTCACACTCCACCATGTTGTGCAACAACCCTTAACAATTTTGGAACATTGTAAACCCTTTTGAAAGACCTGACATAGTGCTAAACAACGATGATGGTGAAATCATAGTGGTGAATGAGTGAGCATCTGTGCTAACGGAATTATACGCCAAGTCATTTTCGAATTTAACCAATTCTTTCTATCCTGATGTTCTTCAACAAAATGTTTGGGCTACGAATTCTGTTGATAAAGAATGTGCTGGTATCGTGAATATCATCGCCAACCTTAAGCTATCGTCATTGTGTGGAATTGATAATGTTAACTCGAAGTTTCCAAAACAGCACTATTATGTATTCCTCTATTATTCTGACAAAACTATTTCGTCAAACACTCGAGCTCGGTGCCCTTCCAGAAGACTGGAAAGTGGGGAGGGTGATTCCTATCTATAAAGGTGGGGACAAATCCAGCCCAAGTAAGTTTCACCCAATTTCCTTAACAAGTGTCTCTTGCAAAATTCTAGAACACACAGTCTATTCTCATCTCGTTAATTTTCTTAGTTCTTATACATTCTTTTCTCCTGCTCAACATAGCTTCAGAAAACCATTATCGTGCGAAACCCAGCTATTAACACTTACGCATAAACTTCATACATTTCTTGATCGTTCATTTCCGGCTGACAGCACATTTTTGGATTTCTCTAAAGCATTTTATAAGGTTTCGCACAGGCTCCTATTGTACATACTCAGTACTCTAAACATTGACACTCGTGTTTTGACTTGGATCAACCGTTCTCAATTTGTTGACGTTAATGGCCTTCAAGGTTCAGTACTTGGGCCCCTTTGTTTTTAATATATATTATTGATTTTCATTCGCATATCAAATCCTCAGTTGGTCTCTTCGCAGACGACTGTGTCATCTATTTTGGAGTAACTTACGATTCTGATGTTCTTTCACTCCAATCTGACCTTGACAGTGTTCCCGTTGGTGTGATCAATGAGAAATAAAATTAAATATTAGCAAGTGCAAATCCATGAGAGTATCACGTCAAAATAACACCTGTTTCTCGTACTGTATAAAAACTATGGCACTGGAATTTGTTTCTTAATATAAATATATTGGTGTTCATATCGCTAACAACCTCTCATGAAACATTCACATTGAATATATAATTAGAAATGCTAACCGCATGTTAGGCTTCCTAAAAAGGAACCTCTCACTAACCCCACTCTCCTTAAAACTACTTATTACAAAAAATTGGTCCGCAGTAAACTTGAGTATTCTTCCGATATCTGGGACTCCGGCGCAACGCTTGCATCGTCACTAGAGGCTGCTCAAAACCGTTCTGTTCGATTCATACCACAGAACTGTCGCACATTCAGTATAACAGCAACGAAAACCACCCTAAGCTTGCCTGACCTCTCCCTTTGTAAAAACATATGTCGGCTGTGTTTATTTCATAAGATCTACCACCATAATAAAAGCCTCCTTCAGCATATAATAACCCAACCATCTAAAGTCTCATCGAGTGTTGATCATCAAAATAAAGTTGGCATCCTCCAGTGAAAACCTCACAGTTTTATTAGTCTTTCGTAGCAATGACATCGCTAGACAGGAATCGCCTATCGCATTTATTGCCAGCATAGCCGATAGCGTCGTATTCAATGCTGCACTTAGCGAATATCTTTTCTGGGATTTGGTTAACAAAGTTTTGTTTCGATTAACAATGTTCAGTTTAGATTTTATGCTTACATGTCTAATTGCTGTTTAAACTTGTGTGCAATTAGGTGTGCACGCCCACTCCCCTCTATAATGCCTTCGGGTCCCGAAGGAATTAATAAATAAAAAGAAATGTAAGTCGTTCGTTAAAATGGTGTGAAATTTAGAATATCATCTCTTACCTGAGAACGCACTATTAGTGATCATTAGCAATAGAACGAGCCGCATTAACCATGGCATTATGCTTAGCCGATATCGCCCAGTGCCTTTACGACCAGGTTTCATTCCTCTTAAATATTCCACCGAAACAATGCAGCTCCTTTTTATTGCTCCCCAAGAACTTTGCAGCCATTCGAGTTCATTTCATATTGCACATAGTGCTATAATCGCAAATACATCCAGTTCTTCTTTTTCTTGAGTGCAAATTTTTGAAGTGTGATTTATAGCGCTTCTTCTGTCGCGTGACACCGCTCACATCCGTGTTACAGTTGTTTGATCACGCCCACGTCTATCGATGTGTCACAGCCGTGCGCAGTATTCGACTGCTTTCAAGAAGACGAAAAAGCCGGCTAAGAAAATAAAATCTACAACTCTTAACTTGTCACAAACTGTTTTTAGGAGTTTCATGGTCCACCAATAGGTGCTCAGTGCCTAATGCGTTTTACTAATTCCTTCAGTTGCAAATGTGTTTACAAGAATTTAAATTCGCACAAAACACATCCAACACAAATGCAAAACAAAACAAAAACAAAAAACGGGGCGTGCCGATGCCGAGCTTGGGCAATCTTTCCGGAAATGTTCTTCCGATCAATGCCTAGCACACATCTACAAAATGGCTTTGAATTTCTCGGAGTGCAAGCCGTTTGTATACCTTTGATTCACACTAAAACATGAGACGTCTGAAAAGCCCGGACTGACTGAAGCCAAACTGCAGAAGCTCTCTGTTGATCGAAGCTCACGAACTACGCACCTCGCGCCGCTGCAAACAGCGTTCTAAACAAACAATCACGTCTGGTGTTTCTATCCCTCCCCTTCCTCGGCCGAGACATCCTAATGATAACAAAAATGCTACGTTTCAGAACAGCTACGGGTCCGTCAGTGTTTGCTAGCGCTCACCATACACACTTTTTAACGTTTCTATAGTTACTTACTTTTACAAAAAAGCAAATGAAATTTGTCCCAGAGATTGAACATCCTCGTGTTGTTCTTGTTTTTCTTTTCTTTTTTCGCGAAACATGCATAAAGCTATAGTCGTTTGCACCTTTGAAAAAAAAGGAAAAGAAGTTTTGCGCATTGTTTATACGCCACGCGAGGTAGTTCTTCCAGCTTTTGGTCGCCATCGGAAGAAGCGATGGTTTTGGCGTTTGAAACGTGTAGCGCCGGGTTCGAATGAAATGCGAAGAGTGACGGAACTTCGATCCCAATACCGGCGCAGCTTTCAAGCTTGGGTTGTGCTTGGCGAGCTTAAAAAAACATCGGACTTGGGCGCCGCGATGTTGTGCATTCTACCCCGGTATGTTTGAACCTAGCCAAGCACAATTTAAGCTTGGAAGCTGCACCGGTAGTGTGCTCGAAGTTCCGTCAATGTTGGCATTTCATTTGACCCCGATGGAACGTCTTGATAAGATAGATATCTAAACTAAAATGCACCTACACATATCTTCATTCTCTACATAAAGGGGAAAATATGTAATGTTCGCGAGCAGCCGGACTTTTTTTACAACGGTTCATGAGGTGAACAACACGAGCATAGTTTCATTGAAATTATAAAACGTTTCACGAAACCTGTGCTTTATTATTGCAGCATCGCATAGTTTCCAGCAAGCTAGCTTTTGTATGTCTATTTGTTTCTAACCTTAAAAAAAGCGCGATATAAAAAAAAAATCCTACCTGGTTGCGAACTGCCATGTTACATGAGACTATTTTAAATTGCCCGCTTTCTTCAAAGCTCGAAAGAATGAGACACTCGGAGGCTACCTTGGTGGAAATTACACAGTGGAATGTTTGTCAACACGCCCTACAACATTTGTATTGGAGAGACAGCACGAAAATGAACGTATAAAAAAGCTAGGTAATTAATCTGTGGTAGTTAGCCAATTTTAAACGGAGCCAAAAATATCTTGACTTTCTCAAAAGTAGCGTTGACGATTGGGCCAGTTTTTAGTTCACTTTAACGGGTTACAAATAGTGCAGGAACACGGACAGAGTATTGTGTCTTCCGTCTTCTATACTCTGTCCGTGCCCTGCGCTGTTTGTTGCCCGTTCTCTCGGTAGAACTGCGAACAATACTGCGTCGGTTCGACGGCATGCATCAGCTTTTTCTTCTTTTTTTTCACTAATGGCATATTTTAGCTTAAGCACCTTGCACGTCCACCGAAAGTGGAGTGTAACGCAGTATATGCAGAGGGAGCGTAACAAGCCAAACGCAATTTCCCCGCTAAAATTAACGGGAAAATTGAATCGGTGTATAACGACCCCGTGACCATGTAGACAAAGCACGTTATGTAGTATGTACGCGTCAATTTAGCGACTCGCTAAATTTAGTGGACTGCGTTCATATGACGTCATCAGCGTAACGGTCGTCACATCACATCACGATGTAACACCACGATGTCACGAGATTCCGTAAAGTCGCGTGACACCGTGAAGTCAACGTGAGACGTCACGGTACTGCGTGACGTGACAATGTCATGTCATGGCAGGCGACACCATCGCATGACAAGACGTCAAGTTGTAGCGCCACGTGACGTCACGCCATGTAACAAGATGACGTGAAAATGTCACGTGACACCGTGTCTCTCGTTATTTCGTAAACGTTGGGACTGTTACTTACTGTAGTGATGCAGGAGAGAATATACCCAGGGTTTGGCGAAAACTACCTGTTTTGATCTTTCGCAGGCGAATCTAAAGTTTTTTTATTGTAACTAATTTACGCAAAAACTACAGTTGCGATGCTGCAGGCATAGAAATTAAACGTGTGACACTTGTTTTGACCGACAAAACAACATCGGAGTCAAGGCATTATTCTCGGACTACCGAAACTTTAATGGCAAAATTGTGTGATCCTTAGGACAATCATCGCAAAGGCTACACGACAGTAGTTGAGTGGTTGTGAATAAACTGATAATTGACTCAAAGCCTCGAGAGTTTTAAAATCGGGTTTACCCAAAATTCGTCTAGTTTCGTTTTTATTGCGTCATAAATATTAAATTGAGGCCAAATGTATTTGACATCTGTTTTCAGTATTTTGTTTAGGGAAACTGACAGATAGCTAGCTCATGATTACAATGCAATTAAATGCAAAGGTGCAAGCGAGCTGGACAAGAATGACGGAAATAATCCCTGGAGAAGGATTATTTTCGTCATAGCAAGCAATCAGTTTGTTCCGTCGACCTAGAGGCCCCTCGATAATCCACGCTTAGGGTATCGCTTCTCGATTCCTAAATTTTCTTGTAGAGGCCGCCATTTTGGTACTTAGTGCAAAGCGAAAGCAACTCTGCGATAGTTACATTTTACAAATGCGTTTTCTTGAGCTTTTTTGATGAGGTTTCAGTGAGCTCGAGCGATTTTGCCTTGCTCTGTCGCGAGTTGTTTTTAACATTTCGGGAGGACAGAAAAACGAGTCTTCAAGTTTTCTGGTAGGTTTACGAATCAGGTATTTGATACGCGTTCTATGCTCACGCCTTATTTAAACAAACAACACAAAGTTGTTTGTTTATGTTTTTTTCTTTTTTTTTACATTGACACTTTTTTTAATATTCAATTATTGCATCGCATTGTGATTTATTGTGAGAAGCTCGTGCACTCAATTCAACGCTCTTACGAAGCATGCGAGGATAAATTGTAAGAACACTGCCGTCCGCAGTCAACAAAGAAAAGGTACCGACGGCCACGCGGTCTGTGCGAAACTATCTCTAAATAGAATTTCGTGTTTTACGCTGAGTACTAATGGCCGCACCTTGAATCTTGCTTTGTTTTATTTTAGTTTTAAACGCCACT
Source organism: Ixodes scapularis (assembly GCF_016920785.2). Classification (NCBI taxonomy): domain Eukaryota; kingdom Metazoa; phylum Arthropoda; class Arachnida; order Ixodida; family Ixodidae; genus Ixodes; species Ixodes scapularis. Next base: position 150,689,949 of record NW_024609857.1, read on the forward strand.
GCTGGTCACTGTACGGTATAGAAACCAATACAATTGTTAAAAAGCAAAATTACATTAGAAGAAAGGACATATGGTACGATTCTGGTTTGTTCTGAGCGGTATAAGTTTTGCATGCCAAAAAAGAGAGTGCATTGGCGTCATCATTCGCTAAAGTAGCTGAAACTCGTTGTGATACCAGTGAAAAGGGAAGTTTTGCGCATTATGCATGCGCTTCACGATATAGTTCTTAGAAGATTTCGTTGTCGGAGGGAGAAGTCATGCTTTTGGCGCTTGAAATATCAACGTCTTGATAAAATAACGGGAAGCTAATCTAAAATTTATATATGTGTATCTTGATTGATCATATAAAGGAGTAAATCACATATGCTCCTTGAAAAGCCAAACTTTTTTCTTTTTTTTTTTGCTAAGGTTTTTGAGTTGAGTACTAATATAGCTGTTTGTTTGTTTTTTTCCGCCAGCTCCACAAGAAAATAGACGAACGGGTCTTTACGGAATACCTTCTTCCGAACACTAATTTTCACTATGAAATAAATATTGTAAAGTCTGTTTTATATATATATATATATAAAGAATACTTCATGGCCTTGGTTCGTTGTTCGAGCCGCCATTTCAACAACCACACAACAAGCATCACCCGAGCGTCATCCTAAGCTACGATGTACTGCTCGCTCAGCACTCTGCACTCCCACTGTAACAATTATGAAGATTATCTAAAAAAAAGAAAACGATCGGGATGTGTACCAAAGTTCTGTCTAGGATATCTGTTCACGCAACGCCTGTGTATACCTATTGGCATATCTTGAAATCTGGAACAAGTCACCGTAATAGGCATTACTAAGCATCTTAAAATTGCTAATATATTACTGTTGATATTAAAGGAACTATCCAAATATACAAGGTGTATGATTTTAATTCAAACAGATGATAATCAAATGATTTTCGTATCCCCACCGCTAGTTTTTCGCCTGCTGCACAAATGGTAACTCTGATGCACCTTGTGTCTCCGACGTGTTTCAAATCTTCCAAACCTTCACTGATTTAGTGGTTTTCGATTACGTTCAGTAAGTTTTTGATTGAAATCATCCGTGTGTTTTCACAGAGTAAAAAGTGTATCCAGAAATTTTAGTTATCCGACTTGTCGTAAGGATCAGACATTTATGCAATGACCACTTGGCCGTATAACTCAACTGAACAAACTGCATTAGTGTATATTTACGGATTTTCTGTAATAACTCTTTTCGAACTAAAATCAAACAGTCTGTATAGTCCAACAAGAAGTTTTCAGTTTGTGAATGGTCAGAGTCCCTCAGATAGCTGCCCTGGCCACTTTTGGAGCCGTATCTTTGACAATATCAATAATGATTTTCAATGGGAAAACATCGGTACCGGCCAATAGCGCAAAAAGGTATATTTACTTATAAACCGCCGGATGATTTGCCTTTCCGGTTTTCTTATATTCCGTATTCCCTTGTGAGCGCGCGCCTGCGTGTATATACGCTGGAGAGAGCGCTGTTGCGTGAAGGTGATGTTGTAATTACCTTCCGGAAGTTGCGGACTTGTTTGTATGGTATTCGGTTCAATGGAGCGGCACAGTACCCTGGACACTCGCGGTCTATGAATTCTCAACCGCCAAGCACCGCATTGAACCAGGTTACACGGGGATCGGAACTCTCACGGTCGCATTCTCATTACTTTGTGGTTACGTTAGCGCTGGAAAAGCCATTACCAGCCAGAAGTTGGCAGTTCTCCATTAACCTTTATTTACATTTTGCGTAAAAGAACACGATGTTTTTTGTTTTGTTTTTTCTAGTTTTGCTGGTTACGCTTTATTTCACTTTGAGATAGTAACCGCAGTAAAAGAAAGCGAGCTAGCTGAGTCAGTGCTTTGGATTGAGACTACGCTATTTCTTCTAAATTGATAAAACAATTGTCGAAAGCTCCTGTGTTCCTTTCACCATCAGTGAGATAAACGGTCAAATGTTAAAGTGGCCTTGCAATGAAAATGTGTAGGAATTTTATCACTGAATACAAACTTACTAAACCTAAATTCGGGGTCCATCCTGCTTATACATCATACAAAAGGCAGCCTGCAAACAGATTTGAACGCGAGTCACACAAAACCTATCTGTTAAAACGTAGTCGACGTTATTATTCAGGTATAAAGCAACGCCGCCACCGGTCTTTTCAGATCGATTTAAGAATTCATATTGATAACCATCGAGATGAACACAATTGTAATGAAACCATGTGTTTGTGAATGCCAAAACATGTTTTTGTTTTTTTTAATGTAGATAGAAAACACTCAATTTCATACCTTATTTCGTAGGCTCTTAATATTTAAATAAATACCAGAAAATGCATTTAACAAATTTGAGGTATGAGTCTGGAACATCATAGCGTCAAGAAACTGCGGCATATCAGCAGTTCCTGCGTTCCGCGCGGCATCCTCGGTTATCATGGTTTAGTTTGTATTTGAACTGTAGTGTTTACACATAATATTCAAAATGTCAGAGTCATTCGTTTGCCTCGCAAAAAGCTTTCATTCTTAATTCAAGGGCGCTTCCAACAAATCGTTGACGGTGACATAGTTATTACAGACAATGTAGAAATGGCAGGGCACTTTAATCGTTTTTTCCAGTCAGTTTTTTCAGCGCATGAGTCACATGTCGTGCGTGAAGCCTTAAGCGACGACACTGAAATAAGCACAGCGGGCGTGGTGATAACCCAATCAGGAATATTCGCGAAGTTGTTATCTCTTGATACAAAGAAATCAACGGGACCGGATAAAATACCGAATGCATTTCTAAAAAGATATGCTGAGTGGCTATCCCATTATCTTAAAATTATTTTTAACACATCATTACAAACGCACACTCTTCCACAAGAATGGTTATCTGCCTGTGTTGTACCAGTATTTAAGGACGGAAGCCGTCTCAGGGTAGATAATTATAGGCCCATTTCTTTGACAAGTGTTTGTTGTAAAGTAATGGAACATATTATTTCAAAGCACATATGCACTTTCCTAGAGGACCGAGGCATGTTCTATCCCCACCAGCACGGTTTTAGATGTGGCCTGTCAACGGAAACCCAACTTGTAGAAACGTTTCATGATTTTACTTTTGTTGTTAATAATAAGCAACAGGTAGATGTTATTTGCGTCGATTTTTCAAAGGCGTTTGACCGTATACCACATGAAAAACTGATATGGAAATTAAAAGTACTAGGTCTAGGTTCTATTATTATTAATTGGATTGAAGCCTATCTATCAAATCGAAGTCAAAGAGTTGAAATTAATGGAAGTCTATCTGCGCCATTACCTGTGTCCTCAGGAGTCCCTGAGGGCTCAGTCCTGGGTCCATTGTTGTTTTTGATCTATATAAATGATATCGCTACTTATATTCAAGCTCCAACTAAACTGAAGCTCCTTGCAGATGACTGCTTACTTTATGCTCCCGTAAAAAATTCCGTCGATCAATTGAACCTAAACAGGAATTTGGAAATATTAAGGCAGTGGTGTAATGATTGGAAAATGCAGATAAATTTTCGTAAGTCGGCATACATGCACATAACAAACAAGAGGAACGTTTTAACATTTTCCTACAATATGGGGGATGTGAATTTGAATAATGTTGACAGTTTCAAGTACCTTGGTGTCACGATCTCAAATGACCTACAGTGGCGGGCCCATATTGAAAATGTTTGCTCTTCGGCCTATCGGAGTCTTGGTTTTATACGACGGAAATTAAAAGATGCTACTAGAGACGCAAAGTTGACTGCCTATAAAACGATGGTACGTCCTATTTTGGAGTATGCCAGTGTGGTATGGAGTCCCAACAAAAAAGTTGACAAAGAAAAATTAGAAAAGATTCAAAGGTTTGCTGTACGTTTTATTCTATCTAGGTATAAAAGAACAGACTCTGTAACTAGAATGTTGCATGAGTGCGGCTTGCAGCCACTAGAAACTAGACGGAAGATCGCAAGGTTGAAGTTGTTTTTTTCCCTCTATAACGGACAATTAAAAATTGACCCAGCATTGTATCTGAAAGAAGTGCATAAGCGATCAAGAAGACTAAATCATACGAAAACGGTTCAACCTTATTGTAGTAGAATAGACGTCTTTAAATACTCTTTTTTTTCGCGCAAACAATTGAAGAATGGAATAGTCTCCCGGAGTGTGTCAGAAATTTAACAGACGCGTCTCATTTTGAGTCTTCCTTGAAAGAGCTGTTTTCAAATTAAAAGAAATTGTGGTTGATTGTTGTTATTTGAAAATGTAATAGTATTTTGTGTGTCCTTATTGCTGTTAAACGTTAAGATTGTATGTTTTTCCCTTTTATCTCTCCCTCTCCTGTAATAGCCTTCGAGAGAAGGCTGACAGTATTGATAAATAAATAAAATAAAAAAAAATAAAAAAAAAAATTCTTTTTTCGTTTTTTTTTTCGTTTTTTTTTTTTTTTTTTCTTACTACGACTGCGCCGATCAACTGATTTTTTGCTTGCGATAGATGCTCGTTTATAAACACCCGTATAATTTCAGAGTTCGAGAATCCAATCATTCGGTGTTGCATCTTGTTTTGCGAGACGCAGCAGGAACTCGTTGCGTTTCTTTCGTGAAACAAACCCAACTATTATGTTCTCGCTCTCGTTTCCGCGCGCAGGTACCGTGCGACAGATATCTATCTAGGAATTATCGAGCAGAACTTTTACGAAAGCGCCAATGCTCCAAGAAATCCCAGAAGCGTGGGCGTTGTTTACCTTGGGAGCACTCTTTATCTCGACGTTATTCAGTCTACCATACTGGTCAGTGTTTCGGACACCTCTTCGAGTTTTGAAGAACTGCTCCCTTAGCCAGTCCTTTTCATTTTGTAACTTTTCACAGACTTCTTCAAGCTTGTTAGCGTCTGAACGGAGTTGTTTCATTTCGTCAAGCGCAGTCTTAAAGTCGTTTGTGGCACTTGTACGGGCATCGACACTTACTCGGAGGGCTCGGGGTTCCGATCGCACTTAACGTTTGAAATCTTCTATGACCTTCAAAACCTCTCCTATTTCTTTGTATTTGTTCTCCATGTCGCGAACATTAGGGAACATAGGCACATGAAAGGGTACACTTCGTCGGCAGCAGCAGTACGTAATAACTGGAAAGGTGATAAGAGTTATGGAACAATAACTCGGGCATACGAAAAGCACACAGAACGGTTTCGATGGCGCGTCAGTATGCTGCTGCTGCCGAATCTCTCCCTTCCAAAACTTGATGACAAAGTTGTGGGGATAGCATTATTGGCTGGCAAGAATGCGATCCCTAGCATTCAGTATTGTACAGAACGAAGTTCCTGGTACGTGTTCCTTGTAGGAGGAACGGAGGAACGCCGCCGTGTCATGATGCGTCGGCTGAATGCCAAAGGAGACCTCGTTACGTTTTCGATGGAACGGCAAGAGGAACTGCGTTCCCATTTTTTTGTTCATACATTATCTGCAATTGTATCCGAATTTAGTTGGCATTTCCTTTTTATAACTATTAAAGACTATTTCAACTCCCCCCTCCCCCTTCCCTCACACACACTTCACTGAAAAATTAGGAAATGTCTGAAAAATAGTCGAGAAAGGAAAAGAAATATGTGGACGAGCTCGCTAGGGACACAAATGTTGTGGGATTCCATTTATCTGAAGAACACGATGAAGTAGAACCCACTTCGTAGCTTGTTATTGGGGCTACTGCGGTAGGGTCGTACCAAAGACTGCTGTAGGCTCCGATGGAGAGGAGTGAGTTTCGTAACACTGTTATTTCGAAGAAGGCGGGTTAAATGGCTTTGTTTGCCACCACACTTTGCCTGTCGGCTAACGACAAAGAAAAATACAATCTCGGCGCTGCCTTTTCTGACAAAATCGCCTGAAGGGCTCACGCTACCTTACTAGGCAGATTCGTGGGAAGGGGGAAGCTGAGAAAAGAAATTAGAGGCTCCGAGGACCAGAGCCTCCCCCAATGAGAGCTTCCGGCCACCGCTTGGGGGCCGGTTTATCAAGACTTCAAAAAGTGGAGGAGCCCGAGATGGGTGGTGTAGCCTATAGTCTGGAGATGGATCGTATCCACGATCATTCCCATGGGCGCACCGGCGGCACATTAACCCTAGAGGGCGAGGGAGATTCTATCCCTTATTGAGGAATGCCGCCTTGCCTCGTATCCGGGAAGCCGCCGCCATGGCGTTCCCCACGGCCTGCATGTGCTAGGCCTAGATCGGGAAACGAGGGATCTCGAGGTTCCAACAATGTGATCTTGGCGACACCACACGCAATTTAATGTAGGTATTTTTTTTTTTTTGCTTGCTTTCTTTTATCTACGGATTATACAGCGGAATATTTCATTAAAACACGCAAAGGTAAGGTTAAGGCAACTACACGTTCCAGTGTTAAAAATGTCACGGGTAAGCGCTTCTTTCAAATTACTAGAACTTGTAACGGGAACTCGTTCCAAGATTAAAAAGAAACAAGGAACGCGCTTCATTCTTATTTTAAAGGAACTTGTACAGCACTGCCAGCATTTCGTCTTCAAGCTTTGCCATCTCCGCGGTGACGATATTTAAACGAGGCTCGTACAGTGGACACGAACACTTAGTGAGCCTTCAATTTTGGCTCGTAACAGTCAGTGCCTCGACATCCATTCGGGTAGAGGCTGGTGCCCAATCGCTGGGATGTCGGGAGTATCCGAACATTATCAATCTTTGGAATTCAGCGCTTGCCCTTCGCTTTTCCAACCCCAGCGTGTGGCTATGATAAACATCAGCTGCATATAATCGCTCCAGATCACGTGACCGATTGCTCTGACAGCGACTAGAGGAAGTGAAGGCTGCTAGGTTTTCTCGAATTTTGTCTGCTACTATAATTGCCAAGACAAAAAAAAAATCTAATGCTTGTTATATTGGTTATGAATGTCAAGGAATAATTCTAAGCGGTATTTACTGAAGGTACAAAGACTGTTGCATCACCCCTTTAGAGTTATCGTGCAACGATTTTTGTACTTTGAGTGAATGCCGCGTAGAAAGAACACTTTACATTTATCATTTACAAAGCTCGCATTTTTTTCTTCTTCGAAAAATGTTTTTTTAAGAAAAAGGTTAAGGAAGGCGAACAGCGTACATCCGCTTAGCTCGCAGCCAGAAGAACCAGCCAGTTTATCTGGTGCCGATTGTATGCAGCCCATATTCATTATAACCACGCGCCGCGCTGGGATCGGTAGAGCAGAGGGCCTGTGCTGGATCTCCAGACATTGTTAGAGTTCGGCTATTCCCATCACCGCAACGATTTGATTCAAGCCTCTACCCGAATGTTCGCCGAGGAATTGATTATCACGAGCCGAAGTCGAATACTCACGAAGCACTGGTGTCCAATTTATAAGCCGGATGTGACTATCGTCCCCATGAGGCAGTGTTGTACACGTTCCTTAATAAGAGGAACGAAAGCTTGTTCCTCGTTCCTTCTGATTTTTGTAACGCGTTCCCGTTACAAGTTTTATATTTAAAAAAGTAACTCGTTCCCGTTACATTAAAAAAATGGAACGTATCGTTACATATACGTTACGTTTGTATTTTGCTGATTACCATATTTATTTAGATCGAGCAAAGTTTTCTTCTGTTTTTTTATCTATCCGATCAAATAACAACATGCGAATTTGAATATCGCCATGGAAGGGCACCAGGAGAAGGAAACAAGCGAAAGCAGGGTTTCACTTGGTGATATATTCACCTTTAAAAATCTCAGCTTTTAACCATATTCATATTTGTGGTGGGCGATTCAGATGAGCCAAATGTACTGTTACTCCACATCGCACGAGCGTTTCACAACAACCTCACGCGTTTCAACCTAGCAAAGTCCCTTGTTCCAACTTAACAACACTTGCTTCTCGATCTTGCTGTCCGCAAGACGAGCAAGTGAAGAAGAGGGTAGGGCTTTTGGAAGTTTAGTCCTACAAGTCCTTCTTCGTGAAGGTTGGATTCGTTGTTCAATGTGAACGTAGGGGGCAAGTTGAAAAGTAATAAAAGTTAATTTCTGTGTATCTTTTAAGTCAGTAATATTTAGGGTACAAGGTACGTGCTCGATTTCTGCTAACCTGTTCTTTTGTTGTAAATGTCGGTTTCCTTGTGGAAGCTTAGCGATGGCTGTAGTCGCCTTAAGTTCTAGGTTGTATAAGGATTCGTGAAATCAAAAAAGTAGCTTAGTTCGAATCGTCCCTCTTTCTGTGTCTTTTCCATCGACTAAAAGTGTCGCTTTTTGTACCGCAGCAACATCGGGCACTGAAAAAAAGACTCGATTTCCACTAGCGCTCCTGAATCCAACTGTAACCAAGCGAGAACCACAAAATATTAACCCTAAGATAAGTAACCAAAAAGTTAACGAGATCCTGCTCTTCGTAAAGATATTGTTTTTATACTTTTTAGAATTTCCCTTTTAGAAATAAAATAGAAATTACCCCACTAGAGGGAAAAAAGGAACGCCGTTCCTTTTTCGGTTCCAGTAAAAATGTAACGAGTTCCCGTTCCAGTTCCACCGATACAAAATGGAGCGACGGCGTTCCTTCGTTCCTCCTAAAAGGAACGCGTTCCAGGAACGACGTTCCTTGTAACGCCGTTCCGTACAACACTGCCATGCGGTAATCTACGTGACTACGTTGACACTGCGATCTCCTTTACTACGTCAGTTTTTGCGACGGCGAAACCGAAAAAAATAGTTTCTCTTTCATTCACATTGCACAATGAAAAAAGCTATTGGGTCAGCAACGTGGTGCACGGACCTTCTTGAGTCACGTGAGTGCAACTACGCTTGTTTAAAGTAAGGAACAACTACACCCCAATATTGTTGCAAGGCAATTTTAGTGCGGAGGTCCCACTGCCGCAACGATACTTCCGGTAGTGACCGTGTACAGGCTTATGTTCCCGGTACAACTGTGTTCATGTGTAAATCACGCATTTCATTTTTATTACAAATGAAGTATCTATTTATATAAGATTTATTTGTGCAGAACGTGATATTTATTTCTAAAAAACAAGCTCGCTTGCGATAAAAATAAAACTGCAGGTTTTAATATTTTCCAAGACCTGCCTCAACGCACTTCAGGGTTTATAGGCTTCAATGCAAGCAAGTCGCGTTATAATTCAAATATTGAATAAATAAAGGATACGTGAGGTTTGGTATTTATGTCTTTTCTCGTAATAGTGCACATATTTTGAATTATATTAAATTTTTTTTATTCTTATGCAAACTGAAATTGGGATAACTCAGTTTAACCTTGAAACTCGGGAACGAACTTCAATGGCCTACTTTTCGTAAACCTACGAACAGGTGTTCCAACAGATGTTTTTCCAATGAAAATCGTTTTTATAGATTTTAATGAAATAGTTAATATTATTACGAAAATATTCTCATCGGTGGTAGTAAGGTTCTTGTTGTGGTGGGGAGAGGCGTCAGTTGTCGAAGATCCTCTCCCCGATCGCGACTCGTGACTTCAATGGTGAGGCAGTGGCAGCGACGACCGAATTAATGCTTTAACTATTCGTTTATTAACCAAGGGCCGGCGGACGACACAAGTCCGCGACCGACTTCGAGAGGGCCCTCTCGGCAATGCCGACGAGCGGCCAAAAATAAACAACTATTCAAGGAAAACACACGCTCTGATTCTTACAGTGGTATTGCTGACATTATAGCCAAATATCAAGTCAACACTAAATTATCATTTCTACTTTTCCTAACAAACATTTTTTTTCAACAGTCCTTTGATAAGGAAGTGGTACCTTCCGATTTGAAAATAGGTAAGGTCACTTCAGCCCACAAGTCTGGCAGTAAATTCCTTCTGCTTAACAACCGGTTAATCTCACTTCCCTGCATGTCATGCAAAATTTTCGAGCACACCATCTTCAAGCACGCTATCAATTTCCTGGATTCCAGCGACTTCTTCAACTACACACAGCACGGCTTCCGCAAACAAATTTTATGTGAGACCCAGCTTTTTTTTTTTTTTTCTAATGATATGTTTGACAATCTTGACCCTGGCTTTTCTACCGATGCTGCTTTCCTAGATTTCACCAAGGCTTTCAACAAGGTGTTACTCAATCGTCTTCTCTTTAAACTCTCTTCACTAAAACTAGACCCCCTTGTTCTAAAATGGATTGTCTCTTTTCTTAGTCATCACTCTCAACTTGTTTTCGCTAACACCCTCTCTAGCTCCACTCTCTCCCGACGTTCCGCGAGGAACGGTACTTGGCCCTTTACTCTTTTTGCTGTATATTAGTGATATCTCTCATGATATTTCATCTTCAGTTCGTTTTTTTTTTTGCGGTTGACTGTGTTGTTTACCAAATAATAAAATCTCCCAACGACAATCTCCCACTCCAAAATGACCTTGACAAAATTGCTGAGCGGTGCAATCGACACCTGGCAGATGTCTTTGAATATTAAAGGAAAACTGAAGCGGTTCTGTATTTCAGTTAAAACACTCAAATCGTCTTCATTTGGCCTACAAGATCACGAATATCGATACTATTTTTCAATTTGGTGCATGGACGTAGCAAAAACTTATTCTCAAAGTGCTACTGAAGTTCCTCCTCCGCGGAGCGTGACGTCTTATGCAAAGTTTTCGGAATCTCCGCTCTCGCGCATCTTCAGCGCTTATAAAAGTTATGCACACTCACTCCTGCTATTTTCAAAAAGGTCAGGAAAAGACGTCACAACCGATGTCAGTGAATATACCTGGCAAGCTTGCAATTGCATAGGTTGCTTACACGAGAAACACGCGCTTGGCGGCCGAAAGATCCTAGTATGACGTAATGGCAGGTCGGAGGTTTTTCATGTTTTCTCACGTTTAGTTACATCTTTAGGGATGACGAACGTGATATTCAAATTCACGGGGAAAAAAAGACTCAAAAATTAACCTCTCACTCGGTTTTTTTTTTTTTTTAGCAGTGTAAAACCATTTAGGTTTTGCACTGCTACACGGAGCAGAAACGTGTAAAACCATTTAGGTTTTACACGTTTCTGCTCCGATCCAGAAATAACAGATATGCCTCACGGTGTCATAGCTAATGTACTTTAATAAGTACATTAGCTATTTTAATCAGTTGTATCGCTCGACTATCAAGCCGCTCGCAGAAGTTGGTATCGCCAGCTCAACGTCGGTGGACAGAGCATCGAAATGTAGTTTTGGGGTGTTAGATATGGGACAAGCGTTGTACCCCTGTACAGCCCCTATTTCTGAGGGTGCTTTTCTGTAATGCTAATTTCGACAAAGTAATATCTTCAGCTAACCGCTCTTTTGGTTATATTCGTCGTACCAATAAAGCGGCCCCTTCAAACCTCAAAAACCTTCTTCGCATCACTCTTGTTGAACCGAAACTGGAATACGCTTTATATACCTGGCATCTCCCCCGCCAATCTGTTCCCTGTAACGCAATTGAAGCGGTCCAAAATCGTGCAGCTCGCTTCAACCTTTCTGACTACTCTCGTTTCTCTAGTGCCATTACATTTAAATCTCAATTAACTCTCTGATTTTCCTTACGTCGTAAAATGTCTGATTCGCCTCCTTTATAAAGTATATTACTCAACATTTCTAAAACAATCCCTCCTTAGCCCACTCAACTATGTTTCTCAAAGACTGGACCACTCATGCAACTTAGCTCGACCCAAGAGAAGATCCGCAGCCTATCAGCATTCAGTTCCACCCGAATCTACCATGGGCTGGAATGGCCTTCCTGTTACATCGTCGCCATCATTGATAACACCAAGGTTCCCCTCGCACTAACCACCCACTCCACTCTGTAATGCACCACGTTAAATCTTAAAATTTCAAAAATTTTATTCCGCAAAATTTAAGTTTTTTTTTTTTTTTTTTTTTTTTTCATAGCATTTTAGCAACCGATGTATTTTTTATCAAAGAGGAACTATGTTCGTTTTCTAGTCCTGTTTTTTTTTTTGTATTCTCTATCTGTATTTGAGTCCGTAAAAAATAATTTAAAAATATGACAATATTTTGCAACTCAACTCTGCGACAAACGCAGTTTAAAAAAAGCAAGTTATTTTGAAAATGATATTGCTATGCGTGCTTTCCTAGACATTGGTTAAACTACTTTCTATTATTTTTTATACCTTGGCTAGTTTCCTGAGAATCGGAAATGATTTCAACTGTGGCAGACGGCGCACACTTGCACCATCCTTTGCGTATGAGGGTGATCTCTTCCATTATGAAGTTTCCGAAAACAACGACAATGGCACTGGATGGATGGATGAATGGATGGATGGATGGATGGATGGATGGATGGATGGATGGATGGATGGATGGATGGATGGATGGATGGATGGATGGATGGATGGATAATAACGGTCGTACTCTCTGTATAGGGCGGTAGCTAGCTTGAACCACCTAGCCTATAAACTAAAAATAAAAAGTATGAGTCCTGGCTTCCCCCTTCAAGCCCAATTTGTTTCTCCTCTGCAATTTTGTAACTATCACTAGGAGGTGTGGGATATCACTAGGATGACCTTTGGGAGATCGGGCAAAAAAAAACTATAAACATCACCCCCCGCCTCTTTCCTCCAAAAAAAAACGTCGCCAATTTTCCTCTGGTCAGACCTTGTCGGCGTTACCCCAGCGCCGGGCCCACTGCTATTCAGGGTTGAGACTTTGGACCGGAGCCACGCGGTAGGTAGTCCCAATTTTCCTCCGTGCCGTCTGTCCCCAGCTGTGTTAGTTAGTTGTACATCATTAAAATCTCCCTAAATAATTTCCACCAGTCTTCTAATCCCCCTTTTGTTATTTAAATGCACTTATTATCTCTCCTTCGATTCTAGTCTGCAAACCCCAGCGCTCCAGCTAAGTACGTCGCCCCCTGCGGGAGGGTGGGAGCAAGCCATGTGCACCTCAACACCATCTGTTCTATTGCCTCGTCTTCCCCTTTTTATACGGCACACCGCGTATTGATTTTCTCATACTTTGTCCCATATGTTTTAGTCCTCAATACTCCTGTTCTAGCCTCAGATAACAAAGAGCTCCCCCGTGAAATATCTTTCCTTATTTCCTGTTTCCGTCCCCTGTATATACTAGTTAAATCTGATTTTCCCTGCATTCTTTTTGCGCACATTTTCTATTAGCTTCTTTTACTTCGTTTTTACAGAGGTGGACCGTTATATTGGTATTTCAATTTCAATTTTCGGGTTCGGTTTGTCCATTCAATGTTCAGACTTTACTTTTCATATACAAATGCTTATGTACCTTTCTCGCCCATTGTGTATGCTGCATTGTGTCCAGCTTTGTTCAAATTTCAACTTACTGATCGCTCGAACCCAGCCCATGTCTCCCTGAACTTCTTCATTTGGTGTATTCCCATGCGCCCCCAGTGCCAGTCTGCCCACGCTCCTCTGCCGGATCCCTGAACTCGACTGAACTTCAGATTTTATGCACAATACTGCACTGCCAAAAGGCAACCCCGGCACAGTGACTCCCTTTCGATATTCCCGCAACAATTTCATATCTACAGTAATTCCACATTGCCCCATGCTTCACGATTGCTGCATTGCCTTTTCCTTTATTTAGAATATTTTCTTCCGGTTCTACTAAGTATTCTCTTCCGTCATTCACCCATGCTCCCAGAAATTTATACTTCTCCACGCGTTCTATTAAAACATCTTGAATTCTCAGTGGGTCCCCTTGCTCATCGTTTTAAACCGTTATTATTGACTTGCCGCCACAAAATTTAAGTTTCCGGCCTAGGGCTACCATACCGACTCGATCAAAGGCCGCGACTTATGGGCACAGATACAATCCCACCATTTCACACTACTTACAGACGCCGCCTTTCCTTCCCGTATCGGTAACAGTGCTACTCGCGACACCTGCCAGGACTTAACGTTCATAACGCCATATCCAGGTCAGGTACATTGGACAAACACGGCGATTACGTTAGGAAACGACCACTTTATTTTAGCTACAACCATCCAATTTCAAACACCGCGCACACGTTGCCACCAGATTACCCTAGTTCACTGGGACCACTTCCGGACGCGGCGAGATAACAAAGAAAGTGGGCCTATTAATGATGTCCAACAATGGACAAAACATATGACAGACAACTTTCAAGCAACAAAAAAGCACCTACCTGAAGACATACCACACTCTAAGAAAAAATGGAGGAAAAAAGTAGCAACGGCGCGCCTTCCTCCCTTCTACCGACGCGCCCCCAAGCGGACACGAGAAAAGGAGAGGAACGAAATGTTTTTCTCCTTCTCCAGGCAGACGGGAGAAAGCTTTCGCCCTCCCGACTCATCGTCTTTCGGTTTCGTTTTTCGAGCAGGTCGCGCGCGTTGTTTAATAAATAGCTGTTGAGTTGAATGAGCTCCAGCAGCAGCGAAGGCCGCCTGTAATTCCATCTTCTAGTTTAAACGTCCAGAACATTTCGGTTGCATTGACGTTTTTATCACTAATTTTATCAAACGAGCAAACGAAGCCGCTAGAAACAGCGAAGTTCGGAGCAGTGCCAGCAGCGCCACGTACACTGGGGGATGGCCGTCTCCGGATTGCGTGACTCGCGCGGCACGGAACGACGGAACTACAGCCACTGCAGGCTGCAGCGGGAGGCACTCACTTGATCGAATGACGTTTTAGCGAACGCCCACGTTTCATCGAACGACACTTTAGCGAATAGTCGGACGCCGCGAAGCGGCGTTTTCGGGTGGGCCAAGTGAGTTCATATTTTTGTAATGAGTTGCCGCAGACTGTCGCCGCGAAGCGGCGTAAAGCGCAGCGCGACGGATGGGTTAACGCGCGCCCCCGTTATTCGCTAAAACGAGCATTCGCTCAAATGTCGCCGTTCGCTAAAATGTCATTCGCTCTTGTGATATGGACCCGGCTGCAGCACTACAGACTACAGTAGCGAAAGCACGCGTAACTGTGTCGACGTTTTCGACGTTATGGAAACTGCAGGAACTGCGTCCAAGACAGGCAGGCTTTGCTGCCGGCTGCCTGGGTGCCTTCCCCCCTGAGTTCGGTTCTGTTTTCCGATGCCGAGTGCAACCGGCGTTCAACGTGGTTTTGTGTTTGTGCGTGTCAGCAACATAGCTGCAACATCGTGATGACAGTGTTGGGTTGTGAAAAGAAGACTGGAATTATCGCCGATGTGACCATGTGTTCGCGTATCAGTGGTGTAACAAGAAGATGAGATCGTAAACTGTTGGGCATTGATGCCGCTGGTCGGGTTGTGATCGGAGGGGGCGGGGTGTCGCAGGTTGACATTCCGCTTTACATTAAAAAGTTTAATACCACTTGAGGGATTACGTGCAATCGATCAACGTGCGGATAGTCATGTTGGAACGCTGGTCTGAACAGTAGAAGCTCCTACCGTACAGTGGCCAATGTGACTGTCGGAATTGTCTCGTCCCCGACAGCGATTGCGCTCAGGGGCAAGGACTGAACAGTACGAAAGCGTGACGTAAAGTGCGTATATTTACAGTATGGAATATCGGCATTAAAAACAACAGTAGGTAAAATCGAAAAAAAAGCTACCCTTTATTTTGCTGTTTAATTATACTACGGTTGCTGGAGAAACTGCCCTCCGTGGCGCGCTGGGATCAGCGCTGGAAGTTTTCGGGCTCGCCACGGCGTAGTTCCGTACACTTAACACCTGCCGCAAGTCGCGGCTTTGACTGCATTCAAGTTGATCGAAAAGCAATTTCTCAGTCCGTGAAGCATCACTTCCAGCTGACTGAATACCCACTCTACAGAGATTAATTCAAACGGCAATTGCAGCTTCGCGCGAACAGCACAAATAGAAAAACAAATAGAAATACAAGCTACGACTTGCCGTGTGGGGAAACAAACTCATGGCTTCGAACCGCATTGGAGCGGCTTGATTTATTGGCTTTCAAATAATTACGGCATAATTGAGCGTTTACTTTTTAATAAGAGATTCAACCCCTGAGCCATTCAAAATACTCTCAGCGGTATGACATTGCAGGGAAAAAATCAACATGCTGGGAATATTTTTTATTGCTTAGGGAGTCACCGAAAAGTTCCGCACGTTCAAAACGACCAGTATAAAAGACGGAAACGCAGAGCACGAGTGTAGTGTTCGGGTTAGTGTGGTGTTCGGTTGTATTGATATTTGTGTGTGTATGTGTATGTGTGTATGTAATGTATGTTCACCTGATGCTTGTAATAAGTGTATGGGTGTCATGTGTGTATAGTAGAGGGTCCTGAAGCACAGTAGTGGCCTGAGAGAAGCAAATTATTTTTTGTAGAACATGAATTGGGCGGTACCTAGCGCCACCTAGCCTAGCTACTTGCAATTACTCTGCTTGACCCCGCCATCTGGTGGCTGGCGATTTAACCTTCTATCACGCTACGTGATAAACAGCAGCTTCGAGTTCGTTCTTTCGAGAGCGGCTTTTGGTTTCGCGGAGTGAGTTTGCCCTTCTCCATGATGTGCGGTTGACGAAGGAATTGTGACTCGAGGAACACCAAAGGTAAGACGCAAAGTGCGCGAAGTAACTAGGTATCGGTTGTCTCCGTTTAACATCGCAGTGCTGTCGACGAGAAGACTGAGTAACTGCTTTCGAAACGCAGGTGTCTGTACCTGTGGGGGGAGTCTGGCTTCGGAAATAAACACAGTTTGCGGAAAGCTCGTGTTACGCTTTTATTTGCTGCTGCTCTCGTCCCGTACAAGAGACGTAGCGTCCTCGTTAAGCCTTATTGGGCTCGATTTTCTCGATTCGGGGCCGCCATATTGAGATGCAAGCAACGGTGGAACTTTGCTCCCCTGCTTCAGGGACGAAGGTTTCTCCCTTTCTAAAGGAACATAGGTTACAAGACCGTTCCTCCCGTAAGGGAGGACTATCCGTACCCTTTTTTCTAAGAGTGCAGCTCCTTTGGTAGGCGCCCGCCTAGCTTCACTATGACGCTCCTGTAACCTATCCCTGCTATCTGCTAAGAGTTCAATGTCGTCTGCGTAGAACATGCTTGGTAAGCCTGTACGACACATCAAGGCCTAAATTGCACTCTTCAAATTTCTTTTCCACTTTACTTAGGTGTATCATAAAAAAAAAAAAAAAACAGGCGATAAGGGACAACCCTGAGTCCAGGCACGTAGCCAGGGGGGAGGCCCATGGGGCCCGCCCCCCCCCCCCCCCGAAACCTTTCATTTTGCGGGAACCTCCTCTCCCCCCTCCCCCTCATACAGTATTTTGTCATGGGCGCCCCCCCCCCCCCCCCCCCCCGAACCAAAATCCCGGCTACGTGCCTCCCTGAGTCATCTTGTTATTTCTGCCAGTTCTGTTATTTCTGCTTCGCATGTTACAAGAATCTTAATATTTTTTTTAATACCTGTTGCAACAGCCTAATCAAATGTACATTTAAATCCTACTCTGAGCTGTACCGAGAGTTTTTTCCTGACTCACATTACCGTACGACCCCTTAATATCTAGAAATGCTAGTCGTAACGGTATTTTCTCATCTGTGCCACCTCTATATATTGAATGATGATGAATAAGACATCATTCAATCTTCTGTCTTTGGAACCCAATTTGTAGCTCACCTAAAGTTTTTTACCGGTTCTTCCGTTATTTGTTTACTACCTGCATCGCTATTCTGTACAGGGCCGAAGTTACTGTTATTGGTCGGTATGATGCTATCATATCCTATTTCCCTTCCTTTTATTTAGTAGCCTCATTCTACTTAGTTTCTAATAATTGGCTACTCTCCCACCATTATTATTTGATCGGCTGTTTGTCTTAGCTTCAGTTTGCTTTTTGTTAAGAGTGCCTTGACTAGTCTCATTCCTATGCCATCCGGGCCTGTCGCCGTTCCTGTATGTATTTTAGTTTCTGCTTTGTCCTATTCCCCCGAGGTGGTCTCGTTAGTGTTCTCGTCTTATGCCGTGTTGCTGTTTGTGTTCTGTCTGGTTCAAGTTCTGCGAACGTTGCCTCGATTGTTTGTCTAATGAATTCCCTTGCCTCCTCGCCCTCTACATTTATCCTCTCGTGTTTGGTCAATAAACTACGGCACCCTTCTGTTTCCTCCCCTTGTGCATTAACGTGCTCCCAGAACCTCTTTGCTGCATTCCTATCATTTGGATTTACCTCCAACGTCCACTGCACTCCAGCTCTACTACTCTTGGTATGGATTAGAGAAGGTGCCTCTCTTTGTCTTTCCTGAAATGTATTCCATCTTGATGCTACTTCAGTGGCTGTGTCCCTTCTTTTCTTCGCCCATCTGTGTTCCTTTGAGGTATCTAGTCGCCCTGCTATGACCGCCTTAGCTTCTGTCCCACCAGCTTTTTGATGTGTGTTTCGTTCTTCTTCATATTTGTTTGATTTTGAACGTCCTTGGTTCACATTAAAAAGTGTTCACTAAATCGTCATATGTCCTATCTCTCTCCAGTTGTTTGGATACTAAGTCTCAATGCGTTCTGATACTTCTTGTTGGCCGTCGTTTAGGGTCAATTTACTTTCTCGTTCAAGAATTTGAAACGCTGGTTCTGCTGCACCAAATTTTAATTTTACTCGCTTATGATCACTTCCTAGGCTCTTCGTACCTTCCTCATCTATCTGCATGTGTCCTAATTTCTTATATAATTTTCTAGATATCCGACTTTAATCATTTGTAGAGTGCGAATTGCTTCTCTCCCACGTTATTATTCCATCGCATTTTACTTGGGCGTTAACAAGCAGTAGATCAAGGGCATCGCAAAATTCTTGTAGCATCCTCGCTTTTTGAATTCGTATATCCGTTGAAGTCTTCTAAGTGCGCATTCATGCCTCTTAAGAAATTTTTTGCCGATTTAAGCCAATTTCTTTAACATTTTTTTAAATACACTTCAAGTGCTGTGCATTTTCCATTTCTGACTGTCTCCGTTTTTGGATGCACAAATTCTATGAGCGTGTCTAAACCTCTAATATTGCCTTTTACCCACATGTGTCCTCTGCAGCTTTCTCTCGCCCTTTTCTAGCCCTGTCTTTTCATGAGCACTCCCAAACTGCCTCTTTCCCGTTCACCTTCACATCGATTGCATTCCACTCGGAAATAACCTGACAAGTACGTAAGGTGGTTCTTTCATATTTCTAAGATGCGTCTCTGCCAATTCATACTTTACAAAATTTTTATCATTTATTTATTCTGCAATTTCGCCCCACTTTGTTTTGTTTGTGCCTCCTGTATCTTTATAAATCCAATATTTATTTGCTTATTTTTTCTTCTGCGAGGCTTCCTCCCACCCTCCATATTTTCATTTCAACTCTCAGCTACCTGAGGGCACTGCCGGCTCATAAAAAAAGCTTTTGCTCTAGATCCCACCCTCCTCCCCACCCGCAACCCCGTCAGTTCCCCATAGTGGATGCCGCCTCGGCTAAGCGAGGGGATCGGACTCTCCTGGTACACCTCCCTGTTCACATTCATGACCGGATATCCGTTCTTAAAGCTTAGTCCCTTGATGGTCCTCTTAGTTTCGTGGACTGCCCACTCTGCTGCTCTTCGTTACTATGTTCCCAACTCTCGACGTTTCACTCTAGCTGCATTTGCCATGTCGGCCTTCGAGCTGCGTGGGTGCAGGTAGAATCCCACAAATTACTCCTTTTGCACCTTTGTTTATTTATATTTGACAATCACTACGAACCATCGGGGGTTTCGATGAAAACAAACTGAAAAAGGATTATATTCGTAACGAGAGTGTTGGTAAAAAGAAGAGGTCATTATGTTTAAAAACAAATGAGGAGCATGTTTACTTTAAAAAGTGCAGAGGACTGCCGAATAACGCCAGTCATGTAACGTCCGGAATGTAACACAAAAGAAAAGTAGAGCGGAAGAATACACTAGGAGAGGGGAAAGCATAAAGGAAAGAAATAGGGCGAAAACTGTGGTTAGTAATTGCACGCACGTCTGCACACACATAATACAAAAAGGCTTGGAGATAGACAAGATACTTTACGCTGGGGTTTGAATGAGTCAGAAGAGATATTATATTAACTGCAGACGAACTTACAGCGTCGATAATTGTACTGCAAGCAGAGTTTTAATGCAGAGGAATTTTTCTATCCTAGCTACACCGTTACATTTTTTGCCACGTGCTCATGAAGGCCCGACTACGTGAGACGCATTTTGCACACCTCGTTCGTGCCAGCGGCACCCCGCGTCGGCGAGCGCGCGTCGCTCAAGGTCACCCCCTACAATAGCAAATTAAAAATTATTACAGGTCAACGGCAGCACGCTAGTATTTCAAATTATTTTCTTCTAAAGCAGCCGTTTTATGAGCTCCAACAAAATTATTTTATCTTCTCTTTGTACATTCTTGATGTAGCAGTTATGTCTTCTTCTGCGTGTTCCCTTATTATAATAATACATTAAAAAAATCCTCTATAAATTGAATAAGACTAAAAGTCGGAATTTTGTAAGGGAGCGCACTGGCCTGTGCACGCCCGAAAATGGACTCCGTGAAGGGGCTGTATGTACTTCATCAATAATGTAATGCGAGATGTGTTTCACAGGGATGGAGGCCCATATAACGTAGAAAAAGTAATACAACTCTAAAAAATACCGAAGGTTTTGTTTTTCGTTTTTATTGTCAGGTGTTGTTGTTTTGATGTTAATCAATGCTTCTTAATTATATCATGTTAAGGTTGATTGTCAGGGAAATATTGTTTTGAGAATTTCCTTTCTCCCATAAATATATCGTAAAATTCAGGCCTGCAAAACTTCGCAATCAATCACTCAAGGTGCCATGTTCGAAAGATTTTTTTAATAAAATACACGTAAAACAAATTATCAACAAATATTTTCTAAAACCACTTACCTGCACTCATTCACTGTTTCTAAAAATCAAGACTTTTTCCTAACATAAATACTTAAATTCCTTACTACCGAACGTGGCCACACAGGCAGTGCGCGTAAATGCGAGCCTCCACCTCTTGATGATCTGCAATGTTTTGACCCAATGTTGATGTTTTTGTTTGTTTGTTTGTTTCGAGAACGAAAACATGTACTGTACTTTTTTATACTAAAGGATGTTTTAGCTAACCTGTGTCACGACTTAAAAGAAGCAAAAGCAAAAAAAGTTGTGTATGCTACCCGTGTCGAACCAACGCAGTTTTGTAAACAATTCATTGAGCATGTTAACATATTTTTGCGATGTGCCAAACTGACTAATTATCTCCCATAAATTAGCTAACTTCCTAAATATTGGTATGTACTCGAATTAACCAATAAAAACTGGTAGGGCGTGTCGAGCTTCTCCGGGCTTTCCTGGGCTCGGGAGTTCGCTTAATTTGGCAGGCGATGCCTCGCCAGTCAGATTTAAAAGCACTCTGATGGTTTTCGTGACGCTCTTTCGTGACGTTCCGTTCAGTTTATAAAAACCAGCAATACGGCGCATGCTGCGTTAAGATACAACACATCTATACTTCTTTTTTTTTTTTTTTAAGCCGCGGCTCATCAAAGTTTGGTCAATACTCATTTTTCCTTAGAATACAGGATATCTGTTCTAGTTGGCATGGCTTCATCCTGAAACAGTGCAAAGGTTACACGGACGAAGGAAAAAAGTGGACGGTACAAGCGCCAACTAACTGAATGTTAATTCTTGATAAACAGCGAAAAAACATTAAAAAACACACCACTCTTTAGTCATGATGGAGTGGCGTATGTGCATCACAGAATTGGATGCTATCAGTATGGTGCCTGGATCGCGTCTTCGACTGGTGTGTTTAGCGTCCTATGCTGCCCATACATCAAAAGTGGTCCCCTAGTGGCAACAAATGACGTCACACAAGTCGGAGTGTCACGCTGTTGCCTATCGCGATCCTGGCGGTTGGTCGTAGAAATGCTGGCGAAAAGCACGAGTGAACGCGAGTGTCGCTGTCGTCACGGCGGGCGTCCCAACTTCCGGCTGCCCTAGCTTCCGTGAACTGTCACAGTGGTGAGCGTCCTGCAGCAGAACTTGCGTCTGCCATATATACCACAACTGTTGGGACTCCGCCAGGGTCGTGACCGGCGACAGCATAACACTTTTATGACGTCATCAGGCGGAAATCGAGGGACCACTTTTTGGGTCGCGGTGAACACACCAGGCGGAGACGCGTTCCAGGCACCATACATCAGTTATACAATCTCGTAAGGGATCTCCCTCAGTCTAAAAATTCGACCTCACTGCCTATCAAAGCCAAGGAGGCCTGACTCACGCAGGTTGTTTTCTTCTTTTTTTAATCTGTGAGCCTCCACAAGCTCCACAAGCTCGCGAGATTGTGGTGGCTCACAGAGCAAAAAACAAGGGCACAACCTGCGTGAGTCAGGCTTCCTTGGGTTTGATAGACAATGATGTAGAATTTTTAGATCGGAGAAGATCGGCTATGGAATTATATTACTGATAACACCGAATTCTGTGATGCGCAGGCACCATTCTATTATAATTAGAGAGTCGCGTGTTTTTAAGTTCTTTTCGCGGTTTACCAAGAATGTGCACCTCAGGCGTTAGTCAGCGCCTGTACCGTCCAATTCTTTTCTATGTTCGTGTAACATTCGTGCTTTTTCGAGATGAACTTATTTACCACTTTAACAAAGCAATTTATTTTGTCGACAGTTTAGGAATGGTACTTTATAAAACTTCATATTAAGAAAGCGAAACAAATTGAAATATTTTATTCATAGAGCAGTTTCAATGCTTCTGAAGTTAATGTCATTAAAAAACCAACGCTCCCGTAACAAACTACCTTTTTTGTAAGAAAACGGAAACTCTTAATTCACCTAAAACTCGTAGGTTTTGTTTTGTTTTTCTAGGTTTTCTTATCCCCGAAGACTATTCTTCTAGTACGAAACGAAGATAGGTAAAAGTAAACGAAGTTTTTCAAGGCAAACACCTTAAGATAAATTAACGAGAAAGTACCAATATAAAGTAGAACGTCATCACGTGGGATTTCGGGGGCTTCCTTTGTTCAACAGAATCATATATCAAGCCCATTAGCAGGACCAAGGCCGAAATCAAAACTGAAGTAGTTTTTGCGCCTTAGGACTGTCATTTGTTGCACGATCGTTGTATTTAGGCTGCTGCGTAACTATATCTTAAGTTCCTTATGGAATCTGCATCAAGAATAATTATATGTAATCAATATACATATCTAATAAATACCTGCTTATATTAAAAGTATAGTATTTTAATTTAAGTATGGAAACATGTATGAGCGCCGAAACTTATTTGGTGAATTTTCACCTATATATTGAATATATTTTCTTAACGTTAAGTGTACATTTTCTATGGCATTGATCTGGAGCATGGTGAATTTGGTCAAAATTTAATTTAATTTTCGCAACGGTAGGTTACTTCGAATCTCTTAATTGCCCACCAATCAAGCAACGGATATCAACATGACAAAATAATAGGTTATTGTCAACATAGTTGCTTCCCTGTTTATAATGAAATATGATCTAAAAATTTTTAAAATTTCCAAATTAAGGTTGCATCTTTTTTGTACTTTCATTAAACAAGGAAAGTGCGTATTTGAGCGGGAATGTGCTGCGCTCATTCACAAACTTGTACTTTGCATGACTTGTCATTCTTAAGGAAAAGAGACTTACAAAGATCCAGGTAAGGATTCTAGTGGTTAACAAAAAGCAACCCAGAGGGTACCCTGGATGTGCTTCATTTTTAACGACCTAACAAGGCTCCACAGTTGCCACAGTCACATTTCTTCAAACCGCTGACACATTCCAACCAACATTTCATCGCATGGTGAGTGGGCGACACGTTATGATGCGCCACAGCGATCGACATGACATTCAACACTGATGAGGTTCACTCGAGGAGCGGCTGATGCTCAAACTGCCAAAACTACAGATAGGTAACATCCGGCTCTCCACTTCTCTAAGTTGAGGGACAAGAGAGACTTCAGAGCTGTAAGCAACGTTTAGTGGGTCTTTGGTCCCGTGTGTCGTCCAGTGTGTGAACAATGCAATAGCCTGACTACGCCTGTCTAAAGACAATGACAGGCACCGCGTGAATGTACTCGAGCGTGGAGATAAAGACCTAAGTGGGTTATTTGGCTAATCGTCGGTAGAAAGTGGTTTGCAGACGTGTCGAGATTTCTTTGCCGTTAGAAATAACGGGAATAAAGCAGCTCCTACATTTTTTTCGTTCCTATCTAGACCCACCCTGACACAATTTGCACAGTATTTTTTTTAAGGAGTACATGTTGTGTTAGGTGCCACCAAGGGGCATCCCCCAGATTGTTCAGCCTCGTTGCCGTGCGCTTCGTGACTAAAGTCACGTAGAGCAGGAGGCTGGAGATGAGAGGCTCGTATACGGCGCAAGCGTTTTTCAGGCACTAATTAATTCTGTAGAGATCCCTTTCTTGAACAAGATTAAGGGGAAGAGGGGGGGGGGGGGGGTGTTCACCGATCGGAACGTCAAAAGGAGCTGTTCAGTTTTTTCGCCTCGCTCATGTGGCTTCTTGTACGATTTAAACATTTGTGGTCATTTACCTGCAAAAAATGCCCGTGAGTTCACTATCCCACAGAGCGCTCAGAGAGACAAACGCAGCCTTCTGGAAAGGAAGGCAGCAATTATTATGCATTCGATCATGCATGAAAAAATATTTGAGGCTACAATCCTACAAAGGCGGCGTGCTCATATTGTGCGCATGGTCAATAATACACACAAATATCCGAGGTACCTGCAACCAGAACTGCACTCTGTGGCATGTTGTAAGAAGAGGAAAGTGAAGAGGGAACAAAGGACATAAACAACTGGGGCTATACTCGCGGTCAGCTTTCTGTGGCAGTGCAATCAATGCTAGGCGAGAGGGTGCACCAACTCAAAACGGGAAAGGGCAAGGCCTGTACATGCGCTTTCCTCCTCTCTTCGGATCGCCACAGAAAGCTGACTCCAACCATAGTGAGGAGCGGGCAGCTCAGATCGCTTCCTGCCACTGGCAAAGTAGGTTGCTGTTTCTTTGCTTCAACAACTGGCGCCCAAGCCATATTGGGAGTCTAAACAAATACTGTTTCACAGTGCTCTCGGAAGGCAAATAGTAAGTCCGATCTGAATCCGTTTAACAAGCATGGCTAGCGTTATCACACCCCAACAAACATGCAAATCCAGCCGAAAAGAAAAAAAAAAAAAAAGAACACGAGGCTTTGAGGCTGGATCGGAATTGGCACTGGATATCGATCGCCTTTCTCGATGGCAGAACTTATTAAGGTCAAACAAGCGACTGGCCGCGTTCTGAGCTAAGCGCAGTAGCTCCCTTCCTTGGAATAGCAGACACCGCTCCTACGTTCACGTACTGCCCGGTGACCCGGCGTTTTCCGACTAGGGGATAAGCACTGGAGTGGTGTGTACACCATTCCAATACTTACAAGTCCTCAGCCCAGCGTGCGATCTCATCAGTCAAGAACGCGCATATTCGTCGCTTCGCAAAGCGAGCAATTCCCGCGTCATACGCACGAACACCGAAAATAAAACCGGCCAGGAGTTCTTTTTTTTTTTTTCTGGAAAGGTCTGTACGCCTGCGAATATATGGGAGTGTACGTTTGGTTGGAGTTTTTGTAGTTGGTGACAGGAAACTAGTAGATGCTTCGCTTCGAGAGCTTCAGCGTACGCGCACCCGAGGCCAGGCGCAGGGCAGCGAGCGCGTATACGCCTTTCCGAAAAATACCAGGAGATCTCGCGGCGACGGGAATTATGGGGCTGTTTCGATGTACGCTTCTGCCGAGCCAAACGCTTCGAACGCACAGAAAATAAAACGAACACAAAAGAGGTCATCGCATACCCTTTTCTGCTTTCCTTCTGCCTCCTCTGTGTTTTGAGGTGACAAAATTTTAATTAAGCTAACGTCAGCGTCGTTTTCAAATCCTGGATGATGCGACCAGCTGACGGTGAGGGAATCGCACTTTTCAGGAAAGGTATATCGGAGATGTCACTTTTACTGCGTTCTTAACCTGTTAGCGACTGTAGGTGCTCCCTCCCTCCACGCAGCAGGTGACAGGTGGCTGCTGAACTCCCTTGATACCTTCTTTTACAAGCAACAAGAACCAACGCGCATCAGGGAGGAATTTTTTTATTTGACCTAATGGCGTCTTTTCGTTCATCAACCTAAAACTTGCCCCGTCACCCAGTTGGCGCAGCAAAGAATGCAATGGCGTCGGAAAACGGGAAAGGGCAAGGGGAGCGACCGCTTTCCCATTTTTAGATATTTTAAAAATTTACCGCAAACAGTACGGGAAGGGGGCAGGAAATCGCTTATGCCCCCCCCCCCCCCCCCCCCCCCCTCTTCCTTCCAAATAGTTCCGACGCCTCTGAAAGGATGAGTCCATTTGTAAAAAAAACACGAAGTGAGCATTTTCTTCCGGAACTTCAGTGACTGCACGTAAAACTCCATGTCGCTCTACAGAAAAACCTCTACAAAAAAACAGGCATGTGTGTGCGGTGTGACGTAGAGAGTCGTTCACATATGGATAACTGGGTGCTCTCCTTACACCATAAAGCATAAAGTTGAGGATATGCCATACGCACGCTGCTATGTCTGAGAAGCGCGCCTGTATTCTAGAACAGCCAAAAGATATCTTTCTCAGTTACAGATTTAGCTCAATATTATACATTTTCTTCTGCCTGTCTCTTTTCTTCTTTTTTTTTTTTTTGTGACACTAGAAGTGTGCTTTATGGCTCAGAAGGGCATGGAGAACCAGAGTATGTTGAAAAGAAGAGGGCAGGCAAATCGGACTAATGCAAGGATAATTATTTGCTATTCTTTTTTAATCATCTGAAGGATTGTGAACAATCATTTTCACAGTCCTATTCAGCAAGTCAGCATATTTTTGCACTTTGGTAGGCTGGTTAAGTAACAAAACTTAATTAGCTGTTTTTTAATTATCGTTTGTTTTCCAATTATCAGACCCGGAATCGAAATCGGAGAATCCTGAGAGCAGCGGCTGGTATCGGAAATTTTCTATTTCGTATATTAGGCGATATCGACGGCGGATGTCCTTACCACTACAACTACATCACTGCAATTAAGGGAGGGGAGTGGAGAGAAAGAGTTCATACCTGCAATCGCCGGTATGAACCCCTGGCAATTAGCCTGTGCGAATGAAGACCTCTGGCAATTGAGTTAAGTTTGGAATTTATATATGGAAAATTAAAAGCGCTATAAACACGAAGGACTAGTAGTAGAAGAAGGTACACCACAGGGCGCTCGTAAATACAGCAGCGCAGACATTTAAGCACGACGTGATCGTTTTCCCCACGGTTGGAGGGGGAATCTTTAAAAACATCGAGTATAATTTTCTGGGGTTCTTTCAGACCGCTGCTCCTATTGTTCCGACACGTGTAAGACAAATGCCTCATCTCTCCCAAGCTTGTCTGACACGCCTCTTTTGCTGACCCTGAGAAACGTGTCGTCTATTCGGGTGATCGTCCCCTGCTGCTCTCCCCCTCCCACAACCGCATCCCGAAATCAGGTGGTCTCGCTTGAACGTACTTAAAGAGGCCCCACCGGCTTGCAGGCGTTAAAGACACGAGTCGTCGTAGAAGCGACGCAACCCCCCTCAAAGCAAACCGGCGCACGTACACCGGGTTTGTCGTCAGTGTCCGAGAAGTGGGATCGGTAGCGCGGCACCGGAATGGATCCGCAGGTGACTTCGAACCTTAATTGGCCACTGGTAAAGCTGCTGGCCCCGTGGATTTTGGGTTCGATAGTGTGCGTCTACGTGACCGCCCCCGTCCTTGACTGGTTCAGGATGTGGAAGACACTGAGGCCCATGCCCGGCCCTTGGAACCTTCCGCCCTTCGGGTTTTTGTTTGTACTCATAAAAGATAGCTTCAAAAAGGAGGTAGAGCATAAGGAAGCCACCGCAAGTAAGTGATTTATAATGTTGTTTTTTTTTGTGGGTCCGCTTTGCAGGGACAGCGGCTAGTACCCTAACGTGGCAAAATTCGGCGGTGTCCGTATTCGCGACTCCAACTAACTATAGGTGGCGCTACTCATTTTCCAAGATGGCGGTTATAGTGAGGGTCGGAGATACGTGCCGCTGTTGAGCCTGTCTAGTGTACTGGCTTCACTGAGTGACAGAAATTATTTCTGGTAATACGAGGAAGCTAGGGTGTTAGGAGCGCAGGTCACCTCTTTACCCTGAAAACAAGAACGGTGTTTAGCGTAAAATTAACGCAAGAATGCGCGTTTTAATTCTGGAGCGAAATCGAAACTAAGCTCTATTTTGGATTTAATTTCTCGGTATAGGGCTTAATTTTGGGATTCTTTCATAACTCAAGATGTGTCTCACATCGTAATTATTTAGTTAGAGAAGTTGTTCGCGAAAACTTTATTTTGTGACATACATTTTGATCCAGGCTATTTGTAGTTGTTGAAGCAATCATTGCTTATATGTGTGCGTCCTCGCTGCCTTTTCTCGCTCAGATAATTGTCATGGGAAATAATGAACTGTAGGCCCTTTTAATGGCTTTTGGGTATTTATATGATTAATTGGTATAACATTCTTTCCAGCAGATTAATAATATAGTTCAAATTTTTACAATATATCTACAAAACGTATGAATTAATAAACGAACAATCCATAGACGGAGTCCGAGTCAGACAGCTGAAGTTTTTTTATAGCAACGCGGTCACGCATAGGACTTTATATTCCATCCAGTGTTTGACTGTTTGTCTATCTTGATAACGATGTCAGAGTTTTTCATATGCTAAATAGAAAACGAACTGAAACCTTTCTGTAAATACTATTTCGGTTAAACTGTGTTTTGTTGTGATCGAAGCGTTAATTGGGGGCATGCATTGCCGCGATTTGTATTAATAATATTAATAATATTAAAATTCAGATATTTTAATACGTAATTTTTTAAGCTATAATATAATTTGTTGCTTATGATCTAATTTGAAACGCGCGAACAAATATGACAATCAAAAGTGTGCTAAGTATCATCACTGGTGTCAATTGAAGCAACTTTAATTACCAAGTATTAAAATAAAAACAGTTAAAAATAAATGAAAACATTCTAGCTAATGTGAGAAATTCATGTAAAATTACATTTTTGTGGGTAATGTATATTTTGCTATCAACGTCGCGACTTTTAACGATCGGCAAAACGCCTTAAGTCGCCGCCAATGTCGTTCCTAACCAAATGCCCAGAAATAAAAAAAATAAAAAACTTTTTGTAATTACCAATTTTTTCATAACATTTAGTTACTTTCATTTTTACACTCCGTCGTTTTGCCAATCTCAGCCTTTCAAGTTCAAAGGAACGCCTATCTGCTTGTACGTCTGCTCACTGCAGCACGTTGCGTTGGCGTTGGAAGCCGGTGAAACAGTAGTGAGTTTTAGTATTGCGTACACGAGCGAACGCAAGCGCTGTGTGTTTGCGTTAGCTTTGCGTGCTCCGCGCTGCGCGTGCGTGGAGCCCAAAATTGCGGTCTTGGATGGCGCATGGCGATGAGGCGCACGCACAACGTGTCGCTCGCAACTCTAACGCAAACGCACACCGCTTGCGTTTGCTTCAATGTGCAATACTGAAACTTTCCAGTAAGGTACAATCCCATACCGGCTGTAGCACTACGTTGGGACAGTGAAGAGTGTTGTTTGCATTGGGAAATGACATTTCGCGAGCCAGGATCGCGAGCAGTTCCGCCGTGCCCGCTGAGCAGGAGAATCGGGGGACCCTCTCTAGAGCGCTTCCTGTTTCCGCCGCGGGAGGGCGAGCGTCGAGCTGGAGACGCGAATGCACAATAACTCACGTCATCACAGGGTGACTACCGCCGCCGCTTCGGGGTTCCGGATGGCTCTCCGGCGTGTCTAGAGAATCTCAACTATTATACTAAATCAGAGCTTCTAAAACAAATATGTTAAAGCACATGTCTAAAAGCAGGTCTCCTAATGAAAATCTTTCAACAACGCGACAGCCGCCGTTGTCAATTAGAGCACACCTTGTGGGGTCATTTGCAATTTTTGTTTGTTGTGCTTACTTAACCTAACATGTTGTCACACATCAATTCCAATGACAACCAGGGGCAATAATAATATTTCTCCTAGTTTTTTATTGCATCATTTTTATTGGAACTAATTAACCGATTACCTCTAATTGGTTTTTTTTTACATTAAGGTAACAAAAGACAAGTATATTCTTAGAAAAGGTTTCAGAATTTTCTGATCCTTGATTTTGATTCAAGTGTTCAATATAAAAACTGAAAACACTAAAAATCAACACTTTTTTTATAAAATAAAATTCCTATTTTTTTCATTCTCATAAAAAAAAGATATTTGTATTAATTGTGCGAAACGTACTTGACTAACATTTTCCGTACTGAACCCATCGGACGCCGTCGGCTGATTCATTATTTACGGTCTTTGCGTTCAATCGAGCACATGCAGGGAACCTGCCGATCCAAAATTGATTTCTATCAAATTTAAACCAATATCATATGCGACGACAAAATTTCATTAAGTTTTGACATTAAAACTGCTATAGAATCTTACATTTCACTAATTATCGCACCGCAACATGTCTATTTTTAAACAACTTTATGTTTTAAAGGTTGCTTTTTGTCTCCGTCGTGTTATTTTAAGATGTTGCGCTACTGACGCGTAAACGTTGCGGAGTCTAGAGTCGGTCAATGATATTCAAGAAAATGTTTTAAGTTTTAAGCTAATTATGTCATATCCGCCACATTATAGAGTTCGGTCGTGACGCAAAATATTCGGGTGCTGGGCAAAAACGAGTGCCGCTGGGTCTCAAAGCCGGATTTCAAGGAGCAAGCTCGCCCTGTTTCTTGTATGGTCGAAATTGAGCATAAATTATGCTTCTCCCAACAGAAAATTGAAAGCGACCATAACCACCGACAGCTCATTAAGAGGCGCCAGGCCTGCCTTGTTACGTTCATGCTGCTTGCTTCTTGATTGGTCCTTAGGTGTTTTCATCGCATAACACCGCAATTTGATTGGCTGCGTAGTGATAATTAAATGCTCGCCACGACCTGGAAGGATAGTGGGCTAACCTCAATGCTAGCTGCCTCGAGGTCTACCCACTATCCTCCCAACTGGAGCCAATCACAGTTCGGCGTTCGGACGCCACCGCAACCTCGGCGCAAAAAGCAGACGAACTTGCGCTCCGTATAGGTTGAGTTTAAAAAATCTAAAATTTGTTATATCCAATATAAAGAAAGGTGATCGCGAAGAACTACATATTTCTTCTTGAAACTTGAATTATTGTCCGTTATTTTCTTACGTATCAGTGTGATGAGAACACCTTAAAAATCGATTTGTACCAATCAAGGTGCGTGTGTAGATTCTCATATTCTGTGTTGAGTTTTCTTGTTTTTGTTTCATTTGCTAGAAATATTCAGCCTGATATGTGATACTTGCAAAAAGTACACGGACAAAACCTTCAAGGTGTACATCGGCCTCACTCCCGTGGTGGTGATTCATACTCCAGATGCGGCCGAGGTATGGACGTGAATTCACTCTTATATCGTGAAAACTTCTCTTAAATATCAAAGTGCCAGCGCAGCCACGCTGGTTCACGATGCAACTGGAAACAGCGTACAACTAACAAAGACGTGGAAGGTGCAGACGGAACAAGCGCTGGGGTGTAACTGATTATTTGGTGCAAAGAGAAATGAGCCGAAATTGCTGCAGCCGCCACGCTGATTCTCGAACTAAATGCGTAAGCGTTTCGCATAGCGGTTATGTATAACAAAACATGGTGAATGCAACCTCTCAGCACTTTTCCGCGGGGGTGAACATCCTCCAAACTTCCATTTCTCCCCGGTGCAAGCAGATCAGGTCACACAGCGTGAGCATGAGGGGCGGCGGCCGCACAGGATTAGCTGGTGTTAGAGATCGACGGCGTGACGTCACAACTATAGCCACGGAGGGGCAGTGGTGGACTACGGGGCTATAGCGTTCTTGGGCCGCCGTCGGAACGCTGCGAGTTGGCGTGTACGGGTGGCCCAAGGTGGGTTAATAATATTTTGTAATGAGCCAACCTCAGACTGTCGCCGCGAAGTGGCGTGAACGGAGGGGCCGGGGTGCGTTAACACGCGCTCCAGTGATACACACGCCGTCCCCCACTGTGCGACGCCGAAATCAGCGAGGGGGACGTCACTGGCGATTGTCGGTCGCTAGGTGTTACGTCACGACATCGCTTTCTATAACCAGCCAATCCAGTGCTGCCTCTGTTGCTATGCGTCCTATCGCCAAGCCTCTCAAAATATGCACCCCGCCGCCATTTGATGGTGCTTGCAGGTGTTTCTTAGCCAGTTTCCACAGCCAGTGGGGCTGTGGCGCCTTCCCGTGGCGACGTTACGAACTTTATGTATGTGCGCTCCAAACCAGTCCAAGGTCAGCAGATGTATCAGGGCTCTAATGCAAACGCATTAAAAAAAACTTTGCAAAACTAAGTTACTTTTCCACTGGGTTACGGAGCAGTGCCAATATTCATTTCAGCATGACCATAACTGAGTCGCTGAAACCGGTAGACAGAGAGCCCGTAATATTGTTCACCAGAGTTTTTTCGCCCCTATGCACTATGTCTAAGGGCTATTCGAACCTGAAAATTCCCTCGGAGAGCGTTTGCATTACAACCTAGATTATCCCCTTGGCTTTGCTATCCTTCAAATAATTCAATACCAGCATTTCCGATCTGTAAAAGTCTATGATTAGCAGGTGAACGAAAAGCGTGGTAGAGATGCTGGCGACTTTAATTTTATTTCACACACAAAGTACATTGAAAATTCGCACGGACACTGATTCCAAAGCTAATTCCTAGAAAAAAAACGATCAAAGTGAAGCAAGAATATTAGGATTTAAAGCGGTCCGGATCTTGTTGAAACCCTCGTGAGCACATTTTTGTGCAACATGCTCCCATATGCCTGCAGTCTTCGGGAATTTATAAGCAGGGTGTTCAATTTTTAATTAAAATAGATTTTTAGGAAAATTAAGTGAGAGCTAGACGAGAGCATCTTTACCACGAATTATCAGGCTCAGCGGACATTAAATAAGGGGATAATTTTCAGGGTAGGTTGAATATTTAACTGAAATCTGTTCATTCGCTTTCTAGTTATTGGCTTTTTGAGGGTTATAATGTCGCAATTGCAGTATTCACGGCAAGTTCAATTGGAGGCCAGACCAATTTAAATTATTTGCAAAAGGTAAGGGTTTCTTATATATTAGTTTCGCGTTTTGCGTTTTTTTCGTTCGATTTAAAAGAAAATAGAGTGCCGCAAGCGCTGCCTGCTATGGCGCGTAAAGGAGTGACTTCGTTGCTTAAGTCTGGTTGTCACTTCTGTCGTTGGCGCACCAACCAAGGTAACGCTGCTGAGATAGTGACGACGTGATTGAAACAAGTACGTAACTCTTCGGTGTCATTGTAAGGCATTCGTTTTGAGTACAATATATTTTAATCGGGTCGCGAAGAATCGCGAAAATTGGTCAGTTCCTAACTTTAAAACTATTGCTTTTCGCAGTTTTATTGGTCTGGCCTCTAATAGTAATTGTCGTCAATTGTACAATTCCAAGATGAGGCCTGAAACCAATAATTTAAAAGTTAATAAGAGATGTTTAAATATTTAGGCATTTCGTCAGGACGACAATGCTCCCATCTAATTGCAGAAGGGTTTGGATTTGGGCTAGTTGGTTCAACATGTTTAGGGGTTGAAAGCGCTAAAAACGACGGACGAGTAGGAGAGACACACACCACAGAGCGCTCTGTGGTGTGTGTCTCTCTTACTCGTTCGTCGTTTTTAGCGCTTTTAACCCCTAAACATCCCATCTAATGTTCTCCGAGCTGGTGAAGATGGCGCGCTAACATTTAACCTAATTTTTATCTGTTCGAATTGCAATTAAACGCCCTGTAGATACGTTACGAGTTACAACACGAAGGGAGGTGTGCCATGCATTACTACCTGACAGATTGCTTGTGGTTGGGAAAGATCACTGGGCCGAAATATTTTGCGTATTTTTTTTTGTCAATGAAATAAAACGAAAGAAAAACGGTTCTTCACAATATTAGATACTTTTTATGGGGGAGGGCTTTACATCTCTAGTCGTATCTTAATCGGTTTCAAAACTTACCCACTTCATGCGATCCGCAGAATGTGTTCCTAGGATATATAAATCATAAAAAAACCTAACTTCAGTACTGGCGCCCTTTGCCGTTACTATCATATGTCTGGAGATCTGATTAAAAAAAATACAAAAAGAAAAAGTACAAAACATAAAAGGCAGTAGAAAAAAAATGGAGGAGGATTACCGCTCCCAAGCGAAATTTACAGCAGCAAAGGGGGTAAAGAAATACAGAATGCTACGCTAACAATTTATTATAAGGATGTTCTCACTGAGTATCTACGGCTTTGGAGGAAATGCTGCCAGATCGGCCATTCCCCACGCATTTGGCCGAACAAAGCAAAAACAGGCATGTTTCTTTTTTTTCCAGACGCTACTTACAAGTAACACCAACCAGAAGAGGCCGTTCATGTACAACTTCATTGATTCCTGGGTGGGACAATTCAACATTCTAGTTTCGTAAGTACTAGCTTATAAATGGACAAACTTTGGTCAGTGGTGATATCCCGAAACTGAACTGATAGAAACGGCGCACCTATGCAGAGGACTCGATGGAATAAACGCCTATTCATGAGGCTTGCAGTCACTCTTCGACGTGGCAAATGATGCGAGACTCGTAACGTACAACAGCGGCCGGGAGAATCAGAGGTGTTTTTCTCTGGCCACCCTGGTATGCTGCCTGGAATGACCACACAGGAGCAGAGAAGAGTTCAGGGGAAGTTGCATTGGAATATATTAGATAGACAATCGAACAGGCTGTCCTCTGCTTGAGCAGAGGCGGAGCGTTCCATCAGGTACAGCGACAGGCCCGACCGACATACCCATGTGACTCATAAAGGCCCTATGAAAAACAAGCGAGTTCAAGTTACGGCGTGTGACTAACAAACTAATTATGGGAGTAGAGGTGTCCAACTATTTGAAACTAAGTAAAATGAGACTAATATGGAAAGGCAGAGGAAACAAAGAAATATTAAGTCACATAGCCCGATAACGGTCACTTCAGTTCTATACAAATTAGGTATGCAGATAATAAAGCGAAAAATAGAGGAATGGTCAGAAGATTGCAAGTAATAAGTGAGCTCCGAAATGGATTCCTAAGAAGGCTGAAAAATAACTTATTTGTCATCACTTAATGTATAAAAATATATATTAAAAACCAAACTTCTTTATGGTTAGCTTATTTGGACGTCAATAGAGTGTACGATAATGTGAGCGAGAAAAAATACTGGGGTCAGCTAAAGGAGTATAATTTAGATGCAAATTTGGTTAGGCTTCTTCAGCAGGAGTACACAGACTATAAGGTAGTTATAACATTGAAAGGAGAAACTACACAACCAGCAGCAATAAAAAGAGGGCTCAGCAAGGCTGTCCATTGTCACCTCTGCTCTTCATAATATATCTCAGTGAAATAGAAAATAAAGTAGTGCAAAGCAGCTTAGGTTTTGATGTGAATTATATGGACGAAGGGAGAAATGTAATAGAACTAATTCCAGGACTAATGTATCTAGACGACATAGTAGTCATACCAGATAACCGCGACACATCACAGGAACTACCCGGAATATGTGTAGAGGAAGGGGACTGTTTGGGCCTAAGTTTTAGTAGTGACAAGTCTCGAGTAATGGTCTACAACGACGAAAAGTGGAAGTGCCTGAATATACAAGACAGTAAAATAGACTTAGGTAAGAATGAAAACATATCTGGGTATATAGCTTAATGAGGAAAGGAGGAATATGGAGAAATTAGAATCAAAAAAGGGAAAAGAAATGCGTCCATAAGCTCAAGGCAGTCCGGACCTATAATAGAAATAAAGTGGTCAGGGGTATATGGAAATGAGTGATTATGCCGGGAATGTTTTTAGGCAATGGGGTAATGTGCATAAAATCAG
The DNA here is from genome assembly GCF_016920785.2 of Ixodes scapularis. Taxonomy (NCBI): domain Eukaryota; kingdom Metazoa; phylum Arthropoda; class Arachnida; order Ixodida; family Ixodidae; genus Ixodes; species Ixodes scapularis. The sequence continues at coordinate 150,725,908 of NW_024609857.1, forward strand.
CAGTTCAATCAGGATTAGAAATTCGACAGAGAAGCGATGGCAGATTGGCACTGGGACCACATGGAAGGACACGAAATAAAGGAGTATGGCGGAGCGGGACATGGAGTGGTCCTTTTTTGAGAGCAGAGAGGTAACTAGTAAGTTAAAATTTGAACAAAGTTTAACCGAATGGATGATACGCAGTAGAAACGGAAGATATTCGAGTATTTATATATGAAAAGTTTAAACACAAAAAAAAAAAACCGAACTCAAAAGCTTACATCGAAATACTTGCACACTGGTGATGGAGCTAAGCAGACTACTTTGGTGGAAAAGGGAGTGATAGATGCAGAAATAAAATGTGGTAGGGAAGAAGGCAGAAAAAGCAGCTTTAACAATGTAAAGGTTGCAAAAACAAAACATAAGAAAGGAAAATGTGGTTTACCATTGTTCTTTACTGTTCGAGGAGAAAACGGGAGTTTCCAGGACAAGGACGTAAGGGCTAAATTTCAGGAGACCGATACATTATGTACCGCACGTCATAATGGAAGCTGAGGGGGTAACGGATTCGGTCGGGGCCCCGGGTTTTGCTGCGAAGATAGAGGGACAGAAGAGAAAAGGATTCCAATTACAAAGAGGCGATCAGAAGATTGGTGGAAAGTATCTAAAAAAAACTGAATGGTGCAAACTAACAAGCACTGCTGAGGACATGCGGGACAGAGGAAAATTGAGACTCCCTCCCGCGTGGCTCCGTCCCAAAATCTCAACCCTGTCTCCCAGTGGGTCCCGCGTTGGGGTAACGCCCACTTGGTTTTGAGCAGAGGAAAATTGGAGACACCCTCGCTGGGGGCCGGAAGCAGGGAGTGATGTTTTTAGTTGTTTTGCCCGATCCCCCAAAGGTCATCCTGCTGATATCCCACATTGCTTGGTGACATTTAGGGGGAGAAAATTCGCTTAGAAGGGCGAGAGGATGTTTGTCTTCCTAGACTTAGGCAAGGTGGCGCAAGCTACCACCCGTTACGAAAGGCACAGCCATTAACATCTATCCATCGATCCATCCACGCGTCTCCGACTGGTGTGTTCACCGCGCCCTAAAAAGGGGTCCCTCGATTTCTGCCTGATGACGTCATCGAAGTTTCATGTTGTCGCCGGTCGCGATCCTGGCGGTTTCACAGCAGCAGTGGTGGATATAGCAGACGCTTGTTCTGCTGCAGGCCGCTTTCCAGACAGTCTATGAAAGAAGCTTTCATGGTCTGTCAAACTGTACAGCAGCCAGAATTCGAGACTTCAAGCAGACAGCGACACTCGCGCTCACTCGTTCCTCTTGCCGGGACTTCTAGCACCAACCGCCAGGATCGCGACGTCCGATAGCATGACACGCCGGCTCCTGCGACGACATTTGTTGCCACTTCGTGACCACTTTCAATGTGTGAGCGGGATAGGACGCGAAACACGCAAGTGAGAGACGCGTTCCAGGCATCTTAAAGCAGTGGCATTGAGGTTGGCGGGGTTATCCAACCTGGATCATTGAAGATCCTTAGCGGCCTTAAGTAGGAGGAAAATATCACAACATAAATTATTCAAAATTAAATTATTGCAAGCTCGGATTCTAGGTCAAAGCTTCATCATTCTGTCAGCGAATATAGTCAGCTCTTTGAATAGGCTAGACTAAACGAGTTTTGAAATGAAAACAGACAGGCAAGCTGGATTATCGTGTTATCTCGCGCTTTGTATTGCCCCTGACCTCTGAATTTACAGGACTGACGAGGTGTGGCGCTTCAAGAGGAAGCTGATGACTCCTGCCTTTCATTTTCGCGTGCTAAAGAACTACATGCGCATCTTCAACGAGCATGGCGATGGTCTGCTTAAGAACATCTGCGCAGCGATCGACAAAGCGCCCGAAGATCCTGTCCGGCTCTTCGAGACCACCCAGAAATGCGCCATGGACATCATCGGAGGTGGGCGTAAAGTTATAAGGAATATTCACTGGGCGCCATATTTGTGGGTGCTGTCTAGAGCGCATGCTCAGATTGAGCCCACATTAATAGGCTGCTAAGGCCGGCAATCTTGAAGGTCCGGAATGCACGTTACAAAAGAACTGTGGAAGCTCGACATCAGCACGCGCTCAGCAGTCGCGCACACAGCTATGGCCGCCAGTGAATACTTTCTATAATGTCCGAGCCCAACCCACTAGAGCGACGAACAGAAACAACCGACATAAACAAGCGTGAAATAGGTGCAGCGTGAACACGAAGATGCTGTAAGGATCAGAGCGTATGTTTTCCTTAATTGGTATTGTTTTGTCTTCCACCGCTTGCTAGCATTGCCGAGAGGGTCACTTCTTCGAGGGGAGGGGGTGCTGGCGGTGCGCGAGAGCGAGCAAATGGCCCCTCCGCGAGCGCGCGCGGCGCCGCCGCGCGGAAGGAATGTGTCCCCTTGGGGGACGTAGGCGGACCCCCGGAGGAGCGGGGTCTGGGGGGTTGGAGCGGGAGAGGTCCCGGAGTCGGTCGCGGACGTGTGTCGTCCGCAGGTCCTTTGTTCTTTGTTAATATATGGATAGTTAAAAAGCATCAAATCGTCGTCGCTGCCACTGCCTCGCCATCGAAGTCACCAGCCGCGACCGGGGAGAGGATCTTCGACAGCTGACGTCTCTCCCCACCACAACAAGAACTTTCCTGATGCCTTTGGTAGGCTCGCTGTCTCTCGGTGCACGTGAAATAAGCACGAACGATTGAAAGCCTGCCAAAGGTGCCTTCGCGTGCACCGTGCTCGTGCTTGAGTCTTGTCTGCGTCGGTTGTTTCTGTTTGCCGTTCTAGATGGCATTACAGAGGAAGCGAGGTTAAAGACTGCGAATAGACTGATCTCACTGAGCGTTTCACGCATGCGTGGCGCCGCCATAACTGTACTTCATAGGAAACAGGCGCCGGTTCACGAGACAGCTCGTGCTGTTTCGTGCACCGCTCGTGCAGAAAGTCTACAGTTCTTCTCACGTTGCATGGGGGCAGCGGGGGCGTAATGAAACTGGCTGTGAGATCGGTCTATTAGTTATTTTAATCAGAAAGCAGAAGTTATGACAGTCTTTATTTTATCAATAAAACTAATGAGTGTGCCTTTTTTTTCACATCTTTGTTTTTTGTGACTCAAATGAGCATCGACGATTTCTTGATAGTTTATTCTGATTTCACTGCCGCTTATCTACGAAATTGTGGTTTGCTTTCTTTTCAGAGGTCACGACGGGAGAAAAACTAGGGCTGCAGGAAAACAAAAACTTGAGCTTTATGGAGTCTTTTAACCGGTATGACTTTTATATACAGAGCGTGACACAATTAACGCGAACAAGCAATCCCGGGTATATTTTTTATAGTATATTCAAAAAGTCAAAATCAAAACTTTTCGTCTTTTTATGAAGTGCTCATTTGGTGCGTTAACTTGATCAGAAAAATGTTTTACTCGAAAATATAGTCTCGAATCACACTGCGAAAAAACGCCGATGCCGCGTGTCCCGCTGCGTCGCGCATTGTGCAATGGTGTGCTGTCGTACTTCAAGAGTAAAACAACAACAACAAATTCGCTATATTCACTGCCAAAGCGCAAAATTGTTTATCATCTATATTTCTCGTAAACAAAATATAACAAGTGCTACTTTAATTGCAACACAAAAACAAGCAAAAATTAATTGATTAATAATGGGTATAAAAGAACTTATATATTAAAGATATGATAAGATAAAACGCTGCTTAATATTAAAAGCTGCACCGCAACTTTCATGATATGCTTCGCTGCGTTATATTTGTAATGCCACCGTATTTCTCCCACCTTTTTTTCTGAGGCATATCAGCATTCCAGCACGTGTCTTAGCCAGCTTTTAACAGAGTCTCTTAATTCTTCATAATTGTAGATGCTAGTGCATATTCAATAGAACAAAATGTATGAACAGGAAACGAAACCAGGAGCTATGCTTGTGCCTAATAACCGTTCAAGTCCACTGGGAACCCCTACATCAATGCTTTTTTTAATTGTCTTTAATTCAAAGCACAGATGTTTGTGATAAAACATTGGCCGCCTCCTTTATTTTCATTTTCTTTTTCTTTTTTAACTTGGCGGTGTTCGACGGCTGTGAGTGAGGGCGCTAAAATGACAAGGTTGGGGACGATTGAAAAAATGGCGACGACTCGTTCGAATTGTCTTAGAGAAAGAAATTAACGGAATCCCCTAATAACAGAAAACGCATCAGTTTGCCATTTACGCCATTTATTGGGGCAGAAATTTAAAAACTGGATTTAACCATTTTTTTTTTCCTTTCGCAAATACGCTGTTCTCAAGCTCGACATTTTTAGAGTGATGCCTAGGGATCATTTCCCTTCGTTTGCAAGAACACAAAATTATTTTGATATCGGTGTTGTCAGTGGCCTTTCGAGTACCCAGTGAATACATTGAAAACGAACTATATGTGTGCTATAACTATAGGACTGGTTCAGTATTCCGCTGTTTATTTTTCAGCGCAATGTTCCTCCTTTCCACGCGATCCTTCAGTCCGTGGTTCTGGAATCAAACGATTTACGACAATTCAAGCGATGGAAAACACTACAACGGTGACATTCGAGAAATGATGGAATTCACACACTCGGTGAGCAAATTTGATTCGGATTTATTTTATAGTTCGATAAGCGGAGACTATTTTTTTTTTTTGTATCAGAAAACTTGTATCACATTACGTGTATCACATTTCACGTGTGTATGCATTGAGCATCCAATCAGGTTACTGCTTATCCCACCCTTTGTCCGGGTGAAATAACAAATAATTATTGTGTTTTACGTAGCTAAGCTATACTTATTTTACCTTCTCAAGATAATTCATATGCGCAGACAGGTAATTGTTTCGACCTAACTAGATGAGTAAACTGCCGAAAAAGGCACTCGGGTGGAGCGGCCGGCACAGAGCGCGTCGCCACAGTTCACTTAGCTGCGCAAGTGACGACGGCGAGGGGGAGAGCATTCCCTCCCTCTTCGCGATCACATGGGATTTTGGGTTCGAACATCGTCGCTTTTCGCCAGCTACCGTTATAAACAATGCAAGGTAGGGACATCCCCCCTCCACAGTGCCATGACACCCCACCTTTTTTTTTTTTTTGTATTTCTTTATTGTGAACAATACCTTGGATCAAATCCGGGGTCCCTGATTGACCTTCTTTCGAGCACATCACAAACGTACGCACTTGATCGACCAGACACACACGGCGGCGGCTTCTTTTCAGACTCCACACGTTCCCCCGGTATACGCTGTAGTGAGAGAAGAGAGGGGGAGGGTGGGGGGGGGGGGGTGGCGCTTGAGTAAGCAGTTGCGAGTGGGCGCGTTAAGTCCGTGCTCCGGAGCGCGAGAGTTTGGTGCTCCTTTCACTAAACGGACAGGAGTGCCACCGGAGACTGATACTCGAGCGCGCTCTTCGTTCATCAAGAATTTTTCGGGGCGCGAGTGACTTCTTCGCGCTCCGTGATGTCACGTAAACAAACAAGATGGCTGCGCTGCTGTTTGTTAGACGAAAGGCGTAGCCGGACCGCTGCCCCTTTTCAGTTGATTAGTGCTTAATCCAGCAGGTAAAAACGATTTGATGTGAAAACCAAGACAGCAATTAGCGTTCTGAAAAATGTTTGTTCGTGGATCTCGCCTGAAAAAGAAATTCATTTATCAAACGGTAGCGTGACGATAGCACAGCGACAGAAAAGTGGTCGAGATGACACATTCGGACCGCTCTGTGCCATTTATAATGCTTAGCCTAGCGAATAAAGATACTTCAATTTGAAAGCCAAAACATCAGTGAGCGTTGAGGAAAAGGTTGGTTCGTGCGTCTTGCCTGAAAACGAATTGATCTATCGAACGAGAGTGCCGACAGCTCGGCGACCGAAAAGTTGTGATGAAAAAACCGTCAGACCGCTGCCCTGCTTGGAATGCTTAGCCCAGCCGCAGCGATGAAAGATACCTAGATTGAAAAGCCGAAACACCAGTTAGCGTTGCGGGGATAGTTTGTTCATGCATACCGCCTAAAAACGAATTGTCGTGCTATCGAACGACGGTGTCCCGGAATCGGCGTAGCTTCCGTCTCGCTGCGACACGGAACCGACGGAGCCAGGGAATCTCTGGCAAATTTGGGGGTTTCCGGCGTCGACAAGCGGGTTCAAGCAAGAATGTTGTCTTTGATTTAAATGGGAACAGCATCCATGGTCAATCAATAGATCGGCCAAGGTATCCTTCCACATATGTGCAGGAAGCGAGTCTCCAAACCTTTCAGGAATATTCAAACGTTCGTAGAAACTTCATAACGTCGCCGTCTCTTTTGCTTTACACTCTGCCGCTCCACACGGACCTAATTATTCGAAATATTTTCGGCTTCTGCCACCCGTATCCACGGTTGAAAGGAGCTCGTGTGGGCCGTGGCCCGTCGATGTGTCTGGCCGTGTTCCAAAACTTACTCGATGTAACTCTAGGGTAAAGGTGGTTATCGAAAACCTACCCGCGTCCAGCGTTTGTCTATTTTTGTTGTCACGTGACATAATCCGCCACGGTAACTCGGATCCATTCGAGTAGGTTGGGAACGCAGCCTCGGTGGGTCGCGCTCCTGTACGCTATGCGTCGTTTAGTTGCTGCGCTCGGAGTATGAAACTCGGAGCGTCGGAGTAGGAGTGAAGGAGGCCGCGCGCCCAGAGTTTCACCCGTACATGGATAACGCCTCGGAGATTTGTCTGCTTACGTCCCTATAGAAACCGACCAATCTTCGACTTCGCGTGTGCTTCTACGCGCAATAATTGTGCACGGGCCAACGCGTTTAGCGCGCACACGGTGTTGTTTTCGCTGCCAAGCTGCTCTTTCCCGGCAATATCGCTAGCCATTGTGTCGCCACCGTCCTCGGTGGTCGTCATGGTACGTCCCGTCAACTCTGCTCGGTTTACTGTCATGAGCCGTCTTTTCTCGAACAAAAAGCCGCGAAAGTTGACGTTCGTCTGCTGCTTCCGACAGGGTGGGACGTTCAAACGGGCGAGTCAGGGCCCTGGAGTTACGCCATGGTCCAATTGCGCGTCCCGGTCCCCCCGGCCGTCCCAAGTACCTACTTACCTCTTATGAACTTCCGACGCAACTACACACGCCGCCTCTCCGTTACCCCGATGGTGTTGTTGACGATGGCGGAAGATGAGCTCGATAGTCGGCTACTCCGCGTACGGCTCCGCCATGTCGAAAAGTTGAACCTTCGCCTCGGATCGGAAGCGAAAATTTGGGGCTCAAACAGCTCCTTCCAAAATTTGTGAAACGTCACTTTGACGTCACCGATACTCCCACGAACAACAAGCCTGAAAGCCCGCCTGAAGACAATCTCGACAGCATTGACTCTAACGCGGTGCAGGAATGTAAGGACACAGGACGGCAGCGTTATCAGCGCAGTCGTTCAATCAGCGGGTCCCACGTGTTGGGCGCGCGAGTTCCGGCGAACCTCGTTACGACTTTGTGTTCCACAAATCTCGTTGGGTACCCAGCAACGAGAAAGTTCCAATGACTGAAATTACTTCCCGCGTGAGATCATCGTCTCAAGGGTTCAATCACCACGCACCGCACAATCCCGCGCCAAAAAAAAAGAAAAAAATGTGTTTGAGGAGTTTGATGATTAGTTGAAGTCTAAGTTTTGGTTTGCTTGTTTCCCGATGGAGGTTTGGACACCGGTAAGTTTTACTTTTAAAGATGCGTTCGGTGTATCTGCAGCCAATAGGAAATTGAGCCAGTGCAGTAGAACTTCTAACCTGAGTTTTCTGACGTACTATCGGCAAGGAATGGAACGCGAACGCCGGAAGGCGTGGCCTCCCGTTACAGAACGCGCCTCCTGGAGTGGCCCTGGGAACTAGCAAAAATACGACGGGGAGGGAAGATATTGATCCTACTGAGATGTGCTCGACCCTCGCTCGGTGCGTCTGATGCTTCCGCCTTTCGCCGGCGGTGCTCTAGATGCTTTGTCACTGAGTAGCGACAACGCACTGACGCTCGCTCGGCGCCTGCGGCTTGGCTGCGGCTTCTAGCGCACCACCGCCGAAAGGCAGAAGCATCACATGCGCCGAGTGACGGTTGAGCTCATCTCAGTAGAATCAGCTAGTATCCTCGCTCCCCGGCGTATTTTCGCTACTTCGCAGGACCCCTCGAAGACGTGGAGTTTGTATAGTAGGTCGCGCGTTTCGACGTTCCACTTTCATTATTTTCCGATAGTACATCTCAAAGAAGTGATAACACAGTACTGAAAACACAGTAGGGATTACACAGTTGTAATTACAGGTACAGAGATCAATACCATAAAGGTCCGGGTTCCGTAGCGCTACCTCTGTTGGCAGTAGTACGTAATACATTAATGGTCTGTGCTATCAAGGTACCTTTACAATCCTAGCTTAACAATAATCGAGCATTTAAAGGTGATTTATACCATATTCTTTTCGTTGTTTTTCAGATCATGCAACAAAACTCAAAATTATCAGACGAGAGAATAATTTCAAAATGTTTACCACACCACAATGAGCTCGATTTCTCTGTGAAGAACAACACGCTGATGGATCTACTAATGAAGAAACATCGCGAGGATAAGAGATACACTCTGAGTGACGTCAGAATGGACATCGACAGCATTATCGGCGCGGTGAGTTCCCCGCAAAATTTGCATCGATTCAGAAAGGTTAACCTTCAAGATCGATACTTACTGAGACACCAAACATTTTAGGCTAATTGGTCTGGATTTTACGCGAGGAGCGTTACGCTCGAGTGTGACGAAAAAGCATTACGCGCAGCCAACGTTACTAAAACACTCAGTTGGGAAACTCCCATAGAGACAGCTTTGAAAAAGTGGCCCCAATCTGTCTCCCAGCACCGAGCTAATGACTAACACAACGCCACCATTTCAACCGCAGCGGCCACTCAAAGAACTGCACGTGACTTGTATTTTGGCTTTAATACAGATACAGCGGTAGAGGTTACAGGGGTGCCACCCCCGTCTCCCCGGCGGACGCGCCGCGATCTACTACAGAAGTTAAAATGCACCTAGGGCGGGACGCGCTACCTGAAAGGCCCGCTGAGGCATGGTTGTATGAAAACAATACTAATTGTTCCGCAAAACGTTGCGAACTGAAGATGATAAAAACATCTCACGCCCGTCATTTGGTACTAAACGCCAATAAATTTTATACGAAAAGAGTCTTTTCCGTTTGTTTTTACGCAAAAACAGACTTTCAAAAAGCTCGAGGTTACCATAGCACAGACAAACGAAAAAGAGTGGCGCTGTTGTCGCATTTAGCTCGGTCTCGGTGGACGCCAGCGGCCCAGGTTTCGACGGCGAGTTTCCCAAATGAGTGTTTTAGTAACGTTGCGCACAGCCCAAGGCAACATCAACCATACTCAGCCCCCATGACAGGCGTATATATATATATATATATATATATATATATATATATATATATATATATATATATATATATACTTAGTAATACGTAATTGGGCCTAATTATTCATAACGATTGCCAGATTAACCGAGCGACTCAGCGGGAATCCAACCACGGACGTGCGATATCCGGAGTCCGACACCTTTGCTCGTCGCCAGGAGAAGTTTTTTTGGTCTCCGTGCGCTAGCATCGGGCTCGTTGTGAGAAACTGCATGATGCACTGGCGACTATGTTGACGCGAGCTATGCGGTGCTATGTGAATTCACTAGTTACGACTTTGAGGGGGGCAGGCTTTGTATTCTAGGTGGTATTGCTACGGCGCCTCAACGTCCCTGAAAGGAAACGGAATCTGTCTCGAAATGTTGAAACCGCCAAAGTTAGGACTTGGTTGGAAGTCTGTATTTAGCATACATATTAAGGGTCCATTTTAGAGCGTTTCAGTAATCTTTAGCGTCGTCAACTGGCTACCTGTCTTCCTTCTTTTTTTTTCTTTTTTTTTAGGGAAACGATTCGACAACGACTGCCATGTGCTGGACGTTGAATCTTCTTGGCCATAATACTGACGCTCAGGCCAAGGTTCACGAGGAGCTTGACGAAATATTTGGCAGCAATAATGACGGCGAGATTAGTGCGGACGACCTCAGAAGAATGAAGTATCTGGAATGCTGTTTGAAGGTACGAATTTGCCATGGGACACGCTGCATGAGCTACGTTATTACATGATCTGTTTACTCGATCTGGTTCAGGAGGCCCTGAGACTGTATCCCTCCTTCTGCGTAATTGGAAGATTACTCGACGAGGATCTAATAATGGGTGAGTATAAACTGACATTTTTGTAAGAAGTAACAATTCAACTGACATCTACCTTGGTCATAATTTTTTACCCGCTAATATTTGTTGTAGCTTGAGAAGCGTACGGCTGCAACGTTTAGAGTCGGTGGACACAATGGAGCCGTTAGATTTCTTCTTCGTAAACTATAATCAATTATTCTTGAGACAGTGGTAAGAAAAAAGAAACTCCAAACAGTTGAAGAGACTGAAAAAAGGGCAAGGTGTATTTTCTTCTGTCTCTTCAACTCTTTGATGTTTCCCTTTTCTTACCACAGTCTCAGGATAATTCATCACGGTTAACCTTCACCAGCTCGCCTGCACGCTTACTATTATTTCTTCGTACTGAGCTGTCTCTTGTGCACAACACCAGGTAAAAAATGATTGCCTTTATGCGAAAACAAAAAAACACCATTTCTTGGAACGGTTACGACACGACTTTGTCAGCTTCTCATTATAAAGATCAACTTAACAAATAACATATTTAATCTAAACAGCGAGCCTTTGTTTGTTTGTTTCTTTCTTTCTTTCTTTCTTTCTTTCTTCTTTACTTCCTTTCTTTCTTTCTTTCTTTCTTTCTTTCTTTCTTTCTTTCTTTCTTTGCAAATCCGCTTATTTTATGGTGTGAGCTAATTGCTCGTAAAAATATTCATAGGAGACGCATCTTATCTTTGGGGTATTGACCGGCATGCTTTAAGATGCTGGTGAACACGCCAAAGACAAGATGCTGGTCTCCTATAGATATCTTTACGAGCTAGAAATTCACACCCAGAAGGCACGTCATTCAGTTTTCAGACGCACAAAAAAAAAAAACAAAGGCAGATACACACGCAGTCAATCACGCACGAGAGTGGGATCCCAACCCTGTTCAGTGCACTCATTCGCAAGTGACCGTATAATGATAAACAATAATAATGTCGTGTGCATGTTTAGACAGCCGCAAGTTAGTCAGCCTCAATGGGCGTCTGGTGTCCCAGCAGTAGATGAGAAATTTAGCCAGGGCAGTACAACCACTAGCCTGAGGTCTTTAACGTGCACCACGCAGTAGTGATGCAAGACCGCACGTCGGTACGATGCTCATCCAGATCGAAGAGGGCAGGGGTGGGTTTCGAAGCCGGGATTCCTGGCTTCGGCATCGCAATTACGAAGGTCACAAGTATGTTGTTTTGCTCTCGTCAGTCTGTCATGTAAAGCCTAATATATTTAAGTTCAGGAAATGTGTCTCCAAATATAAAACATCGTTACAGGCGATAATTATTAAACATAGTCGCAAAAACAGCCTCCGCTAACGCTGTTTGAAGTGGTGTCAGTGCACCAAACACCGTTCAAAAGGTGTGTATGCCTCGCTTCAACAAATCCCACTTTTCCGCACTATTTTACGCCCTTTAAAAATGAAGAGTGTTCCATGCAGCAGCACTTTACTTCGCCGTTAAGAAGGATGTATTGCTCAAAATAAGGATGCTGGGAGGGCGCAGCCATGAACGTAAGTTTCTGAAACTCCCTTTTCACAACATTAAGGGTGTAAAATTTCTTCGTGTGTATCCACAAAATGATGGATGACGTTTCGTCAATAAGCTCCTTTAGGGCTGTCTCCTAGCGAAACGCCGTTCGACACGCTCAAGCTTCCTGGTTGTCTCGTTTTGAGTTATTCTCTGCCAGCTTTGACTGATTTTATGTTTTCGTTTCTTTAAGATTAAGCTCAATAAAATGCAAGCAGCTTGAGGAGACGGCTCGAGTGTCTGTTGACACCAGAGCGATAGCGCGCTGGTAGAAGGTTAACAAAGTCACAGCATACGCTGATTACTCCTTCTCTGTTTCTTTTTTTTTTTTCAGACGGTCACAGGGTACCAAAAGGCGTAACGTGCTTCGTTAACATATACAGCCTTCACCGCAATCCAAAATATTTCAAAGATCCTGAGCAGTTTCTCCCCGAAAGGTTCCTTTCTGACGAGAACAAAAGCCGGCACCGGTTCAGCTACATTCCCTTTTCTGGAGGCCCCAAAAACTGCATCGGTATGCTAACTTTTTTTTTCCTGAAAAAACATTTACATTTAAGATCTAGTTATTCCCAATGTTTCACTCAACCAGATATCGTTGCCCTCGTCTGTTGTCCCTTGGCTGAGAAGAGGTTATCGCATTCTGAGCCGCAGAAATTTCTCTCCGTTTATGGTTCCCAAAATATAACCTTAAAAATGTTAACCACTTAAAAACTTCTGCTAATCATTGCCTGATTTTTATTTTGTTTTTAGCGTATTTTTTCTATTTATATTAATATATGGCTAAACTTAGTTCGACATATTATATATCTATAACCCTTATGGTGTTTCAGCTTCGAATGAGCCTTTGAAGATCGGTATAACCCTCCAACCCCCTGCCCCCCTTCCTTTTTCCTTCCCTCACCAGCCACAGACGCACACATATCCAGATACTTTTTTGTGTGTCTTTCCTCGTACTTCCGTCATTTACAAAACCAAGTCCCCTTTAAATTCTTACAATAGTAAAACAACCCCTTGTTTTGTTTTCAGGGCAGAAATTTGCCATGATAGAGATGAAACTAATATTGGCGAAGGTGCTTCGGAAGTGCGAAGTCAAATCCAAGATTCCGCTTGATCGACTCAAAGTTGCCTACGAAGTCATCATTAAGGACAAAGGCGGTAACAAAATCTGGATTCGAAGAAGAACAGCATTCTGCTCGACTCTGCAATGACAATAATTAATCGGCGAAACGACTGAATCATGCAACTCACCCGCATGGGTGAGATAGGATATCTTATTTAAATAAAAACTTCAATTACCATCTACGGGAGTTGTGTCTTTCTACCTTCGCGACCTCTTTCGAGCAACCTTGGGGTATTTCACGCAAGGTTTGTTTTAACTACTCTACAAATTTCGCATACAAGTGTCATGCGTGCCCAAAATTGAAGCTCGTGAGCTTTTTGCAGAAGAGACACCGATGGACACGATTGGACACCATTTATAATATCACCACGGAACGCGATGTGTAGACGGTATGTTATGTGACGTCAAATTTAAATTCAAATTCAGCTTTTTTTTCCCCTTGAGAGAGGGAGCACAAAAGAAAAAGGAACTCAGGTGTTTGCTTGTCAAGCCTCTGCCTTCCCCAAAGCAGCGGTTAGGTTATCTAGCCAGAAACCTGGTGTAGCCAAATGACGGGGCACGTGGTCATTTGGCGACACCAGGTTTCTAGCTAGATACTCAAATAGGGCTCCTAAAGAGATGCGTGAGGCTTTCGAAATCCAGGCAAAAGGCAAAAAATGCATAAGTGATACGTCCCTGTCCTTATCGGTGAATGAGTATTCCTTCTTGTTGCGGGGGTTAAACAGAAGTTACGAGAAAGTATGTGTTAGTTCGAAGCTATATATATATATGATTGTTTTCACAAATAAAATCCAGTTGCGAGTGCGCTCTTGTCAGTCTACTTCCTCATTCTTGTGTGTGTATTTTTTCTTATTGCGCTTTTTAGGTGTATAATGTAATTCTTTCATTCATTCATTCATTTGTTTATCTGTGCGCCCATGAAGAGCTTTCGCATTTGTAATGATGCACAATTAACATACAGCAAAAGGGGAGAATATTTCTACAGATTGACAAGAGAAAACTTGAACGCTGCAAAAGATAGGTTAAAAACGTCAATACAGGAAGCATCGAAACTATTATAGAAGGTCTGAATGCGTGTTATGGGGCAAGTTTGGAAGAATTGATTGACATAAAATGAAAGAGGAATTCGTAACAACCTTCTCAGGACATGAATATTTATCGCTGAAGTTAAGTCAGGGAAATCAATGACTCCGTAAAGGCATTTGAACAAAAATATGAGATGTATGTCCCGTCGTCTGGAACTCAAGGTAGAACAGTTGTATCGTTCTAAAAGTATTCTATATTCAAAGTAAACAGTGCGACCGACATACCGGTCGTACATACCGGTCTTGTTTATGTTGTTGGGACTGCTGTTGTCTTCTTTGTTTTTTGCTGTACTCTTGTGTCGCCTAGCCACTTTTTTAGATTTTTATCTTAGCTGTATACTGTAACTCTTGCTTATGTTATTCTGACTGCTGTTGTCTTCTCTTTTTTTTTTTCTTTTGCATCTACTCATTTTTTTTTTTTTCTTGAGCATAGCAGAGTTAACAAAAAATTCAGATAGGATTTACAATTACGCCAACTCTAGTGAGTAAAAATCACTGGATAAACACGGGGTTCAATGCACACGAAGTCGAGTAATTGCAGGGGATGCCCGCACCGAGAAGAAAACCTCGCCAAGCCGCAGCTCGCGTTCACAAAAAGAACCGAAACCGTGTCATTAAATTTCTGCCCTTTCCTTCCGGAAAAAGACCCGCACGTATTGTCCGCGGACGATGGCTGTACGACTGGTCAATAGGCGTACCGAGGGTCACCTCCTACCTTTCGAAGCAACCGTCAATTGAGGATCGGGGTGAAGGACGCCAAACAAGCAAAAAATGCGTCACCATTGTTCGAACTCGCGCGTCATTTTCGCTGGTACATTCGGTGGCCTCGCTTATGAGGTTTACCACATTGTACGGGTCGTCCAGGTGCAATCATCCCGGCAAGTAGTCTGGGAAACTGCGTCCCTAGTCCGACTCAGTCGTTTTCGGTGGAACGATCATTCGAAAGGCCGCCCGTCACTATAGGCCATAATACCAGGTACACAGTACACGGACGACCAACTAAAGCGAAGGCGGCATATCTATCTGAATTGAAAGATTTAATCGACGCTAGTGCATTCTTTAAAAAAAATTACAACAATATCGGAGGAAACATCTTTTCTTTTTCTTTTTATCATGCACTCATCAAGTTGAACTTGGGAGACCATACTGGAGTTAAAACCTTTAGTTTTCTTTTTTTCACATTAACTGCGAACGCAGTTGACTGTACGAGCTGCGGAGCCAATAAAGTAGTGCCGAAAGCGCACCGTTACACCGTTCTCCGTCTTTCTTTCCGTGGTCATCCGCCAGCTCATCACATCAAGTCCCAACAGTGCACGGGGACTTTACGGCCCGCAACCGGCTGAGTCGTACTCCATTACTCTGATGAAGACGTTCCAAACAACAGCAATCTTTTAGTTTTTGTGTCCTCTTGTTTGTCTTCTAGGCCTTGGCTGCGCACGGATTCAAGATGAATAAATTAAGTAAACTTGTCCCTTTCAAACACGGTCCGAAAAAGCGCTCTTACATTGCGATGATCAAGCTATGGCGATCGCATCTTAGTGCGAACTATCTTTGAACGTAACTAACAGGCTAAAAATGTCCTTTAAAGTCAAATGAGAGCATACTATTTAATTAAAAACCTTCAATCCCTCTTGAAGTAATTTACATTTCCCTTAGTAATAGTAACTCTGTCCTGAAGGTCGGACGTTCAAAAACGACGTCCTGCCGTTCTCACAGTTTGCAACTTGTCAGGGGTGTTGACTGTGGCATAGCCTCCTATATGCTGACAAGGCCTGGCAAATTGCCACGAGAAGCGGCCACCGAAATGGAAAAGGTCGAGCTGATGAGAGGTGAGCCACGTGACTGGCGCCTCGCTGCGGCGTGACGCCGAAACACACTTGTACCGAGCGAACAAGTGTGTTTCGGGTCCTCGCCGCTGAAAAAGTTGTGCGCTCACGTCCAGGTTCCACGAGAAATGACTCGTTGATGCTCTGTGCTACCAGATCCTCGCGCTCCAAATCTGTGACAGGGCACTCCATGGCTCCGTCGTCGAATTGCCAAGCTTTGCGAGTATAGAGGAGGCCATGGCTGTGGTCAACGCCGATTTTGTCTATTGTTATCGACAGAGTGAGAACGGCATGGCGTCTCGTTCGAACGCCCGACCTCCAGCACACGCTCCGTGCCTTCCGCCGTGCTTCGGCTGCGCGTGCGCGCTCGAGGTGGACGAGACGCTGAAGCGTTATGGCGAAGGTAGGAAGCGCGCGCTGAAGGCAGGACTGCTGCAGCTCCTCGTTGTCGTTATCACTTTGTCGGTGACTATGGTAACGTTGGTAGACACCCCGACGTGCCGATGCATGCAAACATCCGTCTGAGCACACGAACTTGAACTGTGTATAGACCATTCCATTTAGCGCTCTCTGGCCGGCACCATTTTGTTCGACAGCAGCGCCCTCTCCATACATCCGGGAAATTCAGCGGGTTCGGCGGGGTAAAACGAGAGAGAGGGCACGCGCCCGACTCCGCTAGCAGACGACAAACCGGGAGGTTGTCATTCTCCATCTTTGGGCTGTATCGGCGGGCTGTACGGAACATCAAACTCTCGCTCGTGGCTGCCGTTGTGAAGTGGTTCGCGTTCTTAGAATAGTTATGGCCACTCCAAAATCAGCCTAGAGCTCTCTGTTGCTCTATTTCCGTAAATGATCAACTAGCATATCTTTCTTCCGTTACTTAAATAGCAGTTGAGTCAGCCGGCAGTACTACCCTCAACTACTGCGTGTATTGAGGCAGGAGAGCACGTTTTTATTTAATATTTCAGACTTCCACTCATGGTCGATAAAAGCCTACACCAGTACGAACTTTGTATGATAAAAAAAGGTACAGCAACCGGATTTATTTTCGCCAAGGAGACCGGCCAATCTGACACAGTTTTCCCTATTTTTGTTTTTTATTTGCACGCAGGTAACAACGCAATTGGACCCTGTTAGTCTTTTTATCTAGCATAGTATTACACGATAACTGGCATACCAAAATCTGCGCATCTGCGCTTGAAATTTCCAAAATGACGCGATTTTAAACAGAGTTTGTACGCCAGCGGGATGCTAGGTACAGCCCACTCGTCGGAGCAGACGAGATACAGTTGAGAGGGGGAGGGCATTTTTTTTCTCTTTTTACCCTCTCTGCTTTGACCCTAATGGAACGGTCTATTCGCGACTCCAGCGACCTATAGGGGGCGCCCCCACCAAACAAACATGGCGGCTGAGTCCAGGTCGCGGCGGCTCGGCCGGGCCGCCTGAACAGGTGGCGCGTTCAATTTAACAGATTTTCTTTTGTTTAATGCCCAATTTTATAGGTATTTGAACTGAGACGGTTAAGTGTAGCCGGTGCAGATAAACTTGCAAAGCATAGTTTTGTTTTGCCGATGTTTTTTTGTTCTTTTCGTGTCAAACTTTCGTTTCGGAGACTTCGTTCAAAACCGAAACTATGGGCTCCGGAGAGACGGTAATATACTAATCAGTTTTGATCATCTAAGGAAAGCGGCGATGACTATAGAATTGTTCCACAGAGAGTAACTTTTCAGCTAACTCGCACGCCTCGACCATGCGACTTATCTGTCCGCGAAATTGAGCTTTTGTGCGTATCCGCGTTTACGAAACAGCTCCAGTCGTCTGCTCGGCCAACAACACAGGCTGCAGGAAAATTACGAAAATTAAACAACCGCTTCTTAAGCCAAGGACCATGTTAACCCGCCGGCGCCCCACTAAGCAGCTGATACTCGTATTTAAATTCAGGTTTTAGTAGCAACCGAGAAGTCATTTTGACGAGCGGGTTATGTATTATATTACGTACTATTGGGGGGGGGGGGGGGGGGGGGTCCCACTAAAGCGATATTAGTACACCCTTCGGGTTCAAATATGAGCTTAGTTGACTAGCTATTAGGTGAGCTGCTGAATAAAAGTATATTTGACAGACGGAGACATACTACTTAAACTTAGCCAAATGGTTCTATAGCCGGCAGCACGGGGACAAACTGAGGAGAGTCTTCATTGAAGATCCTTGCAGAACCTCTCTGCATAATATAAATATTGGAGGCGCGATAGGTCAAAATGCCGTGACAGCATCTAACGTTGCGAGACTTGTCTCCCACCTTTTGAAAACAGATAATTTCCCCCATTCATCATTTGCAGTGAGCAAGTTTTCCTGAATCAAGTAAGTGCGAAATCAGCCCAACTGCTTCAGTGTGGTCCAGAGGCTTTTTCGGCGAAAAGCAGCCAAGATGAATAGCCAACGCACCGACCGGCGTGGGTGGCTCAAACGTGAAGCTAACCGAACACAACCAAACTCAAGAAAAGCAGCTATCGAACCTTCCCATTCACTTGACTGCAACATTGATGTTCCCTCCAGTATCAGTTACCAAGCAGTCGTCACTTTGAATGTGACTCGAGACAGACAAGAAATCAAAAAGTTTTCCGTGATTCCTCCCCATCCAAAAAAATCGAAAGCACACGACCGTGTGCTGTGGAGTAAACGGGCTTTCAAACACGTAATAGAAGAAAAAAAAATCTACTGAGGCTTCACCACACTAATGATCACTCAGGCAAACTTAAGAAATATTCGGCCTTCGTCAAATTACATCGTACGCCACCGCGCCGACAACACTTCTCCGCGAAAGCCACCAGAGACGCGGAGGGGCGCGGAGCGACCTGGACCGGCTGGTTCCCGGTTTTCCCGCTTGGCGGCGTCCGTTTTGCTGGAGTCGCGAATAGCTAGACCTTAGATAGTCCGTAGAGGGCTTGAAGAACGCGAATTTCATTAAAGGCATCGTGAGGAAGCTTGCCAAAGACGAAGTGCGGATAAGCCAAAAAAAAAAAAATCAAGAGCAGAAGCAAAAAAAAAAAAAAAGATACGGAAGGACACTTGAGATTGCTTACGTGTAGGAATACGAAAGTATCCGTATACGAAGCGTATTCCTACAAATTGAGCGCCCCGCTATTCTCTGCAGAGGCAGGCCGAACAGCCTCTGCGGACGCCGGCCTGCGGGGCTCTGGGAAGCGGCGGGTGTGCGCTGCTGCGGCGGCCCGCGGTCCGCGTCGCAGCCATTTTAAAAGCCGTTCCGCGGAGGAGTTTCTTTGCCGTTTTTTCGTGGTTACGGCGCGGAGGGAATTTCTCTGCCGTTTTTTTTTTCCAGTTACGGACAACGCCGGCTCCACTTCATGAAACAATGAATGTTTTCGCATTTAAAAAAAATAAAGAAAAGCAAGTAAGCGACCTTTACTTTTAAAAGTCCTATAATGCATGAAATGCATTATAAAGAATTGGTGAGCGAACTGGCGTGTCACGTGACGTGTATTTTCCCGCTAAATTTAGCGGGAAACGAATGGTTGTATAAGTCATGTGACGTCGATTTCATCGCTAAATTTAGCGGGGAAACTGGATTGGTGTCTGCGTCACAAGACGTGAATTTTCCTGCTAAAATTAGTGGGTAACTGAATTGGTGAATAGGTCAAGTGACTTCAATTTCCCGATAAATCTAGCGGGGAAACTGAAATATGCTTACGCCACAAGACGTACATTTTCCCGCCAAATCTAGCGGGGAAACTGAGTTGACGTATAAATCACGTGCCGTCAATTTCCTTAAGGTATAGGTCACGTGACGCCACTTTCCCCGCTAAATTTAGCGGAAAATGCACGGGTGGACGAACGGACAAGATTTTGGGATGGCGGGTAGTGTCAAAAAGGATTTCATGCCTTTAAATGGCATGAAAATTATCAAAGTCGTGCTGAGGAGGCGGCCCTGAGACGACAACGGACCTCAATAATGACGAATTACGCAAGCACCAATCTGCAGTCTCTGTGACACACGTGACACACATGCCTGCACGCATGGGGAACTGGTTAGGCCCCATGCTCGCAGTTATCTATACAGCCTTTAATTCGCTGAAATTCGTCCCATCGAAAGGGGTGTCTAATCTAAGGGAAACGATTTCTGTCATCTACGGATCTCTGGTAAGGATAGGGTTCTACGCACATAATTTTTTTTCCTTATAACCTCCGCGGTGGTGGCGACTGGAAGCGATCATATGACTGATGACGTCACCAGGAGTTTTCGAAAAACGATTGTGCAATTTACCAGGGGAGGATCCCATGAACCGCTGTGGCTGTAAAAAAAAATCGCTTGGGGCTAGATTACGGAATACGCAGGATGTGAAAAGACTGCCTGATGCCTTCTTTTTTTTTTCGCCAGCTCGCTTTGCACGAGAACCGAACAATGCACGGCAACATTGGAAATTGATTTCATGTGCACAATGTCTGAAAGAAAAATACTTCGAGCATGATTTTGCCTTTTATTTCTGGCAGCACCTTTTTCTGCGAGAAGCCAAGGGCGAAATCCCGGTCACTAATTGCCGCTTCAGTTGTGCATCCTAAATAGAACACCATGTTTCATCACCTGCATTCATGTGCTACAGAAATATGGCATCATTGTTCACGCTAGCAATTATATCTCCAAAAATTATCATCCTTTCCTAACGCCCGGTCTTTTGCTGACAATTGCGAAACGACGTGTTCCGCAGCACGGGTTACATGTTCAACTCATCTTTCAGAATAGCGTGACCTCTAGCATGGCCGAAACCTGCTGCCGTTTCAATGTCATCAATGATCTGCGAGCGATTTTCACGAACACGCCTTCTACCTCGCTAATTTTGCTATCTCTTCTCACCGCAGCGGGGTGGCCTACAAGCGTGTCGCCTTTGACAGAATATCTACACCTTCTGCGAAACACCGGTGCCACCTAAACACGAAACAACGTATCGCGGCTTTGTTATCATACACCTGCTGAGTCACCTGCAAGGTTTCGGAAGCATCAGTGATGAAACGTAATGTTCATTCGCAGCCCTAAATGCAACATGATGCTCTTCACCACTGACGCTCCACCACCTTGGAGAAAAACGCGTCGTTTGCTTGCACTGATTTGTCGTCTGGTAACCGTTTGCGGTGTCTGACAAGCCAATGAGGGCCGCTACCTAGAGGTAAAATATATTCGGGGATATTGTGAAAAATTGTTCCACAGTGCGACTGGTCCTCGAACTGTTTGACTGCAGTGGTGTTGATTCCCGTGAAGAAGTTGAACTACACTGGAAGAGTTGCCCGATTCGGGAAAGTCTTTGCAGGGTGATGGCTGGACTAGGTTCAGTTTCGGGTGCCTTTATGCGCGTTCAGCCCTCCTCCCTGCAAGAGGTAAGCCGAGGAAGGCCCGTGACGTCTCCATTCTCGCCACTGATAAACGTGTAACTCCGCATGTCCGCATCATTTCTTGTTGCGCACAACACGAAATAACGTTTTTTTAGGTTTTATGAGATAATCGGATACCAATTCATTCCCAACCTCACTTCTTCCCCTTAGTTTTAAACTGGACTGATATAATAATAAAACTACTAATAAATTACTTCTTTAACATCGCTATAAATTAAACAAAAATACGATTCTCATATGTTTCGCGGCCTTTGTGTAGTGACATTATTTATTTTCTATATACCATTTCACTTTCTCGTCGTACACACAGTTGCGTTGCGCTGCGTTGCGTAGTGCAACACAGCGCCTCCCCATTGGCTAATCATAAGGGTCGGCATGGCAACAACTCGACGCGGCCGGTCTTAATAAGACGCGAGCGGTTGCAGTCGCACTCCAACGCGATTGTGTGAACGAGCCTTCATGTCGGACCCCAGTCGACGCTACGATCTGAAGGAGTCAATCACACAACGCCAAAAGGGCTTCGTCACTGCTCTCGTTATTTTTGTGGCTATGCTCTTCGCGTATTCTGCGAACGGCACGATTCATTCTCTCTTATAGACTCCTTTCGAACGTCACGTGCTCATTGTTAAAAGGTATAAAACACTGCACAATGCCGGAACGAGCCACACCATATTAATGCGAGATTCTAAAACTACATGAACTAAAAATGAAGTGTCATTAGTAGAGTTTCTGACGTTACAACAGTGGTGATGTTTTTTGTGTCCGCCATTGTGCAGGGATTCCGCAGCTTCCGACGGAGGGCGCACTTCCGAAAGGGGTCTACGAAAACGAAAACGAACGCAAAAGCAAGACCATCCCGTACTCTGTTTTTCCCTTCTTGTTCTTTTTCTTGCGTTCTGCAATCACGAATTGATAAACTAACGCGAACTTCGTCTTCCCTTTTCAGATAATATTTCTCGTGTAATCCATCGGATCGCAGTAATGCGTCAAGCAGACGGGGCGCCACATACTTCTTGGGATGGTCTATTAGCGCCTTCACTCGCAATTCTAATGTCCCGTATTCAAAACTAAGGCAGTCCGACGCCGTGTGCATGACGGCACGTAGCAGCATTCCTGCTAGCAGGGCGGCACCGTCATCAACGCCGCGCGGCCAAGGGGACATCACGCCCCACGGAAGAAGCTGTGCGAGAAGAAGAGAGGCCGCACGCCCAGTCCGGTTGTGAGTATACGTGCACTCCACGTGCTTACATTTTTTTTTTTTTCTATGCAGGCATTTTAATGGCAGCGAAATTGGAATATACGTCGCCTCTCCGTCGCTGCACAGCGCCCACGGGAGCGACACGGCAGTGACGTAGTCAGCTAAGTTTAGCAGAACGTCACTGTGAGTCACGCAAGCACATGGCTGGTCCCCCTGCGGGTCACGTGGTCACGTTACCATGTGACGTGCTTCAGGAAAAATCAGGTCGCGTGATGCCACCGAGTCAACAACGTTGAATGTGCGATGCACCGATGCGCACTCGGAATGTTTTGCCCTTGGCACGGGCTCACTGACACAAGTGGGACCCAAGTATACACGAACTCAATTCTCCTACGTCACGCCGCGGTGGTGGCGCGGCGGGCGCACTTCCGGTCTGGAGCGGTGGGCAGAAGTCGCCTTGCGAGACATGCATTCCTGCGTTCCTTTGGAAGAAACCAGACAAAAAACCTGCCGTCTCGTAAAAATGCTGCGATGGGGGCTGTACCAAGAGAGTCTGGAAAGGTTTGAAGATCAGTTTTCATGTGTTTCTGCCCCCTCCGTTCGTCCGAGAACGTAGATAGTAGCCGTGGAAAGGGCAAACCAGACACTGTCGAACTGCGATTGCTTGTGCGGACAAAACTTTGTGGTCGCCAGATGTATTTGCTTTGTTTCAGCATGAACGAGAAAGAACCGCCAAGTTATCCGGACCACCCGCGGGTTCAGTGAGTCTTCAAATTCACACGGCCGCCTGATCGTTCGAACTATCGTCTGCTCTTCCAAACTTGTCTGCTCTTTGTCGTCTGCTCGTTCAAACAAAATCGGCCCGTAGACCAAACTTTGACCCGGTGATTGCAATAAGAAGTAATTGCAGGCCTCAAAAGACTTAAGTAGGCTCGGTGTAAACAGTAGATACAAGATGTTGATCATTGGTACCGGTGGCCATCACCGGTACCAGTGATTAAAATCGGATGGTACGCGCTTTCGATTTTCAGTATCGACGTCGATCATCGCCGCTATCTTCTACACTTTTGCAGCACGAGCGACGTCGCGACCGAAAATAGCTAGAAGAATCTCATCATGGTTTTGGCGTCCATTCTGCGGCGTTCATGCGAATGAATCGCCGCACGTCAAATTATTTACGCAAAGTTTAGCGGCGTAACGAGCCTTGATAATTTCGCTCAGGCGGTCGAAGTGGTAAAACATTGTGATGAGGACGTAGAATCGACAATTCCAACGCGAAAAAGACTATGCACGCTCACGCAGACGCCGACAACGTGACGTTCCAATGGTTTGTTGACGCGGGACGCGCTGCTTCTTGCCTGTACTCCATTGCGCATGCGTTCGAACTGTCGTCTGCTCCTTCAAACTTGTCTGCTTTTTGTCGTTAGCTCGTTCAAACGACAGCGGCCCGTAAACCAAACGTGGACCCGGTAATTGCGATAAGACCTAAGTGCAGGCCTCAAAACACTTTTGGAGGTTGGTTGGAGTAAGTAGGCCAAGTGTAAACAGTAGATACAAGAAGATGTTATCATTTTTATCAGTGGCCATCACCGACTTGTAATGCCCGGTTCTACTTGCGGTTTTCAGCATCGACGTCCACCATCTCAGCTACGGTCCACGCTTTCGCAGCCCGAGCGACGTCGCGACTGAAAATAGCGCCCATTCTGCCGCGTCAACGTGAAATGAATCGCCGCACGTCACATTATTCACGCAAGGTTTTGCCTCGTTAATTTTGCTGAACCCGCTCAAGTAGTCAGACATTGTTAGGAGGACGTAGAATCAACAATTCCAACGCGAAAAAGAGCACGGGGACTCCCACCGACGCCGACAACAACGCAATTCAATGGTTTGTTTATGGGCGACGGCGGGCTTCTTGCGCACCATCCACCGCGCATGCGCGGCGCCGGTGGCGTCCGCTAGGGGCGCTCCGGTTTGTTTGTAAACATGAGTTGGTGTATACAAGCACGTAACGCCACCGACCACAATACTCTTTTGTTGCGGGGTAAACTCAAGGATAAAAGAGAGCGTTTTCTTTCAACCCTCCCTTCGCAAAACTTGGTGGCCTAGCTCGGAGGTCGCAGTTTTGGCACAGTCCTCCCGAGTGACGATATTTGAATGTAGCTCGTGGACTGGACCCGAACTTTACGTGAGCACTCGATTTGGGCTAGCGATAATAAATAGTTCGACAAGCCATTGGTGGTTCATGTTCAACCACCGGAATCACGACAACAGCCGAACCGCAACAATATCTGAAACTCGGCGCGTGTCCTGTACTTTGCCAACCCCATCGCGTGTCTATATGTTAAACGCTGGCGGCGTGTGATTGACCCCAGGGTCGGCTTGCTAGAACCGTCTCAGCCGAGACTGGGTGAAAGAAAGCACTGCAAAGGCTGGGGCGCGCGAGTGTCCTGAGAAGCTCTGTTGAGACGCGGTTTGTGTCCCCCTCAGCTCTCACGCTGTCTTTGGCAGTGCTTTCAATTACGATATAGTTTCGCCAATGCTGGAAACTCATCCGAAAACCTATGAGAGCGGCGGCGAACGGGACAGTGGCGCCTCTAGCGGACTCGGAGTCTACGGAAGCAGACGACGCAATGGAAAAGTATATGCTCCGCGACGTCCTCGAGCTTTGCGAGCCTCGTTTCTTCACCCTAACAGCTGAAACAATTCATTACGGTCAACGCGTTTGCAAAGCAGAATCCACTGATCGCAACTGCACCGAAAATCAAATAACAACGCGCGCAGAAACAAAGATAGAGCAGTTTATTTAGAGGTCTCAAACGCCACTCAGGAAATCACGCGCGTTTGAAGCGCATCTGGGAAGCGGAAAAAAATGTGTTTAGCTTCCCGAACTACAGGTTACTGTTGATCCGTTACAAACTGCGTTGTCACAATTTCTTACATTAAAAGAAGATCATTAAAACGTGCGCAAACAACATGTTAAGATTACCAGAGCAAGCGCACCAGCCGCTGCAGCATAACAAAAACAAAAAGAAACGGAAAAAATGACCATGCGAACACTTTCCGAAATTCGCTGGAAAGATAGTCTTCATCCCAGACGAAAATAAAACGAAATCGCGAACAGCGGCGAATAAAACATAGAAGTTAGCAGACTATACAAATAACCCAGCGAAGACCTTCTCCGACGAAAACAATCGTTGCGACGCTTATAAAAAAATATATATATAAAGCTTTTTTTTTTTTTTTGGTTGGCAGCAGCAGCTTGGGTATCTCACGCGCGGGGCGGGAGATACCAGAGGGGTGGCAGTGGTGGTCGCCGTCGTTGTTGAGTCCACAACAAACAAAACCAAAAACGACACGACAAAACTCCAGTTTTTTTTTTTTTTTTTTTTTTTTTCTTTAGCCGCTTGGTAATATATTTAATAAATGTCAAAACGCACATCTGAAGATTTCGGGTTAGAAACTCAATCGAAGGCGAAAATAGGAGGTTATCGCAGACCACAGTATAGAAAACAACAAGTACAACAAAGTTGCAGACGGCCCTCAAAAAGCCCAGGCATCGCGTAGCAGACGCAGACGAATCGACGGTAATAAGGGCCAAAGCGAAGGAAAGAAAGTGAAACCTAAGCCGAACAAGGCAAAGCAAAATACGCGATGGTTCGATCGTCAAGTAAACAAAAGAAAAAAACTCACAAAGAAGAAAACCTAGAAGCAGAAGGAAGAAAGAAGCAGACCTGTGCCCGTTACTTGAAAAATGCAATGGATTACAATTCCAAATTCCAACCCAGCCTAAAAAGTAATGGATTACCGTTACAAATTACTTTCGCTAAAAAGTAACGGATTACTTTACTCGTTACGTTACAAATTACTTTCGCTAAAAAGTAACGGATTACTTTACTCGTTACGTTACAAATTACTTTCACGTTACTTTTTTCGTACACTTATCAAGAGAACAATAAAAACAATTTCGATGTTTTCACAAATGTTCTAAAATACTACATTCCCTTTCTCGTACCCCCCCTTATGGCAGTCCTTCTAAAAATAAAATATTGTATTTAAGAGAGAGAATGTAGGTGCACTACATTCACCTGTAAACAGACAAGGCAGCAAAAGCTGCACCCCCACCCGCCACCTTTATAGCTTACAGCGACCGGAAAGGATCCCTGGAATTCCGCAGACAAAGCTAGTGATGCGCATGCTCAGTAGCAGCGTCTACCTACGCTAGTAGATGAAGAGGACAATGCCTGCTCGACGTTGTCTTCTTGATCTTTATTTTTCGGATATTTGTATATGCCTTGCACATTTTTCTAGTGGCTCAAGTGACTGGTCATACAAAAAATCGTGTTTTCTTTTCGGTTATTCTCTTCATCACGATGGTCTCTATTTTGTTGAACTTGCTATCTTTATTCTGCTGATATTCCTGCTCATATGGCTCCAATTTCTGTATTATGTTCATATTAAAAATGAAAATACGTGTAATAAAGTAATCCGTTACCAAAATTTGTAACAAAATTACATTACATTTTACTGCCGCAAAAAGTAACGTGGCAATTACAAAATTACTTGAAAAAGTAACGGATTACAATTAAATAAATAAATCCGTTACTAGTAACGGATTACTTCCCAAGTCTGCAAGAACGCGGCGGCGTTGCATCGCCGCAAAATATAAAAAGAAAGTAGACTGAAAAATTGAAGAGGTTGCAAAACGGTTCAACGGGTGCCGGCCTTTATTGTAGAAGACGCAGAAGACGTTAGTCGTCCCGGCGCTAACAATCAGAATTTGTGCACCAAATGTAACGTAACCGAAATCACCTTTATTTGCGCTACGACGCTCTCTTTTTTTGCTTTTGCACGCGCGAGAAGTCTGCTTTTTTTGTAAATCCGCTTTTATTAATTTCAGTAATAGCATCAGATTTGCATGTGCACAAACGACTTCTTCAAGAGCATACTGACATCTCAGTAATGTACGTGGTTCGAAAGTGCCTTTTGCTTCTTCATCCGGAGACGATCTTAACGAGGTTAGCCAGCGCGACCCGATGGTTTTAAGCAAGACATTTATGCAAAATGGGTATGGAAACAACATAACGAACTTCCTGATAAGAACAGTAAAGTCGAAACGTAGCTAGGTTAGGAAAATTTTGTACGTTGCCCAGACTTGTACCGTATGCATTACAAGTAATCAAATTACTTGTAATCGATTACTTTTTGGAGTAATTATGTAATCAGTTAATTACTTTTATTAGGCAGTAATCACAAGAGTAATCTGATTGCTTTTTGTAGTAATGAAAATTACTTCCAACCGTTACTATGTTTCCACCCCCCCCCCCCCCCCCCGCACTCATCTTTCTTTCTGAAATGACAAAAATATAATTTGCTTCTTTTTTCGAACGGAAAAGAAACATTTTTGCGGAGCTTTAGGAAACGAGGTCAATCCCTTTGTATGTACAGTTTCTGTGAAACGTCCATACCTTTTCTTTTTTCTTTTTTTTTTTTTGAGCCAGACTGGGAGTGGCAAGCCCCAGGGAAGCCCCAGTGCGTGACAAAGGACATTCAGGGCGAAGTTTGAGGAAGCTGAATGTAGCTTTGTAAGTCCGTCGTTCAAACTAGCCCCCTCACACACACACACACACACAGAAAGGAAACAATCCTGCTTATGGTACCAACTCGCAGCCCATACGAGAACCAGAACCGAAGAATGTCTAAAGCGGATGCAAAACATAACGAAGCCAGTTCGAATACACGTCAAGGTCCCATACTTCCCCTACGTGGTCTTTGTGACAAGCAAGGTTTCGAGTTGAGAAGTGGTCGGGCGATCTTTTCCGCTAATGGATACTACACATGATCCGTTTCAAATCCTGGAGCTGTTGCTCTTTTGCATAACATGCGAGTTCATCCACATGTGAATAATGTCTGGAGAAGCGCGTATGTGTGCGAAAGAGAGTAAGGGCCTCTTAGTTGCCAGTACAAGAGAATATATAGAGCAAAAAAACAGAATACCTGTTATTTGGAACCAGAGATTCCAAGAAAACGTAGGAAAATGAGCGACGCAAACTTTGAGCGACCACTCCCCCCCCCCCCCCCCCCCTCCCCCTTTTCCGCCCAACTGGCGAACGCCCAAATCATTAAACTTCTTCAAACGAATTCTATGCTTGTGTCCGCATTGTGAAGGTGCAACGACCACGAAGAGGGAACCCGTTTTTTTCTTCTTTAATACTTGTGAAAATGTGAAATATAGTTTGGAAATTGTTCATTGTTATGAGCGCTAAAGATGTAAGTCTTTACACAATAAAGTACTCGGAAAAGTAACGGTTACTTCTTAAAGTAATGTCCAATTACTGTTGCTGTTGAGTGATTAAGTAATCTAATCGAATAC
This sequence comes from Ixodes scapularis, assembly GCF_016920785.2. Lineage (NCBI taxonomy): Eukaryota > Metazoa > Arthropoda > Arachnida > Ixodida > Ixodidae > Ixodes > Ixodes scapularis. Next base: position 150,754,674 of record NW_024609857.1, read on the forward strand.
CGTTTTAGTCGAGAGTAATAGTAATTGTAATCGATTACTTTTTTTCAGTAACGTGCACAAGACTCACGTTGCCCTTTAAAAAAAAAAAATAGCGCGGAGTTACGTTCGTGTTTTGCGTAGCTTACATTACTTCTGGCGGAGTGTTTTCTTTAGGAGAGCCCCGAAATTGCACCCTAAAAGTTCTAACACCTTTCCCACGCAAAGCAAACGTCCTTCGCTCATGAGGTAGAACCTATTTTTTAACAGAGCTCGCAGCGCCCCTGGCGAGCTTGAAGTCTCCGAGCTCGCCAGGGGCGCTGCGATCACTTTTAGCCTGTGCTCCACGGGAGTTGCCAGCATTGGCTGTATATGGTATTTTGTGCTTTCTTTCGTCCAGTCTCAGCTGAGACGCGGCTTCTAGCGAGTCGGTCCAGGTCACTCGCAGCTTCTTCTCGCTGCTAGTTAAGATAGTGAGAGCAGCTCGTTTTCTTTAATTTTCTTTTTCGACTACGATTGCGCGGAAAGAAAAACTAACACGTGTTCTCTAGGTTACGAACATCGTGAATTCATTGTAAGCGGTTTTTTCGCAAGGTAGAAATATTGTGGCAGCGCCCCTTTAATTTTAGAGCACCCTTCGGGGATCGCTAACGAGAATTTTGCGGTGCTTACGACAGCTCGCATCGTCACGTTGAGCACGGATTGAGCTCACACCGGTAGGGCTCGCAGTCCGCAGATGGGGCCCGCTTCAGACGGTGCAATTTCTCCCAGCAACCTCATTTAGGGTCCAGGGAAAGCTAGAGAACAACTCGCCAGCAAGAATGAAATTACTTGCAAAATTTCCCTGTCTGAAGCGGGTCTTACGATTGACGACGACTGGATTGGCTGGGATCGCTTGTAGCGTCCGCTTGCGACTGGACTTGAGGTGAAACAGAATAGGGACCCTATTCTGTTTCACCTTAAGTCCAGGCGCAAGCGGACGCTATAAGCGATCCCAGCCAATCCAGTTCTGTGAGCGTTGCACGTGACTGGGATTAGCGCGGCATTGCACTGGCTCCGATGGCTCGTAGCATCTGTTGCGGCCAGACGTACGGTGAAACCCAGTACGTGCGCCGAGAAGCTGAGAGCCAGGAGGAGAAGAGAGGGGACGGTCAAAACGCCGAGCTCTGATTGGAATGATTACTGGGTAGACCTAGGTAGACCTAAAGCTATAGCTGCCTTTGTCTTCATGGCACTCGTAAAACGCTTGAGAACGCAGAACGCCGGTGTCCAGCGTTTGGCTTTCGCACTCAAACGAGTTCGACGAATTAAAAAAAAAAGAAAAATTGGGTCGTGTGTATGTTTATACAGCCTAGAACTTGGTCTGCCTAAACGGGTGACGAATCTCCCAGCTGTATACATGAGAAATTTAGCCAGTGCAGTACAACCACTAGCCTGGGGCCTTTAACGTGCATCGCACAGCAGTAGTGATGCACGACCGCACGCCGCGGTACGAAGCTCATTCAGATCGAAACTGGCAGGGGTGGGGATTGAACCCAGGATCCCTAGGCTTTTCGTAGAGCTTATAGTTCTTATAAGCTGTGGATCCTGTGGGCTCGTGCTCTATGCAGGCTCAACTAGAGTCACCGAATGTTCTCAGAGTACCGAAACTCCCAAGCTTCGTTTCAAAACCGAGTCTAGGCGCAGCCAGCGCCGCAGTCGCAGAGCGCAGTCGCGATATCCAATATGGCGCTTCCCCGTGCGGTCGACGCGAAGCGCGTATGCAGTGTAGCGTCCGCTCTCGTGCGAGCTCTTCAGTCCACGTTCCTGGCCTGTGGCGACACTGGTTTCATTTTTATTAATGTCATTTCCTTCGTTCCGAGCGGCGCGCTACTTGCTCATCTCTGTCTCGTATCTTTCTGTCGCCTCGAACACACATCGAAGTCGAGTGTTTTAGGCTTAGCGTCTCAGGCGTAGTGTTTGAAACTCAGCACCAGCGCAACTGGAGCGAGGAAACGGGCCGGCAACCTTCTTTGGCGAACCAGATTAGCGGCTACTTGATATGAAAATATCTAGAGAAAATCAACGCATTTTCCGTTCTGTCCTAACTCATCAATGCACAGATCTCCCACCCTTGCGTACCCGCCGTAGCCGTGGTAACGCGGAAGGTTTTTTTTTTTTTTTTACGGTTTTTGTTGTTTTGGGCCGATCCACAGAATGGCCGACTGATAACTTGCGCCACGGGCTAAACCGGCCAATCAGAACTGGGTCTGCGAGATTGACTTCCGGTAAGCGGGCTGAATGGAATTCGGTATACTGTGGGAAGATTTAGTGACTTTCTAGGCTCAACGTGACGGCACGATGTTCCGCTAGCAAAGCAGAGCTCTCGCGAACGACCTACGAAATGTTCCCTATAATATCGACGACTATTTGCACGTTGTTAAGGCTAGCGCTACTCCCACTGTGCAGCCCTGCGCTGCTGCGACAATAGGGAGTTTTCGTAGACCGCGTTTCCCACTCCGCTAAGCCCTCCTCCACGAAGAAGCCGCTAATGCGCCTGTGCGCCGATGGCCTTGACTGCAGAATTCCGGGTAGCGTACCGTGTTGCGGAGAGCTTTGCGGGACGGCGAAAGCGATCTACGAAAACTCCCTAATATACGTGGCTACGTTTGGCGTTTCACGTGCACTCATTCTCGTGGAAAAGAGGCGCGTTGGAGTACTGAGAAAACTACGCTAGCCTTGACAGTGTAGCCCAAAGTAGTTGACGCCAAGTATAGTAACGCTGGGTGTGCTGCCCTGACATGCGTGTACAGTATATCCCTAATGCATTCTACATACGGATCGTTTGAGCAATATATTGAAGGAGCGTCTTTATTTTTTTTTTTTTCAAGTGCCAGCAGGAACTTATTTGACACACGACTTGTGATTGCATATAAGAGTCAAACAATTACGCTAACCCTTTTCTCTATGGAGCTCCAACGAGCGTTCACCAGGCGGCGGCTCCGTGACGTCTTGACGCACATGCGGCATGGAGTCGATGGCGGATTGGCCCCTTGAAGAGACCACATCAATAGATTTTTAAAGAAATTGCGTTTTAAGTTAGCACAGATGTGTACTTAGATGGTGCTGATCCAATGAAACGGTAAAGTGAGTAAACGAAAAGAAAACTCTTTTCGTACGAAAGAAAGTCTAGCTCGTGTGAAAAACACCAAATTACAATGTGGACGACTGTGGCGTTTATTTTGTCGAAAAAGGAGGAAATGAAACGTAAGACCATTTTATTCCTCTTTCCTTCCACATATTGTTCTCTCGTAATAAACGCCGCAATAATAGACAACGCTATCTCATGGCTCCTGCCACCCCACAAACAAAAATTTAACTGGAACATTCATAAAAAAAAATAATAAAAAAGTTTTAATTTTTTTACATGAGTGAGTTCATATTTTTTTTTATATATTTTGAAATCATAAGCGCAGCCCTTACGGGAAACTTTGACGTAAATCGTCAACCTATGCGGCCCCTTTGAGGGGTCAACTTCCTTTCAAGGGACCGCGAGGACATTCTTCATATCGTTCCGCTGACATTGTGTTCGACATTGTGTTCCCGGTGAGAAGCTCTCTAGGAGCGCTTCTGTTTTCCTCACGTTAACCTCACTTTGGGTAATGGACGTGCTACCCACGCGCTTATATATTTTCATTTTCATAGTGCATAGCAGCTTGGCATTGCACGTGCTTGCACCAGAAGTGGAGGTTGAAGTATCCTCACTCTGCGTTGTGAGAAAATTCCACCAGGCGGCGTTACTCAAACTCCTCGCCGCGAACAGGGGGGAGGGGAGGGCGTCACCGTTTCTCTTTGAATAAGTCCACGACTTAGTTCTTCTATCTCGACCCTTGTCCAGCGCTGAACCCGCACCTTATTCTAGTTTGACATCACTGGAACTGGGGACTCGACACTTCCTCCTGTACCTCGTTTCCCCTACGATCACGATGGACCCCGACGGACGCTGCGAGAAATCCCAGTCAGTCCAGCGCTCTGAATGTATCGCCTGCCTATGCACCCCGCGAATCGCTGCCCGCCTTCTGAAGGTCACGTGACCCTCACGCGGCAGCGGATTGGCTTAGGGGGCTCCCGCAGCGTGCACATGCACGCGGGTAAAAACCTTACCCCTCCCCACAATTTTGCTTTGCTTGGTCCGGAAGAAGGGAGCAGCTTTCACGACACACTTCCCGCTCAAAATGCCTCGCCGCATAATTTGCGTCGGACGGACGGCGAGTGTACTCCGTGCACGCCTTAGCTGACAGCGCGGTGGCAGCTACGCGCTCGCCGGACCGGTCGGCTGCCCCTCTTTCCTCGCCCGACCCCCATCTCTGCGCCTGGGTTTGGGCGGGAAGCGCGTGATCACGCGACGAAAGACAGATCTCATGACTGGTCCAACTAGAATGTAGCTTCCACCGCACTGTCACAGTAATAGTCAACATGGTGCCCGTATTTATTTATTTAGTTAGTTTTGTTGTATGTTATACCTTCGGAAGTTGACGTTCTCGACCGTCCGAGTGCAATGCGGAAGCTGAGGCCTGCTCATTACGTCATCGTCGGTGGATCCCCGACTCTCACCCCCAGTGGGACAAGATGCGTCCGTCCTGGCATCTCCGCGCGCTAGCGTCCGACTCTCGGTGAGACGCTGCAAGGGCCGCTGTCGGCGGTGCGGGCGCGAACCATGCGGCGCTGCGTGGAGCCACTGGTGATGACGTATGGGAGGCGGATTCCCGGCCCTTGTCTTCCAGGTTGTATCGCTGCGTGCCCTGGATACCGAGGCCATCACGAAAGAAGCGTCGCCGCGGCTCCGTGTCATTATTCTGTCCGGCTCCCGTCTTCTCCAAAGGTGCGCGCCTCCAGTCGAAATGCTGATTTCGAAAGGGCCGCTGATGTGCACGATACGCCCCGCGCAGTTGCATTCATTTGCTAGTCGCGTCTATTTTGGTTCCCGCCGCGACCAGTCTACGACCTCTTGCTGGGAGCGCGGGCATCGACGACATGCGTCCGACGGTTTTCCGCCCGATTCCCGCACACCTCGGAAAGTCGGAGAAACAAACGCTACCTGATTTTCATATCGCTATACATTTTTTTTTTTTTTTGCTTGTTTGGTTTTGCGAACTCACGCAGGGTCTCGGGGAATTTCTAAATAAAGTATCGATGCAGCGGAATACTTTTCCTTTAACCACCTGACAGCCGACAGTCAAGAGCAAAGTGTTCCTGACAGGGCCGTCATAGGTCGCTGTTATCTTATACATGTTCTCTTCAAGTTAAATGCGCGTATCGAGATATTTCAGCTAGAGATTTTGTTTTAGTTTCTGTTTTTCACCAATCACTTCTTTTTTACATTTACTAAAATATTTCACTCATATCGAGTTTACACTAAGTGTTACAATTCAGCAGTTCAAAAAAAAAAAAAAGTCACAAGACAAAAACGTTGTTTCCTCAACCTTTGACATGCTGTATTACATTTTACAGCCTTGTTCCTTACGCCTGGAGGTGAGATTACTGTTTCTTGATAGCTATTTCTTATTCCCACTTATAAAAAAAGGAAACATTCTTATTTTGCTTGTGCATTCTCTAAGCTCATACGAAACCACTTTCCTTAGAAATGAATTATCTGGTTTTGTACACCGGGTGCGCCTTTTTTGCTTTGGTCATTTTCTTTCTTTAAAAGCAAGCACGAAAAACGCATTAGATGACCTTTTGATACCACAATTCAGAGCTAGCATTTCGCCAGTAATAAGCCACAATTCAAAAGAAATAATAAAAACTTACTCAAAATTAGTTATAAAAATCTGCTTTTTTTCCCCGGCAGATGTGGGAAACCGCATTTACAAAAGAGAGGCTACAAATTGTAAACACTCAAATTCAAAATCGCGCGCGGCGGTTTTCGGCGGGGCATGGAGGGAATCTGCGTTTTCAGTTTTCAGGTCACGTGTAAAAAAGATAGTGTCGAGTGTGGCCCCGAACGTTTTGTATACCGCTGTACTCAGATGAGCTGAAGTTCCTAAGAAACTATTGTTTGCTCCTATCATTGTTGGGAAGTAATTCAAGTACATTGTACTTAATATACTATGTCATGTAGGTTTAGAAAACTTGTACTTTTGTTGAAGTACATTCTCTGAGTATGTACTTATACTTTACTTGAGCTATTTCTCTGGTACTTTCTAAGGAAAGTAAATTCCCGACTTCAAAGGATATTTCCCGAATTCGGCATTGTTCAATTTGTATCACACAATGGTTGATTTATATACTCTGAAGAAATACTGAGAGGGATATTTTACTCTCACCACAAACGCGAGCAGACGACACATCGCTCCGTGTGTACTGAAGGCGGCTTTCCCGCAGCACTTTGAACTCTTGCTTAGTCAGCGCAAGCGCGGCAAACGCGGAGGATAAAAATATTAGAAGAGGACACTTCTCCACGTGAAGCAATGCATATCAGAAAAAAAAAGTACTGTATAGGGAATTCAAAAAGCCACAGTGAAAGAATGTTAAAAGCACTTGTACTTCACTTTAAAAAGGCATTGTATTTATAGTACTTTAATTCAAGTACATTTCGCCCGGTGTAGTAACTACTTTACTTATACAATACAATACAATACAAAAATCATCTTTATTTACTTTGTTTGAAAATAATACAATATAAAGCCCACATAAGCCAATGATGGCTTGTGTGTGGGACGCGACAGGAGCCTCTGCATTTTTATTGCACACATAACTAAAAATAACAAAACATACCAATATTAGTACCTATTACTGCAGTTCCACCTCCTTCTCCAGCTTATATTAGTTCGCCTACTTTGATGAGTACATGTGTAAACCCATCGAATCCTATTGAATTAGCATTTACATTACGTAAAGAAAAACAGAATTCACGACTTACGAGACAATTCTAATAATAGAACACAATAACAACCTTTTATATCCTGCGTTTCGGGGATACTCATCGGTTATACCTATTACCTTTTAAGAATCTTTTTTTCCCTGTTCAATTATCCACTTTTTTGCTATTTTTTTTATTCTAGGGGATTTTATTTCTAGTAGCTCATCGGGTAATGTATTATAAAGCTTAGGTATGTAATATTTCCTTGTGGCCTCTCCATATCTTGTTCTTACAAATGGTTCAACAAATTTTTTATTAGGTCTTAATGTCCTTTCTTTTTTATTTTCGCGCCTATATTTATTGGTGAAAAATGCTTTATAATAATATCATACTTCATTTGATCTCTGAAACGTAATATTCCTAATTCTTTCTGCATATAATCTGAGAGATTAGTTTCTTCGCGTCGGTACCCAATATTCCTAACTATCCTTTTTTGAATCGATTCTATCTTTAGTTGTAAATACTTGGCACAGTGCCCGTAAACTGTTATTCCATACTGAAGTACGGATTTACCCAGTGAATTGTATATCATTTTAAGTATGGATCGCGGTACTAGTTCTTGGATGTGGTACATATGGGCCATTAATACCCTTATGTACTTGAAGTACATAACCTCTCATTTACTTTGTACTTTACTTCAAGTACTTTTTAGATATGCTTTACCCAAGACTGGCTGTTACACAGGTTGCCTATGCCAGTCCGGTCGTGTTCAATGAGAACTACTTCTGATAAAAGCCGCACCGTGGCGCCACTGTCTAGTCACACTCTTTCGATACCAATCCGGTCGAGGCAATCTGCTATTTTCAATCACATATAGACATCGTTGCCGCAACATTACAAATCAAGGAATCGCGTAATCTAGCTTAACCTGGCCTAACCTAACCTAATCCTATTTAATCAACCTAATCCAATCACTATCATCCATCCATCGTTTATTATGAGCCCACGTTACGCCCGAACCAGGACGTGACCCTCCGACCCTGACCCTTTGTGCATGCCTAAAAAATAGAAACAAATTGTTTCATCGCAGAAAAACAAAACAAAAAAACATCATATGCGTGGTAATGTTTCGGTGATCTGAGTTATTATGAAATATAATAGTGTTAAAATATAATAGCTCGTAAAAAAACTGACTTCATCTTAATAGCTCTGCACACCATTCCGAGTATTACTAAATGTAACATGGTCGTAACGTGAAAACTACCTCATTTAAGAAAAATACCGCCATCCCTATCCGCAAGATGGTCATGATTTGCGTGCACCGCAAAAATGACAACAAAATAGATTGCGACAGAGTGGCACACTTCATATTGTCACTCTGTCGCTTTATCCCTTAAGTCACGTCAGTCTCGAGTTTTTGCTACATACACCTCGGGCTGTGCTATAGAGGTCTGGCGTCACACCTCGACTTGAAGAACCAGATAAACAAAAAACGAGAAAGTGAGAAACTAAAAATTTTCTTAACTTTACATCACCTCGCAGAATCTGTCGTGACAGAGTTGATGTGCCTTCGAGGTCGGGGGTTGACCGGGCGCCTCAGTGGACGTGCCGTCTCCAGCTCATTCTTGCGTTAGAGTTTATGAACGGGCCTCTGGCTGCCTTGGGCAACGATTCATCGACTTATCTCGTGTATTGCACATGGTTAACAATGTTTCTGTCTGCTTGTTTTTTTTTCTTTGATGTCAGAAATGTTGCGAAAGTGCTGTCGCGTCACGGCCATTAATTTTACAATATTTCTCGCATCTTTAATGCACACATTTCATTTAAGGATCAAGATATGAAGATAAGGCAGGTAGGCTGGAGGTATAACACATAACACAAGTTCGAGGTTGAGAACATGGAAAGGGAAACAGACAACTACATAAAAGCCTCTAAGCATAATGTAAATGGTTTAGGTAACCTTGTTATCCGCTTTTATAGTTTCTGTGCGCTCAGCCTCTACAGTTTTAACTCTCAGGTTTATAGTTGTTTTCCCGAGTCTCCGTTCTCAATATACTAACATCAACTCGTGTATAAAACCTGTATTGTTGATAAGTAATGTAAAAGCCTAAATCCCGTTTATTTCTTCTTCTCTTCTTGATTTTTCTTGATTTCAGCAAAGCATTTGATAAAGTTTCTCACCAACTACTACTCTTCAAGCTTAGCAAACTCAACCTCGACCCTCAGATACTAACTTGGATTGAGTGTTTTCTTACAAATCGTTCGCAGTTTGTTCATGTAAATAACTCTAATTCTTCAGTGTCTTCTGTTACTTCTGGCGTCCCTCAAGGCTCCGTTCTCGGTCCTTTGTTATTCCTCATATACATCAATGACTTGCCGTTGTGTGTCTCATCATCGCTTAGTTTATTCGCGGATGACTGCGTTATTTATCGTAAGATTACTAATGATTCTGACTCTCTCCTTCTTCAAAACGACTTAAATGCTGTTCTTGATTGGTGCAAGCTGTGGTCCATGACACTTAATACTAAAAAATGTAAAACAATGAAAGTGTCTCGCCGTAACACTACGCCTTTTATCTATCATCTTGATAACGTTTCTTTAGAATGTGTGACTTCATATAAATACCTCGGTGTGCATATTACTTCTAACCTCTCCTGGCATATTCATATTAACCACATCATTGCTAATGCCAATTCTATGTTAGGCTACCTAAAACGTAACTTTTCTCTAGCACCAGTTTCTCTCAAACTAATATTATTCAAATCTTTGGTTCGCTCAAAATTAGAGTATGCAGCTTCAATCTGGGATCCTGGTCAGACGACGCTCACTTCTCATCTCGAGTCAGTTCAGAACCGCGGCGCTCGTTTCATACTTAACAATTATCACCGTACAGCTAGTGTATCATCCATGAAATCTCTTCTCTCCTTGCCACTGCTTTCTTTGCGCCGTAAGTGTTCTCGTCTATGTCTTTTCTATAAAATATATAATTCTAACCCCATTCTTAAAGAAAAGCTCTTCCTCGTCCCACCTTACGTTTCTCCACGCATTGATCATCAGTACAAAGTCGGCATTCCTCATTCTCGAACCTCAGCCTATCACGAATCTTTCATTCCTAGGACATCACCAGAGTGGAACCACCTTCCGGCGTCATTAATATTATTACCCTCGTTAGATCTGTTTAAAAGTGCTGTTACTAATTATTTTTGCGAAAGTGACCCGTGACCTATTCCATGTCTTCTATTACTGTTTGTTGTTGTTTTTTTCACTCACTCCCCTCTGTAACGCCCCCAGGGCCTTGAGGGTATGTAAATAAATAAATAAATAAATAAATTTAGAGATGGACACACTGCGAGAAGTTACGCACCCTCTCCCTTTTCTTTGTATTACCGTTATATCTTTCTTTTGTTAATATTACTACATTCTGCCACTTGGTGGCGCCCGCTAAAAATGCACACACTTGATGGGTAGACAGATATCGATATTTGCAGAATCATTAATTTATTTTTCAAAATGCCCCCCCCCCCCCCCCCATTTCTGGTTACACTAACATAATTCCAGGGAAACTCAATTTAATTATACGAGCCAACAAACATATCACTCACTCTCTCTCTCTTTCTCTCTCTCTATATCAAATTCTAAGAAAGACTCAAGCAAACAAATCCTTTGTTTGTGTCAAGACGTACCAGAAGCTCCGTAGAAATTACGGGACGCTGTTGGCAACGCTACGGTCGTTCACTTCGTTGCTGAACTAGACATCGTAAAAACCTAAATTAAAATTGTATAAATTAGTTTTCTTCGAGCGTATAGATTGTGCGCACGGTATTTTCTTTGGCATTTTGTGCCCTCATGCAGAGCGTTTGGTTTATCTGAACACTGGAAATCGTAGTGTGCAATAGACTTTTCTCAAACTTGCGCGCTATTTGTAGTAGCTATTATAGTAGCTGCTGCGACATTTTTCCGTGTCAGTCAATAGTGACATATGGGCCAGTTGGTACATGACTTATTTTGACAAAATGCGCCGCAAGACAGGGACAGAGTAAGTAAGACAACAGGAAGCGCTACTTTCAACTGAATGTTTAATAAAATAACACACTATTTATACACCCAATCTTGCTTGAGAAGGCCGATTGGGTGTATAAATAGTGCGTTGTTTGAATAAACATTCCGTTGAAAGTAGCGCTTCGTGTTGTCTTGCTTACTCTTTCCCTGTCTTGCGGCGCATTTTGTCAAAATATTTTCGTGTCCGCCATTACTTGGTCACTTAAACTGAGCATGTAATTACTTCTATGTATACGAAGGCTGCGTCAGGCGTGAACTCGGACCCAATTTCACGCTTCTTGCGTGCCCACCAGTGTTGCTTGATGGGGTTTCGAAAATCTGTGGCGAAACCATAAATGTTTATCGGGAGGAGGGGGCTTACTTTTTGGTTGGAAGGAAGGAGGCAAAAAATTAAGAAAATATTTGCCTTTTTTATAAAAAGTTTTTTTAAGAAAACGTCCATGAGGCTGCACATGTGACTGATATCAATACTCTACTGCATGATTGACACAAAAAATGACAAAAAAACTATATTTATTTATGCTATTTTTTCATTCAAAATATGAATAAACACGAGAGGTGTTGGCGCAACTTAAACCACAGCAGCATAAAAAAAAAAGTTTCTTTTGTCGTTTTATCAAAGTACAATATTTTTTTTTTAATGAAGATATAGTGAGAGATGCGGAATTCTGAACGATTAAAAATATAAATCAGGGTGCCCGTCGTTTCATCGTAGTCTTTTTTCTGTATTCACTATGGCTTCTGCTGAAACACGTAGGGTATCCACTTTCATATTTTGACATTGTGCGGGAGAAATAGGGAGAGATAGCGAAAACACTTCGGGAGGGGTTCTGACCCCCAGACTAGCCCCCCACCCTGGCCACTTACCTGTTGAAAAGGGTAAATTGCATTCAGCTCCGCGCGTGGCGTTTCAAGTTTACAAAACGAATTAGTTTCAGCTATAAGCTCAGCTTAAGCTTTACGTACCATTATAGACTCATCCTTCTCCTCGCCATCTTCTTTAGTGAAATGTGCCGTCCGGAGAGTATAACATTGATCTCCATTTTTCGAACACGCACGCTTGCCTTGCTATCATATATTCGCTCTCAAATTTCACGTGAAATAAACTGATTCATCCTCTATTGATTCCTTCCCATTTTTTTTATTCATTCATTTTTTTATCTAGCGCATTGAAGACCAAGCTGCGCTCATTTTTCATGCTTCATATCAAAGCTATGGTATTCAACTGTCTTAGGATTTTTTTGTGTTAAAAGTAAATTTATTTTTAAACGCATATCATACTATAGGACATTTTTTGTTGTTTATTATTACTAGCATGAATAGACGCGCGTTAACAATCAGTATCTTCATTCGTTTTCCCGCCTTTTGGAATCATTATTTATATGTATCCTTAATGAGTGAATCGCCTACTCACGTTGTTAAAAAAAACGGGGACCCTTAAACAGTTTTCTTTGAGAACTTTGGGAGCCCCACCTGATAGTACTTTGTATTTGTACTAAATCCCTCTGTACCGAAATAAATTCTGGCTTTGACTTTGACTTTGACTGACTTTGCATTCCAAAGCCATTTTACAACATGTTAGTGGCACATCTTATCCCAAAAACCAGATAACAATATGTAACTACCGTCTACTTCTCGAAAACAAAACAATACGGTCTGACAGACTGTATGTATTGTTTTGACTAAGAAAAACACTTATTATGATCAAAATTCAGCAGCTTACCTATATACAAAAAGTCATTTAGGTAAACTGCAGTGGACTTAAAACTTGTTGTTGGCCTAGTTGGTTCATGATGCAGTCTAGAGGTTTTTTTGTGCGACACAAGGGACAATCACAAGTGAGTAGACACGGACAAGCGCAAACTTTCGACTAGTTTATTCGTGCTCGATCGACCACGAACATCCAGAAAGAGCATGCGCAGCACGCTACACAGAAGAAAAAGTTTTCAGTGGACTTGATTCTCCCACCCTAGAGGCTCGAACCCATCACCTCTGGAGGGTCGAGGCCTCCTCCTAAATTTGTCAGACGTCCTTCGCATGCATACGTACCCCCTTATAGTTGTCTTGTCCTTCGCTGGGGCAACAATTCTCCAACGCTCGCTTTCCCCGGTGCTTTTCTGTCTCGTTTTTCGTTTTTTCTGTTTTGTCTTCCGTCGGTGCATCCGGTAATTCACTTTGAACTAGAGGCGCAGTGTCTTTCGTCGTGTCTCGCCATCGGCCGTTACGCCTTGTTCAACGTATCCCCCCCCCCCCCCCCCCTACGGAACCTCCCTCCAGGGTGCGCGCATGAACAACACGAAGAAAACGGAGCTGTCAGGAGAAAGACGAGAGTAAGAACAAAAACCAAAAGTGTGCTTCAGACAAAGCGACCGGTCCACTGAAAACTCGCTTTCCGTTCCAGCCTCCGCCGCGAAGCGAGCGGAAGGAGCGGACTCCAAACGCCTCGTGCTCCTTGGCGAGGACAGCTGGGTGCCGTAACGTCCGCTCCTTGGTCGCGATCTGCTCAAAGCTCTTCTAAGGTGCGCTTCGCTGAGCTTTGCTCTGTTTCGAGTACGCCTTTTTTTTCTGGACCTTTGGACCCTGTCTCTTCTCGCTCTTTGGACGACTTTTTTTTTTATTGTTTTTGCTGGATCGCCCGTGACAGTACGTCCAGCTCGTGATGTTGACTGGATCGATGGATAAATTGTGCTTTGAGGTAAGTCTCCAATCAATATTTTTCTATAAATAAAATTTTGATGTTTCTTTTCCTAATATTTTGCTACATCATATTGTAAAGTTACATTTGCAATGAATTAGTATGCATAATATTAAGATTTTAATTGGTTTTGCATATAACCGACGAACCTGCATTCACGCGTCTTTGTTCGCGTTATTTATTTTATGTGACCATGTTGTAAGTCGGTACTGCATGACTAATCTAATCAGATCTGTGTCGCTACTTTTATTAACAAAGCGAGTTGAGTATTAGGCTGGTGTTTAACCTTATTTAATGAGTTCGCTCTTGTATGCGTGGGTACAATAAAAAAATACAGTTAGCATATAATGTATGCTTAATTCTCTATGCATAGTATCTACATAAAGTAACAATACTATAGGTTAAAATTAAACGTAATATTTTTTCACAAATCGGAAGGCAACAATGTTCAATATATTCAACAATATGGGTGTTTACCTTGCGTGGTTTAAAGTTCAGCGCATAAATTCGGGCAAAAGCGACGGCGGATAAAAGCGAGCAGGCGTGCAACAGCATGAGAATGACATTTGCTTCTGTGATTGATGCACCTCTTGTCGAACGTTCTCAAAAGGATTGAGTAGTGGACAATGTCTGCATTCGTGCGAAATAAGAGTACTACTAGCAGGCTACCAGAAAGAAGTCATAAACGCCGAATAAGCTGTCGCACTTTCATTGTTAATTTTTCATTAGTACGTTAAATTAAACCTAACTGTGTTTCTGAAAATCTAACATCAATCTAAAACCACATTTATGAAGCGCGCTAACAATTTTTTTTTCTCTCAAGAGTACTAAGCAGCATGATAAGCAGGGTACGATCGCTTAACTTTAGATTCCATATTTCTTACACGAAAGCTCCTGCTAACCCAGTGTTGCGCACAACCAAGCTTTCAATTCTGTTCCTTTGATGACACTGCGCGCAATTGGTTAGATAAAGTATCAACGTAGAATTACGAATGACTCTATCTTTAGAGATCAAAATACCGACTAGTTATTCTTCTAAAATCCTCACTTTTTTCTAATGCATGACAGTTTTTGTGATATAATAAATATCTTAATGGTATTCCGAGTTATTCGGAAGCGTAGAAAAATTCGGCGACATAGCTCACATGATTTGCTATTTCCGTGACAGTACACGACGCCACGTCACCCACATTCTATTTTATGTAACCCTTGTTTTTAGAAAAATAATTTTTTGAATAGACGACGTATTTTTCTAGCCAATACTTTTTTCATGTTAATATTATCAAGGTGTAAAAGAACATTAAATGTACAAGCAGTAAATGTACATGGTAATATTTTTTCGCGTATTTAAAAAAAAAATATAAAAGTATGAGTCAGGATTAAATGCAGGTTACCAAGAAAGGTACATACATTGTTCACGTACTTCAATTTTTGCCTAGACTGTATACGAATCACAGATACTTGTACCATCACAACCAACATGACCTGAAACACACTATCAAGCCTCTTTCTGCGTCTGTGGTCCCCAGAAGCGCTATTATCTCTCACATTGTCAAAGAGTCCGAGGAATGGGACATCAACTTCACATTCCATTTCTAATTCAGGCCAGAACTCCCTAAAAACTGGCAGGTACGGCAACGAAGCATAAAAGACTGTTTCAGCTCATGCTGAACGCAATAGTACAGTCTACAACATTGCGAAAGACCCATTTGCCATGCCAGGTAATGCGGCTGTCCCCGTCACGCTTTCGCCCGAGGCACTTTAGTTTTAGGGAGAAAACATAACATAGGTTATTTTGTTTCGTCGCCCCAAGCAACGCAGGTCTGGCCAAAGCGAACCCAGCACAGCCGCCTTAAGCTGCCTAGCGGAATGGGTCTTTCATATTGGCGCAGACTGTACATTACTCAACGACTGTCTTTTTTTTTTCAAAAGGTGAAATATTTACTGTAATGTGGGGATATTAATCGTGTTCTGATTTTCAGACAGCGAGTGTTGTACTGCTAACGGCGGCAGTCATCAGCCTTCACGGAGCGCTGACCACAGCTCATCATCCAGGAACCAAGGTATGCACACGCGTCTTGTCGTCATTAGGCATGAAAGCGTACATTCCGCTTCGACTCTGTGTACGCTGCAAGTGGTGCTGATAAAAAGACAGAATCAGAGAAATTATTTGGTGACATATTGGAAAGGAAATCTATACATATGCGAAGCCATTTTGAGTGTGGGACAAAGTGCGATCATAGTTCCAGCTTAACAAACGCATTCAATAATATTACAACACTGGACCGATAAGAACAACAAAGAACGAATCACGAAGCAAAAAGTGTGAGCATATTAAGTCGCACAGTGACTATATACTCTATTCATTTCCTCTATCTGTCCGTTGTCACTTGGCACTTTCATTCTTTCTATAGTTATGCCATGCATATACTAACTAGCCAAAGTGTCCGCATACTAGTTGCTTTTTTTTCTGCAAACCTCGATATTTATTTCCCCAGAGTTAAATGTCTGTCGCAGTAAATGTAAGCGTAAATGTAAATTTCATTGCATTTTAGAAAGGCATATCATCACCTCGACATTGCGGGCAAAGTTACAAAAAGCGTACCTTGGCGCCTTTCCTTCACTTTATAAAGCCCGCTTACCAAACCGATCGACCTTATGACACGAGGTTGACGTCATTTCTACTCTCCACTCTTCTATGTAAAAAAAAATAGAAAAAAAAAATACTTACATTCGCTTTTTCCAGAGCTCTAAAAATCCTATAGGTGGCTTGACTGCAGGACCTCCTCACGACAGAAATTAGGCTAATGTGGTGTGGTATTTTTACTGGCTAGTAAAGGAAACTCATTGGCTACGGAACAAAAATGAGGTTCCTAAGACTCGGCACGCCGTGCGTTTTTTACGGTGTCGGTAACCATGCGGGTGGAAGCTGAGGGAGAGAATTGAAACCACAAAACAGCGCAAATAACGACGGACCAGAGGAAGACAGACCGACGAGGCGCTGACTAACAAGTGACTTTTTTTTTATTAGGAAAAAACACGAAAGCCACGAATCCTCCGAATAATCTCTCACACCGACGTCAACACACACTATAGGCTCCCCATTGGCTAAGACACTATATCTCTCTTTCTGAAACAGGGCAACAGAGGGCGCACTGACACGCATGCTCTTAAAGTCCCTAGATAAGAACTTCCTACATGTAGCAACATGTTTCGAAGCGCCAACTGCGTGAGGGTGCAGGTTCTAGGAAGCGAATGGCTGTGCACAGCAGGGGTATGAACTGAATTTCGCCATTTTGTTCCAGTGGAATGTGCCTTGTCATTTGTATTGGTTGTCGTTACTTGTAAAAGAAGTATAAAGGGACTTTACGTGCCCTAAGTCCAATACAACTACAACCAATACAAATGACAAGGCACATTCCGCAGGAAACAAAATGGCGGCATTCAGTTCAAACCCCTGCTGTACGCCGTCATTTGCTTCCTAAAACCTGCAGCCGGCACTTCGAACAATGTCGCTGCTGGCACACCCTCCGTAAAACGACTAGCGTATACTCTTATAAGATCGAAGTTACGCCTCATCTATATGGTCTTCATGGAAGTCCTACCTCCCGTCCAAAACAGAGCCCTTCGTTTTATTTATAACAGCTACTCACCATATACCAGCATATCAGGATTACGCCAATCAGCTAACCTTCATTCACTTTCCTTTCGCCGTCAAGTATCACACCTTTCTCTCCTCCATCGAATTTTTATCACAATAGCCACCTCAAAGAATCACTTCTATCACCTCCCCATCGTATTTTCCCGGGTCTAGATCACCTATACAAATTACGTCCAATTCACTGTAGAAGGGTATGCACTTGGGCTAGTTAGTGGTCCATATTTTCGAGGGTAAAAGCGCTAAAAACAACGGACAAGTAAAAAAAACGAACAACGCAGAGCGCTCTGTGTTGTTTGTTTCTTTTATTTGTTGGTTGTTTTTAGCACTTTTACCCTCAAAAATACGCCCAATTCTATCATAAACTCTTTCTCACCAGGCATCCACACTACCATTGGCCATCGAGGATTGGAATTCACTACCTCACAACATCGTTTCTATTAATAATACTATACTAATTTTTTGAAGCCATTACCCTCTTTTTATCTAACCTACCTAGCTAGCTTACAGTGTTATAATTGTGTTTACTGTTCTATCTTTTTTTTTTTTTTGTTCTATTGCCACCCCCTTGTATAATGCCCCACGGGCCCTCAAGGAAAATAAATGATGATGATGATGACGATGATGATAATGAACGCTCCATCAGTCAATCATTTACGCAACTACCAGATTGTCCAATGTAATGTTTACCGCACGATAACGGTCCTCTAGACCGTTATCGTGAGAGGAGAGCGCAAGTGGACACCAGAGCGTAGAGCTTTGGTCGAAATGACCGGTGGGGTAGAGGCAGAGCAGGGGTAGAGAAGACAGTTTTGTCTCTACTCAGTGTTCGAACGCGAACACCAAAGACGCCGGCGTTTGACGTTCGAACTCGTTTGAGGAGTGAGTAGAGACAGAGGCAGCTATAACTGGTGCCTCTACCCCACTGGTCATTACAACCAGAGCTCGGTGTTCTGAGATTCCAGCCGCGTTCTCGTCTTCTCCTCTCACTCAGTTTCTATAGCGGTATAGGCTTGGCAGGCCCACGCTCTAAAGCAAATATAAGCTAGTTAACTTTCCTTCTTAGGACTCGAGACAACGGATCACGGCGAATAGTAACTGTATGCCAATAAATCCGAAACCAAAAATACGATTAGATCTGAAAAAATGCGATATTTGCTAAAACAACGAGAATTACGTTTGACTTCCCCATTGCCCATCCGCACATCGCATTTAATTTTTTCTTTTTTTCCGATCTAGTGGTATATTTTAAGAAATCTGGAGCTTCTACTTCCCCACAAAGTTCTCGGAAGAGCCAATTACAGCAATCAACGGAAGAAGGTCGGCCAGTGAACGATGAGGCTGAAAATATGTTTAGACCTAAAAAAAAGACAGCCTGCTCTCAGGCGCCGAGCTTGACGTTTCACTCCGCTCAGTGACACAGCGCAGACTGTTTATTTTTTTTAGGTTTAGACATATTAACGGCCACGTCATTCGCCGAGTTTACTCCATAAATTGCAGCGATTGGGACGATGTCAGAACGCCAATGAGAGCTCAACGTTCTGACATCATCGTCACCCGTGCGCAGGAAGCAGGCATGCTTCTTTCAGCCAGGGGGCGCTGTAGCGTCCTCGGGACCAAAGCCGTGTATAGAGAGAGGAGCTGGCGGAAGCCGGGAGTGGAGCGGCGAAAGCGGCAGCGCCGCCAGCGCCGCATATTTCTCCCGTGATATAGACCAGTGTCCGAAATCCTAGCCCCCAACGATAAAAATGGGAAATAATAATCTCAAACAAAGGTTTCGCAAAGAGAGGGGCTGCGCATGAAATAAGATTTTTGCTCTTTACAGCGCTCTTGTCATCGGTGTTCTTCCTGGAGCCTCGTGACTATGCATTTCTGACTTTCTTACACCGTGAGATGTGCAAAGGTTCCTAAAAAAATCTAGGTCTTTCAAAAAGCGCAGCCCCCGTACTGTGTCATGGCGTCAGCATAAACAGACTTGGCGGCGCCCATGGAACAGAGCAGACACTGGTCTATAGACCTTTCCAGCGGCAGTCTCGAACGAAGCGATTTACAGCGCGCGTCCCTGGTTTTGAGAGTGTACGTCAGTGTTGCCCGACTGCGCTGAGCTTTGGAGTTTCTCGTCAATGAGCAGTGGCAGCCTGCGTAGACGCAATTCCGGACGCTGGTGGAGGCTAAATTGCCGCGTTTTCCTTTTTATTTTGTGTTCTGTGGCGAGCATAACTTATAGAGGTCTTTCAGAAAGCAGTGCTCTATTTTTGAGAACAAAAACAAAGAAGTGAAAGCTGTTTTGGTGAGTCCGCGCGCGACAGAACAAATGCAACTGTTATGTTTGTTTCATTTTATGTTCATCGTTTTACGGCACCGTACACTCAGCCGTGTCAATCTATATAGGTCAAAATATTTGACCACACAGGATATCCAAACTGCATGGATATTCCCCGCCCACAACATGAAATTCAATGAGTCTCATCAATCGAACAACATATATTGTACGTACCCCACGGTGCCGCGTTATCCGAACAGGATTTGAGAAAGGTCTCAAATAACACAGCATATCCAATATACAGTGTCGACGATAGTCACTTCACGTCAATCGGACGGAATCCGGCGCGTTTTGAGGAACATGTAGAAGAGAGCAGCTTTTTTGCACAGCTTCAAAGCAAATGAACGAACGTGTCTATTCTGTCCCCACACCCCGGACCCGACCCTATCAGCTATTTTTCGCGAAGACCCGGAACACAGCCGGGAAGGCTTTTTGGAGATTATCTCAACGGAAATAATCCTCCAAGAACGTCGAACTGCCTGCGTCACGAGCTGCTTGACGTTCGCTCGCTTCGTTCGTTTTCTGCGAAGGCCGAGCAGCCTACGAGCCCTGGTATCATCTGGTTCTCACAGTGGAAGATAACATACAAAGGGTAAGCATCCTAAACAGGCGAATAAAGTAAAAACTTCCAAGAAAAGCCGCCGAACTCCGAATGCAAAATGCAGGTGGGGAGTCACTCTGACCGGGTTTCCACAGCTCAGGCGGGTGCCAGAAATTTCTGGCTGATAGGGGTCGCTCGATTCGCAAAATGGCGGCGGCCAGAACGCTCTTTTTGCAAAGGTCTATAGCTTGCGAAGTAAGAATGCGCTGGGATGACCTTGAAAAATTCGCGTTGCGGAGAACTTTTTTTTTTTTTTTTTTAATAAGGCTAAAAGTTTATGAATGTATACAATGTATACTTGTAAAAGATTGGTGTAAAAGTTCAACTCTAGCATGCTGAAATTAAATACTTGAATACATCCTTACCTAGAAATTGTGATTGGAGGGTATTTGTTAAGCTCACTGCCTCCGCTAGGGGAATATTTGAGGCTAGTGGTTTGTCACAAGAGCTGTCAACCACCACGCCCAAAGTCATTGAAACTCTTTTGGACTATGGCATGCCCTTGTTTTCGCCCTATTCTTACCAATTAGTGGCCAAGCTCTCTACATACACATCTATGCACGGGACGTGACCACAAAAGAGGCACCTCCGCTGGCGTTCACAAGGCATAACCATTTAATGTTGACACGAAGCGGCGTCTAGCGTTCCATCACGCACGATCCTCCACAGGCATAAAGTAGCGTCTGTCAGCACCCCTCAGCGTCTGTTCACGGGCACTGTACAGCGTTTAAAAAAGATACAACGCAGCGCGCAACAGAAACGCGACCTTAAGGTATCCATCTCACTTCGCCCTTCAGGGACGCTGCTCAAAACTTGACAGCCTCAGGCCTATAGACAGCCGAAGGTGCTGGAACGCTGCCACTGCTGCAGCGGGAAAGAGTAAGCTAAAAAGTGGCGCTGATCGTCCGGGGACTTCCGTTCTCACAGCATCGAAGCAACATCCGCAGTGCCTCTGGGTGTATTTCATACGTACTGGCTAGATGATAGTCCTAGTTTACACAAATGTGTGCCATATATACTTCGTTTCCCCTTAATACAACACAGGCCGAAGCTACCGTCTGAGGGAGCCAATCATGAGTAGCGCCAAAAGGGCATCGTCATCGTTGTCTTTGTGGCTAAGCCTAAGTCTTTTTTAGAGTTAGGCTAGCTGGTGCAAGCTACAGCCCGTTAAAAAGAGCCACTAACATCCATCCATCCATCCATCTGATATCAACGGCTAAACCGATCAGGCACAGAAAAAGCGCAGGATCAGGGCGCTAATTCACTGTGCGTGATTAGTTAAGTTGGCGATAGCGAGCCCACAGAGGCTATCAGCGCCGTGACGATGCACTTTTGACGTCGCCTGACTGGCTCTCTTTAGGGTCGTATCGTTGGTTGCGGTTTAAAGGGATACTGAACTGAAATTTGGACTTCGCAAAATAAGGCCGCTGAAGCATTGCACGGGAAGCTACGAACACCAAAGCATCACTCATGCATCGATATCCCAAACGGATGGCCGTATTTTTGGAAAAGAAAGGCGCTATCGAGCGAGGTCTATGACCAGTCTTGTACACGTTACTAAAAAAAAAGTAATCGATTACAATTACTATTACTCTTGGCTAAAAAGTATTCGATTAGATTACTTGATTACTCAACTGCAAAAGTAATTGGACATTACTTAAAGAAGTAATCGTTACTTTTCCGATTGCTTTATTGTGTGAAGACACATCTTTAGCGCTCATAACATTGAACTAATTCCAACCTATATTTCACATTTGCACAAGTATTGAAGAAGAAAAACTGGCTCCCTCTTCGTGGTCGTTGCACCTTCACAATGCGGACACAAGCATAGAATTCGCTTGAAGTCGTTTAATGATTTGGGCGTTCGCCAGTGTGTGTGTGGGGGGGAGGGGGGGGGGGGCGGGGGCGGAGGGGGTTCTAGATCTTGTTAAGCTTGAGCAAGGGTTGTCGCTCAAAGTTTGCGTCGCTCATTTTATTATTCACATGTGGATGAGCTCGCATGTTATACAAAAGAGCAGCAGCTCCAGGATTTGAAACAGATCATAGTATCCATAAGCGGAAGAGATCGCCCCGACCACTTCTCAACTCGAAACATTGCTTGGCACAAAGACCACGTAGGGGAAATGGGGAAATATTTCAACTGCCGTTGTTATATTTTGCATCCGCTTTAGGCATTCTTCGGTTCTGGTTCTCCTACGGGCTGCGAGTAGGTACCCTCAGCAGGATTTTTTTTTTCTGTGTGTGTGTGCGTGGGGGCTAGTTTTAACGAAGGACTCACAAAGCTACATTCTGCTTCCTCAAACTTCGCCCTGAATAGCCTTTGTCACGCACTGTGGCTTCCCTGGGTCTTCCCACTCCCAGTCCCAGCTCGAAAAAAAAAAAAAACAGACATTCCACAGAAACTGTACATAGAAAGAGATTGACCTCGTTTCCTACAGCTCCGCAAAAATCTTTCTTTTTTCCATTCGAAAAAAAAAATGCAAATTTTATTTTTGTCATTTAATAAAAAAAAGGCGTGTGGCGGGGGGGTGGGGGTGGGGTCCCGTGGGCAAATTGTAACGGTTACAAGTAATTTTATTACTTCAAAAAGTAATCAGATTACTCTTGTGATTACTGCCTAATAAAAGTAATCAACTGATTACAAAATTACTCCGAAAAGTAATCGATTACAAGTAATTTGATTACTTGTATACGTACGGTACAAGTCTGTCTATGACCTCATTGTCCCCCTGTAAAAGTCGAGAATCAGGGAAAGCGGCCTCGATTCTCTCCTCCTCGCTTCGGTTCACCAGCTCGACGGGACATAGCGAGGAGGAGAGGGAATAAGAATCGTGACGTGACTTGTCTCGTCGACCTCGTCGGCTGTGTTCAATCGCGCACTTTTTTTTCCAAAAATACGGCGATCTGTTTGAGATATCGCTGTATGAGTGATGTTTTGGGGTTTTGCAGCGTCCTGCCTATCCGTCCAGCCTTGTTTTGTGAGCTCTAAATTTTGGTGCAATGAAACGAAGTATATATGGCCATCAGTGTTGCAATTGCTGACCATGAGAATATTTATTCGCGTTACTTCGTTATCGGAGAGGTTTAGTACATCGTTCCGATATAGGTCTGATACAACCCCGATAACAATACGATGCACGCGCAAAGGCGGCGGCGGAGTATCTGGTTATCGTTATCGGAATCATCGGAACGATCTGCTAAAATTCTCTATTACTAACAGGAAAGGCAAATCGAAACAAACACACGCGCGCAGAAAATATCGAACAAAATTATATTGAGAGCGTGGGAATGAACTGTGTGTGAGACAGTCTTATTGTTTGTAACAAAACGAGCTCGAGCAAAAGGGAACAAAACACGCACATACAAAAAAAAAAAACAGGAGGACGTCAACGAACCCAATGCTTCGAAGGACAACAACAGCAAAAGACGCAGACAAAAACACAGAACTGATTATACGGCAGACAAGCCATATAATTCCTGTCGTTCCATTTTTCAATACGCCAATGTCACTCAGTGATGAAAGAGCAGCGACGAACGGTATTTTCCTGCTTGTTTGTTACCCGAAAATGCGGAAGCGGGAAATCTAGGAAAGTGTAAACAAAAAGCGGAAGAAACACGTTTTAAAAAATTCATTGACGGCTCGAATTTGATTTTTCCTCCTAATCGGTGAGTCAGTAATTATTTCGTTAGCCTGTTGAATGTATAATATTGTTTTGGTGTCACGGTGGTTAACATTTTATATAGAAAACGACTGTAGCCGCATCGAGACGCGGATCTTTTAGTTATTATAAGCCGAGAGACAACTGGGCAGTATAATTTTAAAATGCGCGCGCGTAGTATCACCTTGGGAGATCAGGAATCAAAGTTAGTGTGATAATAACAAAAGGTAAAAGTTGATATACGTAGGCTTCAAATATTTCCTTCTGCTTTTTTACCACGCATGTGTAATCAAAAGCCGCAAGAGACCTCTTTCAAAACCCCATCAAGCAACATTCGCGGACGTCTTTCTCGGGCACGAAGGGTGTGATTGGGTCCGAGTCTCGCCAATGGGTGACGAAACCCTCGCGTCAAATACGTGCTCAGAATTCAGAATACGTGCGCCCCGCTCCCTCCCCCCCCCCCCCCCCGTCCCCCCCCTCTCCCCTCTCACCCCCTCTCCCCTCCCCCCCCCCCCCAAGAAATAAAAATGTTGGATTTGTACATTAGGTTCGGGAGCTGATAGATTGCCCACATTATTTGAGAAGGGTCTATTCTTAGCACAATTATGTATCAATGATTCCAACTTTTAATGCGTGTGTGGTTGCACTTTTACGTAGCCCACGTGTCTCAAAACGATATCTCCTATACAGTGTAAACATTTATGCAACTCCACTAAATTCGTAAACATGGTGCTGTTGTTGTTGTTTTCTTTGCGTATTTAAGAAAATCATCAGCCTATATGCATGAGCTTAATTCTTGCTGTGAGCACCAGAAAATAGCGAAGTGGGCGCTTAGTAGGGGGCTATCCGACGCCCTCCCCCTTCCTCACCACTGTCATTTTTTTCTGAATGCCTGAGGTAACTAAACGTGTAACCCCGTGTTTATGAAAAAAAACTGTGCAATAGCCGTCAGAGGACAGGTCTCGGGGTTTTCGTGCTGCACACCGGCTTACGAGCTGAAATGAAAGTTGCGAAAGACATCCTGTCGGCCGGTGTCCAGTCGCTGCATGCAATGCGCAACCTCATTACAGGTTGCGAAACAACTTCCGAGAGAGGTTGCTCGACGTATGCAACGTCCGTACAGTTGGCTGCCATCCGACATGCAGCTTTTTTTTTATTTGTTTTTCCTGACAACTTGGATACTTTGTCGCGAAATAAAAAAACGCGCAATTTGCTGTTACTGTCTTTCTCATACTACGTGAACGGGTCCCTTTCTTCGCTGCTGCTTTTCAAGGCAATTTAAAAACAATGTACTGCTTTAAGCTACGCGATATATGGAGTGTTGCTTTCTTGAAGTTACATAACTAACAAATTACTGGGTCTTTCTTTATTTTAAGAAATAATTGTTGACCGTTTATTAAATATGCATTACCGAGGAAAGCCTCAATAAAAAGGCGTTATTTTTGTCAGTTCTTTTTTTTTCTATTTAGCATAGTTACTGCTCGCGCGCAATGATGTGTGCATCTAGAACCTTATCCTAGAAAACAAGCAATGAATATTTGTTCATTAATATCGCATACGTCAAAAGCACGTGTTATTTTATTTTTCTCTATTTGCGGAGAGAATTCGCCTCCTGCTTGAAGTTTTCTCACAGCCCAGAGAGAGGATACTTTAAGGCCACGGTCCCACTGAATGTGGCAGTTTAGGTACTTTTCGGCAGGCCATTACTCATCTCCTTTTAAATACTGTTTTGTGGGATTGATGTCATTTGAAAGGCAATGCAATCCTCTTTCATTTGATATTATGTATGTGTTGGTTTTTACTGTTCATGCGCATTTGTAGCGTTGCGAATATGATGGCGCGGACCCTCACTTGCTCCGCTAGTTCATGTTTTATGAACGATCCATTAAAGATAGCACGGTTCCAATGTAGCAGTTTTGTTAAGATGATGTCGGAGCAGAATCTAACGATCCACTTTTTTGATATTTGCACTACTTGGTTTTTTTCATCCCTCCAAATATTGCCCTAAAATTGACATTTTTCCGCACAAATATGTTTTTAATGACAAGAGCTAGGGCAATGAAATTAGCTACAGATGTAGTGCTTATAATTGGTAATATGCAAAAAAAAATTTAATGTTGTGTAAATTTTTTTTTGTTTAGATATTTTATATCAAACGTAGCACTTTTTTGTGCTTCGTGTCATGGTAGTTCAAATGCCGCTGAAGAAATAATTAAACTATGATAAAATCTTTTATAACATTTAGAGCTACAATGGTTGCCCAAGAGGTGGACGATGGCTTTTTTTCATTTTCAAAGTCATAACGCTCCAGGAGCCCTTCAAACTTACCTGTTTTTGACGCATATCTGTTTTGGACATCAAACAGATTTATTGGCATTTAATAACATTTGTAGTTTGGAATAGATATACATTGCGATGTATTAAATTTTCACAATGATATTGCTTTGGTTTCTTAATAGGTGTAGAGCTTAGCTAATTTTAAAAACAATTAAAAACTGTTTGGGTGTTTTGTTGCGCTACCTGGCGGATGGCAGACAAACTGTTGATTTCTAATGTTCAAAAAATTTCCGAGGGCGGCGTTGGCGTCTGTATCATCATCAATCTCCGTGTCTTTTTACCCTCACATTTAAAAAATATATTGGAAGATTTACTATCGATAACTGAATGGTTTAAGTACTGGGTCAGGCTAATAAATCTAAGACCAATATTTACACAAGCGTAGCGTGATATAATGTGTTCATTATTCGATATGATTGAAATCTATAAACAATGAAGACGAAGAGGAAAAGAATACACCCGAGTTCACTTTATGCCTAGAGTCACTAAATGAGCCTTAAAGTATCGGCACTCCGTTCTCCAAAATTGTTTTGGGCGCCGCCATTTTGGGTCTTGCTCAGAGCAAACGCAACTGCCGATCATCGTGATCTAAAAGTACGACTTCCTCAGCATTAGGTGCGGTGCTAGGAAGCTGATGCAATATTGCAATGCTCTGTCGCGGGTTGTTTAAACATTTGTGAGGGAGGGAAAAGCATTTCCTGTGATTTTAGATAAAGCTTCGTATAACTGGCAACCATGATTTTAAGCCACAATATGACCAAGTGTCGTTACTCTGAACCGTAGCTAATTTACTGGCACAAGCGGGAACAATGAAGAAGAGGCAGGTGTCAAAAGGTAGTGGCTTGTGGAATCCACGGGGCTTACGATATGGCCCCTCCAGGTATTACTGGGTGGAGCACTTCATGTGCCCTTTGCATAGGGTGGAGCACGACATCTGGCCATTTTGTCCCCCTCTTTTATTTTTATTTTTTGTTCAGAAGCGCGTGAAAGAGCGTGTCCCTGCACGCGCTCGTGGCGCTGATTGTGCTATGGCGACATTTTGTTTTCGTCGATTTCTTTGTATTTTCCCCGTGAGCGCGTGCTGTCGGCATCGGGTACTACAGAGGGTGGCATCACCCTAAACAGAAGGACATTGAGGCACCCTAGGTATTACAAGCCTCTTGAACAAGAGCATGAATAGTGTTATTAAATAAGCTACGCTTCAGAGTAGCTACGCTTGGCCTTAGTATGGCTTAAAGTTATGGTTGCCAGTTATTTGAAGCTTTATCTGAAATCACAAGAAACGCTTTTCCGTCCCCCACTTTAAACAGTTTGCGACAAAGCAAAGCAACATTACATGAGCTTCCTAACACCGAATCTAATGCTGACGATGTCGCACTTTTGAATCATGACGATCGGCAGTTGCGCCTGCTCTGCACAAGCACCAAAATGGCGGCGTTCACAACACTGTCGGGGAAGAGAGTGCCGATACTCTAAGCGCCGCTCATTTATTGGCTCTAGTTGCCGCGAAACTCCTTTTCCCTGACTGAAACTGAAAGTAAATATGAATAATACACCATTATTATAGCTTATTTAGTTATAACCAAATACACATAATGAGAGGAGGAAGCGGGCGGGTAGGAGAAACGCGGGTTTTATACGCGACCGTTCTAACCGTCTCAAAAGAGAGAACGCACGAGCTTGCGCTGGTTTAGAAAAAAAGGCATCCAAAGAAAAGAGGCGGCACATTGTGTTCTTTGTTATTATGCGTCTAATTGCAAATTGTTGTGTGTATGTTTATTCAGCCGGAAGTTAGTCTGCCTTAGTGGGCGTCTGGTGTCTCAGCTGTAGATGAGCAATTTAGCCAGTGCGGTACAACCGAAAACCTGGGGTCTTCAACGTGCGCCACGCAGTAGTGATGCACGACCGCACGCCGGTACGATGCTCTTCCAGATCGAAACGGGCAGGGGCGGGGTGGGTTCTGCAACGCGAGCTTTCGCTCCCAGTGCTCCGAGCTGGTGTGCGCTAGACCATGCACTCGGCAACCAACCCCCCCTTGTGCGTCTAATTTATATACAGGTATAAGTATTTGAAGACCGACAATGGACGTCGATCGTCTCGAGGTAATGTAACGTAATAACATTATATAAATTATAAACTGGTTGAAGGACTGAACGACTTAATTTTTCAATTCTTGGATTGTAATGTGGCGGTAGCCTATTGTACTTACTGTTGATGAAGAGCAATATGAGGTGACGAGGTAATGATTAAATGATGAGGCTCTATAAGGACGACGACATTAATGGGTGTTGAACCACAACGTACAGTGCCAGACTTGTTTCAAGTATCGTGTACCCAAAGACTTTCTTCACCCGCAACAGTATATGGTAGAATCAATGAGGATGTTGCTTTACAACTGTACGTGGAACAGGAAAACTGCACTGTGCAGAAGCGCGGCTCATTCGTTAATATGAGGGACGGATTTCTAGCAGCATTCCCTGATTGACTACTTGGAACAAATGGCCTCGTTGATGTAAAGTGTCTCCGTTCCAAAAGATTCTTGAAGCATACTTAAACCGCAAAGGAGTATGAGGCGAAAAATAAGAAAAAGGAGTCTGGTGTAAAAGGTCCAGATCACCACCGTAGCTTCTAATATCAAATACAAGGGCAGTCACACAATACACAAAGAAAGGTTTGTGATTGATATCCAACCTATTCAGAGAGATGACACCTCCTGGTCAACCAACATAGAGCCTTTTCTACTCAAGTTTTACATGGAAGGCCAGACTTCCGCTGAAATTCCTCACGTAGACGAGTTGTCCGACCGAATAAACTGCCATTACTCCCGATGTGGGTATCTCTCGATCTTTGTTCGTAAGCGATAGTACCATGAGATCGAGGGGTGTGGCTATTCTTCCGCCGAATATTGCTTCGGCGGGTTCTTTTCCGTGTAAGATGAGACCGACGCGTGCTGCCGGAACAAGAACCTGGCGGTTCTTCACTGAACTGCTTCTTCCGTAAGCTTCAAAAGGGATTTTTTTTTTTTTTTCGTTTCGCACACCATCTATTCTGCTTGCCCGTTAGTTGCAGGATGGTATGGTGCACTAATGTGATGCCTGATGCCGTTTTTTTCTTCTTCAAAAACTTGTTTATTTTATTTGAAGCAAGATTTGGCGCGTTATCAGAGAAAAGTATTTTCGGTAGGGCAAAAGTAGGTAAAAGAGACCGTAGAACGTCAATGGCGTGTTTGGACGTCGTGGCAGACATCGTGTAAACTTCCAGCCAATTAGAGTACGCATCGTACATGACTCCGCAGATGTGGATACGTTTCGCCACCCACCGACTGAATAGTGGATCGTTTTCAGTTACTGTTCGAGTCTTTCCACAAAGTTAGCCCAGGTGCCAGGACTTTTGTCGAAAGCGGTAAGTGTTCGAAACGTCGACAACGTCGGTAGCCACGTGTTGTGCTTGAAACTGGACACTTACCAATCGCTGAGAAGAAACTTGCTTGTTCGTCTGCCATGAGTCGTCCGATATCCGGTCATCACCACAACACCATCTCCCGACAAAACTGGTCTTCATTGTCCGCATGTCCATGGTTAGCAATCACGTCAACTTATAAATTCCCGAACGCTCATAACTTGCCGTCGCTAAACGCCGTTCATTCATAGCGTCTTCATTGCAAATAAACGTCTTCCTATTTCTTCTGATGGTTTCCCTAAGCTGTACTTACAACATAATGTGTGTCGGTACTTCCGAAAATATTGCAACGGCGTTTGTTTTCCGGGAACTATAATGTAACAACCTTTACAACATCTTCCGGACCCCGTGAAACACAATATTTCGTGACGTTATTTTAGTCGTCATTAAAATGGTGAGGTAAGTACCGTAAATCGCGAAGCAGTTTACTAGACGTCCGCTTCCACTGGTTGAGTCTACTGAGCGTGCATTCCTGCAGAGGAAATTTTCATTGATAGAATATTGACACGTCAATCAACATTTGATTCCTTCTTGGTAAGATTTATTGCGAAAGCACGTTACAACCGCCGACCGCATCTCCCTATATCAGACAACAATTTATACCCAGCCTGACATTCTCGCATACATCCGTTTGGTGGGCCACGCTACTTGAGCTAGCTGAGCACAGCTGGCAGCGGCGCGAGCAAGGCCACGAGGGGAACGTGATGGTGCTCGAGCCATCCCACTGTGAACCAATGTTTCGGCCACCCCACGGGTGCGTGTCGCCATCTATTGGTTGAACTAACGCCTTGTTCAAGATGGCTGCCGTGGGACCGCAGCCTTAACTTCCTCTGCTGGTGCAAGCACGTGCAGTGTCAAGCTTGTATGCACTATGAAAATGAAAACATAACCACGAGGGTAGCACGTGCACGACCCATAATGAGGAAAGCAGAAGCGACCCTAGCGAGCTTCTCACCTCAAATAACACCTTGAGACTAAGTTATATAAATGTAGCTGCGACTTATATTAAACATCCATTCATTGTTTGAAAATCATTCCTTGTGGCAATACAGCAGAAATAAGTTAGTTTGTGTGATGTTCGCGAATGCAAACAGAACTAACATGCATGCTTACGAATACGCATATGTGAACGCCTCATCGTTAGTTGTGTGAGAGTAAAAGCAGTCGAATATCAAAGACGTCTCATTTAATACGGCTACCCGCTTAATGCAGCGACCACCCATACACATCTTGGTCTGGTCAGCATCGGTGAGTAAACAAGAGTATGTGAAAGCAGAGCATAAACAGTAATTACATGATGCGTTCACGAATGGAAAGAAATATGTAACCGATCTTGTTCTAGAAATCAACATGCCGACGTTTACGCTCTGGTCGAAAACTGTGATCATGTGCATAGCAGTTCGACAGAACTATGAAGAATAATTCATCAAATGACTTATTACGTGGGAATAAGCGTTTCAATAGTTTTTTTTTCTATCATTGTTTATTTCTTTTTCCGTCAACGTGTCTTCTAAATACCTGTTTATCTTGTCTAGACCATTATTTTCATTGCCATACTCTGTTCCTCATTAAGTAGTGTTGGAGGGAACGCGTTACAAGTAACGGCGTTACCCGTAACGCGTTCCTTTTTTTTTGGTAACGGTTGACGTACACGTTACATTTTCAAAACAACAACGGGTAACGTACTTACATTACCTATTTCGAGTAACGGATAACGTAGTAACGTTCCACGTTACTATATTCTTTCTTTCCAAGGCTTAAATAAATTACTCTTCAATTTTTTTCGTGTTTCTGGGCGCTAAGCCATATGAATTTTAGAGTTTTTTTTTTTTTTCGTTTTCTTTTTCTGATAGTATTTGGGTGAAATCGTAAAAAAAAGGTAGTTATACTCAGTTTTTGCGTGGATGTAATGTTTCTTGAAATATGGCGCTTATGCATACATGTAACGTCAAAAAAGCAAAACGTGCTACTTCATAATTAAAAAAAACAATGTAACGCAAACGTGGCGTGCGTTACTTTATATCAGTGACGATAACGCGGTCACGTGTACCTTTCTATTTTGTGGTAACGTGGGTCGGTTGGCGTTCCTTTTATTTGCAAGCAACGAGTAACGTGTTTCGCTACTTTATTTTTCCGTAACGCCAACAACACTGTCATTTTAGAGAGCTTTCGAGAACCGCTTTTGCACGTTCGACACCGTACGACGGGCCCTCCGGTACGGACTGCGCATGCGCGAGTCTTCTGCGCTAGCGCATGCGCAGTGCGCACCGGAGTGACCATCGTATACCGTATCGGGTGTGCAAACCGTTCCCTAAAGCTGCCTATTAGGTCCGATCGGAGCCAACGTTACGATCCAATGGGACCAATCAAGCGGCGTCAAAAGAGCATCGTCATAGCGCTCGTCGATGTTGTACGTTTGCTTAGAGCGACTAAGCGAATCAAACACAAAAAGAAGTGCAGGATCACGCCAGAGTCATCATGCGTGGCTGGTTTAGCCGATGACAGCAGACGCGCAAAAACGACGAACGCCACGATGATATATCTTCGGTGCTGCCCGGTTGGCATCATCGAATCGTAGCTTTGACTGCGGTCGGACTGGAGGTGAAATTCAGAGTATGCCGTCCCTCCGAAAACCCTCATTCCTCACCTGGCCGCCCTTCCCTCTTCCCTGCCCGACAGGAGGTTCAAACCTTCGTAGTGATCCACCACCCCACCCTCAAACTCGGCCACGGCAACCATCACCATGCAGCCCCTGCGTCCCCCCTCTCCTCTTCTTTCGGCTACCAGATCCACCGGGAGACGAGTCATCACGTCCCGGCGCTCATCTCAAGTGGTCAGCTGTCGCCTCTGCTCCGAACCACGGCGGCGCAGACCGCCTTTGTGAACGTGCAACATCTCCCGGTTGCGCTGCATCACCATCATCACCACCGTCACCACCAGTTTCACCCAGAACCCCTGGTCTTGTTGGGGGCTCCGACCAGGCTGGACCGGCTGGCGGCCCAGAGCTCCAGCTTCCGGCACAACTACAACCCGTTCCTGCACATGCCCTCGTACCCAGCCTATCCTGGCAGAAACGCGGCCCTCGGTCTCGAGGAGGATCTCCTCACAGAAGCCGAAGCCGAGCCCACGCTGAAGGTGTACAAGGCGGACGCCGAGTATCCGCCTCTCAACCTGAAGAACAGGAAGAAGCTGTACGCCGTCGGTTACATCTACATGCTGGACTTCCTGGAGGACACGTACCTCAGACGGCGTCGTCGTCGCTAGTACGTGTACACGTCGTCAGCCTGCCACAGAGCGGCCGGCGCTGCCCGTGGTCGCTACTATACGCGCTTCCTGTACCTGGAAGCGTGGAGGACGTTACGTGAGGCGCCAGAAGCCGTGGGCTGTTGCGGACGTTGTTACGTAGCAGCCTCTCTTCGTGTTGTGTGGGCAGCTTCGATCGCCTGGCAGAGCAGACCAAGGAGTGTCTCGAACGATACACGGATGTGCTCTGGGATAATGTGGCGGAAGGTAGGCCGAGTCGAGGCGTGCACATATTGAAGGAAACGGAGGGGTCGGTTGACCACTTGAAATGACCGCCCGATTTCGTTGTCATATATGTTCTTGTTTTCTTTATGGATGTGCAGGAAAAGTTGTGGCCGCTCTCGCTCGAGGAGCAGAACAGACGGGCCGATCGACGTTTAGCCTACATTATCTTTAGGTTGTTGTGCTTTAATATTTGTATGATGTTGTTGCGAAATCCGAACCGACGTCCGCAGCCGACAAATGTAACTTCAAGTTATACAGTGCGTCTGCTTAGATGATCGCCTTTAATGGTTCCTCTATTGAATTGCGATTATTCGGTTTAAGGTATCTTCCACGCAATGGGAATAATATAGGGGGCGTCGTACGATAACTGTATACACATATTTAACGCAGCCTACCACACGCTTTGTTTCAATGAGGATGTGGAGGCTGCCTGATGAAATGTTCCACGCAACTGCCAAGCTTAAGAAGAAAAAGTTATAATGGTAAGTCTAAGAGCACGTTCGTTTGTACTGCGGACCAGAGCTAAAAACAAAACAAAAACGCATTTCTAGCCGATTGCCATTGTCTTCCTTTAACCCAGTAAATTGCCATTTTACTAACACATGTAAAGTATCTGTTTCACGTGCACTTAGTTTTGTACCGGGCTGATATGATGTTTTCACACCATATCCGGTCGTTTTCATGCACGCGTCCAAGCATAGCCTCCTCTACGCTTTTTATCCCGACCATCCGACAGACCTTTGCGTTTTGTGACGTCACGCAGCAACTATTGATGTCAGCCATTGACACTGGCGAAATTCGGGGTGCAGTTTCGTGCATACGCTCATGAAAGGTTTAATTAGGAGGCTATGGTCCAAGAATATAGAAATGTTTTTCGCTTACCTTTGAAAACAAATACCAAAGGTTTCCGGCCATTAATCGCTTGACGAGCGTTTTATTTATAACGATTTAAAGCGGCCTTTTGCGGCTAGAAAACATATCGTTCATTCGCGAGAAAGGATATGCAAGCGAAGGAGGTTTGAAAAGGCAGATGGAATACTCGTTCTAAATATTTTTGGAAATTTATTTACTTTAAGAGCCCATCATCCATTGCATAGGGTGTAATTATCTTTTTTTTGTTACTTGCATATAATATAAATAATTGCATTAAACATGCCTTATACGGCATTGAAATGCGCAAGAAATTATTTTCAAAAAGATAGAGGAAGGAGCCGGATATGGCTGAGGCCAAATTTGCAACGCTTTAGTATAACAAACAAACGGTTCTCAAATCTTGTACACATAAACGCGAGAAATTTTGAGAGTTTACGAAAGAATTATGATCGCTTCTGCGGCTGTTCAATCAAACCTCACCGGGATAGTTTATCGCAAGCGTGACAAAAAACTGCTTAGCGTGACAAAAAACTGCAAAAAACTGCTAAACAAAACACGATAACGTGTTTTGTTTATTTTTTATTTTCTTTTTTGAGTATGACAAAGACAACATTTTATATCACTGCCTCATGGGGTATTATCGCATGACAAGTAAATAGTGATTTCCTCTTATCTTACTAAGTATGAAACCTCATACGGCCGTTTTAGTCATGCTATCGTAACGTGCGACATTATTCGTTAATCGAGCCATTGTTTCTCTGAGCTTTGCAGGCCTAAAGATTGTCATTAAGTCACCGCTCCCATATTTGTTTTTGATAAGAAAGGTATGGACAAAAAGATACTTGAGTCGGCCGCCGCTTGTATGTCTCAACCACAACCCTATCGGAGGGATTTTTTTCAGACAGCGTGCCAAAAAGACGCACCAAAAATGAGCATGTTCACAACAACCTTACACTTGGTGTTTGCATTCTTGGAGGCCAGTACCCAAGATTGGGTAAATCGATGTTACAAAGCCACCTGTTTCTTGTTTGTTGGTAGGTTTTGTTTTTACATTTGGGACTTCAAAGGTTGATATTAATAAAACTTCAAAAGAGGGAAACGCGATATGCTTTTTGATTTTGATTTGTGTTTGTTTTGCCTCCCGCACCTCGGGAAGCAAAACAAACACAAATAGATAGCTACTTATGCATTGTACCCCTTAAATATATTTTACGACTTAAAGATAACATCCACAAAATATGTGAGCTCCGCGAGCTCCGTACTAAAACAAATTTGTATACGATTTTTTTTAATACTGTCAAGGAATGAAATGCTCTCGCGCAAATGCGTAATCTTTTTTTTTTTTTTTTCGTGTTTGCTTGTTTTTTGTGGTAAGAGCCTGATGAGCGCAGCAGGTCGACATTGAGTAAAGCATAAAGATTAACCGCGCGAGACGTTCAAAACAGAAATGCAGTTGACGAAGTTGACGAGTTAATC
The DNA here is from genome assembly GCF_016920785.2 of Ixodes scapularis. Classification (NCBI taxonomy): domain Eukaryota; kingdom Metazoa; phylum Arthropoda; class Arachnida; order Ixodida; family Ixodidae; genus Ixodes; species Ixodes scapularis. The sequence continues at coordinate 150,790,159 of NW_024609857.1, forward strand.
TGCAGCAACCTCACGTGAACTTGAGAAAATGAGCCGATGACGTTTCGTTATAATGAACAGTTCAGCATGTAATTAATTTGTCTCGACCGTCTCGCTCGTTATGCTAAGTAATAAACGCAGGTTGTCGACATCCCCTGCCTTGGCTTAGTTGAACTGACAGCGTCCCAAATGAATGAAATAAAACGGAGCCACCCTTGCATCCGCATGGGTCCCGTAAATTGTTGTGCCGGTGAGCATGATAGATCGTAATATGCTTGCTTGTTGGCTGATTAGCAAGTTTGCAAAGCAAATAAATAAGTACATAATAGATAAAAGTGACGCCACTCCACTGCCTAGTGGAGTGGCGTCACGTGTGACGTCACGATCGTAAAATTTCCCTGCTAACCCAGGTAACAATTTATGTTGTGGAGATAGTCTGCGCAACAAAGGCGCGCAACATGAAACCAGTTTTATTGCAATCGCGTAACAATGTTGTAGCAGCAGTCATAACACTGCAGAAGTGTTTGTTCCTAAAGCACTGCGGCAACTGTGTCGGTCAACCGTTGACTGTTTCATGCTCGCAACAGTTACCGAAGCATCACTTTTATCTAGGAAAATGTGTGCTGTCCTGATGTTGCTAAATATTCTGGAAAAGACCAGCGCAACTGTAGGCGAAACATTATCACGCAACACAAGCTCCGCCAACAACGTCACGTTTGCATTTGCGAGATTACGGAACTGCTATTTTGCTACATTTCCACTGATGTTGCGGTAGCGTCGTGCACTTTGATTCCAAAATGTTGTGGTAACGTAACTTTTTTTTTTTTTTTTGCTTTTGCCAAGCAAAGCTTACAAACAGTCATCGCAACGTCCGTTTTTACAGTCAGCAAACTGTACCCATGGCAAATTCAAAAACAGTTTGCATTTATACTGCCAGAATGCAGTCGCCAAACATGTCTTTCCAAAAGTGTTCCAACCGTAGGACACAACAGTTTTGCGCTAGGTTAGGTTAGGAAATGTTTCAAGGAAATGTTGCGGAAACACTGGGCACCATTGTTTGTTGCAGAAGTTGCGCGCCACAACGGGACTGCAGCTGTACATCCGTTTTTGCCCACTGTTGCCGCATGCATCTTCTCAACATTTGCACTGCATGACGAGGCAGCGCTCCTCGCGACAGTGCTTCCCCATGATCGGGGCAACAACGTCTTGCTTCTGTTGTTAGAGTTTGTCGCATGCCACAGCTGCGCGGCATAGTTTTGCGGGTGTTCCTCACTTGTCTCACAAACACTTAGGCAGCATTTTGGCAACTATTACGGGCAGCTCATCGCGGAGAAGTGTAGAGCCAACGTTACTTGAATTTAGTTAGTAAACTACCATAGAACCTACCCCCACAAGTAGCACCGATCCGTACAGATCGGCCAGTCGGAGAATTGCACGGATACTTGTATTGGGTCAGGAGCATCGCATTCGAAAGCGTCAACTATTTCTCGTTTATTTTGGCCTTCATCGGCCATATCGGCGCCGAAACATACACGGCGGAAGGGATTTCAGGGTAAGCAAAATTTATTTGACACCATTGCGAGTTTTTACAATGTTACAAGGTCACATGTGATGCATGCTCTACACAAAACAATGTTTGATGCCAACCCCGTCTTCCAAGTGGACGCGCCGCGGATAACTATCGAAGTCAACACGCGCCCAGGTCGGGACGCGCTACCTAAAACCACCGGTGAGACGTGGTTGATAAAAACAATATCAATTGTGCCTCAAAACCTTGTAAACTAAATAAAAAAAAAAAAGAAAACATCACGTGCCTGCTCTTTTGTACCGATCTCCAATAAAAATTCCTTAAAAAGAAGTGTTTTTTTTTTATGCTAAAGACATGTTTTTTAAGAGCTCATGGTAACCAGAGTCCGGAGAGGTTGCTCTTCCTGTGGCTGCTAGTAGAGGGCGACACTGCCGCCTTCTCCTGAAGTTCTCCGGCCCCGCCAGCACCGCTCCGTTGACTTATGCGAAGCTCTGTGTTACGACCGCCGTTTTAATTATATTTCTTTTGAAAAGAATAGTTCCGAAATCATATGTTTGAAGAGTACCATAAAACTGCCTTTTATTCCCCTGTTTTCCTGCTGCTTGTGGTTCTCTAATTGGGTAAGTGGTGCCGCAGCACCTTCCGCGCCGTTACAAGCGCACTCACGCTACAGTGCCGCTGAGGCAGGAACTAACCACCCAATGACCCAGCTGAAGGTGACATCCTCAAAGATTAACAGAGCAGCCTACTCACAAAATAACCACCCCCCCCCCCTTTGCATTTATATTCTTATTGTAATCCGCTTAAATTAAAGGAGTCATGAAATTATTTTTCATTCCTCCCTAGCTTTAATCCTCAACTCAAAAGCGGATTGAGAAATCACGAGGTCGTGACATGCTTGGGCACCGGTGCGATGACTCGAAGCTCTCACCGTGCTTTTTAATAAAGGGGTCATGAAACGCTTTTCCAACTTTTTCCTGTGTAGCTCTCCTTCTCAACTCATAAATCGCGCATTCTATTAAACAGTTCAAGAAGACGGAAAGGGGGGAGTCTCCTCTTGCTTGAACTCTCGTTTGTGTAACCGGACACAGCCATTCTCCCCCTAGAAGATTAGCCCGCCGCTCAAAATTCAGACTAAAGTTGCTTTCCCCACCCCGTTCGCCCCGAAGCTGACAGTGCTGTGGAAGCTACGTGCTCGTTGGGCCAGCCACATTTTTGCCACATGATCACGCTCTCTCGCGCATACCCACGCGCAGAGAATGAGGTCAGGTGATGAAAGGGAGGCGGCTGATAGGTCCGGCAAGCGCGTAGCTTCCACCACAATGTCAGCTTAGGGGTGAAGGGAATAAGTGAGGTCCGGTGTCATGTGACGTGCGTTTGTCCCCCGGTGACGCGCTGCGGGGACCGCGGATGTATCACAGTGAAAAGGCTTACGAAAGGAAGGAGGTACGAAATAGTCCGCTGTGTTTTCAAATTTTCGTACCGAAAGTCAGGCTTTTGACTTTCTACTTTTTTTTGCCCACTGAACGATGTGCTATTAGTAGAATTCCAATATAAATTAATTTATTCCAGCCCAAAATTTGTTTCATGAGCCCTTTAAGTGTTCTGTGTTTTCCTCTCAGCATTACTCCCTGTTTTTAGATACACAAAACCCAGGATTGTGTCTAAATTCCCAATATTGCCTTTGATCCAAATGTGCTCCCTGCAGCCCTTTCGTTCCCTTTCCCATTCCTGACCCTTTACTAACACCCCTAATTTCCCTCCCTTGCGTTCCCCTTGGGCCCATCCATTGATATCCAGGTATGTATGGTGGTTCTTCCATGTCCCTCAAATGTGTTTCTGCTAATTTATACATTGCAAAGTTTTCGCTTTCTAATTGCTCCTCGATCTCCTCCCACTTAATTCTGTTCCTGCCCCCCCTGCAGGTTATGAAACCTATATTAAGCTGTTTCTTTTTCCTATTCCTACGAAGCTTCCTCCCACCCTCCCAATTCCTCCCCCCTGGATCTTCATTTTGGCCCTCGTTTACATCGGCGCCCTCAGGGCTCCAGGACCCCCCAAAAAATATATGATGTGACGTCGAATTCTATAGCCTACCGTGCTGCCAGTGGTTCCACGTGGATACCCCATGTAAAAGTATCGGAGAGAGCCTCGTACACCACCCTGTTTACTTCCATTACTCCGTACTCAAATCGTCGGCTCATCCCCCTTATCACCCGGTTAGCTTCCACCACCCGGTTCTCTATCTGCAAAGACTGTCCCCAGACCTCTGGGATGATGCATATTTGCACATGCACCATCTCAGAGACCTCCCTCAGCTTACGTAACCCCAACTCTATCTGGATGCCGAGGTTCTGGCTCCGTCCCTTTAACACATCATTTAGTTCTGCATGTACCACCACTAGATTCTCTCCCTCCCTGCATCCCCACATCTCCTCCTTCGCTTTGGCCATCGCGTCTACCATGCACTTTCCTGACTGGGCCACTACGTTTACCCTCCCATCCCCTTGCACCCTGTCCAGCAGCCCCTCCTTAACCCTTGTTATGTTCGAGTCTCCTACCACCAGCACCCTTTTAACCCCCGACTGTCTGCCTTCACTCATTCCAGCTATATGTACTTTCTCTGCCTCAACCTCTGCTGTTTTCTTCGGACCATGCTGTACTGCTGCCCTCTGTCTAAGCTCCTCTACCTGTCGCTCAAGCTCGGCTCGCTGCTCCCGTTCTTGCCTAAGTTCTCCCGCCACGATCTCTACCTTGCTTTCCCATTCCCTGGTCATCTCCTCCACATCCGCTACGGCCCGCTTAATCAAATCTCAGACCAGAGCCTCGAGCTGAACCCGCTTCTCCCGCTCTACCCCTATTTCCCGCTTCAACTCCTCGACCGTGCCCGCCCATTCCCCTCCCATTCTCCTGAAACCGTCCTCGACCTTCGCCTTCGCGCAACTCCGGCATGTAGAGCTGCTCCCTTCGGCTTCTGCTACACTTGCAAACTCCATCCCCATCATGCTGCACCAACGTCCACACTTCTTACATTCTACATCGGGTCCTTCTTTTACTTTAGGCTTCGCATCCTTCTTCCGTCGCGTATTCACCATCGCCTCGACACACAGGGCAACACCCCGAGAAATATCCCTCCAAAACTCAAACCAAGAAAGCCCTCCAAAAATTGAAAACGTGCCCGTGGTTTGGTCTTGTGACCCTACCTAAAAAGACTACTTTAACCCAACTACTCTATCCTACCGCTACTTTAAAAACTCCTTTCAACCACCCCATAAACACACACAAAACTAAACTAAATATACCAAAAAATCACTTAGCTTTGCAGGAGCTCCGGGAAACACGTCCTCGTTCGACTTTGTCGCCCACCGCCCGCCCACCCTTCTAAACTCTAATCTGATTTTTTTTTGTGTGATTTCTGTGATGCTTTGGACCTAGTGTTAGTTAATGCACAAGTGAAATGTGATGGCAAAATAATGTGGAAACGAAACAACTCACACTCAACAATAGACTACTGCCTCATGTCCCACAAACTGTATGAAAGGTTAGGAAGTATGGAAATAGATGAGGAACGTACAACAAGCTTTGGGAGCGACCACAAACGAATTAAAGGGATTGTCCGGTCGAAACCGGAAGTACTTAAGTTTTTGCGCTCGTTGCGTCCAGGGAGCCTCCATGTAGACAAACGTTATTTTTATTTTGATATATGATCTCCCGTTATTAATTAAACCTTTCATGAGCGTAAGTACGAAACTGCACCCCGAATTTCGCCAGTGTCAATGGCTGACATCCGTATGCTGCGTGACGTCACAGAACGCAAAGGTTTGTCGGATGGTCGGGATAACAAGCGTTGATCGATGGATGTCTTGTATTTTGTTTCGAATTATATAATCTTCTAGGGTGTACCCTACTGAAATACGGTTCTTTGAATGCAGTTCCTAAGCATGTACAAAAAAAGTCACGCCTCTTAGCAGGATATTACTCGCAAACAGCCATAAGCTTCGAGCAAACGTATGCCGTTTCGCGCAAACACAACTGTGCAAGTGCGACGGCCACCGAACGAACTAGGGGTGCTTGCAAAGCAAAGGTGGCAAAGGATGCAGATTTCGCCTCTGAAGCTGCACCTAGATACACGAAGCAGCGGCATCTGGGTACACATGTCGTCGGATCCGCTGGATCTGTGATGAGGCTGCGGGACGTTCCCTCAGAAGCGATGTCCGCGGGTGAAAGGCAAACGGCGAATCGTTCAAATGCATGTCGTCACTTGACTTGGGCGAGCTTGGTGAATTAATCCTATAGTCACGCTCCATTTTCACGCACGGGTCAAAGAGAATCGGGCTGCAAGCGTGCTAAATACAACTTCTGGCATTGTTTCCAGACGGCCTAGCTGTTGGTTTTTGTCACAAACTCTGGCGCCCGCCGACTCTCCCACGAGCTTTTTAGAGCGCAGCTCTTAAGCGCGATCCAAACCAACGCTTCTTTTTGCGCCTGTAGGTCGTGCGGCTGCGGATGTGACGCATTTTCGTGACGTCGCGCCGCTTCTTCGCTCCTTCCGGGCGCGCATAAAAAAGTTGGTTGATTTCAACTTCTTCTCAACGCGCACAAAAACGCGCGGTGACGTAGTAGGACGCTCCCGTGTCCCGGCCAATCGGTGGAGGGCAAGCTAGTTCCGGCTCCGCGTTTCTCGCCGTCTGGCTGCCCTCTCCTCCCCCCTTTTATTCTCTTCCAACATGACAACGCAATCTCTCTCTCTCTCTTATTCTCTCGCCGTCTGGCCGGCCAGTCTGTCGCAGTTGCACCTTGTTTGTGCGCTCGTGCCTGCGTGCGCGCGTGCGCGCTCGCCCGAAGTTTCGCCCGTCCAAACCAAAGCGCACGGTTCTGACTCAGAAAGCGCGCCCGGAAACAGCAAAAACGCCACGAAATGCGTCACATCCGCAGCCGCACGACCTACAGGCGCAAAAAGAAGCGTTGGTTTGGATCGCGCTTTAGGGGCCCGTTCCCGGCTTGAGCGGCGTCGGCGTAACCAAGGTCATCCCAAGGTCACGTGACCCCCAAAGTCACGTGACCCCTCCAGGTCACGTGACCCCTCCCAGGGTCATCTCAAGATCACGTGACCCTACGTGACCCCCTGAAGGTCACGTGACCTTGGGGGTCACGTGGGGTCATCTTGGGATCACGTGACCCCCAAGGTCACGTGACCCCTCGAGGTCACGTGACCCCTCCCAAGGTCATCTAAAGGTCACGTGACCCTTTGAAGGTCACGTGACCCCCAAGGTCACGTGACCCCTCTGAGGTCGCGTGACCCCCGAGGTCACGTGACCCCTCCCAAGGTCATCTCAAGGTCACGTGACCCCAAGGTGACCCCCACGTGACCCCCCAGGTCACGTGACCCCTCTGAGGTCACGTGACCCCCCGAGGTCACGTGACCCCTCCAGGTCACGTGGGGGTCACCTTGGGGGTCACGTGACCTTGAGGTGACCCCCATGTGACACCCAAGGTCACGTGACCCCCAGGTCACACCTCCCCGAGGTCACGTGACCCCCTCCCCGAAGTCACGTGACACCCCCCCCCCCCCCGAGGTCACGTGACCCCCCCCGGAGCATATTAAAGAATGAGGGGAGGAGGAGGAGAAGGAGGAGGGGTCTACCCTCCCCTCAGTAACCTTCCCTCCTCCTCCTCAAGAGCTGCGCTCCAATTCGGCGTTACAGGGAGTTATAAACGGCTTTCACTTTTTTTTTTTTTGCGATTTTGTGCTGCTCGCCGCGCCCCTTCGCCAATTTGCCTTTTCATCGGGCAAATTGCGTTGCGGCGACCACAAACGGGAAGACAAAACCCGGTTTTGTTTGTTTCTCCTTTTCTTTCCCCCGGGGGTGCCTTCGCCGCCGACAAAGGCGCGAAATACGTCGCCGTGGAGGGGGACGGTTTTCGTGGGGAACCGAATCAGCCGATGGTTTTTACGCAGAGCTTTTTGGGTCGTCAAGGGGGCAAGACGTTCATGGTTGCGGGGTGAAGTCGGCGGGAATGGCGTCCCGGCGACGCGATATCTTCTGAGTCTTCTTTATCGTCACCGCCGCTGTCTTCCTGCTAGTTCACCACCGCCGAGAGGCTGACGATGCCCCTTCGACACCAAATTTCAGTGAGACCCGTGCGTACGCTTCGGACTTCGCTTTTGCGGACGTTTTATTTCGATTTGCTCTCCGTCCGTGGCTTGGTTCCTTTGTTTCATTGTTGTTTGTATTCTGAACCGCAGTATCGCTGTAGCGCGCCGACCGTTTTCTTTATTGCTTCTTTCTATTTTATATTCAGTGAAGTTCCTGTGGAACCTTGGGGTTTTCTTTTTGTTGTGTATTGTTTGCCATTGCGCCAAACCTTGAAATTTATGCTTATATATATATAATTTTTTTTCAAGTAAATATATTGTTCAATGTTCACACTCTGTGTCCGCCTGAGCTCATTCCGTTCTTCCCCAACTTGGGCACACGCGCCAACCGCGCCGGCTGACCGGCCGGCCTCAACATAAATAAATATTGTTCACAGTCGTTGTATAGGGCCAGCGGGAGAACCGTCAAAGGGGAATCGAAACTGTGACAGTTTCGGTTTCACTGCATAATCAAATTGATTGATCCGATTTGGGCGAGGAGTGGATGAACGTAGTTTAATATCGTTGGCACAGCATCGCACCTCAGCTTGCGAGCCTTCTGTCCGCTTAGAGCTCAGCTCGTAGCTCTCTTCTGTGACGTGATTGCTGCATAAGCGGGATCTCGATCTTGACGGGAACCCAGTCCCTACGCACAGCGACGATCCACTTTGCTCGTCACTGCACGTCTCGCGGAAAAGTGTGGAACGTCATGTCTTGGCTCACATGTGCTGCCCTGTGGTTGTGGCACCCAACCGCACAACAAAAATCTCACCCAACCACGAAATAAGTCGAGCACAACAACAAAAACGAAGCACGCTGAGCCGTTCACTCGCAGGAAAACGACAAGACAGAAATGCTCGCCTGCTCGCTTTGTGTTTTGTGATGTCAGAGTTTCAATGTTGCCAACGAAAGCAGCGCTTACGCTAGAATGCGATTGGAACAGTATAAATTCAATTACTCACGCAGAGGGGCATATAAAATTCAGATATTGCACGTACGATGCTTCTCGAGGCAATAACAATGACATTCAATGATTTTCTCGAATACAAAATTTGACCGGACAATCCCTTTAAGATTAAATTTGGCGCATCCGAACCAGAACAACAAGCTCGGGAACGAGCGGGTAAGCCGAAACTAATACCCCTGTCAGACGGGCTTGTTTAGTGTCACTACAAGCGAGTGCACTTCAACCAGTCGAAACACACTCCAAGTGTGTTGGTGCCACACGGGAAAACTTAGTGTCACTCCAAAATGATGGCAATGACGATGGGTAAGTAATGGGCACGCAAAATATTGAGTGCATACGCATTTTTTTATAAATAACTTCGTCGTCTTATTAGAAACACGTTACACACATTGTTGCGCTAAGTCACGAGCTTTGACCCAAATTTAAATCCAATTTGATAATTACGATCAGCCATTACAAGCCAGTGATGCACGTCCGCACGCCGGTACGATGCTCATCCAGATCGAAACGAGCAGGGGTAGGAATTGAGCCCAGGATTCCTGGGCTCTGCAGCGCAAGCTTTCGCTCCGCGTGCTCCGAGCTATAGATAGTGTGCGCGAGCCCACTTGGCCACTCCCCACTCGCCACAACGAAACATCATGGAGTGTGTGGAGGACGAGCTCGAGGGCGATATCTGCGATGTTGGACAGTTTAAGAGCGTGGTTGGGTTACTTTTCTCCGTGAGAGCCCGACGCCTTTCAGATGAGAGGTAGCTAGACCTGGATGCCGACACACAGGCTAGAATTTCAAGTGACATCGATCAGCAGCTGCAGGTTAATGCCTTCATGATAGCCGCTCTCATGATTGACAGCCTACCCGTGATCAGTCGAGAACGGTGGACTTTCCAGAGGGACGAACGGTGGTTCGAAGACACCTTGCCCCGTTTGGGAGAGTTCCATTTCAAGCGAGCCTTTTGCGTCTCTCCTGCTAGCTTCATATTCCTGGATCGCTAAACTCGTCAACAAAAATATTCTTTGTGTTATGACATAGTGGGAAGGAGCCGAAAGATTGCTGCGAAGTTTTCTTTTCTCACAAACCCGCAAATCCGTCTGTCTTCATGACGTTTTTCGTTAAGGGGACGAAAAATCCCTACGCCTCTCTAGGCACCGAACAAGAGAAGCACTAGAGAGCGTGCGGAGACGACCGTGGCTCATACGTGTGACGTCACAACAAAGATTATCAGCTGCGACCGTCATGTTTGATGGTCCCTAAAAAGCACGACGGATGCTTGGGAATTGCATTTTAAAATCAACACCGTCGAAGTGGATAGTCTGGTATCGTTCTTATTTCCGCCGATAAAGCAGAATGTACTAAAAAGCGTCCCTGCCGTTCTTTTGATTGATCTCGGCCTTTTGAATCTGGCCAAAGTGTAGCCCGACGTGGCTAGGTCACAACCAGCCGACTACCGTTGTCCATTTTCGGGCGAATTTCGCCTCCGGGCAGTTGTCCCTTCATCGGCGGGATAAAATCATTTTATAGTTGACATTCGAAGATCAGTCAGTTTGGGATTAAGTACGTGTTCATCAACGAAAATAAGGAAATAAAAGTAATGTCAGGTTGTCAATATTGGCGGTGATGCTTCAAGAACGCAAGGACACTAAACTTGACATCGTCGATTTGAACACGCACCATCAAATTTGTCGTTCACAACTGATAATCCTGATTCCATCGTCAAAGGTACCAACTATAAAATGACGTCACTGAACGCGCCCGCACACTATATACGTGCCCTGGCACGAGTCTTGCGCTTGAAAGTCTGTTATGGCCACTCTCGAATTCATAGAACGCGAGCCGTTTTAATTCCGGAATATCTTGAACCGTTATTTTGAAAATTGCAGGCTGTGCTGTTCCTCGTCATTGCTCATTGGAACACCTCTAAGCAGGGTCGTCGAAACAGGAAGATGGGGAGGGGGGATTTAGCCCCCTCCCCTCCCCCAGTTCCGTCGAAAGAGGGGGCAAGGGGCATAAGGGTGGAAGGGGGGAAGGGGGGGGGGGGGGGGGGGGTATCGCCCCAGTCCCGAACCACCATAGCATTTCAGAGAGTTATAATAAAATATTAGGGGAAAGGAATATCCCTCTTCTTCACCACCATCACCTACTCTTTCTCTCTCTCTCTCTCTCCAGAACAATTTCTACGGCCCTTCTTGAGACTCCTGTGCGTGCGTGCGTGCGTGCGTGCGTGCGTGCGCGTGCGCGTGCGCGTGTGCGTGTGCGTGTGTGTGTGTGTGTGTGTGTGTGTGTGTGTGCGTCTGTGTGTGTGTGTGTGTGTGTCGTACCTTACTTCTTTCTTTAGAGCGCAGCTCTTCGGCGTCCGTTTCCGGGTTTCGCGGCGTCGCCGTCGGCGTAACCGGCCCGCTAAATTTAGCGCGAAATTGACGTCACATGACCTCAACACCAATTCAATTCCCAGCTACGTGACTTCAACGCCAATTCACTTCTCCGCTAGATTGTCATGTGATGTCCTTTTCCCTGCTAAATTTAGCGGAGAAACTGAATGGGAGGAGGAGGGGAGGAGAGGAAGAGGGGAGGAGGAGGGGCATACCCTCCTCTCTGTACCCTGCCTTATTCCTCCTCAAGAGTTGCGCTCTAATTTTGCATTACAAAGATTTGTAAACGCCTTTATTTTTTTTTTTTTATTTCCTTTCTTTGGCTTTCTTTTTTTTTTTTTGTTGTTATTCCCCGTTTCCCCTCATCTCTCAGACATTACTGACGGCACTACACAAACCGCCTGTAGGTGACCCGGGTGGCGGTGTTGACAGTGGCGGAAGAATAGCTCTATAAAGCCGCCCGCGTACACCGAGCACGGCTCCACAACATCACAAAGTTCAATCTTCGCGTCGATTCCGAAGCGAAGATTTTGGCCTCAAATAACTCCTTCCCAAAGTTGTGAAACGTCACTTTGTCGTCACCAATAACTTCCACAAACGACGATCTTGCGACGAGAAAGTTCAGAGTATTTACCGGCCGCCTAGGTACAATCGACGCATCATTGATTCTAACGCGGAGTAGGGATGTAGGGACACTCGGGCGAGACGTCATCAGTGCATGCCGTTCAAATGGCTGGCACCACGGTGTCGCTCGCACGCACTTCGATGGAGCTCGCTACGACTTTGTGTTTTACATTCTCGCGGGGGGGATCGGTGGCCGAGTGGTCTAGCGCACACCAGCTCGGAGCACGTGGAGCGAAAGCTCGCGCTGCAGAACCCAGGGATCCTGGGTTCGAGCCCCACCCCTGCCCGTTTCGATCTGGATGAGCATCGTACCGGCGTGCGGTCGTGTATCACTACTGCGTGGTGCACGTTAAAGACCCCAGGCTAGCGGCTGTACCGCACTGGCTAAATTTCTCATCTACAGCTGGGAGACTCGTCGCCCCTGTGAGGCAGACCAAGTTCTAGGCTGTATAAACACACAAACAACCCAATTTTTTTTTTTTTTTTTTTTACATTCTCGCGGGAATTTGAGTACCGAGAGAGCTTGGATGATTGACACCTCGCTCGGCTTGACGTCAGCGTCGCGAGAGTCCAATTAGCGCGTTCCGCAACTTTCGGACACAAAGTTGTGCTCGACGAGTTTAGCTACCCTGGTGGAGTCTTGCAGGTGCCTCTTGGCCGTCGCTGGCCGTCGCGCAGGGGCCAAGGCTGGAAACTAGATTAGAAGCTTTTTTTTCTACAATGCACTACTTTCCTGCCAACAGAAAACAAGTGCGTATCTAATATTACTCCTATAAAAATAATAATAATTTTACGCAGCGTTAATTTCCTTTATTATTTTTACTCCTTGAACACTGCTATCGAGATTACACACTTGGTCTACCGGAGCGAGCGTAGTATGCTCCCCGAACTCACTTCATTGGAAGTGTGTTCTTCGGGCAGGGCTGGGGATTGAGCTCAGGATCACTGGGTTCTCCAGCGCGAGCTTTCTCTCCACGTACTCCGATCTGGTGGGCGCTAGCCCCCTCGGCCACCGATACCCCTTAATAAAGACAGGTTAAAAAAAAAAATTTGCCGTTTACAATTCTCTGTAATGCCGAATTGGAGCGCAGCTCTTGAGGAGGAGGAGGGAAGGGTACGAAGGGGAGGGTATGCAGCTGCTCCCCCTCCGTACCCTCCCAACCACCTCTCCTGTTCCCATCCCACTTAGCGTAAAACTTTCGCTAAATTTCCCGCTAAATTAAACCGGGAAATTTTCCCGCTGAATTGACGTGTGACGCCACTTGACACGTCACCTGAGATTTTAAGTGTAACGTCACGTGACGTCACACGGGTAAAATTTTCCCTCTAAATTTAGCATAAAAATTTTCCACCAAACTTAGTAAAAAGTTTTACAGAAAAATTTAGCGGTAAAATTTTACCCTCGTGACGTCACACGTGACGACACACGTGACGTCATTTTGGGAAACAGCCCATAACGCAACGCGCGGTACGCCAACGCCGCTCAACTCAGAAGCGGGTTCCTAGGAGCTGTGCTCTAAAACAACGTTACATTAATGCACGATTTTAACGCCAACTGGATGATTCTGATCGATCATCGCAAGCCAAGATAAAGAAAGAAGCATATCCAATTTTGCCGTTCCGCTTCGTTTCAAGGAAGTCTACGAGGAGGCCCTGAAACTGCCTAATTAGATCACAATTATCCTGTTGTCTCGAATAGTTACATGCTGAAACAAAAGTACGCTCCATCATTCTCTGCTAACCAAGATAGCCGTTGACTGACTGACTTTGTCGTCGTCTTTTATCAATTCGCGCTGCGCTAATCTTGGTTCAGATCAGCCCAAACTCCAAGTCCACTCCACTATTTTTTTGCAATGCCACTCTTCTACATGTCCTCTCTTTCACGAATTTCTTTTTTTTTTTATAAAATAAAACTTACGCCACCCTTTTGGTTTCTGTGTTGTTATGTTTTACTGTTGAAACACTCCTATTGATGCCACGCCCTCGATCGAGCGAAGTGAGTTCGTCAAGCTCACTCCAAGCCAAGTGTGTTCCTCAGGAAGGAGCCGTGTGGCATACTACAGAAATGACACTAAGGGCGAAGTGCACTCGCTTGTAGTGACACTAAACTAGCCCGTCTGACAGGGGTATAAGTGAACCTCGAATACAAAAAGTATCTAAAAGCATTCAGAACATCGTATCGAAAAAAAAAACAGAAAGGGAATGGACGCATGAGGATCTAATACCCCTGTCAGACGGGCTAGTTTAGTGTCACTACAAGCGAGTGCACTTCGTCCTTAGTGTCATTTCTGTAGTGTGCCACACGGCTCCTTCCTGAGGAACACACTTGGCTTGGAGTGAGTTTGACGAGGCTCACTTCGCTCGATCGAGTGCGTGGAATCAATAGGAGTGTTTCAAAAGTAAAACATAACAACACAGAAACCAAAAGCGTTGCGTAAATTTTATTTTATAAAGAGAAATAAATTCGTGAAAGAGACGACATGTAGAAGAGTGGCATTGCAAAAAAAGTGGGGTGGACTTGGAGTTTAGGCTTATCTGAATCAAGATTAGCGCAGCGGTGAATTGATAAAAGACGACGACAAAGTCAGTCATTCATGGCTATCTTCGTTAGCAGAGAATAAAAGAGTCTACTTTTGTTTCAGCATGTGATTATTCGAGACAACACGATAATTATTATCTGATTAGGCGGTGTCAGGGCCTCCTCGTAGACTTGCGTGGAACGAAGCGGAACGCCAAAGTTTGATATGCTTCTTTCTTTATAGTGGCTTGCGATGATCGATCAGAATCATCCAATTGGCGTAAAAATCGTTCATTAATGTAACGTTGTTTTAGAGCAGAGCTCCTAGGCACCCGTTTCTGAGTTAAGCGGCGTCGGCGTAACCGCGCGTTGCATTAAGGGCTGTTTCCCAAAATGACATCACACGTGACGTCACATGTGTGATCACGTGTGACGTCACGAGGGTAAACTTTTCCCGCTAAATTTTGCGGTAAAAGTATTTGCTAGGTTTGGCGGAAAATTTTTTTGCTAAATTTAGAGGAAAAGTTTTACCCGTTTGACGTCACATTTAAAATTTCAGATGACGTGTCATGTGATGTCACACGTCAATTCAGCGGGAAAATTTCCCGGCTAAATTTAGCGGGAAATTTAGCCAAATTTTTAAGCTAAATGGGATGAGAATAGGAGATGAGGATGGCAGGGTACGAAGGGGAGGCAGCTGGCATACCCTTCCCTTCGTACCCTTCCTCACTCCTCCTCAAGAGCTGCGCTCCATTTCGGCATTATAGAGAATTGTAAACGTCTAATTCTTTTTAACGTGTCTTTATTAAGGGGTATCGGCGGCCAAGTGGGCTAGCGCCCACCAGATCGGAGTACGTGGAGAGAAAGCTCGCGCTGGAAAACCCAGTGATCCTGAGCTCAATCCCCAGCCCTGCCCGAAGAACACACTTCCAATGAAGTGAGTTCGGGGAGCACACTACGCTCGCTCCTGTAGACCGAGTGTGTAATCTCGATAGCAGTGTTCAAGGAGTAAAAATAATAGAAGAAATTAACGCTGCGTAAAATTAATATTATTTTGATAGGAGTAATATTAGATACGCACTTGTTTTCTGTTGGCAGGAAAGTAGTGCAACGTAGAAAAAAAAGCGTCTAATCTAGTTTCCAGCCTTGGCCCCTGCGCGACGGCCAGCGACGGCCAGGAGGCACCTGCAAGACTCCACCAGGAATATGAAGCTAGCAGGAGAGACGCGAAAGGCTCGCTTGAAATGGAACTCGCCCAAATAGGGCAAGGTGTCTTCGAACCAGCGTTCGTTCCTCTGGAAAGTCCACCATTCTTGACTGATCACGGGTAGGTTGTCGGTCATGAGAGCGGCTATGGTGAAGGCATTGGCCTGCAGCTGCTGATCGATGTCACTTGAAATTCTTGCCTGTGCGTCGGCATCCAGGTCCAGCTGCCTCTCATCTGAAAGGCGTTGGGCTCTCACAGAGAAAAGTGCCCCAACCACGCGCTTCCACTGTCCAACATCGCGGATATCGCCCTCCAGCTCGTTTTCCAGATACTCCATGATGTTTCGATGTGGCGAGTGGCCAAGTGGGCTCGCGCACACCAGCTCGGGGCACGCGGAGCAAAAGTTCGCGCTGCAGAACCCATTAATCTTGGGTTCAATCCCTACTTCTGCTCGTTTCGAACTATACTCCGTTTCACCTTATGTTGTACCGCAGACAAGGCTAGTAGCGCGAGCTCATAGCGTTGGGAGCTACTCTCAACGCACGAGAGCTTGTGCCGCCGAGATGTGCCCTGAGCAAGGAGCTCGCGCTTGTAGCCTTTCCTGCGGTACATTATATGGTGAAACAGAGTATTAGCGATGTGCGCGGCCAAAAGCGTCGCTGGGATCAGCTTTCCACGATTGGCCAAACCATGGGCATATAAGCGCTGTAAGATTGCCAACTTTGACGGTGATAGTTCCGGATTGCGATGGCTCCTAGCTTCTACTCTGCTTTTTAAACAAACCATCGAACTCGTCGTCGCCCCCGATGGTAAGTAGCCAGAAAAACAACAGGCGACGTCACGGCGAGGCAAATACCAGTCGTGACGTCACGGAGGGAAACCATAAGAGGGCGCCACCGAAACATCTCGGCGCTAATAGAGAGTTTTAGTAGATCGTTCCCATGACTCCGATAACGATATCCCGATACTCCGCCACCGCCTCCCTTGCGCATGCATAGTATCGTTATCGGGGCTATCGGAGGTATCGGAACGATCTACTAAAACTCTCTAATAGATGAGCATTGTACCGGCGTGCTGACGTGTATCACTGGCTTGTCATGGCTGATCGCAATGATGAAGTTGGATTTAAATTTGGATTAAAGCTCGTGACTTAGCGCAACAATGTGTGGTAATGTGTTTCTAATAAGACGACGAAGTTGTTTATGAAAAAATGCGTATGCACTGTAATATTTTGCGTGCCCAGTACCTACCCATCGTCATTGCCATCATTTTGGAGTGACACTAAGTTCTCCCGTGTAACACCAACACACTTTGAGTGTGTTTCGACGGGTTGAAGTGCACTCGCTTGTAGTGACACTAAACTAGCCCGTCTGACAGGGGTATGATAGGAACAAAGAGAATTAGAGAAGCATCGAATTAAACAAAGAGGACAGCAAAAACGAAGACACAAACCAAAAAGCTGGTGAGATAAGGAGGTCAAAACAGCCATATTGCAGCGCCAATTGAGGCATCTAGGGAGCATAGGTGGGAAAAGATAAGGGAAGCTTTGCCAACTGAGTTAGCAGCAAAATGGGAAAACTTCCAAGAGCGAAAAAGGGAGGCATCAGCTTTAATGCAGGCGAAAATTGGGAGGGCAGGAGTGCAGTGGATGATGGAAATAAATAAAAAAAGATAGGATATGCAGCAAAAAAATATTTGGGAAAGCATTAAAGCGTAGGGGAAAAAGACAGGGGGGTTTCGAACACTTACTGACCACACAGGAGGGGAGAAGAGTGGAAGGGGAAGAGGCACGGGAATATATTAGGCAGACAATCGAAGAGCCTTTCTCTCAGCTTCAGCAGAGGGGGACGGTGGATATATCACTGACAACAGCAGCGTAGAGGAGTAGCAGAATTATGTAACAAAGAAGACGACCACAAGAGAATGGGATAAGGCAGAAATTAAGGTTCCAGCAGGTACAGCGACAGGCCCAGACACATACCCATAAAACTTATTAGGACACTAGGAAAAACAAGCAAATTGAAGATACGACCTGTGATAAATCAAATGATTATGGAAGGAGAGGTGCCCAATGATTGGAAACTAAGTAAAATGAGACTAATATATAAACGCCGAGGAAACAAAGACAACATTAAGCCGTATCCCCAATAACAGTAACTTCAGTTCTATACAGATTAGCTATGCAGATATTAAAGTGGAGAATTGAGGAATGGGTAGAAGATATGCAAATACTGGGTGAGCTCCAAAACGGATTCCGAAGAGATAGAAGACTGGAAGATAACTTATTCGTCAGCACACAATCTATAGAAATAGCAATGGAGAACCGGGCTCCTTTGTGGTTACCTTATTTGGACATCAAGGGAGCGTACGATAATGTGAGCCAGGAAAAACTCTAGGTTCAGCTGAGGGAATATAACTGAGATGCAAATTTGGTTAGGTTTCTTCAGCGGGTGTACACAGACAATAAGGTAGTTATAACATGGGAAGCAGGAACTACACAACCCGCAGATGAAAAGAGGGCTCAGGCAGGGCTGTCCACTGTCACCTCTACTTTTCATGATATATCTCAGTGAAATGGAAAAGAAATTAGAACAGAGCAACTTAGGTTTTGCTGTGAGTTATATCGGAGGAGGAAGAAATGTAGTACAGGTAATACCAGGACCAGTGGCGTCACTAGGGTCAGTGGCACCCGGGGCGGTGGCCCTCCGCGACCCCCCCCCCCCCCCCCTTTCCCCCCCGCTATCGCGTGGCCCACCGCGAAGGCCGTAGCGCTCTTCTCGTGACGTCGCAAAGGAAGGCCATCGGGGGCGCGCGTCGAAGCGAAGGCAACGCGCGTGGACCGACCCGACCGTCGTAACGCGTTTTTAGTCACATACGCGTGTCATATTAGCTAAAGTGTAAGCTGCACATAGCAACGGGTATAGAAAACATTTTATTACACGAGCAAAATATTACACCGCTAAATAATCGGTACGAAATGGCACGAGGTATGCGTATAAGACGTCTATAGAAAAATGTGATTGTTTTAAGTCGAAAACATTGAGTCACGAAATTAGTGTTGTAGGAATGCATATTTTATACAGAAATACTTCGACAAAATGGCGAGACACGCAGCGATTTGGAAACAGCAAAACAGAACAGTTAAAAATCAGGTAGACGTAGTCAACGCAGACAAGGCAAGACAAGTGTTTCTCACGATCATGTAAGCGACGTTATCGCGTGAAGTCACTGAATTCTTGCATCATACCCCGGCCACATGGCAAAATTAATGCAATTTCGATCGAATGACATTATGGGGTCGACAAATCCGCTTGCGGAGCTCGTATAATCACTCAAGACCGCGAGCTGACTGAATGAAAATATATTAACTTTTCCGTGTGGCAGGGGTACTAAACGTGCTACTTAGTCTACTAATTTACCTCTCCCTATGGGCTCGAGCTGTCTTAGAACAAAACATAACTTATTTTGTATATAATAATACTATTACCTTAATAGTTAAGATTCTAGTATAAACGCGGTAAAGGTAATGCAATAACCTTAGTATAAATAAACACAGAACCACAAACAACGCACTGTCAGTAATCACACAAACTTGTTTTTCACCTTCCAGTGAAAACTAGATTACCGCGCATATTTACAAATGTCGACGCAACTGCATACGAATAACGACAAATAACAAAATTGCAATCTATCATGCGATTAAAAAAACGATTACAGCATTTTACTTGCGTCCTACATGACCAAGAAAGCCCGTAAACAAGTTGTTTCTCACCTTTAGATCGTATCCATACGTCCCACAATATCCGTGACGAACAGATTTGAACACGAACTCCAATCGTCTCTCTGTCCAGAGAGGTCTATCGATTAATCGACCAGAGTCTTCGTTGGCTAGTTGTCACACGTCACTCAAACCGTAGCAGGACCTGTTTCACGAATCCACGTAAATGCCGTAGTATCCAAGCGAACACAAAAAAAACTACCCGAGACTACGGTGATGACAGAAATACGACGGGAAACATGTCTCAAAAGTACCACACACGAGGGCAGCGGCGACGAAAGGCTTAAAGGGACCATGAAATGATTTTAAAATCTAATTTCATCCACCGCACGTCGTAAAAGGTGTGAAAAGAAACACAAAAACACAAAACTAGGGAGCCAAAAAAAATTATTTGCTATAGAACTTTTAAAAGAAAGCTGGACTCTTTTGCGACTTCTTTCCTTCAAAAGCTCTGCCTTTTCACTACGATGCATCCGCAGAAATGGAGCACGTCAGCCGAATCCACGTCGCCTATTGGGTAAGAGCCTACCTCACCAGCACCGCGATCGTAAACAATAAATAGCCGGCGAATGTTTCCTAAAAGTTTTGTTAAATAATATTCAGACCCACATTTTGTAGCATAATTAGAGATGTGTGGCGAAAATTGCCAAATTTGATAATGCTGAGAGCCAAGCGCCATCTATCGTGTGGTAAACGAAGCAACTACTGCGCGTGCGCAGTAGGGCAGGGCTGGCAGGGCCGAGTTCAGAACGGTTATTTCCTTTGGTTTCCTTCCTCTCAAAACTCTGACTGACTGAACGTTTATTTTTCTACGTGTTCATCTCGCGCGTGCCGACTTCAAGCAGCAAGAAAAAAAATGTACTTAAAACAGACCATCCCGCTCCGACGAAGCTCTCAGAATATAGGCCTAGCAGGCACTCCGACTCGGCGCAGCGTTGCTTCGTCGCAAGACCGTCTGTCTGCCTGCGACCGGCTGGCGTGCTGAATGGAATATGCCCGCGACACCTTGTGGGGTACCCTTGTGGACCCTTCCCGTATAATAGTTTGATCGCTGACCTCAATTTTACATTAAGATGTGAGGTCAATCTCTTCCCCTTGTTTTCCGAGGCAGTGTTGACGAACACTCGTCGAAAAGGGACCCTCGTCGATTCTCTCTTCTTGTTTTGTGTGATATAGAGCTGAAATAAACGCTGTATGGATTACCTTCGTAACACGGTATGTACACTTTGTTATTGGTATGCCATTTTTATTCTGACAGACTGCACGTCACAGTCGAGCAGTAACAGTTCGTGAGAGGTATACGTGCAATACGTGAGAGGTATACGTGCAATACCGGTCCAACCTTTCTTTGCCGAGTGTCGCGTCAGTATCGAGTTGCAATCGTAAAAGATCGGTCCCGAAGCGCTTACCAACAGCGCGAATACAGCACTTCCATCAAACGCGCGCGTCCGCTCCGAGTGTTAACAGGCATTTACGTGGCTCTTGCTGACACTCGTAGTTCAAACGTATCTTTTTTAACGTCGGCTCGCTCCTGCATCTCCGAGACCGCGAAAAACGGCGCGGCAATTTGTTTCCATCTACGTCGCTTTGCAAACGACTGACACTGGCCGCCTTTTGCCAACAATAACAGTTGGGTTGACTTCTGGAGTCTTCACCGGAAGACTCGCTGCACTTCCCAACAGGCATACCGGTGTATGGGACTAGTCCCATGCTGTCGCTGTAGCGCAACATATCTCGTTGGATTTCGCTCAGCTGCGATGCGGCGATGAGAGGCGCCGATTCAGAAAATACATCGGTGACATCGGCGCAGTAAAAACCTACCGGCGCACCTCAACTCGTCGCCGCTAATGCTCCCATCTCCTACTGCCGAGAGAAGTTCCGGTTCCGGAAATAGCGTACGTCACGGCTTGTTTTGCGGTCAAGAAAAAGTCGATATTTCATTAATTTTTTGTGTAGAAGTTAATAAACCGAGACGAAAACGGATGCCTGTTCGGCATTCAGTGAACATTGACGGTTTAATGTAAAAGTTATCTGGAAAAAGTAAAAAAAGTCATTTCATGGTCCCTTTAACGTTGTCGACCCATCTCTTGCTGGTGTGCGCTCCCTGCGACAATGACTGGATTCCTTTTCGGTTTCCTTCCCTTCTGAGATGTCTCAGCGTTCCTTTTCAGACAGTCAGCATCTCACACACAACGTAAATTTACCAGAATCGGAGCCGTGGGGCATCGGCAGCATCGCAGCCGGTCCAAACGTTGGCCGGCTTTCGAAAAGTGTGGGGTGCTGCGGAACTGCACGTAGTCCCGCGGTTACGGGGATATTCATAAATATAAATTTGGTACTCTCAACGTTGGAAGCGCGTTGTATATTAAGTTTATATTATATATATAATAAATTGTACAAGACTGCGCCTTTAAAACGTAAATTAATGTCGGATAAACGCGCATGAACGAACACCACCGCGCCGCTTTTCAAGGATCATTGTTTTCACGTCGATAGCGTATTCTCACGTCGTTGCGCCATGGACTTCCTTCCTCCGCCATTGTGACGTAAGCTCTCAGAGCGCTATGGCCTTGTCTTCTAGGAGGTGTTGCTGCGACACCCCCCCCCCCCCCCCGCCCCCTCTCGCGTGGCCCGCCACGCCCCCCCCCCCCTCCCTCATGGCCTGCCGCGACACCCCCGGTGACCCCCCTGAACGCTGTACCCGGGGCAATCCGCCCTTCCCCCGCCCCCCCCCCCCCCCCCCTTGTGACACCACTGACCAGGACTGATGTATGCAGACGACATAGTACTTTTGGCAGATAACCAGGATACGTTACAGGAATTAGCTGGAATATGTGGAGAGGAAGGGGGACACATTGGGCATGAGTTTTGTAGTGACAAGTCTGAAGGAATGGTGTTTAACGACGAAAAGAGGGAACCCCTGAGGATACAAGACATTGAAATAGACCAAGTAGGAATAGACAAATATATGGGAGTCTGGCTCAATGAGAGAACGAAATATCTAGAGGAACATCAGGAGTATAATATTAGGAAAGGGAAAAGAAATTAATCTATTATGAATCTCAAGGCACTATGGAACTATAAAAGATATGAAGTAGTCAGAGGCATATGAAAAGGAGTGATGGTACCAAGACTGTCTTTTGGCAATGCAGTATTGTGCATAAAATCAGAGGTTCAAACAGGATTGGAAATTCGACAAAGAAGCGTAGGCAGACTGCCGCGGGGGCACATGGAAATGGCACCAATTGAGGGTGTGCAGGGGGAAATGGGCTGGTTGTCTTTTGAAAGTAGGGAGGCAATTAGTGAGTTGAAATTTGAACAAAGGTGGACCGAAATGGATGATATGCGGTGGGCACGGAAGGTATTCAAATATTTATGCATGAAAAGTTTAAACACAAAATGGACAAACCGAACCCGAAAGCTTACATTTGAATACCTACACACTTGTGATGGGGCTGAGCAGACTATTTCAGTGGAAAAGGGGGTGAAAGAGGCAGACAGGAAAATGTGGGAGGGAAGAGTGCAGGAGAAATCAGCTCTAACAGTGTACAGGTCACGAAAGCAGGACATAAGAAAGGAAAATATGTTTGACAATTCACTGGGAAGTTCTTTGCTGTTCGAGGCGAGAACGAGTTTTGAGGACGAGGACGTATAGGGCTAAATTTCAGGAGATAGACACATTATGTGCTGCCTACCATATTGAGAGTGAGACACTTGAGCACTTGGTTTTGAAGGGCACGGGGCATCGTCGTGCCCTCCCTGAAGGGGTAACAGATTTGGCCGGGGCCCTGGGCTTTGTTGGCGGCGATGGAAGGACGGAGGAGAAGAGGATTACAGTCACAAAGAGGCGATTAGAAGATTGGTGGAAATTATCTAGGGAAAATTTAATGATGCACAACTAACTAGCACAGCTGGGGAGAGGTGGGACAGAGGAGAATTGGGACTCCCTCCCGGCGTGGCTCCGGCCCAAAGTCTTAACCCTGTCCCCCAGTGGGCCCGGTGCATGGGTAACGCCGACAAGGTTTGACAAGAGGAAAATTGGGTTTGTTTTTTTTTAGACTTAGACTAGGTGACGCAAGCTACCGCCCGCTACAAAGGTAAAAAAAGTCAAATTTTTGGGGTTTTCGTGCCAAGCCAACGACGGGCATCTGGCACGGCCCAGCGGAGGACTGAGGATTAATTTGGACCACCTGGGGATCTTTTGACGTGCAACCGAAAGCTCGGTTACACGGCGCCTCCTCCGCAATAAGCCTCCGCTAGATTGCGGGCACCTCGGCCGGGATTCGAACCCGCCACATGGGGATCCGTAGGACAGCGCCCTCGCCTCGGAGCCACCGAGGACCAGGGCGGATTTAGAGGGCGGGTCCGGATGTCCTGACCCCCCTCTTGATTTATGCATGTGTTTTTTGCATGTGTAAAATTTAGGACGTGAAACGAGGGGGAGGGGGAGGGGGTTCCTAAACTTATGGTACGCTGACGAACACCTGACCCCCCTCAGGAAATTCCTGCATCCGCCCCTGCCAGTAACATCTATCCATCCATCCGGCCGCAAGCAACCAACGAGGTTGCCAGCAACGCAGAAGCTGACTCAGAGCACTTCCGCACTTCCTGCTCGGCTGCAGCCTGCAGCCATAGAGTTATTATAATGAACACTACAGGTTCAACTAACGCTAGGCGCTAGTGTACTGCTGCAAATCGAAGCAGACAGCTACCAGTCAGAAATTGACTTCCGGTAATGCAGTTCTATGAGAAAAAGCGAGTGCATTTCGTCTGCGTGTCGTCCTGCTATCTTTCACTGGTCGGCTGCACCTTCAGATATAGACGCTTTCAGCGCGCGCCAGATTGAGCCGCCATAAGCCGACCTTCTCTTGTTTTACCGAAATGCCGAAGCACTGAAGCGGGCGTTGACGAGCCTCCACAAAGGCCTATGCTGGGGAGAATAACAAAGTAACACTTAAAATGGCAATAACCGGTCCTGCTGCGGTAATGATGAAGTGAAGAGAACGGAATAAGAGGAAACAAAAACTGAAGGTCAGTTATGGCGGCGCCCATGCACAGCTGCCTGAAAGCGTCTATATTCAGACGCTGCTCCCGACGCCATCTATCAATACGAACGTCAAACACACCCCGCTACTGGACTTGGTCGTCTGGACGCCGCCCGCCGTAGGCCCTGGCAAGTTTCTTGGCCCTACGACCTGTGACATACACCTTTGACGAAAAGTTTAGATGGCTACGTGAAGGCGTCGATTTTTACGGTCCATTTTAGATCGAGCACGGTGACTTGACCCTTTCAGTACAGTGGCTTAAAGGGGGTAGTGTAACGAACGAAACCGGAGAAGCGGCACAGCGTTGGAAGACGGCGACGGGTGGCGCTGGCGCTTGCAGCACCGTCGTTCCGCCTATGGCTCCGGCTTGGCCGCTTGGTCAGCTTGGCTCCGGCCAACTCCGGCCGATTCGCAGCTGTCGACTACAGGGAGGTAAAGGTGGGTGAGGAGGCGCGGGGCGCGACGGGGCAACCTTCAAACAGTCGACACCCTCCCCCCCCCCCCCCCCCCCCCCCGTGCCCCCCTTCTCGGAGGCCGATTTGACATGGGTGGATCACCCGAAATAAAATCAACTACCGGCCTTCCAGGTGGTAGGAGGCTCGGTACTCAAGGACGAGGGTTCGAAATAGGGTAGGTCGCACCCTAGGAGGCACACTTGTACTCTGGACTTGGAGAACCACTCCGTCGCTTCAACCGAGACTGAAGTCCGCGGCGGCGGTTTCAAAGCACGGCTTAGAACCAAAAGTCGGAGCAGCGGCGCACATCTAGGGGCCGTCGGCGCAGTGTGGTTCTGCGGCGGTTAAAACAAAAGGTGCAACCCGAGTCCTGTTATCTTGCTTTAGATTCCCCCCCCCCCCCCAAAAAAAAAAAAAAAAAAAAAAATGGAGTTTTTGGATTTTCCCTTTGGTCAACCGGTAGCCCAGCACAATCCGTGAACGTTCCAGCTCTTCGCCATGTCACGGCTAGGGGTGTCGCGAACTTTTGTCGAACCAGATTTTTAGGTCGAACTTTCGGGGTTCGACCCTTCGAACTTTTCACCAGATTCGACCGGTTCGACTTTGTGGACTTTGTGGACACTGTGGCCAGACCTTGAAGCAAGCATGTCTAGGTTTGGAGAATTTTTTTTGTATGCAATGGGTTATTTTGTTTTATGAACAGTTGCAATGAAAAGAAATCAATTTCTTATCACTGAAGACGTTAATAACTTAATTTTTTTGTACTGAATTAACTGAAAGAGCCAATCAGCGCTGCCCTTGATTCATCCCTTAGCCATCACCATCCAATCCGAAGCCAACTGGCCTGCCTGTCGCGCATGCGCACACGAGTTGAACCTCAATGCAAGGTTCGCCGAACTTTTCACTAAAAGGTCGAAAGAGTCGAACCTGGTCGAACTCGAACCGCGGCCGGTTCGCGACACCCCTAGTCACGGCGTTGCAGAAAGCAGGGTAAAATACAACTACACTGATAACCGAATCAAATGCACTGTTATCGTAAATATTGACTTGTGATTGCGCTTTTGTAGATCATCTTATTCGTTTTGCTGGAGAGACGCAACTGACGGGCATAACAAAATGGTTTGCGTATTCCGCATACCTCGCAAAAGCACTTACCCAGTCACCTCGCGAAAAGCGCGAAACACGGAATCCGCACCGCCCTGACTTGCCAGTCTTTTACCTGCTTTAGAGCAGTTTGTACCTGCTAGTAGGTATGTCTACTGAAACTGCAACTTGAAACTAGGGGCAATGCCAGAGAGAAAAGAGACAAAGTTAGGAAAGCATGCTCGCTCTCTCCAATTTCTGAACTCTCAAGTGATTGTACCATAATTCCCCAACCTCTTTCCAAAATAAAGAAAAAACGCTATGGTCACTACGTAAAAAATGGTCTCAGTTCATGCATCCGCAGGCAGGTAGGAAACGTTGCCCGAATTTATTCACACCGCATGACGAGCGCAACAAACTCACACGAGATTTACAAGAAAATATCGGTGGTGACTTAAGTTTCCCTGAAATTCTGTATGACCGGTCGTTTGCAGGACCGAATCATCTACTCGGGCGGTGTGCGTCGCCGTGCAAACGCCAACAACACGAAGCATAAAAACGGCAGGTCTAGGACAACACTCCGGAGTCCATTGTTCAATTGAAACGACGTAATTTTGTTGAAAACGCCCGCAGCTTTTTACTCACGGTATGCGTCGAGAATCTTCCACATTTTGAAACGGAACAAAGGAAGATTTACTTTTAAAAGCGCTCGCTGCGTCCTCCCGGACCAGCTGGACCGGCCGGATCAGCTGATGACGACGGAACTGAACCCTTTGCATTTCAACCCCACAATAGCCAATTTGCGCTTCGGGTTAGTATGGGCTTCTACCCCCGCACCACACACCACGAACGTTTCAACTCTTTGTCGCATAGCCGTGTTGCACCAAACAGAACGAGATCGCCGAAGTCAACGGAGCGCTGTCGTGAACCTTGGCTTGTGGTTGCGCACTCGTGGACCCTGTGACTCCCTTCACTTTCAAAGCACACACGACGATTACGAATGATACTTTCCGTCTTCCGGAACCATCACAGGGGCACTTCTCCGGTCACGTCTTCGCTACATGTGCTCGTAAACTTCGTCAAACGTGGTCAAACCGAAGCTAGGGTGGCTAGACCGAAGCTGCCGAGGCGCGTTGTTGCTAGATTTTCTCCGACCAAATAAAAACAACGAAAGCAAACCGGCTCTAGCTTCCAGCGTACATCGGCGTTGCGCCGTGGCCAGATTTTCTCCGTCAGCTCTAACCTAAAGATGACCTACAGATGCAGCAACACTGGTATCAAGTTTTAACATGGCGGCCCCCACGGAGCGCCGTAAATTCTGAGGAGAGTGCATTGATACTAACGATACTAACTCCAGAGCACTGATCTCTATGACAATTGCTGGATCGCGCTTCCCCGCTTGTTCGCTGCAGCGCAAGTGAAGCCACCGGGCTTCACTCGCTTGGGATACGATTTGCCGTTTTTGCTAGCCTTTGCTGCGGTTTTCCAGCGTGCTGACGACACGTTTTCTACTCGTTCGTCGTCATTCGCCGAAGAAGTTTTTTGAAGACTCTGTGTATTGTTGAGACTTTCCGTTGTGAACACGTGGAAAATTTTACGAAAGTGCAGTGTCGCAGGAAAAAGGCACAACGCGTCGAAAGGAAGGGCTGGCGGCGTGTTCAAAGCATCCTTGGCACGCCGAAGTGCCGTGTCTCTGTGCCTTCGCACGCTTGGATACCGACCAAGAACCGACGCCGTGTGTATGTGTTCAGCGAGTGCAATGTGCGTGAAGCTGTTCGTGCCTCTGGATCAGCGTCTTTTCCCCTCGCGGTTTAGGAACGAGCTTAATCCAGCGTCCACTAGCGACGGGAGATGGGGACAAGGTACGTCTTTTTTTCGTCCTTAGACGATTTACACAATACCGTGCACGACAGCTCCTCATCACTGATCAGTGCTGGCTTATTATCAACCTACGCGACTCGCCTAATTGTAATTGGTCAACAGATTGCACACGACCATATCGGCCGCGCTTCAAAGATTTTCATTCTCGCCGTCTTGTACATTTGCTTTCGAAAACCCCCCTGGCTCCACGTACAACGTTGCCCTATTCGTGCTCCCACGGAATCTATTAGAGTAGATTTGGGACATAGCCATGGTTAATATAGTACATAAGAATACGTACAGATCTCCCCCTTTTATTGATAGCAACTCACCGGAACAGCTGGACGATCCAGAACTCCGTGGCCGATATATATAAATGATCTAAAGGCATCTACGCGCGACACACGTTCAGAACTTTGGCGCGGCGTCAATTCTTGACCGGTATCCAAGCGTGCGAAGGCACAAAGATGCATCACTCGGCGTGCCAAGGAAGCTTTGATCACGCCGCGACACCGGCGACACGTTTTCGACGAGTTGTACCTTTTGATACGGTTTCACGCACATTGCACTCGCTAAACACATTCACACGGCGTCGGTTCTTGGTCGGTATCCAAGCGCGCGAAGGCACAGAGACACGGCACTTCGGCGTGCCAAGGATGCTTTGAACACGCCGCCAGCCCTTCCTTTCGACGCGTTGTGCCTTTTTCCTGCGACACTGCACTTTCGTAAAATTTTCCACGTGTTCACAACGGAAAGTCTCAACAATACACAGAGTCTTCAAAAAACTTCTTCGGCGAATGACGACGAACGAGTAGAAAACGTGTCGTCAGCACGCTGGAAAACCGCAGCAAAGGCTAGCAAAAACGGCAAATCGTATCCCAAGCGAGTGACGCCCGGTGGCTTCACTTGCGGGAGCGGCAAGCGCGATCCAGCAATTGTCATTGAGATCAGTGCTCCAGAGGAAAACGACCGCCATTTTCCCATACATTCTGGCCATAGAGATCATACATACTAACTCTAGAGGAAAAGGTCCGCCATTTTCCCATACATTCTGGCTGCCGCAAGCGGCGGATCATGCAGGCAGACCCTCGGGGTCCCAAACACGGTTACATCATCAGAGCAGTTTTGTGAAATTCAACAATCCACGAACTTGCCGGTGGAAAGATATTCGCGTTCCTTTCGAAGCTTTCTTTTTGCATAGCGCGCAGATGTACGGCCTAGCGTTAACGCTAAACTAAACCATATACCCGGCTTCGCCGGTGGGGCGCGGCTGGCCGCGGTTGAGGAATACGAAACTGCGCAACCACCAGATTTCCGAGATTTCGACAGAAGGGAAGTTAATGCAGCGTAATGACTTTATTGCTTTTTGTAAGCGTTAGAATAGCTCAGAATTTAGTTTACAACGTTAAATTATTACTGTTTATATTGCTGAGAGTTTTCACTCTTCGCGTTTACCATGGCAACGTTGCTTTCTTTCTCTCGTGTTCCGTCGCTCTCTTTTGCGATCGTTCACTCGAGACCCCGGGTGTCGGCGCACAGGATTTGCCACTCCTCCTCACCCACCTTTACCCCCCTGATTCTGGCTGCCGCAAGCGGCGGATCATGCAGGCAGACCCTCGGGGTCCCACACACGGTTACATCATCAGAGCAGTTTCGTGAACTTCAACTCCACGAACTTACCGGTGGAAAGATATTCGCGTTCCTTTCGAAGCTTTCTTTTTGCAAAGCGCGCAGATGTACTCCCTCGCGTTAACGCTAAACTAAACCATATACCCGGCTTCGCCGGTGGGGCGCGGGTGGGCGCGTTTGAGGAATACGAAACTGCGCAACCACCAGATTTCCGAGATCTCGACAGAAGGGAAGTTAATGCAGCGTAATCACTTTATTGCTTTTTATAAGCGTTAGAATAGCTCAAAATTTAGTTTACAACGTTAAATTATCACTGTTTATATTGCTGAGAGTTTTCACTCTTCGCGTTTACCATGGCAGCGTTGCTTTCTTTCTCTCGTGTTCTGCCGCTCTCTTTTGCGATCGTTCACTCGGGACCCCGGGTGTCCGCGCACGGGATTTGCCACTCCTCCTCACCCACCTTTACCCCCCTGGTGCATTGGAAGCGGCGGCACCTCCCCCCCCCCCCCCCCCCCCCCCCCCCCCGATCCGCTGTCTGCGGCTGTTTTACTGTTACTGCGCGCGCACGCTGAAGTCCATCGCTCAGCATGCATTTTTTTCCTTTTTACGTCAAGATACGAACAACACGACCTTGATTCGTTGCCACAGCTGCGGCTACGGCAGCTGTGGGGCAGGCATGGGACGGATGGGACGCAGGCGACGGCCACAGCTAGTCACTCCTCCACCACCTGCTCCACCTGCGCGTGGACCCAAGATGGCGGCGCCTGACGCGCTTCAGACGCATAGTTTGGGAGTTTAGGTACTCTGAAAGCGTAGCTTTATTTAGTGACTCTGGCTTTCTGAAGCGCGCTTCCTGCGTCGTTCTCCTCAACGCGTGAGACTTTTTCAATACAAAAATAAGCAAAAAAAAAAAAAAAAACTCTTTCATCGACGCGCGCACGGGACGCGCGTTTTTCCCATAGAGATCATATACTATGGGAAAAACGCGCGTCCCGTGCGCGCGTCGATGAAAGAGTTTTTTTTTTTTTTTATGATAATGAAACTGCGCCCCCTATAGATCTACCAACGCCGATTTCCGAAAAATGTTGATCAAGAGCGTTGACCGGGCCGGACAAAAAATGTAGACAAGCATCGGACGAGAACATAGAAAAAAATCATTCCCTTGTTAGACATTTTCAAAACAAATAAATTGTTTAATGTACCGTCGTTCCCGTCATATCTTCCGAATGCAGAGCAACATCGACATCGCGGTTAACGGGTGCAGCATAAAACATGGACGACATTTCGTTGCCTCATGACGCTCGAGTTGAGGATATTTTAGCCGATTATTTCACGAAAAAGATCGAAGGCAAGGACACAGAATCGAAAGGTAAAGCCTCCGATTCCCAACACTCATCGAAGTCTAAAAAATCAAAGAAGCGGAAGCACAAAAAGAAGAAAAAACACAAGTCACGGAAGGCCCATTCAGAGAGCGTAAGTGCCCGAAACGTTTTCGCAACGACTTCCCTACTTTTTGGGGTGAAAAGTAGCCGCATTGGAGCGATATCGGTGGATTGAGTCTACCTGAAGTAGCTTGCGTTAACGGTTTTTGAATAGCCGCTGACTGTTCGGTGCGTCTTCCGCGCCACTTCCCTTGCTTGCCTTCCAGCTTTTGTTGTGCCGGCGTGAACTGCGTCTTGCACGATCTTGATTTCACTCGCCAATGTAGCATTCTCGTGTCCCTCACGCGGTTCTACTAGCCTTTGTGCTTCTGTCGCTTCTGCCGTATAAACTGTCTGTTATTAATATTGTACGTCTGTGAAAATTGGTCAATGGAACTTCGATCACATTGTAGCAGTATTCGCGGCTCCGAACGCGCTTGAGTGCTTTTTTTCAAATTTGGCTAATATATCTTTAAAATATGGCACATATGCCTGTACTAGGTTTCTGTCTTCTGGTATATTATGACGTTGTGGTTGACTCGTTTGCAGAACAAAACATAAAAGATTAGCCGGTTGAGAAAAAGATAAAAAACAAAAACGATTCAAACAAGGCCTAACTTATTAACCGAGCACATCAGCAGATATCTGAAACTCCCGATGCCTTGAAATGAGTGCCGTACATTGGAATGTTTATGCGATAAGTTCGTTAGATTATTTCAGCTGCCATTATTGCCACGATCATGCATAGCTTGCACGTGACGTCAGTCGCGGCCATGCTCGTATTTTATGTGCCGCGAGCGTTCGGTTCGCCGTGTTGCACTTCGCAACACTTGTCGTTCGAAGAAAACAGTAATTAGAAATAACCGTCAGTACCCAGCGATGGCGGCACTTGCAAGCTATGTATAGATTTTAAAACTCCTTGTTTTCAAGTGATAGAAATGTTCAAAGGAAAATATGCGCGTTATATATTTCGAGTTTACCATTTATCATAGAATTAGTTATCTATTTATTTATACATACACACTGCAACCTCATTCGAGATCATTGCAAGGATGGAATAAAATGGCATAATTCATGATTATTTATGCATAATCTAAAAAACTTCTCTAAGAAGCTCTGCACTTCGGTGCCAAACTCCCAATTACTGGGATATAGGTTTTGCTTTTCATAGTTGTTTACATTGCTCTTCCCTCTACCTAAAAGCTAGGGTGCCTTCATTTTCAAGGACCCCTGACAGAAACATTTTGGGGAAATTTTCTATACTATACATGCCTTGCACCTACATCACATGATGACGTCGAACACCTGTATCCACCATGCTGGTGGTTGACTCGACGGCCCTTCGCAGCTAGAGCAATGGTAAACTGCGCCGCGCTCGGCTGTAGCAATTACCCCGTATCCCTACGACCGCCCATTCGTCTCGTCGGCATGCCCTGCGGGGCAGAGTAGCTGTGAAGTTGAGAAAGTATGAGCGGCAGGAAAGGGATGCGGCCGCGGATTATTGAATTTGCGGGACACATTTCATAGCGGCGAGCGACGGCACTTTTCTACCGTTGTTTACGTTCGCGCACGCCTTTGCATCGGCTTTTGCTCGTTCGTGGTTTATATGGCCTTTGGCCTCCATTACATAACGCTGTTTCCACGCTTCGAAGCACACCTTCGGGGCTCCCGGCCAAATCCGGGCGAGTGTCGCGCTGCGAGCCCGGCCAGACGGCGATCGGTCGGCGGTGGCCTCCGTGGGCAAGCTCGCCGAGCCGCCGGGTCATCGATTTGTGCCGTCCGCGAGACGGTAACCTTTGCAAGAAGCGAAGGTATACAGTCAAGCCGGTCAGGAAACATTGTAATATAAACCCTGAGACAATGAGAGTGGTCTTGTCCGTTATTTGATTTTTCCTTACCTCAGGGTTAAGATTATGATGGTAACATTGCGTTGTTTACCAGTATTTCGCAAAATCGTAACAATTTTTCTACAAGCGACTCCTAGAACCGCTTGTCAAATTATGAAGCGCACAATTAAGCTTTCTCGTTTTTTGGCGACACGGCAGCCCTTCGCGTCAAAACTTTGGCGGCGGCATTTTGAAACTATGCTTGTAGCAGGCACGTAGCCATGACAAAATGCCCTATGAGGGGGAGGGGGAGACGAAGTCTGAGCAAGATAGAAGATTTTGGGGGGAGCCTGGGCCCCATGCCCCCCCCCCCCCCCCCCCCTGGCTACGTGCCTAGTTTGTAGCGCAATTGCACCAATGCCGAAAAATTCCGCACATACTAGATAAACGTCATCATCGTAAGCTCAGCACATTTTTCTAAGTTCACGATACCTTTGTTGAAAATATGGTGCATGTTAGCGCATGCCTGGGCTGTTAGCAACATCCTACACCTTGGTAAGTGCATCCACGCGGTGTGAAGCCAACCACCTGTATGGTGCGGGACCCCGTCCTTCCCTAGCGTGACGTCACTTGCAAGGCATGTATAGCAAAGGAATGCAAAATTTGTGTAAACTATGATGTCATCTTCACGAGAAAGTGTAAAGTTTAACTGGCTATGCCCCCCATTTTCCAAAGACAAAATCACCTTAGCATGCTTACTTTTTTTAGCCATTTTATGGTGTACCCCATTTTTTTTCTTGAAACCGAGCGCCTACACCCTTTATATTGCAGTTGTATTTCTGTAAATTCGCTTCACAAATGTGTATAAAAGAGGAAGCTCTACTGTACTCAGTAACAGGATGGGATGAGAATGCAAGCTTCCTACTTACAATTGCACTTTGGTGTCTCATGAGCTTGGAGCGAGCGCACACAGTCAAAGCACGACGGAAGGTGACAAGCACGTGCGGGAGGCAAGGCAATTGAAGAAGCCCTGCACTTGTCCTGTCAGCAAGTGTAGAGATTTAAGTGTGCCGTGCCACGTAAATTACGATGTGAATGTCTGAGTCCTCTGTAATGTGTAGCTCGACATTCCGGTATTTATTATTCACAAGACGAATGTATTGTTCTTTTTCACATAGTAGCAGTGTAAATAGTACTACTCTCACTCACTTTGCAGGTCTAGATATATGTATGGAAGCATTGGTGTAACTTTCTTTTGCACTTCCTTAAATATATTGTTTTGTATTTGTGGCTGCAAATAGTAATGCTGAAGGCCGCAGATCACATATTAGGGTGTCTAGCAACCGGGAATTGTCAGGGAAATTTTAATTGCCGGGAAAAATCAGGAAATTGTCAGGCATATTGTCAAAAAGCGAGCCCAGTCAGATACAATGAGCCGGAAACGCCATCGAGTGCCCTGAGCAAAGACTTGAGGACTTGGGGACAGAAAAATAGGCAATAAATTCTGCTCACAGTGGAGCACGGGCTCTGCTCACCCGATGTAGAGTGCTACCCGATGCAAAGAGAAAAGCCGGCAAACCCAGTCCAAGCCTTGGATTGGATTGAGAGCGTGACACTAGGCTAGATCCAGTTAGAGTTACTAGATTTAGTAACAAATGGGAAAACCGCAGACCCCAATTTAAGCCTTAAGCCGAAAGTATTCGAAAGTGTGTTTCTGGCGGCCGTGTAGCCATGTTGCCATTCGGTTATTGAAATGTGTGGTTGAGCGTTGCGCTTTCATCGTGTTTCGGGAAGTGGCCTCTTCACTGACAATGTCGGTGGCAAGAAAGTGCTTGTTTAATCTGAACTGGACGAACCCGAATATTTCGGAATATGCAAGTTGAATTAAGCCCATGCAAAATTATCCTTGCAGTGCTCAATGCTTAATGCCTTGTGTTGTAATGGTCTTATATACTTAACCGCCTCTACGGTGGTCAGGGAATTTAACCTGAACTTGTCAGAGAAAACCTAAAAAAGTCGGGGAATCTCAAAATAATAATTTGTTAGGCACCCTGCATATACATAAAGACTTCTATAGCTGTGTGCAATGCCATAAGGATTTTTCATATATTCATTTAAATCAAAGGAAATCTATCAATACAGACTTAAAATCAGGTTCGATCCTTCTGCTTAAAATCAATAATTGTCTGACTCAGAACTTTGAGTAAGATTTGACTATATCTCTTAAATGCCACTGCCGACTTGTTGACGAACTATGTCCCTATGTAGCTCACAAAGACTGCGTGTGTGCTGTCATTTCTTACATGGATAGGGTCACAAAGCTTAGGTTGGAGTCTCAAAATCTTGAAGTGTTAGATGTACTTCTAAATTTCCCTATTCCACATCCATGATTCTTTATACCTTCTGGCTCTGTTTAAAAAGCTCAGTAGTTAATCTTTAATTTGCCATTTTTTCTTTCATTCTTGCTTTATGAATGATAGTGCAAGGTTTTATGGCAACTGATAGGGTTTTTTATAATACATATTTTTTTCTTGTGAACAAAAATATTAAAGTGTACTATGTTGATATGTTCTAGGATCAAGAGGAAAAGCATTCAAGCGACGATGAGTGCTGGGTTGAGGTGACTGCTAAAAGAGGGGATTCTCACACTAAGGGTGGTGGTGACACTCAGCCTCAGGGAAAGTCGGATGCTCAAGATCAGAAGCAGCCTGGCATGAATGGTGCTGCTGGAACTGCAGAGACTCCTAGCGGCAAGGTTTCAGAGTCCCCTCCGTCGTCACCAGCCAAAGAGTCTGCTGCATTCAAAGAAAGATCTCACCCTTCGACCACTTCAGCAGATTCGGAAGGTTCACCACGGAAGAATATTAACGGAGAGCTCGTTGAAGAGTCCAACACCAAAACTTCACTGTCAAAGGATACTATAGAAGATCCTCCAAAGAAAATGGATGGTTCAGTGGTTTCCGACAAAGACGAAAAAAATAGCAAGGCTTCTGCAGATGTAGACGATCCATCAGATGATGAGTCATCTCCTAAAAAGCAAGGAAAAAAGAAGCTCCGCAGTTACAGGACGAAGCGTTGTCGTTCTTCTGGTTCCTCGTCGGAAGACCCAGATGCGACAGAAGAAAAGACAAAGGAAGACACGCGGAGGAGTCCTTCTAGAAAGAGTACTCAAAAAGATGACCGCTCAAGGGCTCGCCGTGACAGCAGAAGTCGCCGCAACAGTTCAAGGGAACGCCGGGAGAGAAGCGTTAGCAGAAGCAGAACCCGTCAGCAAAGACGATCTAGCAACGAAGCTCGTGACCGCAAAAGGTCCAGGGCAAGTCGTAGCCCTAGCCGCAGGCGGTCCAGGAACAGTCGTAGTCGTAGTCGTGACCGCAGGCTACCAAGCCGACGCAGCCGTTCTCCCAAGCAGACAATTAGGCGCAGCCACAGCCCTAAGCGATCGAATCGGCGAAGTCGCAGTCCAAGACAATCAAGAGACGGACCTAGTCGTAGGCGGTCAAGTAGCAGACACAGTCGCAGCCGGAATTTATTAAAGAGAAGTCGGAGTCGTAGCCACAACCGTTCCTACACTACAAAGCAGTCTAGATCCAGTCGCAGTCGCAGCCGAAGCCAGAGACGGTCAAGACGGAGCCGTAGTGGCAGCCGAAGACGTGCAAGGAGGAGCAACAGTCAGAAACGCTCGTCAAGTGGTCGCAGGTCTGACTTGAAACATTCAAGAAGTCGCAGCTCCTCAAGAGAGAGGGCAGCTAGTAAGAGCAGAGAAAAGCGAACAGCGAGAAAAAGCACAGATCGGAGAAGCTCAAGCAATGAGCGAAAGGCTCTAGGGCGAGATGGGCCGAGCGAAAAAAACGAAATTGTAGACAGCAGTAGCCTAAACACTACCACGGTTCCAGATTCAAATGAACAAGCA
Organism: Ixodes scapularis; assembly: GCF_016920785.2. Classification (NCBI taxonomy): domain Eukaryota; kingdom Metazoa; phylum Arthropoda; class Arachnida; order Ixodida; family Ixodidae; genus Ixodes; species Ixodes scapularis. Next base: position 150,826,494 of record NW_024609857.1, read on the forward strand.
GATTCTAAGACTGATGACAAGACCAGTTCATCCAAGAATCAAGTCGTGCTTTATGGTCCATTTGAGGAGGAGGATGCCACCTTCCTTGATGAAGAGTCTAGTCCTGATAGGGCTATGCCAACTGGTGTTGCTAAGCCTCCAGCTGCTGAGGAGACCACTGTCAAACCTGCGATGAACGACCCAGAAAATGTACAAGAAGGTGGGCCTTTACCTGCATCCTCTGGTAAAAGTATTCCAACGGTGGCATTGGAGAATATTAAGTATCCAGACCCAGAGACAATACTGCTACCAGGAGAATCTCCACGATCAGACGACGACACAAAGCCCACGAGATGTGTTGTGGACACCTGTGAGACTGCTGTAGAAGACATGGACATCTCAAATTCACCCCTGTCAGGGGGCATGTTAGAGGTTGAAGAGACCTTTAGCAGCAGCTATGGGGCTGTAGAGTGCCTTTATCAGCCACCTGGCATTTCTCGCAGCTTTTATGACGGCCGGGGAACAGTGCAGGACGCTCAGGTTGCAACGAGCGGATTGCTTACAGAGCTGCACTCGGGAGAGGCTCCGGTAAAACCAGAGGGTTTATGGGGCTTCAGCGATTCGAGGCCACAGCAGCGTGTCAAGATTGACTTAAACAAGCCGGTCGGACAAGTTAAGCCGATCCTGAGAGAGAAGAATATCTTTGAGACGCTCGAGGCACCGAAGGAGAATGTTTTACAAGCAAAGCTGGAAGATAGAAGCCCTGCTAGGGCACAATTTCACAATGTTGCACTTGGTCCAGTGGCTGAGCAGAGGGCACCGCTTCCAAGTGGTGCTGCCATTGAAGCTCAGACTGTTTACGTCTTGGAAACGGCTATGGAAGAGGCAAAGTCGACTAAGGCATCCCCTATTCGACCTTATCCTGTCTCGGGAGAAGCGACCAGAGCGTCCCGTGTGAGCGGAGCAGGATGTTTTTCTGCTGTGCCATTGCAGTATGACGAACCTAAGCAAAGAGATTCAGAGAATGAACTGCCACCAGAACAGGCCGTACTACCAGCCGCAGCAGGGGTGCATCCTGTCGCCCAGTCGCAGATTCAGGATCGTCCTGTTCAAACCGCGATTGGGAACAGGTCCTCTTCAGGTGGAGAGCAACCAGAGAAGATCTCTACTTCGTCACGCCGCCCGGGAAAGGTTACTAGTGGGGAGACTGCTATGGAGGAAGCCCTTCATCAAGGTCCTAGTGTTGTGGCGACCATTGGAGACGGGACAGGTCCTCAGGACAATAAGGTGTCTATGTTCGAGACTTCTGAACCGACAAAGGCTGCGGCTGATTTGGGAAACAACGAAGCTCAAGAGTTGTCTAGTACTTCCATGCCGTCGTTGGGTGATGTCATTTTGTCAAGTACCAAGGATTTGGCTGTCGACGTTAGTGGTTCTTCGAGTAAGACTAGCATCCTCAATGACAAGGATGGGGGGCAAAGCCTTAGCAAAAGCAAAGATGAGAGCCGTAGCCCCAGCCCCAGCCACAACAAAAGCCCGAGCCCTAGCAGAGGCAAAAGTCGTAGTCGGAGCAAAGACAGGCGGAGTCGAAGTCAAAGCAAAGAGAAAAGTCGCAGCCTCAGCAAGGACGGGAGAAGCCGTAGCAGGGACAGGAAGAGTCACAGTCGAAGCGAAGATAGGAAAAGTCGGAGCCGAAGCAGAGGTAAAAAGAGATCTCGGAAGGAAAGGAGTACGAGCAAAGAAAAGCAACGGTCGAAGCGGTCCAGGAGCAGACAGCGTAGGTCACGTAGCAGGCACCGCTCAAGGAGCCAAAGCAGAGACAGGAAGCGCCCACGCAGAAGCAGCAGCAGGGGTCGACGTAGGTCCTCCAGGAACAGGAGCGGGAGTCGAGGGAGGCAACGCTCGCCCCGTCGGAGGAGTGCCAGCAAGTCCCCCAGGAGAAGCCGTAGCAAGCAGCGGCAAAAGTCTCGACGTGGCCACAGCAAAGGCAGGGACAAGTCTTCGAAGAAGAGAAGCCGAAGCAGGGAGAAGAAGAAGTCAAGAAAGAGCCGCAGCAAAGAGAGGAAGTCTTCGAAGAAGGGAAAACATGGCAAGGAGAAGTCATCTAAGAAGAAGAGCTCTCGGTGCAAGGAGTCATCATCACCAGATTGTAAAGCTGAGCAAAAAAGTGACACTGAAAGCACTCCTCAAAAAAGTGACAATCTACCAGACCCTGCTGAGGAGAAGCCCCATGATAATGGCAAAGCAGACTCAGTTAAAATTTTCAATGAGTCTGTGAAAGATGTAGAGATGAATTCTGAAGAATATACTGTGTTACCTCAACAAGGCACAATCACTAGAGGAGAGGACTCTCTTCTTGAACAGGGAAAGCATTTGGACCTTGTTAGCGACAGTGTCACTACAGAACTCCAACCTGAGGTAAGCTCTGTAGAAGCTACCGAACTGCCTGCTGAAAGCAGCCAAAAGCATGATCCAATGGCGCAGTTGGATGGTGTCATTGAACGTCAGTCAGCATCTGACCTGGGGTCAAGCAGCCAGCAGACAGACTTGGCTATTTCCACTGGTCAGCATTTAGACCATTCAGCAACTGTCACCAACATCGCCCCCGACCTTGAAGAGATACCGACTTTGTCGAAGAGCGACCCTATAGAGACAAAAACTGAAATCATTGACAAGACTCTAGACGAAAAAGAGGTGCCACCCAGTGAAAGTTTTACTGATGCCAAGCAGGTATCCAATGACAAATCTCCTGTTGCAGAAAGGGAGGAATCCTTTGCTCAGGTAAACATTGATCGAGAAGAACTTGCGTCGACAGATGTCAGTCAGGTAGAGGAGGCACCCTCTTCCAAAGACCTTGATCAAGATCGACCACGGCAGGGCGACAGCTCCCCCATAAAGCCCCATGGTGAAGGTGGTACCACTTCGAAGCCTCGGAGTTGCAGTTCAAGCATGTCGAGGTCACCATCCCCAAGTAGGTCCAAGGACGGGGCAGATTCTCGCTCGAGAAAGCGAAGCCCTACTCCAGAGAAGCGTAAGCGCCAGAGAAGCAAAAGTGTATCTCCGAAGAGAAGAAGTCGTAGCCGGGAGAAGAAAAAAAGTCACAGCCCCGAGAGGCGAAGCCGCAGTCGTGAAAAGAAGCGTAGCCGCAGTCGAGAGAAGAAACGAAGCCGTAGCCGGGAAAAGAAGAGGAGTCGTAGCCGGGAAAAAAAGAGGAGTCGCAGCCGGGAAAAGAAGAGAAGCCGTAGCCGAGAGAAAAAGAGGAGCCGCAGCCGGGAAAAGAGAAGTCGCAGCAGGGAGAAAAAAAGAAGCCGAAGCCGTGAGAAAAAACGAAGTCGCAGTCGTGACAAGAGGAGCCGCAGCCGAGACAAAAAGAGAAGCCGCAGCCGCGAAAAAAAGAGGAGCAAAAGTCGAGAGAAGAAACGGAGCCGCAGCCGAGACAAGAAAAGAAGCCGAAGTAGAGACAAGAAGAGGAGCCGCAGCCGGGACAAGAGGAGGAGCCGCAGCAGAGACAAAAAGCGAAGCCGCAGCAGGGAGAAACGAAGAAGTCGAGAGAGGAAGAATAGTCGTAGTCGAAGCCGCGACAAGAAAAGAAGCCGAAGTCGGGAACGAAGAAAAAGTCGCAGCAGGGACAGAAACAGGAGCAGAAGCCGGGACAGGAAAAGAAGCCGTAGCCGGGTCAGGTCGCCCATTCGAAGGAAGAGCCGGAGCCGGGAAAGATTGCGCAGGAGAAGCCTCAGCAGGCGGAGGTCCCCGATACGCAAGAAAAGCCGAAGCCGGAGCCGCCGGAGGTCCAGGAGCCGCAGCTCCGAAAGGCGACGACTGAGGAAGAGTCGCAGTCGTGAAAGGTACTTGTGGGCATGCTTTTATTCACCGTACTTCATGGACTCGTGTTTTACATTGATAGCTGTTATGGGCTCTTCCCACTACTGGAAATGACGTCCGTTGTAGTTGATGTTGTAGTTGGCGATGTAGGGCGTCTGTCGCCAATGTTGCAAAACCCTACGAAAGGATTGCCCGCAGAAATCGAACGTGGGTCTACTGCGTATGGGGCGGAAGCATTATCACTGAGCTGTGCCACAGCCTAAATGACCCGCTCTATACTTTGGGCTTTTGTAGCACCCGATGCCCACTGCATGCGCTCTCTGGACACAAAAAATAGCCGATAACAAAATGCCGTTGTAGCACTGTAAGTGCCAAGAGCTCGTGCCGGGAGACACGCTTTCAGGCGCTTCAAGACAAAAAAGAAACAAAAGCGGTCAGACTTTGTAGTGGCCGATAACAAAATGCTGTTGTAGCAGTCGCAATGCCAAGAGCTCGTGCCGGGAGATGCGCATTCATGCGCTGCGCAACAATAAAAAAAACAAAAGTGTTTGGAATGGTTCGTAACAAAATGGTCAGATGTTAATTGTTTTCCGAGCACTTTTGTTCACACACCCCATAGTGCGTGAACACGACACCAGTTCCTGACGACTTAGCCGCGACGTACCACAGCTATTGCTGCGACTGTACTCTGGATGAACATGGGATTGCTAATTTTTTTCGTTTTTTGCTTTTCTTTGTTATTAAATTTTCTTTCCATATACAGTTGCTGTAATTAGTGTCTAGGTTGTCGGCTGTCTTGTTTTCACATATAAATTTTTGGGGTATGGTGTTAGTTTTGATAGCATGCAAGTAGTTTTGTCTAGGAAATCTTGTTTCGTCATAGTGCGGAGAGGTGGAACTTTGCATAATTTTCTGGTGATTGAAATGAGCTATGAAACAGGCATGTAACTACTATAGTCAGTCACAGGTTAAGAATGAAGTAGAAACTCGTTCTCCATCCCAAGCTTTCTACTTCTGTTATCATTTCGGCATTTCATGAACACGTGGAGCCAAAGCATGGCAGAATGTAACAAGTTGTGCTGGAGTCGGAGCTTCTTAACTTCTTCTTTCTTAACTTTTTGCGAACAGTATTAGCTTTTTTATCATGGAGAGTTACATTCAACTATTTTAAGCTTTTTTCCATGGCATGGCAATGTTTCAAGAACATACCTTTCTGTCAATGCCGGGCAGTAAATATAGTGCAATAGTATCTGAGAAATACTTTTGAATATCTCTCAAGATACTTTTGAAAAATGTATTTGTATTTCAGTAGTCAAATACATTTGCAATGCATCACTTGTATTGCGATGCTTTGCCAGGCTTCGGTATCTCATTTCATTTGTTGTCAAAAACAACCTGTTGGATTTTTACCATAAAAAAACATTGTTTTGGTGTAAGAGCCCCAGAATTTGTAATATGAACCCTGCAGATAACCTTCTCCACAGAAAGGAAGCTTAGTGCCTGGTAAATGACAATTGCCAAAATAGAGAGGAAAAAAAAAAGAAAGACAGGTGGCTTGAAAGAGCAGTCACTTTCAAGAATAGCAGAATAAGCTCCTCCCAGAAAGCCCTCTACTTTTTCCACTTTACCAAAGCGAACAGGTAAAGGAGATGAGTGGAGAGGAGGAAATCGTCGGTCATGTCAGCCATTTTGTCTGACATGGTAAGCAAACATTGGTCTCCTGGTTACTGGGGGCAACAATGCTTTTTTTAGTGGCATTTGAGATTTTTTTTTTTTGTTAAGAGTAGATGAAGAGTTTGAGGTAAGGGGAGGTGCATAAACTGACATAGAGGAATACAGTCACCACCATTTGCGTTTGCTGCAAACTGCACCCTCACCCCCTACAACTGTTCAGGAATAACATATCTGTATGTATCTGTATTCTGGAATACTTTTATGTCAATTTTGCAGAAGTTTGTCGGGGATATCCCGTTGCATAAAATATGAATGTATCTCAGCATCTGTATTTTGACTTTAAAATACAAGTATCTGAGGGATTACATTCCAGAATACTTTTTGGGGTATCTCTGCCCAGCCCTGCTTTCAGTGGCATGGTGGTACCTGCTAAGTCTCGTATAATATATAGCCAGCTGGCAATGGCCAGGCGGCGCCACGAGTGCGCTGCATTCAGCGCCACGAGCGGAGGCGTGTGTGTCTGGGGCGACCAGTCTGCCCGTCGGGCCGTGGCGAGCGGCGGCGACCCCGATTTCAGCAGTCCTCGTGTGTATGTGCGCGCCGAGTCCCTGGTTCTTTTATGTGCTTTTTTTTTTTTTTTTTTTTTCTTCTTTTTTTTTTAGGAGCATTGAAAGGTTGAAGTGTTTAAAGCATATTCTAAGTTGTCATTTGGACACCAGTTTGAGTTGTCTTCACCACTATATAATAATCGGCGCCCGATCGGTATGTGCGCTTCGCTCATCTCCCAGGAAGTGACTCAACACAACGAGAAGGCAGCGAATCGGTTTACTGTGCTACCCGGTTGCTCGTCTTCGAGAGCCGGCAGTCCAGAACCGCCGACCCTAGTTGTCGCCCTTCGTTCTGAGCTCGCAGTCGGGGTCCGTGCCCAGACCTGCGGATCGCCCTTCCCTTTACGCCAGCGCTGCGTAGGCTAGCTGTTCCGGGCTATCACAGCCAGGGTCTTGCTGCGTAGCCACTCGGGGATCGTCATAGCCCAGGCCGGTATGGCCAGGACTCGCCGCTTCCGCCAGTCCTGATCCGAACTTCGCTGGTGGAATGCTCCTGGGAATTGCCATGGGCCAGACCAGCCAGAACGGCTCTATCGTTCCTGCCCGGCCCCAGCCTCGTGCAGCACGTTCTTCCTCTTTCCTCGCCGGCTGGCCCCTGCTCGCACCTCGCTCGGCTGTCCTCTCCTCCCGACGCCCACACACACTAGAATAAAATTTGGGTAATTAGAATCAAGCTCTGCATGCTACAGAACCGTATACGCATATTGCAAAGCCTGGTGTAAAAAGGCGACAGGCAACAAAGTGTACGAGTAAGAAGGATATTTACGCTTCGCACTAGCTTTTTTAAAAGAAAAACTTAGCATCCTGCTGTCTGCACGCCGTCACATTCGTTACCAGATTCAGCATTAAATTTGGTTGCTGAAACAAACAAAACTTTGTGCTACGAAAATCCACTATCTGAAAACTCGCAGGTTTGGAAGGTTTTGGTGGCGACCACGCGTGCCGAACGGCATTAGGAATAGGGATGCCGCGAACTTTTTTCGAATCGAAGTTTCGATGATCGAATCAAGCGGTTCGAAAGGTTCGAAAGATTTCGATTTTTCGAATTTTCTATATCGTAATATTCGACGGAGGTCGAATTTTCGAACTTGTTAAGCTAAGAAGTTCGACGCTTTTCGAACCGTCGAACTTATTACGCTAAAAAATTCGATCTTTTTCGAACTTTCGAACTTATTGCGCTGCAAGGTTCGATGCTTGTCGAACTTTCGAACTTGACTGACCAACAAATTCGATGAATTTCGAACTTTCGAACTTATTTATCAAGAGAATTCGAAAAGTTTCGAACTTTCGAATTCTGAAAAGTCAGAGGTTCGACGAACTTCGAACTTTTAGGGTAAAAGTTCGACGTTCGTCGAACTTCGAAAGACCGGCGGACGGTTTCATTTGATTTCAGGTAGTGGTGTACATTCGTAATTTTTTTTCTCGAACTTTTACACGCGGTGCTGCGTTCCTTACGAAAGACAATGTCGTTTATTTCAATGTTCTGGCATGCTTAGGTTTAAAGAAATAAATCCCCGAAGGGGCGAGGAAGGACGACGGGTTTTTGACGATTATCGTTTGTGCCAGATTTGAAGCACGCTGCAGCCGGAGCTATTTATGGTAGATATGTTATACTTTTTTAAGAATGATCTATGTATAGCCTAGGTAAGTGCCGTCTTAAGATGTGATTATTGTTATTCAACGTGAGTTTCGAAGAAATGTCCAAACATGTACCTGCATGCAATTATGACCTAAACTTGATGTTTATTTTCGTCTAAGTTGTTTGAGGTACCGCATTTAAATTAACACCACACACAGTACATATCATTGCCATCTGCAGAATACAAAATAATATATTCATTGTTTTTTTTCACGTTAAGGAATAAATTAACTCATGGCAGAAGATTTCTAATAGTGTTCAAGTTCAGCACGTCATTAAAAGAAAACTTTTTTTTTCGCTTCACGTTCCTGGGACGTGTTTCTTTTAGCCTGTACACATTTTGGTAAAAGAAACTTGTTTCGAAGTTCTGAACCTCTGAATATGCAAGAATAGAACACTTCCGACGAATTCTCGATAGTTTTTTTTTCCTGCTTTTTATTCCCGCATTTATTCTTTTTTTTTTTTTTTTTTACTATCGGCACAGGTGTTTAGGTCGAAAAGACAGCTTTGAACTTCCGAACCACTAAGCATGTGACGAGCAGTGCCTTCTGACAACGAGTTTCTAACAATGAACATCTACGCAACCTTTTATGGAGTGAAGAGCGACAGTAGCTATACATATGCATAAATAATTTCAGATTAAAATAAGCTCGACCACGCCCTCTTTCCCCGTATTGTTTTCTTTAACAGTCCGAAATACCTGCAAGGGGAAGAAGGAGGCTGAAGCACCCCCCCCCCCCCCCCCTCCCCATTCGCTACCCTCTTCCCCCCGTTTTTCCTCTTTCGACGCCACTTGTATGGTAGAACGCTCCTCGACCTCGAGTTGTGTCGGCTTTTGTGCTTTTTGCGAGGCGATTCCTCCGTCCCAGAAAATAAACCTACAGGACCATTATAAACTTCACCGGATCGGATCACTACCAGCGTGCAAGGGGTGGCGAGCTAGTTTGCCAGGTCGCATCAAGGTTTTTCTGAGCCTCAACCTCCTGCTCGCCCCTGGCCGTTTCGAACTGGATGAGTCTCGTAAAACAGTGTGTTCGTGCAATCACTACTGCGTGATGCAGGTTGAAGACCCCCCCCCCCCCCCCCAGGGCTGGCGGTCACAATTCTGCACTGGCAAATATTCTAGCACGTCCGGCCGGGACACTCGTCGCCTCATTTAATTGCCTGACCAACTTCGCAGAATCTAGATATCACACCCTAACTTTTCTAAACTTGAATTTGTAAAAACCAGTGAGTCGTGAAAACGTTATTTGAAACTGAAACTGTGGAAACACTTGAAAATCGGACTTCTAACTTTGAAAACTTGGATTAGAGAAAAATTCAAAATCTTCGAAGTTTTTTTTTTTTTTTTGAATTTAACGTTAAAAAAGAATCGAAACCTTCGAACTTTTCGAACTTTATGCAAAAAGAAATTCGAAATCTTCGAATTGTTCGAACTTCGTGTCTATAAAAATTCGAAGCGTTCGAAGTTTTCGAATTTTTTTTCAAAGAATTTCGAAGTCTTCGAATTTATCGAACCTGAAGTAAAAAAATATTCGAAATATTCGATTTCGAAATTTTAGAAACCGTGAAAGCTTCGAAATTTTCGAATTCGAAACACCGCTGTGGTCAAAAGTTGCGAATTTTTCGAAATCGAACCTCGGTCGGTACGAAAATATCGAAATTTTTCGAAATCGAACCTCAGTTCGCTTCGCAAATATCGAAACCTTTCGAAATCGAACCTAGGGTGGTTCGCGACATCCCTAATTAGGAATGCCGGAACGGGCCGACGGGCCTTTCGCTTGAAGACCTGATCGCCCAATTCTCGACGTCGCAGCAAAGCAACAATCGGCCCGATTGTTCCTATCGTATCTCCCTGTGTGGATGTCAAAGCAACTAATAATACAACTTGTATAAATATGTTATTTTGCCGAGTAGTCTGCAAAACGAGTTCGTCCGACCACTTTCTAAGCTGGCACATATATTTTCGTTCACTTCCCCCCCAACAGTTTCTGTAAAATTCACTTGCTTGATGCGTCGCACTGCATTAATCCACTTCTGTCGCCATGTTACTTCCCAAGATCTCGAAGGGAAGCGGTGAAGTTTGACGCTTGAGTCACCTTCGCGACTGGCCGTCTTTCACGCAGCAGTATCAACGTTTATTTTTTGGGGGAACTCTAGGAGTAGGCGAGATGTCACAGGAATCCGGTGAGGTTATAGAGACGTGAAGTTGGGATTTACTTTTATGAAAAACGGTTCCAAAAAAGCTCACGCCGATCCGAAATGCAACATTCACACGTGGTTTCTGGACGCGCCCGCCCGCGACCGCGCAGTCCTGGCCTACCCAGTTTCTTTATTTTACAGCCGCTAGATGGTGCAACGTGTAGCGCCAAACTGCATTGCCTATAGGGTGCCTTCATGTGCGCTTCGCATAGAGTGATGCCAACTGCCTGTTTTCCTTTCCCACACCCTCTTCCACCACCATTTTGTTCCTCTCATTGTTTCCCCGTGCACTGGCAAGTGGCCTTTGTGTCCATCGGTCCTCCCATCCGAGGGGGAAAATGCTAATCCTCCCTCCATGAGTTCCACAACGCTGCTCCGAACTTGTGAGATAAGGTGCTTGTTTCCGAGAGGGTTATAAGCCCCACGGATTATCGCCGAGAACCAAAATGGCTGCTGGTTTGTCGGCGGGTGGTATTACAAAGGGTGGTATCATCCTAGCAAAGCGCACATGAAGGCTCCCTAATAATATAAACTCTGAGAAGTTTCACACAGCACATTGTATAAGTCTTGGCCACTGGTAAAGTTCAGGCTTGGAAGGGAACTCAAATACCTGATTTGGAATACATAAGAACAGTGAAATAAACTTGCAAATGTTCTCACTAGGTTCATCATTGCATGTTGATCGAGCCTTGGTAACTTTGCTAGGCCGTGGAAGAAATACCTTTGTTGCCCTTACTTTGGGATAAATAACACATAACTCAATCCTGCAAAAAAAGAACGAAAAAAAAATTGTTTGTCTTAATTGAGATAGAGGTGTGAAACCATTGCTACTCTAGCTGGTAAAACCTCCAATGTTTAATAATTATAAGCAGAAGGTTTATATACATATAAGATATGTAATAGCATAGCTCTACAAAACATGATTTGACACGGATGTTTATGGCAGACAAGTATGTTGAACGGTGCCTCATAGTAGTTTAGGAAACATATACCCTTGATTTGTTTTTCATAACTCATTTTGGGGCACAGAACTCAATGTTCCCCAACGTGGTTTTAAACGAGCAAGCCGTCGTCGCCCCATTTAATCTCGGTCAATGCACGCTTGCTTCACAGGGAGCCATCGGTGGTCAAAGTAGACAAGGCTCAGCTCTTGGAAGCGGCACGCAAGAACATGCAAGCCATGCTTCAGCGTGGGGTGGTAGCTAAAGGCCTGCCCGTGGCTGCAGCCGCAGCCGTCAACGCCACGGTCAAGGTCGTGGCGGCGGCAGTGGCAGCCGCGGCTGCGGATCCAAGCTCCTCGTTGGCCGCGACTTTGGCCGTCTCATCCACCCCACCGTCGACCTCGATGGCACCGGCAGCCATGCCGGTGACCATGGCGGAGGCCGCAGCGGCCGCAGCGCTGCCGTCGGCGAGGACCTCCAGCGAAGAGCAACCAAAGGTCAAGAAGTCCCTGGCTGCTCTGACAGGTGAGGCAGAACTGCAACGCGTCCCGTGTGTCTTTTCTCTTTGAGAGCAAGTGTCTGTCGCGGCCTGTCTGAGTTGAGATTGATGTAGAAATGTAGAAGAGAACAAGAGCCGAGGAGGATTGCAGAAAGGGAAAATGACTGCGGAAGCCACCAAACTTCGTTTTACCTCATGGTGTACCGTAGCAGATGCTACAAGCTATTGGGGCCTATTCGTAACTTGGAGGGTCGCTCCGGTGGTCTCGAGGCAAAGCGCTGGCTTACTGCTCTCTCCCGGCCAAGGTGCCCGTAATCTGACCTAGGCTCATCGTAGAAAAGCCACGGTGTAATCGAGATTCCGGTGTCATGTCAAAAGATCCCTCGGTGGTCGATATTGATCCTCGGTTCTTTGCCGTGGCGTGCTGGATGGCCTCCATTGGTTTGGCATGTGATATGTCGAAATTTCATCCATTGCTTGGAGCATGTCACTGTGACCTTTTAGTTGGGCGGACCATGAAGCCACGTGGCACAAGTGGAGCGCCGGATCGATTAGCACGACCCATAGTTTCCGCTATGGTACATCGTGAGGTGAAATGGAGTGTAGGCCTTTGAAGCTTGCAAGGGCAGCTTTGGCAGGACAGGAATGCTTGGAGACTGTGACTCGGCAAATTCTCGGCATTTATTGCTAAGGATAATGTGCTCGACTTCTTTTTCTTAGACTGAGCTCTCCTTCTCTTGTTAGAGTGTCTGCTGACTTTACTTTTGATCTCTTAGCCCCTCTGTACTGTCAGACGCCTTTATAACACACGTCGTGGGACTGGCACAAGTTTGCATTGTTTGAGGCACTTCGTTGCAAGTGTGGAATGCGAAACACTGAATGCTCAAATGTGAGCCTTTGCATGATGTTGAACCGAAAGACGTGCTTATCCATCCGTGGACCCCTTATTGAAACCCAGACTGTAGTGGAGTTATAAAGTTGGGCACTTGGGGCTCGCTTTAACAAGGACTCGGAAGGAACCTTAGTTTGACCTCGGTGAAGATTGGCATGCTCTTGAAACGGCTGCCTCGACGGTGAAAGGGGGCTGCTGCGGTTGCTTGCAAAGAAGCTTGTCTCATAAGGAGCTTAATTTTACACGAGTCTATGTGATCCGAGACCAATAACATAGGTGAAATTAATTGTTACGATAGCCCTTCTTTCTGTCCCATCGATTAGCACGCATAGAGTGTCGTCGGCATGTGCTTACTTGTATCATACTTTCCTCTTGCAGCTCCCTGAAAAAATGTATTAAGAGGGCTCTAGTGTACTATTAATTCTGGCTACTCAACGTTTGGTGGCACCATAAGAATGGAAATAGCAGCGACTCGAAAAAACGCGCTGTATGCTTTCAGTGTCTTCTGCTTGAGCCCATTTATGAACCTACACCGAAATTGACCTCATTTGTTCAAGATGTAGGGTATGCTCTTATAGCATGCCTTCAAAAAAAGGACAGAAATCATTGCTGTGATTCAACTGTCTGAACAGCCTCTGTTATTATCAAGGTTCAGGCAGGTGACTCCAGCTGTCCTTCACTCATGCTTGTATCTCCTGCCTCGCTTATGCTCCGATTAGGGTTCCGTGCTTTCTGTACTTATTTTTCTTCACAATCTGGGGTTAGTTTTTAATTTTTTGCCCACATTCGGTGTTTGTCGGTGTCTATTTGTGATATCACAAAGAGACACCGACTCACAAATCGGGTTTTTACCATATGGGCCCCGATAAACTCACAAATGGGGGTTTATCGGGGATCGTGTTAAAAGCAAAGGTATATTGGGCACACTCTAAAAGAACACGACGTTATATGCATTATTTATAATTAAATAAAGCACATAGAAACAATTCCCGAAGAAAACAAGCAGCGTCGCAGACAGTTCAGTGTGGTCGGTGCTCGAGTTGGACACAGAGAAAGTTGTTTATAGAAGTTTTCCGCCGTGAAGCTGTGGCTTTTCTTCTTAAATGCAAGCTTCAATTTGGTGTTTTTTTGGTTTTACCGATTTCGGAAAAAAACCTTCAGGGGTTATTCTTTGGTGATTATCGGTATATACTGAAAACACTGAACCCTAGCTATGATGCACCAGTCAAGCATCTGTGCACTAGCAAACAAAGCCAATGCTAGTATACTTAATAATGTTGTAACAAGGGAAATGAAGTATAGACGGGAATAAAGCATTGAGTGTGTACAAGTGCTCGCCAGAAAACTCTGAAAACATTCGCCCCTTTCTCAGACTATCGTGGCAAAAACAGCGGTAGCACAGAATGCCTCGTGCGTGGCTTCAAGGGTTGGTGCTCGGATAGACTTGGGAGGCAGAGTTTTGTACCGTGATGATGCAAACATCATTGTGCGTAGTGTCTCTGAAAGAAAGCCCTGCCAAAGCTAGTGCTCCAGTGAAAGTGGAACACAAAGCCTGCCTCTCCTGCAGTGATGCACCCCAGCTTTAACCCCGCTATTCCACGTCTCCATGTTTCGTCTAAAGCATGTGCCCGTGCTTTTCCTCATCTTTGCCTCCTGCACGCTCTGCCACCATGTTTCAGTGTTCTTGCTGCCATGCGACAACATTTCAAACTCTCTCTTCCCGCATGCGCTGTTCGCACGGCATTGAGTTCACAACCAAATGGACCCCAATTCAAAACCGAGCATCTCTATGCTTTCTGCATGCTTTCTTATACCGGTAAATTTATTGTGTGACCCTCCTGCATTACACAAATGGCCCCTGTAGAAAACGGCTATGAGCCAGCCACATAATAAATGGCTGGCTCATAGCCAGCTGGCTTAAGTCATATAACATATGGAGCAGCAGTATGGTTCCTCCTGAGGGCAAAGACTCAAATTGACAGAACCTTAAGACCGGCTCGTAGCGGTGGCTTCTGCTGCTGCCATTGCAGCATTTGTACTGTGTTTCCAGTTCTCTATTCGCATCATTTGAGCACAGTAATTTATGTGCAATTGGTTACTTGTTATTCAGAAAATTCGAAATAGCGGTCACGTGTGCCTTGCGGGGCGACACATTCTAATTGTAAAACTGGAATTTTTTGTAGGAGGGACGTTGGTTACAAAGGCGTTTGACTGCATCTATGGTCACTTACCCACCTTTTTAGTATTACGCTACATAATTTCTCTTTTGGAGCTACTTTGCCCTTTGTGCTGTTCTTTGTTTTGGGGTACTTTCTTTTTGCTGCCATGTGATCACACTGTTTGATGGTAGCCTAGATCTTTTCCTTTGGCATGGCATTGAATATTATTTAATTATGGGCCACAAATCACAGATTGGCATTTCCCGGGTAGGCAGGCCATTCACATTTAATGGTTGTGGATCTGTGTAATCAAGCTATCAAGCTACCCCCCCCCCCCCCCCCCCCCCACCTTCGCCCCTTTCCGTGTTTCACCAGGAAAAAAAAAAAAAGAAAGGATTTCAGAATAAAGTACACTGCAGCTTGCAGTTTGGCAGCCTTGTACTCCCATACGTACAGTCCTACAGCCTTGTGCCCCCATACGCAGTCAGACTCTAAACAAAAGTTAAGTTTGCCCCCCCCCCCCCCCCCCCCCCCCCCCCCTCGGCTCTTAGAAGTTCCGTGGTTTTGTTTGCGGCTCTTAGGCCAGGCCAGCCTGGCCATCCTTGGTATAGTCAGTGACAGGTTAAGAAAAGTTTTCTGGCTGGGAAGGGGGAAGCAGACTGAATGCTAAAAAGAGGAGGAGCTTTCCTCCTTTCCTCTCAACATTCTATCTGCCTCCTTCTCCCCTGCCCTCCTTTCCCTCAAAAACTTTTCTTAACCTGACACTGACTACAGTTTTTAATTATTTGTATAATTTTGTGAAGAAATGAACGAATGGGTGGAATGACTATGGCTGTCCTGTCAGCCTGCTTGTGCGTTGTAATAATTGAAGGGTACCCTCGATAATGGTGTGATCACAGTGCATAGGACTTTAGGTTTTGAAACATATTGCAAGATTTGACATATGTTCTTTTGGCAAACTAAGTCTGTACAACGTAATGGTGTTCTTAGGTGAGAGAAAGTGCATCCCTAATCTTACAATAGGCATCTGTAACAAGCTCATGTAGCTGAGAAGAAAACCAATCCTTGGACTGAGTGTCACAGAAATTTAAGTCTGCATCCCTAATCTTACAATAGGCATCTGTAACAAGCTCATGTAGCTGAGAAGAAAACCAATCCTTGGACTGAGTGTCACAGAAATTTAAGTCTGCATCCCTAATCTTACAATAGGCATCTGTAACAAGCTCATGTAGCTGAGAAGAAAACCAATCCTTGGACTGAGTGTCACAGAAATTTAAGTCTGCATCCCTAATCTTACAATAGGCATCTGTAACAAGCTCATGTAGCTGAGAAGAAAACCAATCCTTGGACTGAGTGTCACAGAAATTTAAGTCCGACGTGCAGAATGTCTTGCAGCTAGGCTTAGAACCTCTCTCAATGCTATAGTCAGCTACAGGTTAAGAAAAGTTCTCGACAGAAAGGAGTGCGGGGGAGGAGGAAGCAGATGGAATGCTGAAGAGGAGAGGAAGACACCACCTCCTCTCCTCAGCATTTCGTCTGCTTCCTCCTCCCCAGCCAGAGAACTTTTCTTAACCTGTCACTGACCATAGTTGAGAATGCAAAAAACAAAGTCTCAGTTGTAAGCATCTCAAAAGGCAAATTCATTTTGCAGTTCACTAGAAATTGATGCTCTGAGAGAGAGGGACTGGGATTCGGATGTTATTTACTCGAGGTCTTGCAGAAGTCTAACGAATCAAAAGCTGCAAGTCAGCATCTAAGTTAAACCAACCTACTTGTGCTAATTGCTATTAATTTTTTTTTTTTTTTTTAAGTTTAGGAATGCAAATACACAGCTAGCAAAGCTTCAGTGTTTTGGAGGACAGGTTGTAAAGACCTTGTAGTGGGGTGATATATACTGCCTTCATCTCTCCACTTTGCCTTTCAGTGTGTGTGTGTGGTTTCCTTTTAGGAGCTGAGGAGTTTAAGAGTGATGTGTTCATTAAATAATGTATGGCAGTGATGTTGTGGAGTTTAGGCTAAGTGGGCAGTGCAGGTTGTGCGATAGCGTTCGATGTTGTTTGTTAACAGTGTAGCCAGGTTGGGCGTAATCTGTGTGCGGGACAAAAAGCAGCCGCTCACGTAAGCCACCCTTCTTCTGTACTTTGTGACACAAGAGTACCTAGGTGGGACACCACCACAAGAGTCCAAACTCGCTCCTAGCTGGCATCGGTCGCTCGACGTCACAAGTTGCGCAAAACCCTGCAGTTGTAAAGCTGGATCACAGTGTAGTGCAGTTGGAGTATGGAGTGAGATTGCCTATTCCATTTTTATCCTAGTTTGTTAAAGCATCAAAAATGCATTTTGCCTGAAATTGGGCACACCAGAATCTTCTGTCAACTACTGGATACACCAAATTGATATAAGCAAGCAAACATTGAAGGGACTGCATTAAAATGCATTCATGAAAGCATAATACTTCACTCCGCAAGTGAGAATCAGTGGTGTTAGACCAAACATTTGTAGGGAATTTCTAAAACTCTGCCTTCGTAATACTAGCCGCTCATTTAACCGCTCTGAGAAATAGGAAAATCGGAGATCTGTTTCGTGCAAGCTGAAAGCGAGATAAAATATGGCCCAGCAGTCTTTACAAAGTGTGCATATGAAAGCACACCTTATGCCAGCTGCTTTCTAATGTGCTACTCTAAAAAGGAAAATGACTGTGAGCTCTTAGTAGGCTTTCACTACTATACTGAGCATCCTGATATTCATAGATCAGATAGATTCGCAAATAAAACCTGAATGGCAGGTATTTCTTTTTTTATTTTATTTAGTTACCTTGAGGGCCAGAGCTGTTGCAGAGGGAAGTGGGTCACATGAATACTGTAATGTTGACTTCTATTTAAGTTGTAAGCCATAGATGTTTCTACAATAGCATGACCCTAAACAAAAGGAAGTTTTAAACCTCTTTATTTTGTTGTTTGGGGTTGATCGAAGAAAAAAGTGGCCCCTACGTTTTGAGCGCTACTCGTGACGTGGAGTACCATGCTGACTTACTGTAGTTTGTGTTTTGGAGGCAAGAGTAAGTTCAGCTTTAGCTTTTTTTGTGCATATGCATTTGCACTTGACCATGCCCTTAGAGCTTACCCTCTCTCTAAATATTGCGTGAAAATACTTTTTTTCTTGGTAAATGGTTATTGATTGCCTCTGTCCTGAAGCTATTTTAGGTAATTACCAGACACTGAATTTGTTTTTTGTTCACAAGGGCTGCCATGACAGTAAATTCTTTCATTTGATTAAAAAGATAAACTGCTCCCTTTCATTCTTACCACCGTTAAGAGTAAATTTCTCCGTTATTTTTTAATAGACGATAGTTGTACTAACGAAATGTGTTAACAAATTGTGTCTTTCTCGTATGTCATCTTTTATCAGTCTTCAAAATGAGGCTAGAGAATGCTAACTCATCAACTGATTCCAAATGTTGTACTTATAGGGCATGTAACTTAGATATTAAAGGCCAGGATTGTTTGTGTGGGGCCTCTTTAACGCTGCATTTCTTTTCCCCTCAATCCGGTCGCAATGAACCTGGGGCAACGTTTGTGTCCCAACATGCACTTTTGGCAGCAATTAAAAATTGGGATTGACGGTCACAGAACTATGCTCTCTTTAGTGTTGCTGTACAACTGATCAGCAACTTTATCTAGCTTTCTTATCTGGACAGTTCATGAGATTGGAAGATTAAGTATCACACTTCTTTTCACCTTAACTGCGGGCAAAATGGAAACTACTGGCACGAGGCTGTTGCTTCGAGCGGCATTTGCACTGCCTGAAAGCATGGGTGCAGCTTTACGGTTCCCACTAGGGACGTTACGACTAGGATCGACAAGCTCGATGGTATATGTAACAATCACGACGGAAGCTGGAAGCCGTTGTGCTCGTAAAACAAACACCGTAAAAATTTAGAGTAACTTATTCCATCGAAATCAGAATAGTACTACTAAAGGACTTTGATCCTACTGAAGCATTATGGTGCCTGTTTGGCCAGTCGTGGTTTGGTGCAGCGACACTTTTGCCCCATTATTCCAAAATTGCTCCCACCTGAAAAAAATAATGCATATGCCCCCCCCCCCCTTCCATTGGGAAAAAAAAGTTCTGTGGACATCCATGTCCCTGTCTAATGTCTAAGGTGGGTACATTTTGCACGAGTTGAAGAGCTGCAATGGTAAAGAGGCCCGAGCAAGGAAGGCAGTTTGCTGGCGCTCCACATATAGTTAGGGCCATGCCCGTTCGGTCCTGCACGACGCACTCCTCTCTTTTTGACCACCGCTGCAGATATCTGCAAGGCCATTTCGGAGGAGGAAAAGCGAGAGTACGCCGGCGAAGTGGAGCCCAAGACGGCGGACGAAGTCGCCCAAGAGTTCCACGAGACTCACCACCACCCATTCAAACTCAAGGACCCTCCGCCCCCGATTAGGTTTAACATTCCTGTAAGTACCTACTACGGCGACGAGAATAATTCCATTCGAGCCATCACCTATCACTGAGGGGGCAAAAGACCTGGGACGGGATCGGAAGCTTGCGTTAACGACCGTCGAATCTGGCCACCGACGAGCATCG
Organism: Ixodes scapularis; assembly: GCF_016920785.2. Classification (NCBI taxonomy): domain Eukaryota; kingdom Metazoa; phylum Arthropoda; class Arachnida; order Ixodida; family Ixodidae; genus Ixodes; species Ixodes scapularis. The sequence goes on from NW_024609857.1 coordinate 150,845,502, forward strand.
CAGTCTCTCCGGGGCAGACTTTCGGAGGTACAACAAAAGGGACTCTTTTCACTCCTCGTTTCATTGTATGCTTTTTTCCCCCTCTCTTCCCCCCTGAACCCAACTTGAGGGACCCCATCGTTTATGATTTTTTTTCCTCTACTCTGCTGTAAGTTTGTCTTGCTGCAATCGTTGGAGTGAATTAAAGCTGTCTCAGTCACGGCGCAGTACTGTCGTTTGAATTTTGACCACTGGAACTCGCGTAAAATTCTATGTTGCTTTAAAAAAAAAAAAAAAAAAAAAGATGACATCCAGTTTTTTTTTTTGCTTGCAAAACACAGTTTTATTTTTGTGGATGATGATGTTTTCGACTATATTTGCCTTTCAAAGTAGGCTTGGGAAAGACGTTGGTTGATGTGGTGTGAATGTGAATGAAGTGCCAATTCTTTGGGAACCTTGTGAAGGTTTGCAAGTTTGGAGCTGCCTCATTCTGATAAGTAGCGTACCCGTGTGCCTGCGAGGAGAATGGGCACAAAAGCTTTGCATTTTTTCTTCAGTGGCATTGATACTATCGTAGCCTTTCACTTCCATATAAATGCTCGCTTCAATCTGTTGTCTGTTTCTATGTCTCTGCCACTGAATGGCATATAGCTCTTAGCAGTGTGTGTGTTTCTCCTTTAATTTTTTGTAGTGATAGTGTTTTTCTCATGCAAGTTGAGTGTAAGGCTTAAGCATTGCTTAGACGTCAACGAGGCATGTACATATTAATCTGCCGCATGTCAGGTCCTGTGTTGTGAAAAATTTTTAGCATATATATGTATTGACTGTTCATTGGCACAAAGATCATTGTTTAAGTGAGATATGCATAAAACTAGCATATTACTAAAGAAATTAAAAGTAGTCTTGCTAGAGCTGCTGTCTGCTTTGCTCTAGTCTAGTTCAACACACTTTACTTCACTGCTACATTGTGTGAATCAATAATGTAGACTGCATATTTTGCCCGATCCTTTTTGTCTCGTTCATCACATTGTCACTGCCTGGAAAATACAAGTTTGTAAGCGACTGAGAACAAATTAAATTACAACATCGACCATTAGTGTGTCTCGTAACATGTAAAGTCAAATGGTCCTTTACGAAATCTCTTAATGTCTGGGATGGCTCAGCTAGTTTGCGGCAGTAATTGCACTTGGCAAAGACTTACAGCATCACTGTGTACTGCACTTGGTTTCATTGTAAAAGCTAGATCAGGTGTTTCACTGTTGGCACATAGCATCAAGGGCATTGTGTAAACCAACCTTGGATTGTGAATCTGTTTTGTTTTTATATACAATTGATCGTTATTGGGTTTGGTTTCATAGCTGTCGTGACCTCTTTGTGTAATAAACGGTCTGACACATTCACAGTTCTCTGTCTTTTGTGTGACCTTTTAACGGGACTTCCAAGTTTGATGCAGATTTGCCTTTGTTTAGTTCCCTTGTGTTGATTCAGAGCTGTGTTATATGCACTGGTCACCAGAGTGCAAAGAGTTTCTGCGAGAGATCTCCTCGATGGTCTTCGTCTTTGGACTCTTTCTGCAAGATATCTCCTCGGACACAAGCTTCAATGGACATGCATAAAAGAAAACTTGGTCAACTGTTATCAGTAAAAAAGGCAGACTGACTGCAGTGTTGTTTGTTCAATTATGTTTTCTCTGTGCGGTTTATTGTGCAACCATGTATTGCGTGTTATCACTGTATGCAGCACGTGGTCATGTAGGGAGTGTACTTTGTGCATTTGGAATTCTTTTTCACTTATCACCATTGTTAAAGCAACTTGAAGCGCTTCTTTGCTTGTCCTTCGCATAGTACACAAAAAGTTGAAGCCTCTCCTTCCCTCGAGACGTCTTGCCTTCCCCTTCCTCCCTCCATTTATAAGTCAATAAATGAGTGTTTTGATCATTTCCTCCTCACTACGTCCCAGTGATTAAAAATGGGCAGGCGGTTTTGATGGGCTCTCTCCTCTCCACCCACTGCCCTCCCCTTTGACCCCCGTCCCCCCCTGCCCATCCCCGTGCTTGCGGTTAAGCACACGCTTTCCTCCACAGAACGCCACCAACCTCCCCATCAAGACACTCGCCGAGAAGGTGGCAGACGCCGCCCACCTCCACAAACAGTTTCCCGTGTCGAGTGGCAACCAGCACCGAATCAAAGAGCTAGAATGGGTGCCCGTGGAGAAGCCTGACCCGTCGCCCCCGGCGGCCCCGAAGTCCAAGGGTGGCAAGTCTGCCGGAGCCAGGGACGATCCGGACGCAGTGGGGATTGCCAAGTCCCCCCCTCGCCCCCTCCCCGCCCTTCCCCCTCCCCCCGCCCTCAATACCTTCTCCCCTCTGCCCACCATCGCCACTCCGCCTGTGTTCCAGGTTCAGCCGGAGCGGCAGACGGTGTCTGTGGCCGTGGTGCCTCCGACACCCAAGGCGGTGGAGGCGCCGGCGGGAACCATGTCCGGGGTACGGGGCTCTCTCTGCTTGCCGATGGCAATCGTGCCGACCGAGAGCTTGTGCCTAAAACACAGACTGGTGTGCACGTCCGCAGTCGTGGTTCGAGGCGTTTTCAGAATCCTGTGCTCAAGCAAGGGTCTTGATATATCTTGAACAAACACGAACACAAGTCGCACGCAAGCTGCTGCGGTGTGCTCGTGCGTCGTTGCAGTGCTCAGACCGAGTCTTCGACCGGTGCATTTACCGCGTCCTCGTTCCTGGTCCTTCGATTTCACTCGATAATGTAAAAGTGCCGCTTCGTTGCCTGTCGCAATCCTGGCGGGGGTACCCTAGCGGGGCACTCTGCAGACGTCTTCTGCCATGAGTTGCTCTTCTGTTTTTTTTGTACTGCAGAAACTTTGAGACAACGTGATGACGACGCTTGGGTTTGCTCGAGGTTTCTGCCAAAACTTCCTTGTCCAACCTCCGGGATCACGACATTCGACGACGTGACACGACGGCTCCCCGCGACGTGATTTGTTGCCCCTTTGGGGGCGACTTTCGATGTGCGGACGAAAAAGGACGCTAGACTCGCTAGTCGAAGACGCACTTTATGCACCATAGCATTTTGGACTTTTCCCAGAAGGTTCGATAATGAGGGAAGGAATGCTGGCCATTTGCTCTTTCGTCATTTGAAATTGACCTGCTCGGCGATTGCCTCTGAAGTGATGGTCCCGATAGGTGCTTTTAAGTTGTCTCTTTTGAAAGAACGTTTGGGTTGCGGGCACCACGCAGCAGCGATCATCTGTTGGCCAGAAATGAGATTTTTCCGAACCTTGCATTTGAGGAAACGGTGGCTTGCAGGCACAAGTGGAGCCTCTGGAGCTGTGTTTGCGACTCCCAGATTGGTCACAATTCACATTTTACTGAAATTGCCGGTTCGGGGGGTTTTGGGAATGAAAATACGAGAGTGGGCACACACTCTGCCAAGTGGTGCCAGGTCCTCAGCTTCATTGAGCTACGGTGATCTAGACTGACCTTTCCCAACTAGCCCTGTGCCCATTGTGGCTAACCATTAGCCACCAAGTTCGTTCGAAGGAGCTTCTTCACTTCTTACTAGTGGCACTTGTTTCCTTCAGGGAATCCTTGAACCCAGTTTTCTGATGGGTGGGACCAGTTATTTAGGAGATGGTGGATTGGCCAATAAATGACATTTCACTCCTTACTTAATCTTAGTTAAAATTAGCCTTTGGCAGCTTGCACTACAGTCATTGGAATAGAAATAGTAAGGACAGTGTGGCGTCTGATAGTATCCTCATCATACTTGGCAAGAGCACACGAGGCCTAATTAGGGCCAACTTACCGAGTTTTTTTATGCATATACACGTACAATCTCCCTTGGTATGAAAAACCCATTTGCCGAGGCAGTTGGTGCGGCAGTGGCAAGCACACGACCAGGGGCACTTTATTTCTGGGTAAAAGATAGAATGCGGATTCATTTATTTTCTCACCCTAAGCAATATGGGCCTAGACAAAATGAACCCAGCTCAGCCATGTAAAACTGCTTCTTCGCATGGGTCTTTTATATTGCTGGACGCCATACCTTCTTGCCTGTCATTGGGCATTTCTGCTCGGCATTGCCCCAAGTCTCTCGACATAAAAGTAGGTTCCACATGAGGGCATACATTTATCTTGCTTGCATTAAGGGGCACATGTAATTAGGGCTGCACATGGTTTTTGTAACGCTAGCCACGAGGTGCACCTACGCCGGATCGACTGATTTGCACCTTCGGCTCGGCATTCATCATCATAGACATTGGTGTTCAGGAGGTGCACCTTCAATGATTAAGTCTGTTCCCGTCAAGTTATTGTGGAATACACAACTGCACAGATTTATTCGCACCGTCTTCCAACCCGACTCGAGCGTTTTTACACAAGCGCAGCAGTAGCACTGCACCTGCTCCAATGGAAAGAACGGGGCTATGACAACGTTTGGCATTTGTCGACGGGGAGCACTTAACTCCATTCCATACTTTGTGCACGACGCTGTCGCAGCTGCAGCTGCAGGTCTTGCTTCGTCTATTATCCTATTCGTGCAAGAGCGTGTGTAAATGGGCCAGTAGCTTCGACAGGATTTTGCACCAAGTATAACACTATAGTCTAGAAAAGCACCCTCCAACGTGAGAGCGGCAGGAAGCGGCTTTAGTGGCCCCGCCTCGGCGTGAGCTTACCCTTGACAGCGTTTTTACATCTCGAGCGCATACACACTCCAAAGCACGATAAGGAGCGTGCCGGATGCATATTGCAGATTCCTTTGTCCAACCCAGTTCCGGAGAACCCAGCATTTAGCTCTGCACAAAAAAATGCAGTCGTACCGGAACGTTTTTCGCAACATGCTTTCATTGGGTCCTTTTGAACTGACTGACTCTCAGTAGAAGAACACGAGGAGCAACCTTCCCTTCCCCCCCTTGTCAGGACACGAACGACCTCGCAGACATAATGAAACGGCGAGTCGAGGCCCTCAAGGCTTTGAAGGAGAATCCCATGGACCTGGAAGCCATGAAGGTCTACCACAACTGCCACAAACAGGTAGGGGTCCTTCAGTGGAGTGTAGCCGAGCTCTGTTGGGGATTACGTGCAAACCAGTGCCACGTTTGTGTGTGTGCCTGTTCTCCCTTGCCAGTTCCAAGCGTGGGCGCTTTCGAAACACGAACCGGGCCAGTATACAGGTTCTATAGACTTCAAGCCCCTCACTCCGGACGAGCTCTCTGGCCCCAACCCTGCCTGGGTTAAAAAGGTGCGTCCTGGTGCTAACGTGTTCTAAGGAGCGAACGTACGGGGCATTTCCTTTTTGGCTTTACAGATCTTTCTAAAAGAGGCCATGAAATATTCACTAATGCTCTCTACAGGGGAACATAATATAGAGACAAGGTGGATATTTAACTAAAATTTGTTCAACGTTTTAGTTAGGAAAAATTAAAGTGGGTTCTAATAGGAACTTGCTGTGCGTCTTCGAAAAGTACCAAGTCGGTTAAGTTTAGGAAGACTTGGAGTGTGTGGGAAGTGGGGTAGTGGGCTAAAGTTACCGCTAGTGTTACAGGTGCAAGGCTCGCGGTGTGAAAACGTGAATGATGAGAAACAAGGAAATGCAGTGGGAATCTCGTTTATTTGAACCCGAGGGAAACCAAAATTTTGTTGAATAATGCAAATTTTGAATCGCCGGGAGTTTCCTTCCTAGAAACGCACAGGGCGGGACCTGAATGTTAGTTTGAATTAATAAGATTCCACTGTACCATGCGAGCGTGTTCGGGATTGGATGTATTTTTAGGACCCAGAAAAATGGAGCATGCACGTTGAAGCTCTAAATCAACTTATAGAGTGATTTTCAATGATGCTAAGCAAGTTTTTAATTGGGACCGTATGTTCATTTTTAGGACCCAGAAAAATGGAGTATGTCCATTTTTAGGACCCAGAAAAATGGAGCATGCACGTCGAAGCTCTAAATCAACTGATAGAGTGATTTTCAATGATGCTAAGCAAGTTTTTAATTGGGACCGTATGTTCATTTTTAGGACCCAGAAAAATGGAGCATGCACGTCGAAGCTCTAAATCAACTGATAGTGATTTTCAATGATGCTAAGCAAGTTTTTAATTGGGACCGTATGTTCATTTTTATTAATTGGGAAGTTAACAAATTTTGACCCGTTTTATTGGGACGGTAAGCCCCCTATATTACGTCCCCCTGGCGATGTAGCTCGCATGTACAGACTGCATTAGTGTATCTTTTGTGGCTTTTGTTTTGGAGGGTCTGCAAAGGCCAAAATTAAAATGTGTATAATAACTCACCTCAATTTTTCATACTTTATGTGGAGATGCATATAAGTTCTTTAACCATTTTTGCAACAAGGACAGCTCTAGCAGACTTCTGCAACCTGGAAATTCAAATTGCCTCGTATAGGGATTATTTACTCGCAACCATATCTGTGTGCGCAACTACTGAGCCTGTGATGACAGCGAGCTTCCGCAATTCTTTTGCAACGTGCATTCCGCACTATCAAGATAGCTGATCTTAGCAGGCTATTAATGTGAGCTCGTTCTGAGCATGCGCTCTAATTATCACCCTCAAATATGGCGTCCAGTGAATATCCCCTCCGAATTCAAAGTATCTCCCGAGCTCTAACCGCTCGATCAAAAAGAATAGTTGCAAGGCGTCTGCCCTGGCACAGCTGGATGGTACAGTTGGGCCTGTTCAGCCCACAAGTGTGGTCATAACAGGTTCCTTCCAAAAATGATGCCATGCTTGATGTTCAGAGCAGCTTCACTGTGTCCCTACATTCATGTGTCTATATAGTGCCTTGGGCATTGCAACTATTTCTTTCTAGTCTTTTTTTTTTTTTTTTGTGGGGGTCAGTCACATTGTGGTTGACCAAAATGGGTTTTATACCCAAAATAAGGACCACGACCAGCTGTCTGGTTTCTTGAAATTGGGCATAGATCATGTTCATTCCCAATTCTTGGAACCTGTATGTGTACAGGCTGAAATTAGGTCTTGCCAGGAAATGTCACACTCTGTATACAGGGAGAAAGGTGACTGCAACCCGCATCTGTGCATACAATAGAGGAGGCACGAAAAAAGTGTGAGGTATTACTCGCATGTCCAACCAGGCTCCGTCCCGGCAGACTGCATCCTCTTCGGTGGGTAATAACCTATCCAACATTGCAATCCAAAAGGCTTTTGGGTTGAATTCCTTCATGTCGGACGAAAAAACATACCCTTTGAGGTATTTCCTTTTCCCTTTCTCGAAGGCAGAGTGCTGACCGTTGCCAGAAGTACTGACCATTCTGGCAGTGAAATGCTGACCAGTATTTCGACAGTGAATGGAGAACTACCATAGGAAGGAGGGCCCAAGGTCGGGCAAAGGTTTAGGACCGTGCAGTAATGACGTGCATCCTGCTGTCACCCATTATATTATAACTAGGCCCTGTTCACTAGAACACTGTCACTAGCAAAAAAATGATGCAAGGAGACTTTGAATTTTTGGCTCGTGGCATTGCTGCTTTGTCACAATTCGCTCCAAGTGGGAACAATTCGTCACTGGATGTGCCTCGCTTCTAAGTTGTTGAAGCGTGTGAATAGGCTCGAATTCTACAAAATGCCGGCTTTTTCTGCGTCCTTAAAACTATAGATGATGATGCGCTATTTGATTGGACATCCCTACTGAAAACCATAAGAAATATGAGCCACAACGAATGTTGTATGTTTCTGTTCAGTAAGTACGGACAGTAGTTCCCTGCCCAAACTCTTGAGGCAATGAATTCTGCGGTCAGTTGAATAAAATTAAAAGGGTACCCTGCATATTTTTTTCCATGCCGAACTCTTCAATTAAATATGTTGCTGCATCGCGTTTCAAATTCGTGCTACAGCGTTGGGACCCTGACAAGCAGAAATGAAGTTATTCAGCGACCCTTTGATGCACACTATGTAGCAAGCAATGAATGAGCTGCACCTCACAAGAAGTGAACAAGAACACTCGGTGAACTGGCTCCTGTGGTTCCGGGCGCAGGACCAGTTTGTGAGGGCTGCTCCTGTGTGTGAGGGCATCGGGATGCACCTTCTGAGGAAGATGGGATGGGCACCCGGGGAAGGCCTGGGCAAGAACAAGGAGGGCTGCCTGGAACCCTTGTTGCCTAGCATCAAGACCGACAAGAAAGGCAGGCATTTTTTAGTAAACTCTCTCGCTTCGCTCGGAGCGTAGCATTGGCCATTCCGAGTAAAGCAATGCTGGCAATGAAGCTGGGAAAGGGCGAGGGGGTGGGGGAGACATTAATTTACATCGTCAGCAGAAATCAAGAACGCTTGACATCAGAAGCACAAAACCTTTGAATACAGGGTGCGGTTTCACGTGACATACCTTTCATTTCAAACTCTCGCCAGAGCATTCGTCCCATGTCTTCCTATGTGCAGAGGCAGTGTTTTCTAGAAGCCTCGAGCCCTTTGTGTTGCAATCGACTGTGACAGCCAGAGTAGTCGTCGGGAACTTAGAAGGGCATCGGCTGAGCGTCGTATATGGCATAAACTCGTAACGTACCTTGATAGCGATGAAGTTACCAGTCTGTTGTCAAAAATGGGGGGTTGATCTTGCAGTACAATGCGTATAGACGGTGGCAGCTTTTTTGTTTATTTTCGTTTACGCTCACACCGTCGCCAAATATTTCCACCACATTTTGCGGGGGAACTGAATTGCTGCATAAATTATGTGACGTCCATTCTTTTGCGAAATTTACCAGGGAAGCTGTCCTTCTCTATAGGTGCCGGGATGTTAGGTCCTATGACATCAATTTTCCCGCCACATTTAGAGAGGAACCTGAATTTGTGCATAGGTCACGTGACATAAATTTGTCTGCTAAGCTATGTCCGCTAGGTCTATTCATAATTTTTGTACATACATACTATCGGTGCAACAAGCTCCTAAAAAATTGAAGGAAAAGAATGGATATATTATGTTTGATACGGTATAAAACCAGAGACTGAGAGGAAGCACTGTGTAAATAAACCAGCAAAAACGTTTCTAGTCAAAAGTTTACCCATTCGAGTGATTGAATTTATAGGCATTGTAGAAAATGTGATTATAGCATCCCTCTTACCTTATTGTTTCTTTCTAGGTTTGGTTTCGGACCTGGAGCTTAGGAGGTCTGCTGCTCCAGCACACCACGACTTGGGAGGTAGGAGATGGTCTCTTGCTAATCTGCGGCAGACGAAATCGGATCGCGGGAACCCCAAAAAAGACGGCAGCCCATCCATTTAATGTTTGTCCAATGCACTTCGAAAAATGTGTAAACGCAGTGGAAAAAATTAGGTTCCTTCTTTAATCATCTTCGTACGATGTGACATCGCTTTCTTTAAATACAAAGCTGTCTGGCATTGGTAGCCAAAGATGGTGACTTGGCATTTGACATTCCTAGTTTGCTACCTTACTTCACACCATCCCATACCAACAATATACATTCAACAGATGTATCCATCAAATTTAAGGTGTTTCTTTTTCCTTTTTTTAAAAAAAAAGAGGTGCTCATGCAAAAAAGTTCTATACAATGTTATGGGACAACGAGGAAATCACCACCAGACCTCTGTTGCCTATCAAGGTTACTAACTCTGGTTCTAGCAGTAATACTATTAGGATTGCTTCTTCCAAAAATGTTTTCTTCATTGGACCAACTATAGTGCTACGTGTTTATACTAGTAGTATTCACTTCACTGTAACAAAAAACTGCAAAAACTGTCTTTCATCTATTGGAGCCACCTTTCTCTGCAAAAAGTTCTGGTCTTCAAAACCAGTCCTTGTAACTTACCTACTACTAACAAGAAAAAGCCTGAGGCAATGTGGACATTGTCCAGCAGAAATGGCCCATTTCATTTTTATGCTCAAATTTTTGTTCTGCCACTTTTAAACCAAGCCTGCAAACTGTTTGGGCAAAATAAAATATGAATTGAAGAATCAAACTGCCTCACAGGGACATGCATCTTTACCAATAGAAAAACAAGACGAAGAGGTCATAGGATGAAACTCTGATTATAATAGGTATTGCTTATTTTCTTGTGCTAGCTAAAACTTTAGGTAAACAGAACTCATAGCAAAGCTGATGCCTTCCTCCAACCGAGCATAGTGTATCTCTCTTACCGGAGTTTGAAAAAGGCCTTTATCTTTGCTCACAGGCAAGCACCCAGTCTCTGCCTTGACCGAGATGTGCATAAAAGCACGTTGGGGACCACCGGAATTTGTCTTGGTCAACGAGAGCGGGCCGGATCATAAGAAAATGTTCCTGTTCAAGGCAAGAATAATGTTCTCTCGCCTCTTTTTAGCCTTTCTTTTGTGTACCGCGACCTGCCTGAGTAAGTGCTATCTTTTTCTGAGAAGTAAGGCCTCAGTTGTCATTTGTTACACCCATCGGTGAACGCACCTTGTTCATTTTGAAAAACAGCGGGAATATCACACGGACAAGAAGGAGGAATGAATTCATACCAACTCGCCCAACTTTCCATCCTAGTAAGCACCTTGTTCCTAAATGGCGCAGTACTTTTGTTGTGCCATACTCGAACGATGCTTTGGAGGCCAACAAAGGTGCTCACTTCACAGAGCTTCACATCTTTGGAGCATTTCCTCTGCCGCACATTTTGCTGGAGGACACTGCCACGATATATTTTACATACTATAGTGCTTTCTACACACCTTTCCCAAAAATCCCATAAGACCTCTTGTCGACCCCGGCCACACCGTGCAGCACGGAGATTTGATGGGCCGTTCCGATCTGCGCTTGCACCCCCTTGTACGCTCTGTACATCCTGAAAGCAGTGCAATTTCTTCTCTCTTATCACTGCAAGTTTAAAACACAAAAAAAAAAAAAAAAACAGTGAAAACATTACAAAGTTATACGTACCCTGTATACTATCGTCCTTCTTTCTTTATAGTCTCAAATTGCAAAATGCCAAACCAATATGCGTTGCGCCTTCTTTTCATGGGTGCCCTTTCACGCATTGTACACCGTATTTCTGCAGTGCGTCGAAAAGACAAAGGGAGGTCCTGCATACTATGTTTGGAACGGTCTACTGAAAGCTAGCTTACCATCAAAGGAATGCTAAAATGATTTCTAAGCTCACCGTCCAGAGGAAGCCATGTCTTTGCAAGAGCGACTAATTTCTAAAGTAATCCTTACAATCCAAATATCTGTTGCTGCAATCAGCTAAATTTTTGGCAGTCATTACTGTACACTGTAAGTTTGTTACCGAGGTATAGAAACCATACATGAATGTTTTTCGGCCCGTATAAATGAACTATGCATTGCAGGAAGCTGAAACTCTGTGAGAATGTGATGCTAGCGGTTAGGATATAGAAGTCGAAAGTTTGAGAACACAGCGTTACCCGGTTGAAAAGATCAAGGAAAAAGTCCAAAATTCTCTACGAGGCAACGTCCACCGTAGCATGATATCGTCAAAACAAGAGGTGACATTGTGGGCACCTTCAGGATTTATTTTTGAGAGGCAAAAAAGAAAACAATATTCTCTCGCTTCTAAGTGTTTTTCAGATATAAAGTGCCACGCACATCCACGTCGGTTCTTGTTTTGTTGATATTAGCAGGCTCGGGTGGACATCAACTGATAGGGAGATTTGGTATTTTTCTTTTATCTTCTGATCCAGGTTATGTCATGTTCTCAAACTTTCATATTCTATCCCAACTGGTGGCGTCAAATTTTCATGGAGTTTCAGTTTCCTGCGATGCATAGTTCATTCGTGCTGGCTGAAAAACATGGTTTTAAGACACCTGGTATAGTAATCGAATATGATTTGTTCCAGGTCAAAGTAAACGGCATGGAGTTCCAGCCTGCCGAACGAAGTGCAAACAAGAAACATGCGAAAGCTCAGGCTGCCATGCTGTGTCTTCAAGAGACCGGCATCATCGGAAAGTGTTCTCCTACCGGTTCTTTTACGAGTTCAGGTGCACAGCTCAGTTCAGTGCCACAGTCCTTTCTGTAATTTCCGGGGAATATGCAAATTTTTGGGGGTAGTAAATGCAGAAGCCTGGCACCGAAAGTGTACCACTATTGTGAACAAAGTTCGGGTTTATAGTTCCCATCTTAGACTTTTGCAGTTCATAAATAAGGGAAGTCATTGTACAAACCATGTTTTGGTAATATGATGCCGGTACTGGTAAACTGCTGGTTTCCATAATTTCTTCATTTGGTTCTTACTAAAATGTCAAAAGCAGTGCCAATGAAAAGAAGTATCAATGTGGGCCTTACCCCAATAGGGAAGACCCACATTCCCCTTGAATTCTTGTTTTCTTTTTTTTCCTGTGCCTTAAAACAAGAAATCTGAGCTAGTCAAAGTATTTTGTCTGGCAATCCAAAGCATTTTGTTGAAAACATTTTTCAAGGTGTCCTATTTGGAGTTGAAATCTCTGCAGAAAGACTCAACTCCCTAGACAACTTTCCCCCTGTAGTCTTTTCAAAAAACTGTCGCGCTTGACTTAATGTTAATTAACGCGTACTGAACTAGTTTCAATCATTGTCACTGAATCTGTGATAATTTGTCAGTCTTTTCATTTTCCAGCACATTGCATTAGTATAGTATTTAATATATTCAAGCATTCACCACCATGTATTGTTAAAGGCTGTGATTACAATCCATCTATAGACTGTTGCAATACAAGATCTGTGGAAAGGGCTCTGCCCCCAAATTCCGGAAGAAATGTATAGTATCACTACCTTAAAAAAAAAAAAAAAAAAATCTTTTGGATTTTTTTTTTTTTTTTTTATGTTGGCAGCAACAATATATTATAAGCCTCTTGGCACACGGGGAAGGTTCATTGCGGTTTGTTTGGATAACCTTTGAAGTATGTGTGGGTAAGGCCTCCCCTGTACATCTTGTATGGCAACACAGTGTAGTCATATTCATTTTGCTGAGACTTGTATTTATGATAAGTTGAGTCTTCATGGAACCTTTTTGTATTATGCTCATTCATCTTTACATGTTGCTTTTACTGAAAACTTTTTGCTTATTTACATGCAATTTCTGACCAGGCAAAAAGTTTTTTTTGTTCCTGATAAAGTTGCATTGTATGATTGCATAGAGTCTGCTACTGTTTAGTTTCCACTCGTAATTATTTCTGAAATAAAGCCTTCCAGCTGCATTAATGTTTATAAAAATGACATAAGTTGCACCTGAAACAGACCTTAGTGCTCCGAAATGATGACAGGAGGCTAAAAAAGGTGAACATTTGTGTATTTTTTTTGGCTTGTAAAGAGATGATCTGCATCAGACTTAATTATTTAGATCAAAAAGTAGCATCTACAATGCTCGCATCACAAACATTGAAAGAGTTGCACAACAATGCTATGTCCTGCCCTCGTGTAGTTACGAACCCCACTGAAACGTGTGGTGGTGACCTCATAAAACAACCGGTAATTCCTTCAATGATCAGCTATACAGCGACCATAAGCTCACCGTCTTGTCCTTGCTACAACTTGCAAGAAGCATACCCTTCCCACACAGATTTGCCCCGGAAAACCTCACAAATTGTACTGACTCTTTGTGAAAGTCCAGCACTGCCAACGGCTTCAGAGACTTCCAGCCAAAGACCCTCACCCTCCCATCCCACCCGCCTGAGGCGACAATCTTTCCGTCTGGCCGCACGCCCACAGAACAGAAGCCATCGTTCACCACCGCCACTCTCCTCCGCTCGGAAAGTTCCTGCAGGTTCTCGAACACGCACAGTTCCTTGGTGACCGACCCGCAGATTCCCTTCTTGCAGTGTACGTCGTCAAAGTCGACGCACATCACGGGTTCGGCGAACGGCGTCGCAGTGGCAACTTGTTTTCCGCAGCGGGCGTCGAAAGAGACCAGGCTTCCGTTTTCATAGCCAACGAGAATGACCGATCCGTCGGCACAAAGCTTTGTGCACATGGCCATGCCGGGGCTCTGAGGTGGCTTTGGAGTTGACGTGATCACTGCCTGGCTTTGGAGATCCCAAAGGGAAATCTTCCAGTCTTGCTCAAACGGAGTGGCAATCAGTGTCGACGAGTTACTGCATTGGCAGAATCCCTTGGCATTGGTCAGCAGCGTAGCTGGAATCAAAAAGCAGTTGTTAATAGTCTGGTTCTGCAACGAGTGTCCAGCTGGTCTTTTGAACCCCCGAGTTTTTCCTATGGATCTTGGAAGCTCAAGCGATAAATTGGCATCCATCCGTTCGCTTATATCTTTTCACGTCAAATTTAGCAGGAAAATTGACATCTAATGACCTGACGTCGGATGACATCCTGGTACCGCACGATGCCCCAACTCGACATTGTGACATCACGTCGAGTGACATTGAGTCATGTGATGTCAATTTCCTGCCCCCCCCCCCCCTCCTCTTCAATTTATTGGAGAAGTTAACAAACTATCGTAAAATATTGGAGAAGTGCTCACCCCACTTTGACTGAAAACTGGGTTAATCTAGACATGGGGGCTTGTCCGGTTGAATCGGTAAAAACCAAGATGGCGGTTAAAGGCCGACGACCAGACTCGAGATTCTGCAAGGCAGAACATCCTCCTCATCATGAGGGAGGAGGAAACGAGCAACGGTGGACAGTGTAGAAGGGGGGAGAGGAGGAAGCGAGGGAAAAGTGGAAAGCGCAAATTGGTCGTCTGTTTTTTATATAGAGCTTTGAAGGCCGGGTTGACGGAATTAGAGAAAGCACATTTATTTTCACATGATAAATAATGGGGCGACACTAATACCTATTGATCACTGAACCCAGAAAACGACTCTTCTGAGTCGGTGCAGAATAGGAGGTCAAGGCTCTCATCACAAATAGTTTTCCCCTTTCCATTGCAAGAAAGTGGATATCCCCATCGTCGCGGCTGGCAGTTGTGGCCGCCGCAACGGGGTGAATATTTTCAGCTGATGCCGTCGCTTTGGAGGAGCTCGGTGCTTAAAGGCCGACGTACAACCTCGGTTTTCTGCAGGCAAGATAATCCACTCGGTGCTCCCCTCTCCTAAGGCGCGAGGGGAGTCAAGTTGTGGCAAGGTGAAAAGTGTATGGGAAAGGAGGGAGTGGGCAAAAGTGGAGAACACAAAGTGTACGTCTGCCTTAACGTATAATTTGGAAAATTCCCAAGTTTGTGAAATGCTAATAGTGGGCACTTGTACAAAGCAAGTGCTTCCGGTGTATTTTACGGTATGTCCTTCACTCGCAAAAAAAACTGTTTTAAATGTCTTCTGAGCAAGATTAAATGATTGCGTCTTAAATACTGCATTTCATGCTTTATTACCCTTTGAACGTATGGTCGCTGGTAATTTTGTTGATTCTGAGGATTAGTATTATGTTCTAGGTTTTGGCATTAACTTGCAATGAGGTATCCCGCAGACATATAGACAGATGGGTGTTGTTTTATTCCCACGAACCCGATATCTTCCACTTGTCTCCATCTCTCCTCCATGTGCATACGGTTCCGTCGCGGCCCTGCGTGATCAACGTCTCGTCGGCGTGGCCGATCCATAGGATGCTCTTTCCCTGGTGTCCCTCCAAAGTATGCCTTCTCCTGAATGTCTGCAAGTACAGAAATGTATGTTACACATGTTATACGCAAATAAGATTAGCTGCATTAACTTATTTCTCCTTGACAACCGAAATTTCACAACACTTCATTACCTTAACATTATATGCTTTGTTTCACCCAAGTCTGGGCACAGCAGATGCTACAAGTGGAGGGGACCAATCAAGCGGCGTCAAAAGCGCAACGTCGTGGTGTTTGACATGTCTCTCTACGTTTAAAGACAATCTTCAGGGTGTTACTTGATGGAGAGTTTTAGAATAGGGGGCCCAAATGCTTTTGGTTGCCCAAGCAACTTGGGATGTAGTGCTGAGCATGTGCAGAAAGTCTGTGCATGCTCCGTGCAACACCCTAAGCTGCTTGGAGCCCCAATTGTTGGGCCCTGTATTTTAAAACTCCTTATTATACTAGAAATAGAATGAATAAAAACAAGGAGGATGTTTACAGAAAACCACAATCTTTCAGTTAGCAACGTTGTTCAAACGACTCAATTGGGGAACTGCCATAGAGCCTGCTTTGAAAAAGTGGCTCCAATCCGTACTCGAGAACCAAACTAAAGGCGATCGCAACGCCGCCATTTCTCCCGCAGCGGTCACTCTGGGAATTGCAGGAGGGCAGGTAAGGAGCCACCCTGACTTTATGATCTGCCCAGCCCTCCTGATCATGACCCATTCCCTTTTCCCCTTCCCTCTCTCTCTCCCTCCTCCTCCTATTCCTCCCCCCACCCCCCCACACACATTTTTATCTGAATTCTGGTTGAGGGGAGAATTTTTCATGCCCGAAAATAAACATTCTTCCTTGCTAACTGAAAGATAGTTGTTTCCAAACGTCCTCCTTGTTTTACAGTGAAGCTGTTTATGGCTAGGACTCTATGGATTTTTCGTGTGTGTGAACAAAAACTCGAACCACCCCCTCTTTGTCGTCGTTCCAACCATTTGCGCGCCTAGTTTCTTTTCCTTACGCCAGGTGGCGGTCCCGTCGCGCGTCTAGTTTCCTCAGGCACTTCGGGGCGGCGATAGTCCTCGACATGTGTGCGTACCTTTCGTCACGACCGGTGCCGATCAAGACAATAAATGTGTTTGTACCTTTTAAAAATTCTGTGTCTCGTCTGTGCCGGTGCTAAACAGCTTAGCTGGTCATGCACCTTCACAGAGTGGAATGGCTCATGATTTTTTATTGTTTCTGTTTCAACTATACAGATTTACAACACGGCTTTAACCAGTCTTTATTATAGTGTGTTGTCGATTTAAAGGGCTGCATAAGTCAGTCACGTATTCAATAAATGCATTGGAATTTTACTCCAAGATGCGGCTACGCTGAATGGAGTACACTTTCAGCATGCACAACTTCCTAAAAAAAAAACATTTCTTGGCAAAACAAAAAAAAAAAAAACGGGGTTAATTGTTAAAGCGTCCATATCAATCAATGTAGCGGAGGAGGGTCTGGCTAATAACACGAGATATGTGTTCTAACCACCCATAGCCCCGACTCCTCCGGGCACCCTGATCATAGAAATATTTTATTGATAGCTGTACAGTGCAATACACTTATAACACTAATGAGGAGACCCGAGAATTCAATAGTTATAACCGATTATCGTTGTATCTGGACTAGAAACTGATCGAGAGGTACATCGATATAGGTAGATTGCACTGTACGCGGAGCACAAATTCGTCTGCTTATTTTGCAGGGGTTGTGGTGACGTCCCAACGTCGAGCCCTGATTGGCTCTGATTGAAAAATAGCGGGTAGACCTGAAGGTAGCTTGCTTTGAACTCTATCCACTATCCATCAATCAGAGCTCGGCCATAGCCTCCTATATATAGAAGGCTATGGCTATGGAAGGTTCGAGATTCAGGAGACGCCAAAGCGTAATCGAAGGTAGTCTCGCGCTAGGGGCGGGAAACTCCTCCCTGTTCGCGTCCTGTCAGTCAAAGAGCCCATTTATGTGACCTAATAAATCGACAGCACCACATAATGAAGCAACCTGTGACGGATAAGTATCGCATTACCTCGAGGTCCCAACTGAAGATCTCTCCGTCCGACGAGCCAGTGAATAACGTCGTGTCAACAAACTCGGCAGTATTAACCGCGCCACTGTGACCTCGTAGGGTGTAGAGAGGATCGGGAGAGGCATTGGGCATAGCGAACTTGAAGCTTTGAACATCACACCGACGTAAGCAAAGATAAAACCGCCAACCCGGTTAAGAAAACTCGCCACCCGCGGTTCCTCGGGCGTCACAGTAGCCTAGACTACCGCCCTCAAGTTTGCCCTTTAAATGTTGAACCTGTTAAAGTTTTTAGGTGGCGCGACCAACAGTCTAGTGAAAGGTAAGCAAAAATTAGCCCCAACGTTATCCTCACACTGTTTTGACAATTATTCAATGTTTGAGTAACTTACAATGATTATACTGCAAATTTATACGCTCGGCATATTCACGTTGGAGAAAGTATTTCACGGTATCGCTGCTAAACCGTTTTCCCGTGTTTTTAAAATTTTGTTTTTTACGAATACTTGTTTCATTCAAATTAATGGACTTTTAAGAACTAATAATACCAAGACAATTGCCGTGCGTCGTTAATCTGTTTAGTAATCATTCATACGTGTTGAACAGAAGGCGCGCGCGTCGCGACAACTTGAAAAACTTTTAGTTTGTGTGTGTTTTGTCACCGTCTGTCTCCGTCCGAAAAGTTCGCTTGTTCGGTTGCCCGCGGCAACACACAATAACATACCCGAGGCAAAAATGTGACTAACGCTTATTCCTGCCCATCACCACGTCGCCACGCTCGAACTGAGTGCAAGAACCCCCCCTTTCACGCCATTCCCGGTCGCGGCATGCGGTTGTCGAAGCGTCTTCGACCGCTTTAGCGTCCTAAACGGTCCCCAAGTGGCCCCAATCAAGCGCGCGCAGGGCTTTCCCTTGATGCATGCTCCGTGGGAGGTCGTCCGTCTTCGCGAACGATGAAGAGGTTCTTTCAAAAGAAGATACTCAAGTCCTCGTCCAAGAAGCAGAGCACGGCCAGCCTGAATTCGTACAATGGAGAAGACTTCTGCGGCTACCACATCGATTTGGGCGCGGTGGATTCGAGTTTCACTAAGCTCCATAAAGCGTGCTGGCTGGGAGACGAGGACCGCGCCAGAGCGGCCGCCAAGAAAGTGGATGTCAGCTTTCAAGACAATGAAAGCAGGTGAGATCGTTTCTTTGTTTTTATTTATTTTTTAATCGGTCGTTAGGTTAGGTTGGCGTTTATCGAGATCGCTGGGATCGAAATCTGTTCGCGGATTGCCTAATTTGGGCTGGTCCAGACGGCGTTTGGAGGCTTCGAGGCCGCGCGGAAGTTCATTTCACGAGGCGCTCCTCCCCGACTGCGCGAATGTTTTTTTAATTTTTTTTTGTCTCTTTCTTTTTTAATAACGCATGGATGCTTGCGTCCTCGTCGCACGTGTAGGCTTTGCTCTTTTTTTCCTTATTATTATTTCTCGTCACTATCTGAGTACGAGTGCGCACAGGAATGCGCGGGCGGCAAACATTTTTACTAATGCGCATTTCCGCCGAAATTTTCTCTTTTTATACCACTTGTCTGGCTTGGCTTTATTCGCGCGAGTGTCCTTTAATTTTATTTTTATTCCTGTATCGCACGAACCTAAAACCCCTTCCAAGGATTAGACAGCGACATTTATACCAATGAAATGACTAAATTTTATTTTTTGGCCATTAGCAAAAGAAGGCAATGACAACTTAAATATAACGTGAAATACAAATATTCAGAATGTAAAGCGCAATCTCAATGTGGCGATATGCAACCTTTTCAAAGAATAATCAACTTGTAATAGGCGGAGCATAACATCTCTTTAACACAATGAATGGGGCAGCAGAGCAGTACCGTATTGTGCTATATTACTTGTGGCATTGTATCATAAAACTCGATAATACTGCTTTGAAATTAATGTTGAATGAAATAGAAGACATGATGTGCCAAATAAAACAATACAAATGCACAAGGCACCAGAACAGCTTCAGATATGCAAATTTGTAGCAATGCAAGTCACTTAGCCTTATTTTTGAAAGATGACATTTGTGCATCCTCTTCTGTGACTTTTGTCATGTTTTACATTTTTTGCTGGTATTAACAAAATATAACCTACAACGAAAATTTGCTTTCTCCTGATGACTTGGATTATGTTTTTTTGCTGCACTCTTAAAGGGATACTACAACGAAATTTCGGCACTCATTTTTTGGTCTATATGTGTTCAAAGGAGCAGTATCACATCGAACATACCAATATCTTGTTAAAAAAGTCTCGAAAAGGAATTTCAAAACAAATTAAACGATTAGCAAGGAGCACCTGGTGGATGTCGCTAACGCCTCGCTTGTAATGCCCGTCTAGGAACCTTGACAGCTACTGACGGTGAGTGTCTCGCCTCCGGCCACGACGAGAGAAGAGGGGCAGGAGGAACTCCCCTCTTCCCGAGAATGCCTTTTGTGTGTCGCAGAAGTCGCTATTGTCCCCCTACAAGATTATAGAAGATTAACCCGTCACTCAAAATTCGTACAAAAGCAGCCGCTTTGGTGGCTGGAACGACTAGGCCATCTTCTCGACGTCAGCCTCGCCGTAGCTTTGCTTGTCCCGAGACGACTTACGTCACGATTGCGTTGGATGTCACGTGGTCTCCGCTGAGCCTTCTCCGAGCGCTTGCCAGAGTGGGCCGTTTATAACGAAAAATACAGCCACCAGGCTCAAAATACAAACGTGCGATTGTCATTTACGGGTATTGTGGATCATATTCAAACTATTTTTGAACACGACGGGAATATTTCAAATTTCGTTGAAGTATTCCTTTAAAGGGGCCCTGCAATGACTGGTTTTTAATTTGCACCGAACCTGAGCGCACTAAACGTAGAAACTTAATGAAGCTTTTCTTTTCTCGAATTTCGCTTTATTTGAAAAGTTATTTATTTATTTATTTATTTACATGAATACCTGCAGCGCCGTTAGGCATTATGCAGGGGGGTACAGGAAGCATTATGCAATAACAATAGATATTCATACAATAGATAAACGGAGCAACAATAAAACACATTATTAACCGCGGATACAGATTTGCAGTTTATCATAAAAGAGATCATTATCAGTAATAGACACAATTTCTTTCCTAAGTGTATCCCACTCTCGAATGGTTTGAACAAAAAATGAAAATGAAAAACAGTCAGTATTGTAACGAAATAGGCAAATTAACATTACAAAAACAAACAAAAAATAACCTCCTTCATGACGTCCTTGGTTTCTTGAGTGGCCATGAACTAGAGGAGGGGTAGTGAGCTAAGCGAGCGCTCACGGCTGCTGCACTTCGTGTCGACGGCGCGAGGGAGCGCCACTAAAGCATATTCTGAATAGGCTGTATGCAGCGGGCAGCCAGAGCGGCTCTCATTGCATTTGTTGCGCGATTAAACACTAATTCGGCATGACACTTCATTGGCCACAAACGACAGCAAACGCGGGGTGAAGATCAGTTGAGAATGGGAGCCACTTCGCGCTGCCATACCGCAAAATGGTCAAACCGCAAGACCAAGCTGCTTGCAGAAGGCCTTCAGAATGCTCGGAGCCGGTCGGATCCTGCAGTCCATACGACCGCAGTGCCGCCGCCTACATTCGGGACCTTTCCGTGTCGGCGCCTGATTTCACTACTCCTTTCTAGTATGTGCCGCCTTTTCCATCGCTTGGTGGCGGGTATGTCGACGGGTCATTTCTTGTTTCCGTACTTTATAAACTGCATTTGTTTCTTTTCTGATCTAAAATACTGAACAGAAACGGTTAGCGCCACTTATATTTTGTATTCAGCTAAAAAGAAGCTTTTAGCAGCTCTGACCAGTAGTAAGCCCAGGACCAAAGACGTCACATATCGCACACTTTCGGTACCGTGGATCCCCCCGTAGGTGGAGGAGGTTTCGGCGTCGTCCGGTTAAAATATGATGCACTGATATTTAGTTACTCTGTCCGTGCCCGCTGGCTTGCCCGAACCTCAAGAGACATGGAAACCGCAAAAAAGGTAGATGCTTAAATATGTTTTCAGGGCCCCTTTAAGAGTTTTATGCCCTGCCCTTAAAAGCCAGTGGAAACAATGGACGAGTTTCTTACCCACAGCAAGTTTGTCTACGAACATTGTCTGTAAATCAACTCATCAACCGCCTAATGGAGATCTGGGGCGGTTGTGGTCGGTGTAATGAGACCTGACTAACGAACAAGTTTGCTCTTTAAATAGCTGAGCACATATACTATACAGCTCGAGCCCAAGAGAAAGGTTATAGTGAAATAGCCGGTGCATGGCTATAATTGAGGTAAATCGGTTAATAATAGCAATCTGCTTGCCTTCACTATGGCGGAATGGTTGTTTATGGGTCGAGAACAAATGATGATGATGATGATGATGTGTCCCGTTATTGGTCATTACAGGAGCCCGCTTCATCTGGCAGCAGCGAGGGGTCACATGACGATCGTCCAGCTCTTGCTTCGCAGCCATGCCCGAGTGGACGCATTAGATTCTGAGGGAAAGACGCCTCTCATGAAGGTAACGTCCTAGATTTACAGGCCCCTTGTTTACTGGTCCTCTGAAATGGAGAGGCTCGCGCAAGAAACACAGATGGAATATTGCCGATATCATTGTTTCATAAGTTGAAGGCGTGCAAGTCAGACACGGCCTAAATAATAGCAGTACCCGCCGAGCATGGTATTCGAAACTATTTGCTCATACCTATGTCTTGCATCCCATCTTCATTTACTAACAGTTGCAAGTGTCTTTCTTTTTTTTTTTTTTTACTTTTTTTGTGTTTGCGAGTTTTATGAGTGAATTTTGCTGGAATAAAAATTAGTCACAAAGAGATTGCAAAGAGCACAGCAACACAAATAATTGCCCTTTTTTAATTAGTCACCAGCATATAATAAAATAGCCTTTAATTTGATTATCCCAGTTGGAGTGCATTTTCTGAGTGAGGAACAAATGGGTGCCAGTCTGCATGATTTTCAAGATCTAATGGGACTTGTTTTCCAACATGTCGACAGAAGGCGTTACAAACCTAGCCCCCGTCTTGCTATTAACCCTGATGTTTTGTATGTAAGGTAGATGTTAACTGTTCGCATTAGAAACGTTGGCTAGGTGCTGTAAGCCGTCACCCAATTTAAAGGGTTCAGCCACTTCCAACTATCCATTATCCAGGGGTGGTCCAGTTGCGCCATTTGTGCTTGTTTGATAAATTCCTGCTTGCTTGCGCCTTGCTGCGTCCAAAGAGAATAATTGCGCCAAACTGCGCCAAGGCAAACAAATCTGCGAACGAATTGGTTTTTGGGAGAGTTTTCGTTTTCATCTGGCAACTGCGAGAATCCAGTGGGGTTTGGCCATCACATTCAAATCCAGGTTTCCAGCTCCGCGGCATTGTTTCACAGGGTTCGCACCAATCTTACCGACATTCCTAATGCACCGCAGTTTTAACAGTTTTAGTTGCATTTCGAAGCGCACTAGTGAAGATTAGTCAGCACAAGTAATTTTATTTTTTTTGCATACTTAATTTTGGAAGCGTGACACTGTTATATGCGAATGTGCTTGCACACGGTTCCCATTTTGTTACCATAGTCAGTCGGGACTGCTTGGTTACATATTGTTGCCTTTTTTTCACATCAAATGATTTGAATCCTTAATCGTACAACTCGTTAAAATGTCTATACATTAGAGAAGATCCAAAATATTTTTACTGATTATTTGCTCGTTTCATGCGATAAGACTTTGTATAGTGCTACTTCACCTCTCTATCTAGAGCAAAGGTCTCGAAACCCCGGCCCGCGGATGCGCTTTGTCCGGCCCGCAGATGGCCGCAGTCTTTCTAGTGATGCTCAGCTCATGGCCTGGCATAACTGGAAAGACCACGGAAGAGGAGGCTCTCTCCAGCGTTTTCTTGGGAGGAGCTTCCACTTTACTCCTAACCTGTCACCAACTATAGTAGAGCATAACTGCTAAATTTGGGTTTTTAATGGGCATCACGTAACTGATCGCATGAATGCATGCCGGTATCACTAATAGGGAACTGCACTGAATCGCTCCAAACTTAGGTGTGTGCTGCTCCAAAGCTGCTTTAAAAAGCGACTTTTTCTGATACAAACCTGCTTCATAACAAGATATTTTCTGTTCCAAAATTTGCTCCAAACTCAAAACCGGCTGGACCACCCTTGATCATCCATTAAAGGGACATTGACAGGGTATTTATGCTCACGGAGGTTTTTAATTGTATGGACATATGAGAGCCGAACTACCCAGAACAGAATTTGCGGCTCGAAATTCTGTTTCTTTCCGCCCAAAAACCGCTGGTCGAGAACTGGCCGGTTTGAGTCACGCTAACTCTCTTTTCCGTGGTCACAGGCCGTTTTCTAAGGTTTCGACGCGACCATCTAATTTAATCAAAGTCGTGGGTCATTGAGGCACACAGTCAATATTAAAAATAGAAAAAATATGAAACCCATTTTTTGTGGCTTCCAAAAAGCTGCAAATACGTTGATTGAAAAAAAAAAAAGGTAGCACAGACAACTGGAAGCATTCTGTGCTTTCACTGCATAATTCTCAACATGGCGTCGTTTCGCATATCGTGGGACTAGCGAATGGCAGTGGACGACGGGCGTTGGACCTCTACTTCAGAACTGTCGTTCACGGCACCGGTGAATTCTGTCTTCCTTCGAAAGAGAAATTTACCGATCAAAAGAACTGATATTCATCCCGTACGACACGCCCGACCAGTAAGCCGATTGCACGAAGACGTCGCCGAGTCGTCGTCCCTTCTTATGGCTGAAGACATCGCTCGCTCAAACGTCAAGCACAAAGTGCGTACTTTGAGTTGAATACGCACGCGTACGGTTTCTTTACGAGGTGCGAATGTGGCTTATGTGTGGTGCTGCCCGACTTCAAGCCGGGAGTGCATGTATTGAAGGGAAATCGGCAGCAAACTTCCGACATACAGTCGACCTGGTTCATTACTACGCATGAAAGAGTTTGTTCAGTAGCTCAGTGGAAAGACGTTTGCTTCACACGCAGAGGCCACGGGTTCAATCCCTAATGTTTGTGTACTTTTTTTTTTTTTTTAAGCATTTTGTTATGTTTACATTTCTGTTTTTACAATTATCACTGAAAAAAAACCAATTGTTGTGGACGATACGTCGCTGGGAACTAAATGATATGGGATTCTATTTTTGACACCTGCGAACTCGATGTGGTCACTTTCCACAAAATGCAAGGAGCATATGAATCGGGTAGCGTCCGCTTTCCGAGCTTCGCGTAACTGTTCTACAGGAATTGTAGCCATCCATCGATCCCGACCCGTTGATCTTTCGGAAAGTTGTGCACTCTGCCGCGCAATGCCACTTTCAGAGTCAGGACATGTGAGGCAGCTCTTCACGCAACATCTTGGGAGTATTCTTTTCGGAGCCGGTCACGGGAATTCACCACAGGCACTCACTACTAATTGCCAACACTTAAATGTACAAAACAACTCATCTTGAAGTACAGAACAGCGAACGGAGCAAACATAACTGCAAAGGAATCGCACGGTGAACGAACACAATTCGTCTGCTATGTGCAGAGAAGAGAAAGAAAAAAAACAAAAAAACTCACGGTTGGGTGTAGCCACGTGACTTCCGCCACTCACTCTATCCTGTCCACTTCTCCGTGGGGTGCGGGAGTTTCGGTTTCGGTTTCAAGAAGTTGCGTTTTTTTACTTTATTAAAAAAATATGTGACTCTGTAGCAAAATATTAATTGGGTAGTATTCCAACACCATAATAAATCACGTGACAAAAAAGGAAACAAAATTTTGGGGGGTGTCAGTGTCCCTTAAACGCCTTTCTTGCATGCCCTCTCTTGCTGTCTGCCTCATTGATTCATGTTTTTTGACTGCCATTAGTAGTTTGAGCCATATCTCCGGAGAGGCTTTGATATTAAAAATATATAGCCTCAGCCAGTTAATTTTTTCAGTGGTGTTCTTAACCAATTTGAACAAAACTATGGCAGGCACCATTTAGTTATTGACACAGCTGTGTGTATCAATAACATTTAAATATATTTAGGACCCTTTCTGTTGGGTCCTATAGTTTAACGTAACGGAGGATATGCATAAAGCCCCTCAATGTTTTTGCGCTTGTCTTGCAAGTAGCGTCAAATGTGCCAGTGCACGAGGCCCGTTTCTCGAGCGGCCCTTCGAAGCAAATGGCGGCGGAGCACCCACTTGTGGCACGTGTCTTGCGTGTTTCCACAACAACGGTTGGCGGTACTTGTAAGTGTGGATTTTATCAAGGGACTTTAGATATGCGAAATGCACAGTGCCATCTAGTGGGCCGCTTAAGAACATGCTTCGTCTCACCAGTTGGCTTTGGCGCTGGCAGAGGCCAGGTCACGAAAGCGTAGCTCTGAGGAACCCTTCATTCGCACAAGCACTCACGCTGAGAAAGCGCTTTCGAAAACCAGCCATCTGTGCCTTTGCGGGCACTCAAAGCCAAATTTTGAGCTGAAGTGTACGTCCGCCACATTGGTTGCATCGAGAAACCAGCGACCGGCGGGGGGACAAGCACATACATGCACAAGAAGAGCGTAAAACAATACTAACCCTCAGCTCAAAAGCGGTAAGCCTCGATCCTTACCGACAACGCTGTGAAATAGACAAGCAGCTGAGGAATCTCGAAGCAACAAAGATGGCAGCACGCAGGGTGTTGCCAGACGTTCGAACAATTTCTCGTATGGTCTATTAAGACAAATTTAAAACCTGGTGTTATTTTTCGAACCAGAATCCTGGCAATAATTGGGTTCCCTCCCCTATCCGTTGTGAGATCCAGGTTTGGAGTTTTCAGTTTGTACCATATTTACACGCATAATCAATGCTCTTTTTTTTTCCTGAAAAGTTGACACATATTGGGTGGTGTATTCATTACGGTGGGTAAACTTTTTGCATTTACACACTTCCTGCAAATGTCATATTAGGTGCCAATATGACACCGCAAGGTACTGTGGCACGTCTCCACTGACGGAGGTGCACCCACGCTGGTCGTGGGCGCGCCAAAGTAACCATGCTTTATAAATTGTGAACCTTTATAGTGCACTTTCGGCGCACCTTTTGCCGAAGCTTCGTCAAGCGTACGCGCCACTCGGTTTTACGGTCGATCACATCCGCAACTATGCACCTGCAGCCATTACGAGAGCAGCTTGGCTTGACTTGACTTGGCCTGACCGCTTGGCGACAGAAGAAAATTGGCTTGGTGGGCTTGGTGGTTAGCAAAGTTGGATGCAGTTCGAGACTCGTGGAGCCAAAAATTGGAGTTGCATTCATTATGTAAATGCGAGTAAATGCGGTATTTCTGGCCCGAAGTAAACAAAATGGAAGATAACATACACATCCAAAAATTGTTGTTTCACCTAGTATGATGTCAGCTTCTATCTTTGGCTAAAATTAGGCAACAGCTTTCGAAATTGTGTTTTTACTAGCCTTGTTTTCATTTATTTGTGTATTTACTTATTTAATGACTTACTTGCACTATGCCACAGTGCCAGAGGCAAAACTTTAGGGTGGTGGACAGAATAGCAGAAAAGAAAACATGTACTCAGTTTTCTATCACTAAAAATATAGAAAAATGTAAGTTTGTATATAAGATATGCTCATCAAAAAGCCAGTTCATAAAACCGACACTTGATCGCATTATTCCTCGCATATCAATAATAAAAAAAAGTAATATATGGTATGCATACAAATTATAATCAAAATACAGAAATAGAAAAGGCTTTTGCCGTCTTGTGGTTTTTCCAGCAGTCATGTCAGAAATACCTTATAGAACTAGCAAAACAAGAACAAAATAGCACAGTATGATGTTACCAATTGATCATTCTCCACAGCATCCACAAAAAACAAACTTCTGCACAGAAATATTTTCTAGCATGTTCTATTTTAAAAGTTAGCTTTCAAGGTGAGGCTCCAGAGGACATAGCTTTTCAATGAATACACAGAAATGTATGTGTTACACTGCTTTTCGAGACATTCATTGCACACGCCGCATTTCTCTCATTGAAGCAAACACTGGAAAGCTTGTTAAGTTTCTGCTCCTGAATGAGCAGAATTGTAGTGGTTTGGTTCAGTTCCGGTCTGCAGAAAAAGAGAGCTTTCTTTTTGGTTTTAGTTCAGTTCAATATCCTATTAATGCATGCTTCTGAGCTTTGAGATGAAGAGCAACGTAGCTGTGCACTGAGCGCTACCAGACGCCAGTCTGTCCCGTCACCTCGTGGAGAAGGGCCCATATAGGGGCACTTGTTGCGACGAAGCGCTTGGAGCCGTTCAGTCACCTTTTCTTCTTGTCGTGCTCTGATATCTTTTTTTGTGTAATGATGGTGCCGAGCGTGTAGACGTTACGAGTATCTTGTTTCAAACTGTTGGTTGCAGGAATACGTTTTTGTGAAATTATTGCCATCGAAGCACTGCCTAAAAACATGTCTGCAAAGTTGTGCTTCTTTCAGCTCACCTATTGATCTACAAGATGCATTTTAAGTTACTCTGGTGAAGGGATTGTGCAGGAAGTAGTGGTTCTTTGTGGTTGACTTTGTGGGAATTGCATGGCTTTCGAAGACAGCGATTCTCATGAGAAAATTGTGCTAACGTAGGCAACTACTGATGCATGGAAGATTGGAAGGTTATGCTTGTACACTTTGCATTCAATGTAATGTTCCCCTTCATTGCTTTTTTTTTTTTTTAAATTGGATCCCAATTATTACATTTTTATTCCATAACTTGTTGTGCTGTCTTTGAGAAAATATATTTAAAGGGACACTGACACCCTCCAAAAAATTTTTTTTTCATTTTTTAGCCAGGCAATTTTATATGGTATCAGAAGACTACCCAATTAATAATTTACTACAGAGTCACATATATTTTTAACAAAAGCCAAGAAACGCAACTGCTCGAAACGGAAACCTGCGCACGGAGGTCGGAGAAATAATGAGGAGAGTGTGCCGGAAGTCACATAGCTACACCCGACCGCACTTTTCTTCTTTTTTTTTCCCCTCCGTTTTTTTTTGGTTGCGTTCAACAGACGACATTACATTGTTGCGTGTATTGTTTGCCATGTGCTTGCTTTGCAATTATGTTTGTTCTTCCGGCTGTTCTGCACTTCAAGATGAGTTGTTTTGTACATCGAAGAGTTGGAAATGAGTAGTGAGTGCCCGTGGTGAATGCCCGTAATCGTCTCCGAAAAGAATGCCCCCAAGATGTTGCGTGAAGAGCTGCCTCAAAGGTTCTGCATCCAAAAGTGGCATTGTGCAACAGAGTCTGCACAAGTTTCCGAAAGATCAACGGGATTGGGACCAATGGCTGGCTGTAATTCTGCCAGAACAGCTACGGGCATCTCGGAAGCTGGGTGCTACCCGGTTTGTATGCTCATTGCACTTTGTGGAAAGTGACTGCATTGAGTTTGCAGGTGTCAAAAAGGGAGCCCCATACCATTTAGTTCACCAACGTTTCGTCCAGGCTTTTTCTTTTTTCCTAGTGATAATTGTACAAAAGAAATGCGTAAATATCGCAAAATGCTTAAAAAAAAAATAGAAAGAAAAAAACTGTTTTTTACATTGCGGGATTGAACCTGGGTCCGCTGCGTGTGAAGCGGACACCTTTCCACTGAGCTACTTTACAGCTCTGAATATTCGTTTTTACAAATTGTTTTATGCGAGACCCAATAGGGGACAACTGCTTGAGTGATATTTTTAGCCACGAGAAGAGGCGATGACTCGGCGACGTCTTTGTGCGAATCGGATTGGTGGTCGGGTGTGTTCTCTTTCGAAGGAAGACAAATTCGCTGGTACTGCGAGCGACAGTTCTGTAGGGTCCTACTGCTGTTGTTTGCCGTTATCGCTGTCCAGCCCGCGAGTCCCGCGATACGCAATACAACGCCATGTTGAGAATGCGGTGAACGCGCAGAATGCTTCTGGTTATCCGTGCAACTTTTTTTTTTTCAATCAACGTATTTGCCGTTTTTCAAAAGCCACAAAAAATGGGTTTCATCTTTTTTTTAATTTTTAATATTGAGTGTGTATGTGTGCCTTCAATGACCCCTGGCTTTGATTAAATTAAGTGGTTGTGTCTAAACCTTAGAAAACAGCCTGTGACCACAAAGAAGAGAGTGAGCGCGACTCAAACCAGCCAGTTCTCAATGGGCGATTTTCGGGCGGAAGGAAACCGAATTTTGAGCCGCAGGTTCTGTTTTGGGTAGTTGGGTTCTCGTATGTCACGTACAACTAAAAACCTCTGCGAGCATAAATACCCTGTCAGTGTCTCTTTAAGGCTCCAAAAGGCCAAAGAAAGGGTTTCTAATCCGCCTCTCCTATAATTGTCTGAGAGGTAGTGCACCTAACTCTAAATATAAATAAGTAATCACAAATAAGCCATTTCATGGGGCAGCTATAGTAGGTGTAGGAAAACCCCGTATAAAGGGAGCATCACTGAACTGCCTGAGAGCAAGCCTGCTGCCTCTCGGGCATTTCGTTTTGATAAGAACAGCCATTTGGGGCTGATTTCGCTTGAACGTGGGAATGATTTTAGCTGCATTCACCGGTCATTAAGCTATTAGTTAACAGATGGGTGCACCAGCTGCTGATTCAATGCATTCTCAGATGATCCTTTGTCAAATTAGTGATGCAGGTGCTACCTTTGTTTAAGCAAACTGATATTTTCTTTCTTTTTTTTTAATCTTGCAACAAATAATTATTTGCTTGTCCCCTAGGAATGATGCTTCCTCTATCTGCACACTATTGTATCATCTGGTTCTACCAATATACCAAATGCACATGCATGTGTTGATATGATTGCTTTAATTCTAAACTTATGAAGTAGAAGTACAAGCACTGACACAGCTATCATCTTGTTGCAAATGCGGCATACAAATATCATGCATCTTTTACTCGAATGTGGCTATACACAAATTCATGTTTACATGTAAGCCTGAGCACCCCTAGTGCCATGCCACAGGTGCCACGCATGCATGATGGCATGTGGGCACAAAGCGCTGCATCCCGCATCAACAAACCATTAGAATGTGATGTTGTCGGCATCGGTGTTAGCCTCTTTTCTCAACAATTCCAATGTGCTCTTTTCTGCATTGCAATTGTTCATTCGACATCTTCCTAGCAATGCCTTACTACTACTACTTTAGTGGCCTGAGTGAAATTAACAAGGCTCGTTACACTGTGATGATTCATTAAACGTGGATGCCGCAGAATGGGCGCTAAAGCCTGATTCACATAATGAGATTCTGCTCACTATTTTCAGTCACGACGTCCTTCGGGATGCAGAAGATGCGTGAACGATAGCTGCAATGCTCAACGTCAATACTGAAAATCACAAGGAGAATTGGACCGAGTGAATCAGGCAAAACAAGTCGGTGATGGCCACTGGTAACAATTATCAACATGATCCTTGCATCTACTGCTTACACCGAGCATGCTTACCCCGAACAACCTTCAAACTTAAAAGTCTTTTGAGGCCCACACTTACTTCTGATCACAATTACTGGGTAAATGTTTGGTGTACAAGCTGCTGTTGTTTGAACGAGGAGACAACAGTTTGAACAAGCAGACGAGTTTGAAAGAGCAGAAGACAGTCTGAATGATCAGGCGGCCGTTTGAACGTGAAAACGCACTGAACGTGGTCTGCGGGTAGTCTGGACAACTTGACTGTTTTCCCGTGATCATGTTAGAACAAAACAATAGATCTGACAACCACAAGTGTCCGTGCATCCAACCCAAAGTACTTCCCGCACAAGCACTCGTGGTTCGACGGTGTCTGGTGTTCCCTTTTTGTTGCACCTATCCACATTCTTTGATGAACCGAGCAAGCGGAAAACACACGAAAACTGATCTTTACACCCTTCCCGGCTCTTTTGGTACAGCGCCAGTCTCGACATTTTGACGAGGAGGCAGGTTTCATTCTTGTTTCTTCAAAAACAATGCAATAATGCCCGTCCCGCATAGCGACTTCTGCCCTCAGCCCTAGACCAGGAGTTTGCCCGAAGCACCACAACTTTGGCGTGATGTAGCAGAGTCAAGTTGGTGTATTGATAAGGGCTCCACCTCCCCACGATTTCCTGCATTAGATAACCGCATTTTTCAGCGGTGCGCAACCGTACCGCAGAGAATCGTGTCCAACGAAGCAAGCTCAGATCCAACATGCAGCTCAATTTGGCGAGCTCCATTTCAGAGAAAAGAAGTGAACAGATGGCCATCACACATTAGCCACCTGCTTGTAAAAGCACATCTGTTGCCACTGCAGTGCAGCTGCCACAGCCGTGCTCCATCGTTTCCTCGGTTCTTTCATCTGGACCCTACATATAAACTCCAAATTATGCAGAACGGAGGCTTATTGAGCGTCTTTTAGAGCACAACGCACAATATTTGCCCGCAAACTCGAGTGAACGCGACACCAAACCCGTGACCCCGGCGCTCGACATCACTTACGTCACTGTGTGTCGTGATGTTACAAACTTGGAAACCGGTTCATAAAAGCATTCCACTTAGAAGAAGGGAAAAAAAAATATAGATATTTCAGTATGCATCAATTCTCTCTTTTTAGGCTGTGGAAGGTCAACACCGGGAAGTGGTGAGGTGTCTGCTCGAGCAGAGGGCGAACCCCGACGTCCCCGACCAGAACCTCGACACGGCTCTGCACCTGGCTCTCTCCACGGGCCAACCCGACATGGCCCTGCTGTTGGTGCAGTTTGATGCCGACGTCTTGGCGAGGAACAAGGTTGTGCCTGCTGCTTCCTTGCTCTTCTTTTTTTACGGAACAAGGTCGTCTTGAGGGCGGGCCTGCTTGAAAAAGCATCTTGGATAAGGTTGCAGGAAGAAAAGCCTGCCGAGACCTGACCTCGCATACCGCTCCGCTCGTAGGCTAGCTTTTGGAAGTGCTTTCTTTTACAAAAGTCTTAGCAAAAACTTTGTTTGTAAAAAAAAAAAAAGTTATTTTTTTTTTTTATTTTTTTTTTTAATTGAGGTGTCATTAGCTTCTGCTACTTACAAACTTGTTTGTGGTCTTACATGTACTATATTTCAACAGTTATAGTCACAGATGGCTTGATATGCAGCACATGACGTTATTATGTTGATGCTTCATAACTTGTTCTTACAGGGTGTGGGGATTGTGATCCCTCAACATTCTGTCGCGTCAGCGTTTTGGCGCACCGTGGCGGCCGCGCCGATGTAGCGAGAGGTGGCGCTGCTTACCACTGTGAGTGGCTTCCTCCTCTCCCCCTTTGGGGCGATTTCCGTAACGAACCCCTGCACAAAGGAGATCGACGTGTCGCTCCTTGATTGGCCACTTCGCCCCCGCCGTTATCTTAAAACCAGCGGACAGCAGTATCTCCGCTCTTCTTCCTGGGATTCGGCGGCGGCAACAACGGGGAACCGTCCGGTGCACTGGTGAGCGTTTACCCCGTCCTTTGTATCTTTGTGAACGACCGTTCGGCCGTGGGCGATCTCCACACCGACGGCGTTCACCAGCTTATAGCCGTTGTTTTCTTTTTGTTTCATTGTAAATAAACAGAGTTTCTCACCGTTATCAACGTGACTGGTGTCTGTTTGCGCTCAACGAGCAGCATGCCACGC
Source organism: Ixodes scapularis (assembly GCF_016920785.2). Lineage (NCBI taxonomy): Eukaryota > Metazoa > Arthropoda > Arachnida > Ixodida > Ixodidae > Ixodes > Ixodes scapularis. The sequence continues at coordinate 150,878,685 of NW_024609857.1, forward strand.
GAGTACGAACTTGCTTCGCAGTAGAGCGTCTCGCCGCGAACGTGGTACTCCCAAAGGCAGTGGCCCAAAGGAGAACCACAATTTGGCGCCCAACAAAAGGGCCGACGACCAGAATCCTGGTACGTCTGTGTGTGGCGACCGCTGCCGAGTGACGAGTCCTCGCGCAACCAGTGCTTACCGTGACGATGCAGACCGACTTCTCAAATTTGCTCCCTCTGGCGACCGCGGCCGACGCATTCGCGCGGCCCCTACTTCAACGAGAAACCGGAATGCCAGCCCTCCAACGAGAAGCGCCCTACGGCGCACCCTTGGAGCCGAGCGTGGTTCCGACGCCATTGCGGACGCGCGCCATCACTCCCGGATCTTCCCTGAACGCACGTGCTCCGCCGCTGGCACAAAGCGAAGCCTACCGGTCTCCCCACGGAGAAACCGCTGCGGCGCCTCATCACACCTTGCTCGAAAACGCGGCACGTGTGATTGAGAGTCTGACAGGTGCGTTGCGAACGACAACACTCGCACCACAGGCCCAACGACCTCCGGTCCAAATTCCCGTCCCGACTTATCGGGGTTATGCAGACAAAGCGAGCGCTACGGACTTCCTTGACGATTTATGGAAGTACCAACGCGCAATGCGAATGTCCGATCGTGAAATATTTGAGCGCATTCTGCCAATCGCGCTCGTCGACGAAGCCGCCCGCTGGTTCCGACTTGTCGGTGACCAACCCGGAACGCTCAATCAGTTCCGAGAGGCGTTCCGCCGCGAATTCCTTCCCGCCGGCTACGAGAGAAGGATGCGGCAGGAGCTTGAACAGCGAACCCAGCATCCGGACAAGTCCCTGCTGGAGTTTGTACGAGCCATGCAAGAGCTCTTCGAGCTCGCGGAACCCTCAGCTCCCAATGCAGAGCGAGTGGAACGCGTCATACGCCAAAGCCACTCGACTTTCGCTGCGTATCTTCGAGGCAGTCGTTTCCGCGACCTGAACGAGCTTGCCTCCGAGGCTCGGCGCCGTCAGGGAGACATTCTTGCTGCCCGTGCGTACCGGCCTCCGCCTCCAGCGTCAGCGGCCCTCGAACTGCGCTGCACGTGGAGCGGGGACACGCCATCTCGAACACCGAGGCGCTACGATTCCGCAAACTATGCGGAAGATCGGGGCGAGATACGTACGCAATCTCAGATCGTGTGCTCGACCCGTACCCCTACGGCAGACGAACAAGCCGGCCGACGCCGCAGTTCAGAACCACCGACTCGCGCCCCAACGAGGCAGCGAGGCAGGAGCAAACGAGGCTCTCTCAAGGTCAGCGAGCCGATGCACGCTACGACAGAGCCGGCCAAAACCAAAACGCACAGCGGAACCCCCGGCGAGGCGACAGCAAAAGATGTTTTCGGTGCAATCGCCCCGATCATCTCGCTTGCCAGTGCCCGGAACGGCCGAACACGGAATCGCACCGTGCGGGAAACGAGCAAAGCCACCGGTCAACGGCCCTTCGACGGACGGACCGGTGGCTAACAAAGAATCGGAGGGTCCCATGGCCACTCTTTTACCAACCGCCTACAGAATAGGCTTCCCGACCTGTACGCCGGCCCCGTTCATTTCTGTAACGATCGCCGGCAAGCCGTTCAAGGCACTCCTTGACACCGGAGCAAGCGCTTCGATGTTCGGCGACGAAGTTTTGACTCACCTTCGACAAAATTCTGTCCGACTCCGAGAATGCAACACTGCCTTTCGCCTAGCCTGCGGAACCGCCCTTTCGGCTGGTACCGTGCGGCTGGTCGCGAGATGGGAGAATCGAGTAAGTCGACAACGTTTCGTTCATCTCCCTGGCCTATCGGTGCCCATTATTTTGGGCAGAGAGTTCCTTGCCAAAACAGGCATTGTAATCGACGTCAGCAGCGCAGGCCATCGGGAGTGCACGTTTGCACCCCTGAAACCCTTCTGCGAACCCCCGGCCGTACCGCCAACGCCACCATTGGCTCACGCGACGAGCCGTCGAGAGGAAACGACGAACTCCCCAAACCGGATCATTGACCCCAAGACACCGAGTCCAGCGCCGATGGCAGCGAGCGCCGCCCCCATCGGGAAAATGACGCACCCACTGCTCACGCAATCATGCAGCGTGTCAGGGCGAGGAAAAGCCCGACTGTCGTCGTTGTTGCGCCGCTATGACGCAATGTTCACGGACCGACCGGGCTGCACAAACGAAGTGCGACATCGCATTGACACGGGCGACGAACTGCCAAGAAGGCAGAACGCGCGACCCGTAAGCTTGGCTAAACGAAAAGCCATCGACCGTGCCCTGGACGAAATGATCGACGCCGGAGTTGTCCGGCGATCTAACAGCCCCTGGGAATTCCCTGTGGTGTTGGTCCCGAAGAAAGGTGGCAGCTCACGTCTTTGCGTGGACTACCGCCGTCTAAACGACGTCAACACGATAGGTCGCCTACCCGCTACCGAGCATCGACTCGATTCTGTCCAACTTGGGCAGTGCGCGGTACTTCACCACCCTGGACGCTAGCCGAGGCTACCTCCAGGTTCGGATGGAGCCAGGTGACGAGGCAAAAACAGCCTTCTGTTGTCACCGCGGGCTTTTCGAATTCACGCGAATGCCCTTCGGTCTGTGCGGAACGCCTATGACGTTCCAGCGATTGATCGACTGAGTACTGGGAGAAGCCAAATAGAAACACGCAATGGCCTATCTCGACGACATTGTCGTCTACTCCAACACCTTCGAAGATCACCTACGTCATCTCGAGGACGTACTCGACTGGCTAAAAGCCGCGGGAATGACCCTGAACCCCGAAAAGGCCCAAATAGCCGAAACCCACATTGCCTTGCTCGGGTTCAAACTTGATCGCGGGCGCCTTGCGACACATCCCGACAAGCTACAGGCAATCCTGGAGTTTCCCGCGCCAACCGACGTGAGCTCCCTCCGTCGCTACCTGGGAATGGTGAACTTCTATCGCCAATTCATCCCAAACTGCGCGACGCTTCAAGCACCACTGACATGCCTATTGCGAAAGTCCGTGAGTTGGAGCTGGGGTCCCGAGCAGGAAGCGGCCTTTTGCCGCACCTCCCGAGCGCTCGCGGACACAGCTGAACTCAAGCTACCCGACTTGAACAAGCCCTTTCTGATCGAAACAGATGCCAGCAATCTGGGCTTGGGCGCGGTCGTGCTCCAACAGCACGAAGGTGTACTCCGAGCGGTGGCCTTCGCCAGCCGCTCTTTGACGTTAGCTGAAAGGAACTACAGCACATGCGAACAAGAGTGCTTGGCCATCGTCTTCGCACTCCGGCGTTTTGACATTTATGTCGACGGGACCACTTTCGTGATCGAAACAGATCACCAAAGCCTAATATGGCTCTCCCGACTTCGCGAACCCGCTGGTTGCTTGACAAGATGGGCTTTGACGTTGCAAAAATACGACTATGTCGTGCGGTACCGGAAAGGCAGCACAAACGTGGTGGTGGACGCATTGTCACGCGCCCCCGTAGACTGCACACAGATTTCCGCAAACACCCAGGCCGAGCCAACGACACTCACAGTGCCAGGCGAAGCCGTGACTCAGTCCCAAAGGGAGGCAGCAGATCTGACCACCCCGGACGAGACGATCAACCACCTAGACGCAGTGAGCGCAGTGGGAATTGTGTTCAGCAAAGAAGAGCTTCTGAAAGCCCAGCAGAATGATCCGTTTTGTCGAAAGGTGATCGACGGACTCGCGGAAGAGTCGGACGCCGTGGAGGCGGGCAATGCAACCGCCGGGCGCAACACTACTGGTATTGTAGTAGGCGCCGAGTGCCGGGACGCATCTGGTATTGGTGCGGGCACGGAGGATTCATATCTGCTGAGCAATGACGGGCTCTTGCTGAGGTACATACCCTCCGAGAACGACTCCGACGAGGCGTTCAAGGTAGTGGTACCCCGCAGTCTGAGAAACACAGTTTTGTGCTACTATCACGACTCGCACTTAGCTGGACACGCGAGCGGCTCCAAGACTTACTCAAAGTTATGTCGCATCGCCACCTGGCCGGGCATGAAACGGGACGTTTTCCGTTATGCCCGCACCTGCCACTCTTGCCAAAGCTTCGAACCGAGAGGCGGCAAACCGCCGGGCCTAATGCAACCGATTCCCAGCCAGCAATCATGGTCTCTGGCAGCTTGCGACGTGGTCGGCCCCCTACCGAGGAGCCCTAAAGGACACCAGTATCTACTGGTTGTAACTGACCACTTCAGCAAATGGACGGACCTTTTTCCACTCCGTAAGCTGACAGCCCGAGCGATAACGGAGAAGCTCATGGAGGTTTTCACCCGTTTTGGGTTCCCCGAAGCTCTTTTGACTGACCGAGCGAGCTACTTCGTCGGGAAGGTATTCGTGAATGCGTGCAAGGCCCTTGGCATAAAGCACAAAACAACCACGCCATACCACCCGCAGTCGAACATCACGGAGCGATGTAACAGAAGCATCAAACCAATGCTGGCTGCCTTCGCGGAAAGGCACCGTGACTGGGACACATATATCCCCGAGATCGGGTTTGCACTTCGGACCACTCTCAACCGTTCGACGGGCTTCACCCCCGCTTTCCTCACATTCGGGAGAGAGCTTCCGAACCCCATGGACCGTGTCCTAGGGGCGAGCGCCGGGGTGGACAACGCGCAGCCGACGCAAACGGACCACGCGCGGCAGCTACAAACTCGGATGACGGAAGCCTTCTCAGAGGCGCGTCGCAATCTCGGGGTAGCGCGAGCGAAACAAAAAGCTCAGTACGACCGCTCGCATCAAGATCTCCGCTACAAAGTGGGCGATCTCGTCCTCAGACGCAACCATGTTCTGAGTGATGCCAGCAAAGGCTTCTCGGCCGCTTTGGCTCCGAAGTGGTGTGGCCTGTACCAAGTGCAAGAACTTCTCTCCCTACTCGTGTACAATCTGACAAACTTGCAATCAAGAAAAGTCGGTGGGCCGGTGCATGTGTGCGATCTGAAACCCTACCATGAGAGGGAAAACGGGGCCAACGAGCAAACTCAGCCCCCGCAGAAACATGCACCTGCAGCGCGAGATAACGCCGACGATGAACAACAGGCGTCTCGCTACAATCTGCGTAGACGGAAGAACTATTATCCAAAGTTTTCGTAGAGGCAGCCCCATTAAGTGGCGAAATGTCACATTAAGGGAAGTGCAAAGCACAATACACCTGCTGCCTTCGCGAACGTGCCAGACATCATTGTTTACTGGCAAGCAGTGACCTAGATACGTCACCTCAGCGTTCGCTCCCGGATGAACCCGTAGGGGAATCCCCCAAACACAGCTTCCGAGGGAAAGGGTACGCGTAACTGCCATTGGTCAGTTATTGCCACCTACGCTCACGTGTGCCACATGTCAACGCAAGAGTGCGGTGCGAGCGTCGTCACAAGCGGTAGGAGACCAAGTGGTCATTCTACCGCAGTACGTTCCGCACCTACAAAGAGGACCTCCAGCCTTTGCTTCGCGTCATTCTGGAGCTGCTGTCTCCTGGCTACGGCAGTTTAGCGGCGTTCAGCGGCGTCCAGGGACCACGGCTAGGCGTGACTCGTCAAGCAGCCCCGCTACCCCAGCCGGCCGCGGGCCAAACCAGTAACTCGTCATTTTGGTGGGCCGTCGGGATCTTCATCCGGTCAGGGACTGCCGGCTCATTATCTTCGGGACCCGCGCCGCGGTCGGAAAGCTCGCCGACCAGAGACCAGCTGTTCCCGTTCGTCCCGTGACAAGTCCCAAGGGCCCCAGGGACCTGGCGCAGTTCACCCAGCAGGTCTGGCAGGGCATGCACTACATCGGTAGCCGAGGGACAATCCACCGGGACCTGGCCGTCCGGGACGTGCTCGTCAACGAACACGGCTGCTGGGTCGCCGACTTCGGACTCTCCATGAGCACTGGGACCCCGAGACGGACGTCTACCACCAAAAGTCCAAGGGCGCCCTTCAAGTCCGACGTCTGAGCGTTCGGCGGAATGCTGCTGTGGGACATTCGTCACTTTGGGCTCGACGCCCCACCCCGGCCTGGGCGCTCAGGAGGTGACCCGCCACGTGCGCGACCGTCACGGGATGACGCAGCCGACCGACTGCCGCTGGGAGCTGTACCGCTGGTGAGGGACCGTTGGACGAACGTTTGGACCATGGACCTATGAGCCGGGCTGTTGTGTCCCGTGGCGGCCTTTTTCTTTTTTTTTATTATTTTAGTCTTGTGTGTTTGTGTTGGTCCACCCGTTTCCGGGTGACTATTGGCTAAGGAGGGGGGAGTGTGGGGATTGTGATCCCGCAACATTCTGTTGCGTCAGCGTTTTGGCGCGCCGTGGCGGCCGCGCCGACGTAGCGAGAGGTGGCGCTGCTTACCACTGTGAGTGGCTTCCTCCTCTCCCCCTTTGGGGCGATTTCCGTAACGAACCACCGCACAAAGGAGATCGACGTGTCGCTCCTTGATTGGCCACTTCGCCCCCGCCGTTATCTTAAAACCAGCGGACAGCAGTATCTCCGCTCTTCCTCCTGGGATTCGGCGGCGGCGACAACGGGGAACCGTCCGGCGCACCGGTGAGCGTTTACCCCGTCCTTTGTATCTTTGTGAACGACCGTACGGCCGTGGACGATCTCCACACCGACGGCGTTCACCAGCTTATAGCCGTTGTTTTCTTCTTTTTGTTTCATTGTAAATAAACTGAGTTTCTCACCGTTACCAACGTGACTGGTGTCTGTTTGCGCTCAACGAGCAGCATGCCACGCGAGTACGAACTCGCTTCGCGGTAGAGCGTCTCGCCGCGAACGTGGTGCTCCCAAAGGCAGTGGCCCAAAGGAGAACCACAAGGGTAATACCGCAATCCCATTGACTGCGGATCAATAATAGCGCGCTTGGCAACCATAAAATATTGTTGCGAGCCATGGGTGATGGGTGAATGAAAGCATAAAGGAGGCAGTGGGGGCTGCAGAAATCTTTTTCGGGGTCCACGTGTGAACTACTACCATAGTACATCTGGCCGTGCTATAGAATCTTTGGAGCATAGCCCAGCATACCTTCATTCGTGTGAAGCTGGGCATTTCACCTTCATCCGACCACTGAAATATAGCTTATCTTACCCTTCCTGCACCTTCCCTTTTTGATTTTGCAAATTTATTCTCAGTGTTAATTTTAGCTTTTGCTGGCAATGAATGCATGAAGGGTGAAATAAGAAAGTTAACATGTGATAATTGCACTTTTTTGGATCAAGCTATTTATTTATGCTATGTATCTTACATTTGCTTCACTTCTTGAGTTTGACTTTGGTCCTTGTTGAGAGGCAAAGATTTCTTAGCTATTTGAGTGAATGTCACATCACAAGCGTTTTTATTAACCAATGTGAAATATCTTATCTGTTTATGAGTTCACGATCGAGTGGTGTTTTGGGAAGAAATTTTCACCTACACACGGATGGTGAAGGAGGTCTTGAGACCACTGATGTGCTTGTCCTGTGCATTCCTTCATCCACCTGTAGATTTCAGCACTTGCATGGCAGCAAAGCAACTCGAGATTCATAATGCAAGCATAGATTGTCGGCCACTGCCTTTGTGAAATGGCACACATTCACAATTTATTTGTGTGTTTGATCACATTGCCTGCAAGACTTGATTCTTTGCAAACAATCCAACTTTTCTTTTTTTGGTTTTATAAGCAAATGATATATAGATACTTTTTTTCTTCTTCTGTTTGCAAATAACACTTTGTAGCAGACAAGTGCGTGTCCCTTGCCCGCATCAGCAGGGAAGTCATCTGTTAATGATACCTCGGCTCGCTCAACGAGAACCAAGTTATATCTTGCCCTTGCAGTGACCAAAATCAGGCCCCTGAGCATTTTCCTGCAGAGCATACCTTAGTGCAGACATACAGAATGTTTCAGCTAACCTGTGTCAAGACTTAAAAATAGCTGGTGGAAACCGCACATGTCGAACAAATTCAGTATTGTTCACTAGCTCCTATTGAACGATTTAATATATATGTTTTGTGACATGCCAAACTGGCTAATTAAGGGAGCAAACTTTTAAAGCATTAATTTGTGTGCAAACCCCTCTAATACGGAAGTTGAAGAGCACGAGGAGAAACATCCCGTCGCGTTTTTTCCATCAAGGTAGCCTTTGTGTGTCTAATTATTTCAAACTTCAGAAATGTGCACAATATTTTAGAAGATCCCACATGGCTGAGGGCACTAACGTCGCACTTTGGATATTTTATAAATTTTGCTTGCTTTCTTTGAAGCTTGAAAAACCTAAACACATAAAGGTTGTCTGGAGGGTATACTCACAAATTGATATTTAGTAAATAGTTCACTGATTAATTTGCATTATTTACCAGTTTGGCTCATTGCAAAAAAAATTGCACGGACGACCACGCGACGTGGTGCGAATGGACAGCATCAGCTGGTGCGGCATTTCAATGATGTTGCGTCGTAATTGACTGGAAATCCGGCAATGTTGCATGGTGGGGTGTCTTGCGCAAACCATGACCGATCTCACACACAACATCTGACACCAGGCAGAATAAAAGGTTAAAAGCGCAAACAGAGCAGGGACAATGAAGGAACACACACGACAGGACAGGCGTGCATCAGCCATCACGTGCATCAACCTAATTGCCAATTCAATGGGCCAGTCCCTAGACCATTTCTTTTTAAAAAAAAGGCTCGAGGTACACTTAAGCACTTCTTATGAGTTGTGAATGCGAAAGCATGCACGCCGCTCTTCGCTCCCTTCTTTCGTCTGTTGTGTGTGGCGTGTTGACCTTGGGCATGGAGCGGTGGAGCCGCTACCTCGCGGACACGCAGCGCCATCGGGTGAGCCATCGCTGAAACTGACGCGCAGCGGCTAATGGGAGCCTTGTCGACGCATGCCAACCAATGGGATCGAAGCCAAAAAGCCATAGTTCGCTCCTTTGGAATCGGGGAAACTAGGTGCTGTGTCTAAGCTTTTTGCGTGGTTTCATAGCTGGGAGCTGGCTACACTTGGAGAAAGGATTTAAAGTGCCGTTTTCGTGCCTCAAACTGAAGACGTCGGCTCGCTCCATAAGACAGTTAATGCTTTCGCTTTAAAAAGCGCCTGTGCTGTTGTGTATGTTTCTTCATTGTCCCCATTTTTTTCACACTTTTAACCTTTTATTCCCAACTAGCCCAAGCCCAAGTTTTAATGCAACAAATTTCTTCTGCGCTGGGGTCCTTCCTTTTTCATTGTGTTAAACAAGATCCTGCCATCACGTGTGTCAACCTATAATCACCATATCAACGTGCCAGTCCCAGACCATTTCTTCTTAAAGCGCCTGTCCTGTCGCATGCGTGTCTTCATTGTCCCCATTTCGTTCGGGCGTTTAACCTATTATTTAGTATGGACCAGCTAGCCCGAACCCAAGTTTTAAAAGACACCAAACACATTCTCACGGGTTCACTGCACAAATTGCTGGGTCACACCAGCATGTCCATTCTTTGCTCGATGACATTCTCTTCTATGTGCAGCTTCACGTTAACGCACGGCATGATCTCGACGTTGAACACGTTCCACCCCAACACCCAGGGTGAGGCCGTCGGCACCCACAGATCGATAATGTTCCGTCTCGCGGGCGCATTTACGCCGTCGAGCAGCCGCTGCTAACTCTGGCGTACGTTTCGGCTGCCTTATTCCTGCAAGCAAAGGCTTAGAGCACCAAGGAATTGGGTAACCGAAGGCGAGAAAGAGCAGGTATGTAATGCGATCGTGTGACCCCCAACGCAGTCGCGATTGGCCAAACGCGTTGCACCTCGACCGCGACTTATTATCTGCGAAAGGGCGAGGGTGTCACTGCTGTACTCACCCTCTCCCGGCGCTGAAGCCACCTGCGACAAACGCGCTCCATTCGTTTTCGGCAACTTGACACTTGCCCAGTGCAGCCGACACTGTGAAATACACCGACTTGCTCAATAGGACTATAAACAATACTGCGTTGGTTCGACACACATGTCGTGCACGAGCTTTTTTTAAGTGTGGGCACAAGTTAGCCGAAACACCCTATATGGATTGGAGCCCAGTATAACAATTTGGTAGCTTCCTACATTGAAAGTGTATGCGAAAAGCGTGGGTCTTACGTACGAGTGGGTGTCATTCTTCCAGGAAGGAATGTCGCCATTGTACCTGGCAGTGTTGCAGCAACACCTGGACGTGGCACGGGTGCTTCTGGACAAGGGAGCCATGCCGAACGCTGGAGACAACCAGAAAAAGTAGGGTTTTTATTGGGTGCTGTTTATTTGTAGAAGCACATCTAGATTGAAACCTCTCAAACGGGGCAGATTGTAGCACAAATGCCGACCTTCTTTTACCAGGCTTCTGAACCCTGCAACACATAGCCATGACGTATGTGAATGTTTCCTGGATGTAACGAACTAGACGGGCTGATTATGGGGGTACAGGCGATGAGGGGACAGGAAAAGAGGCTACAGTTGTTCTGTCGTTCAAACTGCGCTCATCAAGATTTGTGAATAATTTTATTAGGTGGCACGGACCGTACAGAGGTTCACGCTTAAACGATAAAAAAATTGTGCCATTATTGTGCTCTATTGTGTCACTAACACACATCATCAAATCCTCTCGAGTGTAAATAAAGGTCATATTATACCGTAAGATATTAAATTATTGTAGAGTTTGAATTCAATTGCCCTTCTGTTTCAGTGGAATTTGCAACAAAGTTTAGGTTGCCTTACAGGTCAGCTTCCAAATCTTTCAAAAGGCTGACTGGCTAAAATTTTAACCAGCAGCCTGCTTTTGCATTTACAGTAAAGAAAACTTTGTCAGAGCAATGGTGTTGGAAATATGACTAGAGTTTGCACGTCCACAAGTTTAAACGTTGTGCACAAACCTGCGAGAGAGAAAAAGGGGCTTTTGAAGTGTAATTTCACACTTCCCTAGTCTTCCTGGAAAACATTGTGTGGCATCGAAATCTTCAGAAAAGCATGTGGCAGTGGAACGAATGTTATTACAGTGACAAAGGACAACAGCAGCAAACCCGAGACACACAAGGGGTTTTCGGAAGCTGCCTGCTTGTGTCAAGTGCCAAATGAAGTAAATGTTGAGTCTACATCTTGCTTTTCAACTTTCGATCCAGGACCCCCCTGATGGTTGCTTGCGAGGCCGGCTCGGTCCCCCTGGTCCAGCTTCTTGTGAGCAGAGGAGCGAGCGTAGGCGCCATCGACCAGGACAGCCGTACCGCTATGGATTACGCCACCAGGGCCGGCAAGGAGGAATGTTGCAAGGTTCTAGCCGGTACTGGCACACCTCGAAGGATGGGTGGTGAGTGGCTCCCCCTGTAGGGGGGCATTTCAGTGTAGTTTTTTTAAAACGGGGTTACCTTAGGACCACTAAATCTTTTGCTTACGTTCTATAAATATTGTCAGAAACGTTCCAACTAGTCGTATCCAAATCCTCGTGCCTCGATCGTCAGGGGCTCTCAAACTTTTAAATATGGAGGAATGTCTCAGTGTGGATGCAGTGAAGCGTATGCGGAAGCCTAGAGTCTTTGTAAACAGTGACGCACGTTACTAGGGAGCTTATGGCACACAGTTGTGCAGTCATGTGTCATATAGGTGCATAAACTGGAAAGTACTTTACCAAGGATAGGGATGACTGAGGAAATTTGAGAGCTCGGGGGAACCCTTGAGGGCATTCTGAGGAACCCAGGATTTGAACGTGTTTGAACCAGGGATGGGCAAAATACATGCAAATATGTATCGAAATACAAATACAAAATACTTCGTCAAAAATGTATTTGATTACAAATCTAATTACATTTCCAAAAAAGCATTTAAGTAAAAGATACAAATACAACCAAATGTATTTGGTCTCCTCCAAATACTTTTCCAAATACATTCCTCAAAATTTGCATCAGCGACTTCAGGGCACCTGCAACGGGTTTCTGGGTATCTCATTTTAATTTTGCATCGCACACTCGGGAGTTGGTGTGCGAGGCTCTAGTAACGCAATAGAAATATAATCACACACAAAAAAATGTAATCAGCTTAGACGTAATAGGGGAAAAAAGTACAGAGCTTCAAGCAGCTTTTTTTGTCGATTACATTTTGGTATAGACCAACAAAGAACCGAGACGACCAAAACGCGCAGCACTAGCTAGAGAATTTTTTATTGTTGCAACTCGCACCAGTTACGAAAATCCGGATGACCCGCGCATTTAGAATGTTCCAGGCAAAAATATGGACGGAAATCAGGCTGGAAAGCATCACAAGTTGTCACAGACACTTATTTAGCCAGTCTGCCTTTGAACGTCGATTTCGTCACTATTCTTGCCCTGGACTAGCATTGTAATCACGAAGTCACTAAACGCTTGTGCTTGATTGAGAGACACTGTATTCGGTGCAGAACGTAGTTTTCTTCCTGCTCTGGGCACGTCTTAGGATGAGCAAAATGAGTCGTGACAATAAACTTGAGGGATGCATTTTCGCCCACAAAATTGTATTTAATTACAATTGTATTTGAAATACCCACATTTTAGTATTTAAATACACACGTCAAATACATTGCCCAATTTGTAATTAAATACAAATGCAAAATACACAATTTGAAATACGTATTTCAAATTCTTGTATTTGAAATACTGCCCAACCCTGGTTTGAACAGCAAGTAGAGACGGGGCATCTTGGGTCTACCCACTAATCCCTCCAACCAGAGCTTGGTGCTTTGACGTCCCCGCACGCTCTCGTCTCCTCCTCTTTCTCAGTTTCTATTCGTAGGGCAAGATACGAATGCATATACTTAACTCAGCCCGGCCACGAAAGTTTTGTCAAAATGACTGGGTGTTCATATTAATACATATTAATCATGGTTCATGCTAACGTGACACAAGTACAGTTGGACGTTTCTTTTTTTTTCTTTTATAGATAAATGTAGTGACTAAGTTTCGATATGGGTGGCTTGTTCTGATACCAGGTCTCACTAGAAATGTATCTGACCATAAGAGGCATTTGAGTTTGGATGCTTAGGACCTGTTTTGTTGCAACTGAATTTTGACTTAAACTCTGGTCAAGGTCAAAGCTCATTTTAACAAACTTTCACAAAAAAAACCAAGAACAATTACAAAAGATATTTGTTTTTAAAAATTGTTTATAAGGGGAAAGAAAAATCCCAGATGTTGTAAAAGGCAATGTTTCAGGAAACTGGTATTTACGAAGCAAGGTGTCATCGAGGGCTCAGCACTGCGGCCTAGCAGTAAAGATAACTATTATTTTGTGAAATACAGGTTGCACTGCCCTATATCAAAGAAATAACTTATTTTTTTGTTTTATGTACAGGGCTGAAATGCAAATGTAATCCTGCATGTATGTATACAGTAATCTTTTAAATCTTCTTGCAGGTGATGCCGTTAACGGAGATCTGGATTCTTGGAAGTCTTCCACCGATTCGGAAGCAAGTGAGAAACAAAAGGTGAGGTTAAAGCATTAAATCTTTTGGCTCTTTTTTAAGACCGGCAAAATGTGTGAATTAACAAATATTTCTTGGTTCTGGAAATAGAGGCTACCTTTCAACGTGAGAAAAGCATCTTCCACAAGGTCCTCTCAAAAGTCAAATGCCGGTGAGTTATTTATGCTGTTCCTACGTGCGAATTTAAATATTCTTTAGGAAAAAAAAAAGATTGGCTTGCTTTGTGTGTGTATACACCCTTGATGGTGGTACGCCTCAACGGGTGATCTGTTTCTTAGCTGTAGATGAGAAATTTGGCCAGTGCAGTACAACCGCTAACCTGGGGTTGTTAACGTGCATCACGCAGTAGTGATTACACAAACGCGTGCTTATACGAAACTAATCCAGATCAAAACGGGCGGGGGCGGTGGGGATCGAACCTGGGAGGTTCCCAGTGCAAGCGTTCGCTCCACACTCCGAGCTGAGACGCATTAGCCCACTCGGCCTTTCCCTCCCCTATTCTTTAGGAAAGAGACAAAGTATACCTTTATATTCTTTTTCAAGGAATTTCAAATGGCCTGATCAGTTCTGTTTCTGACTGGTGGTTTGCCTTCCTTGGTATTACAAGCAAAATTTCGTCAGTTCATTGTGATACTAGAGAAATGTTTGTGCTAGAATCTGCAGTAGGGCAGTTTTAATAGTTTCTTTTGTGACTTTTCATTTGAGAATTACTTATGGTCTGTAGTATCAATGAACAGCAGAAGGTATAAGAAAAACAATACCTGATTTAAATGTTGGAGGAGTAAATCTATCATGCACGATTCTTATCACTTTGGAATTCTTTAGTCTATTAGGGGTAGCCCGGCTGAACTCGCGTTCCTGAGCTTTCACTTGTCCGCTTTTAAGTTCCGTTAGTTTTAGTCTAACTACATTTATGGACTGTGGTTTCAAAAAGCCCAATGGCTACGTTGGGATGCCAAGTACCGTAAATGACGTATTTGACACAAAATTCAATCTATAAAGATGACTAGCTTTACCTAATCGAGGGGATTTTAAAATTGTCGCGCTATATGAAAAAATCCTTTCTTCTAACTAATTTAAAACTAAAAAAACAAATCGGGAATGATGAATGCAGTTTGTCAGGACATCTCTGCTTAATGTATACTCTCGCATAATTAGGGTTTCGTGTTTTCGATAAATACCAATAAAACCCCGTGCCTTTAGTTAAGACACCAAAAATTGATATTGAAAAACCTCAAATCTTTTGGGAAAGAAAACAAGCCCCGAAAAAACAGCCACAAACTTAAAGAAAACTAAACCTGGAAAACACAAAACGTCATTGATAACGGCAGTTTAAGCTTAAAAAATTTTACTGCAATGTAGTAATGAATGTTCGCAAATTTTCCGTTTATTTTTAAATACACCAGGGGCGCATGCATAATCGCGCTTTGAAAGTGTGCAGTTTTTCCAAGAGTGCGACTGCGGTATTTATTTTCTAAGTGTTTATCGCGACAGGTTAACCCCTATTGAGCAGTACACTTTTTACGTAGCACCAGTGCATTGCGGAGAAGCAACGTCCACGGTCCGCGGGTGTTGCTTCTTTACGGTGCACCAGTGCTCGGTAAAAAGCGCACTCACCGCGGGTGTGGCTTCTCTGCGGTGCACTGGTGCTCCGTAAGAAACATGCTCAATAGGGTTGACCTGCTGCAGTCAACACTTAAAAAAATATAAATATTGAAATTCATTTTGAAGTAAATGTTGGATCACGTAGTCTTCTAAACTGCTAGTATTAGAAAAATATTCGCACAATCTCAATGTAGTATCATGGAACCTCTCGCAAACACCGCTGTAACTCGACGCACGCCGTGAGTGTCCAAGGTAAGAAAGTTTGACACTCTGTCCTCATGTCTAACTTGGGTGTTGCTATGTTATGACTCTTTTACCTCTTTTAATTTGGCATTTATGTCTTCAACACTCCTTATCTTTTTACGGACCAATGCACACATATATCGTCTACTTAATGAGTTCTGTTTAAAGGGACACTGAGAGGGTATGTATGCTTGCTAAGGTTTTTATTTGTACATGACGTATGAGAACCCAACTTCCCAGATCATTATTCTCGGCTTGATATTTGTTTTCTTTTCGCCTGGAAACCGCCGATCGAGAACTGGACGGTTTAGTCTCACTCTCTTCTTTGTGGTCATGTGCCGTTTTGTATGGTTTAGACACAACCACCAAAGTTAATCAAGGTTGTGGGCCATCGAAGGCACAAACTCAATACTAAAACTAGACAGAAAACAGGATATTCTTTTTTTTGTGGCTTCTAAAAAACTGCAAATATGTTGATTGAAGAAAAAAAAAAGTTGCACAGCCACGTGATTTCCATTAAATTTTTCGTTCTCTATATGTATTTCTTCCTCCTCCCCAGTCCAGTTTTGACTTCGGTTTCAAACAGTTGCGTTTTTTTACTTTATTAGAAATAAACATGACACTGTAGCAAAATATTGATTGAGTAGTTTTCTGACACCATAATAAATCGCCTGGCAAAAAATTAAAAAAGTTTTTTGGGGGTGTCGGTGTCCCTTTAAAGGGGTACTCCACCGATTTTTTGAGCTACCTCAACTAACTATATTTTCTGACTCCCCGGCCTTTACTCTCTCCGGTATGCTATTTAGAATCGCGAAATTCATAATAGGTATTGTGAAATCGGCAAATGAAAATGATGCAAAAACCAACATTCAGATATACGCACACTTTTCAGTGCCGTGACGTCAGTGGCAGGCAGGCTTGCTAGTCGAGCAAGCAGCCAAAAAATAGAATATGCCAATCATTTGTTCCGTGCTGGAGAGCGGGTACTGCAGCGAGCTTCCCAAGCATTCATTTGACACCATGAAACTGCTTCGAATCAGTTTAAAACAAAATCTAGAGCCCAAAGAGTGAACCCCTGCCTTCCACTGACGTCACTTTTTCATTGTTGGCAGTAGAGACTTCAAGCTTGAAAAACACGGTGACGACCAAAACTGTAAATTCAATAACTTCGCAAAAAAACAATATTTTGACTTAATATTTGGGATACCATTTTCGCGATGTTTGTTGGTTAGTTTAGCAAAATTTCAAGCAAATCGGAGACAATGAAGAAACCTGTGGAGTACCCCTTTAAGAGATGGCTTCAAGAAGATATGAAATTCGAATATTTGGGAACTGTAAACCACAAGGATTCTTCAGAGGCTTTTGTAAAGTGGGCCTTTTTCAAGTTTTTTGCCTCGTATTCGTTTGTTGAGCTCAAACTCCCGTCGATTCCAGATCAACCAATTAGCCTCAACGGCTTCAACGGCGTCGGTTCCGCAAAGTTTGGAAGATCTTTCAGCGTCGAGACCGGGTCGTCGAACCACAACCGACAGAGCTCGGACGGGCCGCTGCTGCAGACGATAGCGCTCGCCCCCCCGGACAAACCGAAGGAGGCGGAGCCTCAAGCAGCCGAGTCTCAAGACGTCCCCGACAAACCGCACTTCAAGGAGAACGACATCGGCAGCTGGCTGGCGGAGGGCGACTCCATCGAAGAAGACCCGGACGAGGAGGCGAAAGTGACTTCGCTGTACATTCCCTCCGCCTCTCAGAAGAGGAAGCCCGAGAAGGAAGACGACTTCCACAAGTCTGTCGAGGTGCTTCTTGCCTACGAAGGCCAGCAGCTCACGCGCGAGGCAGTGACGAAGAGCGTCGATGGGAAGGATGCGAAAAAGGCGGGCAACGGGGAGGCCGTTGTCGGAAAGGCCGAAAGTGTGAACGCGTCCCGCTCGCCGGAGAGCAGCGACTGGGATTCCACGGAAGGGGTTGCCACTCTTCCTCGACATCAGGTTGCAAGCGTACGTATCGAGCCTTGTGTCCTCTATTGAGAGTGCTTGCTGTTAGGGTGCCTTGAACTCTAGGTCTCTTCTCGCGTGTCAACGTTTATTTTTTTAATGTGTTCTTTTTATGGAGAGTAAAGTTGTTACTCTGTGCGTAAATCATGTTTTTTTTTGTTTTTTTCCCGACCTTTGGCTTGCAACTAATTCTTCTATTTTTACACTATCTCAATTTAGTGACAATGTTTTATGTCATAAATCTTTAGAATCTTTTTTGACTATACTGGACATTTGTAATCTCTATTTTGAGTGGATAAATTAAGGTTGTGGCCTTGCAGGTTGCGTACATTTGCCAGATATGCAGAGCACAAGTCGGTCTGCTTTTTTTGCGAGGGTTGTGGTGACGCCAGAATGCCGAGCTCTGATTGGCTATGATTGAAGGATAGTGGGTAGCCCTTAAAGCAACCAGCCTTGAGGTCTACCCACTATCCTTCAATCAGAGCAAATCAGAGCTCTACGTTTTGACCTCACCGCAACCCCTGCAAAAGAAGCAGACGAACTTGCACGCATGCATTGAATTATGAACCACGCAAACATATTGCCTATATTACGATAATAGGTATATGGAGTTCATGAAGCAGTCTACTTCTTGATTACAGAATTTCATTGCCTCGAATATTTCGAGGCAATGAATCTTCCAGCGGCTTGTGAGAAAGTTGTTGAAATGTGAAGCCCACAAGATATAGTCCTCTATGCCATATTAATGGCAGCTTGAGGAAGTATAAGTTTACATCTACCAGAATGCCAACATCAAGGTCTAATGTCTCCTGAATTATTTACTCTATTTCACTGTGCCTGAAGCACATCTGAAACGTTGAGTTATGTTATAGCTTGCCTCACCAGTCCCCTGTAGTGTTACTTATGTATGCTAAGCCACCTCGGTGGCTCTGAGACAAAAGCACTGGCCTACAGATCCTTGGTTTACAGATTCAAATCCCGGACAAGGTGCCCGCACTCTGACGGAGGCTCATTACGGAGAAAGCTCGGTGTTACCGAGGTTTCGTTGGCATGTAAAAGAACGTCCAGGTGGTCAAAATTAATCCCCATTCCTCCGATGGGGCGTGCCAGTTGGCTTCCGAAATAAGTGCGAGCTATATAGCTGACTCTGCAATGTTCTCCTGTGATGCCAGGAGAATTATCATATTTTACAGTGTATAAGTTGCAGATTTCTTTGCAAAATTTCCGTTAATTAATGCGTCCTCTACAATTTAGTGCAACTTAAATGCATTTTTTTTTTTTTTTCTTATGGAGTTTAACTGTAGCATTTTGCCTCGGGGATTACATTTCTCAATCAATTTGTTTACAAGAATGTTAAAGCTGGCTGCACATATCGCAATCACAATACACATATGCTGGCTTATCAGTGCAGTTTCGCTGTGCCGACCGCACAAGTGTACACATTAGACTTATTCAAAGGTGCAACTTGCGTGTAGCTACATATTTGCGAACACGCCCGTTTATAGGGGGGTGCTACTTACCTAGTATACAGTGATGTTACTTTTAAACAAAAAAAGATTGTAGTCTCATTTCGAACAAAAGCATTTTATTTCTCCTGAAAGCTTGTTTTGTGCTTGAAGTAGTAGCACTTAAAAAATTGCTAAGGTTGTTTTATTCACCTCCAAAGAGGCTTTCTAACTTGAAGGCTTGTATTGTAAATATTTAAGCATTTGTGCAAATCAAACATTTAGTGTATTCTTGCAAAGTAGAGTTTACGTCACTTACTGCCTTAGGAAGATGGGAGGCATGAAGAGATCTGCAAGCTTTCACAAAAAAATAAAATAAAATGATAGTCCCGAACGGGAATCATAAAAGCAAGATAATAAAAATATGGGAAAGGGGGTGCTCATGTAGCAAATTCGTTTGCATTGCTAGTAGGTTCTTCATAGATCGAAGCAAACAAAAGAAGTTTTTGGGCACCAAAAATTTGTCACTTTCTCCTTCTGTGGATACCAATGACTGAGTCATCTTCGTGTGCTCTGTGGAAAACTAGACCTGTTGGTTTTTTCTTAGAAGAAATGGGGTGGCAGTTGTGTGCAAGTAGATGCAGCACCCCACCACAGTTCTGCAGTCTGTATGTGTTTTCCAAGCAGTTTCTGTTTCTTGCAGCCACCCCAGGAAGGTACACTGGGCAGGGTTGACACTCTTCAGGGAACTGAAGAGATATGGGAGAAGAACCCCATCCTGCCCCCAGATGCAGAGGAGACTCCCAAGCACTTGGCCACCCCCGAGCAGGATCCACAGGCTGATGGTGAGGATGACGCACTTCAGTTTTAATCTCGGATGTAACGGAGTAGATAAAATCCGCAATTTAGTAATGTTACATTAAAACTTTGCTGCATCAAACTTTTGTTTCCAGCGTGCGAAGCACATCCAAAGCAGCCAGTTTTTGGTTCTGTAGTAATGTATGTTTTTGTAAGTGTAGAAAAATTCTAATGACAATACTGAGAAAAGTAGTTCGCAACCCTCGTTTGTGCCTTGTTAGATAGTGGCACCGGCTTCACACTGTGTTTGAGGACCCATAGGGTTCGCAGAGCATCCTGTAGTTCAACAACGTGATTGCACCGTCTACTTCTCGGGAGCTCAGCACTCCAAACAGTCTTCGAAATCAGCCTCACAATCTTCATCGTCCTGTTGGGAGTTTCAAAACTGATCCTCTATAATGTTATTGTAGGTTACTCCTTCTGTTGCTGCTAGGTATGTACAAGTCCCCATGCATAGAGGTTGACTTTCATGATCGATCGGCGAGGAGACAAGTGCCGTGTCGGCGTTTGGCTGCCATCGGATTTTCTAGTTCCGTCGCCCGTGCGAGAACCGGTTAGGTACCTGGCGCGCGACACGTTCCGCATTAAAAACATTTTGAGTAAAACTCCCGACATGTCTGCTTTTCTTTCATTTAGAGGACGACGCACCGCAGAGGCCTCCCAGGTTCAGCAAGAACCGGCTCAGGAGTTCGTGGAGCTCGTCCTCTTCGTCGTCGGTCCCCTCTCGGACCGGTCCCCTGGTCGTCGGGGGGTTGGGAAGACGCAGCACGGCGACGAAGAAGGAAGGGGAAGAGAGCGAGGCCGGGAGCTCGTCTCCGCAGCCGGACGACGCGCCGAGAAACCGGGAGCCGCCTCGCAGTGCTGCCAACGGGAACGTCGTCGGCAAGACGCAGGGGTCGCCAGAAGCATCCGCCCGCAACAGCCGCGAAAAGGAGAATGCGTTACTAAGGTACGGAGCACGAAGTAAAGGGAGATGCCCCCAACGACGGCCAAAACCAAGAGACGCTGTTGGACGAAAAGGAGAGCCGACTTGGCGCCAACAGCTCTCCTTTTTCGTCCAATAGCGTCCCTTGGTTTGGATCGTCATTGGGGATGTGTCCCTCCACGCTTGTGGCTTCACCCCTGGTGGCGTCGTGTCACCTCCAAAAGCTTCCTACCTCCGTGGTATGGAAGATCAGATATTGGGTTTGGTTTGGGCACCATGTTTCATTCCTTTAGGTCCGTCGCTCCCCTACTCTGTCGGACTACGGCTCGTCTGCACGGTGACTCCGTAAAAACAAACGCGATTAATTACGAGGCCTGGTTGTGGCCCTCAGAGATGTCTTTTTTTCTTTTGTCATTATTCTCGTTTTTGCCGAGTTACCGTACATCACTATGCCACGGTGAAGTGGGGCAACATAGCCCTCTTATGTAGCAGTCTAACTGATGTTGAACTTCCGTTGCGACATGCTTCCCTAACGAAAGTTTTTGAAATCTAGCGCGAGACTTCAGAATGTGTACACTGAACTTCCAATTTGACGAGCGCATTTAGTGCTGCTGCAGAGTTTATGACGGGGCCTATTTACTCGAAATTCAGGTTCGTACTTGGTGTACAGCGCTGTCAAAGATGGTGGCGCGAGCATTCGGCTCAATCTTTTTGTTCACTTGCGCCATGCTCCCATGAAAATGAGATGCTAGGTAAAGCAATACACCAACACCAGTAGCTTCGGCAGCATTTTGCATCAAGTATGAAGCAGGGTACAGTCGACACTCATTAATTCATACTCCAGGAAGCCACAAACTTTAGTTTGAAATATCAGAAGTCTGAACTATCAGAAATTCATCTAAATATTATCGAGGCAAAGTACAATTTGCTATACAAATAGCTACACATACCAGGCAGATTTTTTACACTTTCTTCCACATAGGCCTATTTATTAGCAGGCACACACAAAACATTGGTGAAGTTCGACGCGAACAGTAGTTTTGGCCGAATCTTTTCTAATCGAACATTGAATAGTTTCTCCAAGCCTTTTACTACCGTTTCACCTTGCCTAAACGAAGATTCAGCTGAACTCGTGAAGGTTCTTCCCAACATCCACTTCTCCACCTCTAAGCTCAGTTTGTTTTAATATAACTGTATCTATGAACCATGGCCTCAGAAAGTCCAATGCCTACATTAAGGTGGCATGTAAATGACAGATGAGATATGTAATTAAACCTAAAGAGACGCCCAGGTCTCCTAATCGAGGGAATTTATAAATCCGCTTGCAATATACAAATATTCTTTCTTTAATCTTGAATTTATTTCCCTCAGAAATATAAAAAAATAAAACAAGCATGAATACTGAAAGCAGATTGTCAGGACAGTTCAGCTTGCATAATCGCGGTGGGTTAGTTTATCAAGTGCGGTCCTCACCGAGCACCAGCATGCTGCAGAAAAGCTATGACCACAAGCTTTGTGGGTATTGCTTTCCCACAGTACATAGGTGCTCGGTGAGAAGCTCATTCAGCGGGGCTAACCCGTCAGGATGAAATGAATTAAACGCTGTTCGCAGCTCGTAAATGCATTAAAAACGTAGTGGGACAAACAAAATTTTTTTATTCATCTGAATTAACCGGAAGTAGAAAATATCAAAGTTTGAATTATCGCAAGCAACCCTTTGACGGTAGAGTTTTTCTTTTTCCAAAAAGATGTCTCCCAGTGGTCGGGTTTTGTTCCCAAAGAAATAGTATAAACGAGGGGTCAATGCGCAGGTTTCTTCCTTATTACCTAGAGTGAGCACGTACAGTGCTTGCAAGCTGTTTAGGTTCCGAAGCATCAAATGAATAAATTGAAGGCGAAAAGGTGTCGCCTTTCTTCCATTCGGATTAATTTTGGTGCATCAACTTCTGCGACATTCCAGGAGCTTGAGATTCCAAAGCCGGCGGAACTTACGGAGCTTCTTTGTCAGGGGATAAGCTCTCATTTTCCGAATTTAATTCCGAAAAGCGTTGGACGTCTCGATCAAAGAGTCAGTGCTCCCGTTGGCACTACCGCCAGGGCGGCCAATATGCGAAACGAGCATCGCGTGTACGGAGCGTCTAATTTTGAAACTGTAATTATCCCAGCAAAGTGAAACACTGTGCAAATACGTTTACACTTCATCAAAGACATGACAAATAGCAACACCTCCCGCGTTGCGCGCAGTTTCGCGTTTAGGCAGCCGCTTCCAATTGTGTAGGTAGTCACCACCGTGCATGTACGGCGATGACCGTCAGAAGGTTAATATCATGTAAGGTAAACAACTTAAAACTTTAAAACAAGCTTTTTTTTTTCTTTTTGAGATGATTTTGATGGCTTTACACAAGAAGTGCTTTATCTACCAAAAAATACCGGGCAAGCATCCACCCACAATCCGGAGGTAATCTCGAAAAACTGAGAAAGGGGTGCGCGTAAGGTCCCTAGCTACACAAATGCAGAAGGGGGACACAGGAAGGGGTGGGCTTCTCTGCCCACCGACTTGCTCGGAGGAGCAGCTGACGCAGTAGAAAATCTCGGTTAGCCTGGTGGGCTCAGAAGTCTTGGAGGGCGCTTGATATGCCCTTTGCTTGTTTTTCAAATGTTCCATAAGTAGTGGGTTGGCGCTATTACAATATGGGCGCATGCTCGGTATTTTATGGTAAGTCTGCAATGTTGAATTTTTAGACTACAGGTGATCATTCTCTTGTGATTACAATGCTGGGGCCAGGCCAGGAATAATGTTATACTGTATAAGGTTCATTTTATGCACAATGTTTACACTTGCACATACTCATTTACATAATTCAACAGATGATAATTCAATGTAACTTTGCCTTTTTGTTTCCCTTCCATCTTCTTCACCTAAACTAAAAAGTGATAATAAAAGAAGTTACAGTTGTTTTGTTGTTCTTTTTGCAAAAATTAATAATGTATTGTGGAGCGCTTATTTTCTACCCAGTTGTAGCGCTTGCGGTCCAGAGCAGACACCAAAGTTTCAGAACTAGCTGTTATCTTATTTAAAAGTCATACGTGATTTTATGAAAATTTTTTATGGAAAAACGGCAGAGCTCTTGAATACATGCAGCTGAATGGCGCTAGTTACCAAGTGTGGGTCCCATTCTCCCATCCAAATTTTTTAAAATTACTTAAAACTTTTAAACGAGTTTGAGAGCAGTTTGCTCTCAAACTTTGACATCTGGTTCAAACCAGTAGCGCTGCCTTTGGGCAGAGAATAAGCGTTTAATAATGCATAATTTTTTTTTTCTTCACTGAAAAGTATTTTTTTATATTTTTGGGAGGGGCACCCTGTACAACTTTACAACTTAAAATGTTTTTCAAGCAGGCCTATGAAAATAAATGGGGGAAGCGGATCTGATCCTGAGGCCCTGGTTGCAACCCTTCAGATGCAAGTCAGTTCTGCCAAGTATGTTTCTGAATCCCTACACCAAGAAAACGGAGAAGTTTGCAAAGTTGTCACAATTCCCTTTTCTTTTACCTACGACAGATCCGATCTTCAAGAGCAAGTTGAACAACGCAAAGTGGCCGAATCCCTCGCTAGGGAACTGCAGTTGCAGCTTAGCAGGAGAGAGGAGGCTATCATGAGGTTTGTGAATACGATTCCATTATCCAGTACACCATTACTCTAACTATGCCAACGAGGTTAGCTCTCTACCTTTCTGGTTCTTTTTTTTTTTTTTTAGTTGCTTATATGAATAAATAGAAACTTGCCGTTCCTGCACTTCGCATCTTTAACACTGGATGGCACTGCTCGTTTTAGGGTTGCCCATTTCCTTGTTTACCAGTGACCCCTTAACGTTTCTGATGTGAAATGGTAATCGATCAGATAAGTCAATTTTAAAAACCTTCAAGTATCTGTCTTAAAAAGAATTGGCGTAGCCATCTAATCACTCTCTGGAACAAGAGCAGCGAAACATCTGGCTCTCCATAGATTTCTTAAAGGAGCAGATTCTAAATGTTACAAATTTGTGTGTAGCTGGTCTAACCACTTGTTTTTTGTTTTCGCTTTGTTTTTCAGAGATGTCGAAACGAAAGATACTATTGATGGTAAATTAGCTGATTTGGAACAGGAATTGAAAAGTGCCAAGGGACTGATCAAAGATGTAAGTGTGTTTCTTATTCCTAATGTTGATGAGCTGAGCAGAGTAAAAAGTACTATCTGCGGCAGAAAACAACTGATGCACGAGAGTAATTAAAAAAATACAGTTTATAGTACCATAACTGAATTTATATATGGTTATGACAGTATAATTAGCATATTTCGGATGTCACGATCGCAGTACTGCCATACCTGAAAGGTTCTGTCATAAAACTTTGAGCATTGCATTAATTTATATTTTCGGTTTTGCAAAAAATGAAGCGCTGCTAAGCTGTTGAATTTACAGCATAGAGATGACAAGGAATTAAGTATTGTATTTACTCGACTCTAGCGTGACCATGATTGTAACGCGAGAGGCAACTTTTCATTCTGCCCTGCAAAAGAAAAAACACCATGAATGTAATGCGAGACCAACGGAGGCGCAAGAAAGTATGTTTTTTTTAAAGACATCGCGGCCAACACTTGCCAACTCCGGGGTAGCTCTCAGTCCCTCTTCGTCGTCTTCGTCGTCAGAAGTGGAGTTCTTTTTCTCGCTGTCCTCTTCCCTGGCGATGTCATCCTCCACGCCATTGAGGTCATTGGATTCCGAGCACTTCTCCATGCGGCAGACACCCACCCAGCAACGGTCGATGCGCTCGGTTGCTTAATCCTTCCTGAACGCGTCGAGGCTTGATCTTGATGAATCTAGTCTGTGTAAAGCTGCCACATGCTGTCCTTAAAAGGCTTACTGAGACAGGCGTCTAGCGGCCGGAGCGCAAATGTCATTCCTCCAAGAATAACGGCAAAACACATTTTCATTTCTCTCAGTTTCTTTTTCACTTGAGAAGTCAGGTGCCCGCCAAATAAGTCCAGGACCAGCATTGATGTGGTGTGAAGAAGCGCGCCCGGTCGTCGGCACCACATCGTGTTGATCCACTCAATCACGGGCAACGAATCCATCCATTCCTTTTCCTGGCAGCGTACAATCACACTGTGCGGGACCATCTCCTTGGAGGTGATTTTGCACCGAAAAATAATGTAGGGCGGTAACTTATGACCATCTGCCAAGCGCGCCAGCATCACTGTCAGCCGGGTCTTCTCGTTTCCAGTAGATTGAATCCAAACTTCAGTCACCAACTCTGAGCACTGTCCTCGACATCGGCATGTCTATGTATACTTGAGTCTGGTTCGTATTGCCTATATGCCCCAATAGCATCTTCAGTGAACGACGCAAGTCGATTACCTCCGAGGAGAGAGCGCTGGCCTACGGATCCCCATGTGGCGGGTTCGAATCCCGACCGAGGTACCCGCAATCTGAATCTGACGGAGGCTTATTGCGGAGGAGGCGCCGTGTAACCGAGCTTTCGGCTGCACGTTAAAAGGTCCCCAGGTGGTCCAAATTAATCCTCAGTCCTCGGCTGGGGCGTGCCAGATGCCCGTTGTTGGTTTGGCACCTAAAACCCCCAAATTTGGCAAGTCAATTATCGTATTTACTCGCACAATGAACGCACTTGCGTAATGAACGCACCCACCAAGTTAGCTCTCAAAATTTCGATTTTTTTTTCACTCGCGTAATATACGTACCCCCCACTCGGATGTCAAAATTTTGACTCCCTCCCTCCCCCCTCCCCCCCCCCCGCGCGCGAAATGAACGCACTTTTTATCCTGGTGCAGCGAGGTCGCGAATGTATGGGCAGGGTGGGCGAACAAAACGCCTTGCAAAAGGCGTTAAAAAAATTTGCAAAGATCCAAGGGGCGCAAGAAAAAAACATGGAGAGGAGCTTCTTTTTTTTTTGCACAGCGCAGTCTGGACTTTAGGTTCGCGCGCCGCCGCGCGCAAGGAGGTAAGTAAGAGAAGCGGAGAAGCGCTCTAAGCGAACGAAACAGCTTGCGAAAAGTGGTAATAGGAAAAAAAAAAACCCGCGGAACTGAGAAAAAAACAAAAGAAAAAGAGGAGCGTTTTTTTTTCTTTTTGCACAGCGCAGTTTGGTTACCGGGGTCGTGCGCCGCGCCCAAGGAGATAAGAAAGATAAGCAGAGAGCCCACGCCTGAGCAACGCCTAAGCAAACAAAACAGCTTGCAAAAGGCGGCAAAAAAAAAAAAAAAGCCACCCAAGGAACTAAGAGAAAAAGAAACAAAGAGGATTTTTTTTTTTTTTTTGCACAGCTTAGTTTGGTTACGGGGTCAGGCGTCGGGCGTCGCGCGCAAAGAGATAAGAAGTTACTTCGATTTTTCAGGATAAAAGGTCAGTTCATTATGCGAGTAAATATGGACTCAAAAATGTTGCTTCGCGTAATGAACGCTCCCCCAACTTTGCATCGATTTTTCAGAAAAAAAAGTGTATTCATTCTGCCAGTAAATACGGTACGCTGAAACTTGACTAGCTTTACCTCGTTGTCTGCCGGCAACTTCTCCTTCTGGGGATCGACGTGGTTCGCTAGAGAGAAAATCAGTTTCTTGGCATGAATTTCTGTGCCCATCCGCCTGAGGCCTTGAAAATATTCCAGAATACTCCCATCTGTCGAGCGAGGTCTCGGGCTTTCCACTTGATCAGATCTGCGCTGACTCCAAGGGGGCGGTTTTGCTGCGCTATTACAAACTTCGGAACTTTCTGCTCCAGTTCCAACTGACAGCCGTGACGAGGTCCAATGGAAGCCTTTTCGCCGATTCCTCCATCCGCGAATCGTAGATTCGTTGAGGTTCAGCCGTCGAGCTGCAACGCAGTTGCCAAGCTCTTCTGCCAACAAAATGGCCTTTTTCTAAGTTTGTGCCATACTGGGCACATCACGTTGCCATCAGTTTTGGTAGGAGGTTTGACGTCTCAAAACCGTGAGAAGAGAATGTTCCAGAATCATAAAGCAATGTAGAATAACAAAGTCAACCATAACCGCACCATAACTGCCAGATTCGACGAGACAAAGAACACTACAACGAGAACCATGGCTAAAACAACATTTTGATTGATTTTGATCTGGATCCGACTATTTTCATTGATAGAATCCATATAGGCATATGTTGGTAGGACAAGACTGAAAAGCCGTAGGTTAACATACCGTATTTGCACGAATATAACGCGACCACGAATATAACGCGAGGGCAGGTTTTGATGCCCTCAAGAAGAAAAAAAATATATTATTACTATTATAACGCGAACCGAGGCCGCGTCAATTTCTCGCACTCAGGGGCATAGCAGATGTGAAAAGTCAATGGAAATAGAAGAAATATCAGTTTATGTTTTGACTACACTCATCCTCACTCTTCAGGTCCTTCCGTTTACAATCCACTTGGCGACTACGCAGATAAGCAGCAGCACGGCACCTGCTTGTCTGGTAGTTCTCTTTTCTTGCGAGCTCCACGGCAGCCCACAATCCAAACAAGGCACGAAGCAGAAGCACCAACACACAAACACGAGATCACTCTGGAGCAGAAACTAAACAATGCGCAGGCAGAAAAAAATACAACTGAATCCGATACACGATCACACTTCTTGTTCTGGTCCCTCTGCATAAACAAATGCCTCGTGTTGCACGATTGCGTAAACGCGGTTGGTGGTCTTAACTTGGCTTGTGTTGACTCGGCCCGGCTTGGCTTGGCTCGAATTGGCCAGTGCCCGCATTCCCGCATGATGCGCGCGCGCGCCGAGTTTCTGCGGTTTCTGCGGCGTGCGTGCGTTGTACAAACACAAAAGCAATAAAAATGCTTTATGTTTTCTATTCTCCCCCTCACGTGGCCCAATAGCTAATAAATTCCCTTCCACACCCCCACTGCTTTTCCCACCGGATAATTTGCATTGAGCCGGAGGCACCGGAGGGATGGCTTTCTCCTCTGGCTTTCTCCAGACTCGCGCGCCTCGTGGCTGAACTCGATTCCGAATATAACGCGAGGTGCGTTTTGGAGCACGTAATTTCGAAAAAAAACTCGCGTTATATTTGTGCAAATACGGTAGTTCAGGGGTGGCCAAGCTGCGGCTCGTGAGCCGCATGCGGCTCTTCGCGTGCCAAAGTGCGGCTCACGGCTCCCTCTTCTCCCTCTTCTTACCCCTCCCCCCTCCCCCGCCACCCTCCCGTTCACACAAGCAC
Source organism: Ixodes scapularis (assembly GCF_016920785.2). Lineage (NCBI taxonomy): Eukaryota > Metazoa > Arthropoda > Arachnida > Ixodida > Ixodidae > Ixodes > Ixodes scapularis. Next base: position 150,907,424 of record NW_024609857.1, read on the forward strand.
TTCCCCCAAAAGAGACATGGAACGCGTTTTAAATCGAAAGACAGGTTGCGGTTTGGTAGTCTTGTGCTGTCTTACGTACAGTTAAACTGCTTTTGACTGGGATAGATTGAAAGTACTTCGAGTTTCGTTTATTGCTCTGGACAAGTTTGCCCCCCCGCGGCTCTTGGAAGTTTCGTGATTTTGTTTGCGGCTCTTAGGCCGGGTCAGCCTGGCCACCCCTGACATAGTTAGTATTTCAAAATGGCTAGCCAATTTCAGGGTGACTTGATTATAATGCGAAAGCCAACATTAGGTAACCAATTTTTTTAAAACAAACTCGCATTACATTTGAGAAAATACGGTACACTGAAGCCTGCCACACTTTGCATCACTACAATCAGACATCTCTTGCTCAAACACCTATTTATGTGTACTGTGCATGATGACTGCCTGAGCTGAGGCCTCACACTACGCTGCATTTATCCCTGGAAAGCTTATTAGAAAATGTTGCGTCTTTGCCATGGTTTTTCACGACAGTTGCATCACGAAATCGAATCTCTACAAAAGCATCTGAATTGCTACAAAGAGTCTGCAAATGTGTACAAAGAAGCAAGTGAAAAGCAGGAAAATCTATTCAAGGTAAAAGCGAGCAACATTTTTTTTTTTAAGATCATAGATGTAGCTTTCAACATGGTTTAAACTTTGCCGCATGACATGCTCTTCCACTCTAGGAACTCCTCTCCGAAAAGGAAAAGTTTTGGGCCGAAGAAAGAGAAAAGATGTTGTCTCAGCTGAAAGAGAAAGATGCCTTAGCGTCGACAGCACAGACAACTACAGAGGTTTGTCCACTTTTCCAAAGCATCCCCCTTCCCCCCTCCCCCCTCCCAATATCACTAGTTTGTCTACAAAAACTTCTCTTTCTTTATAGTTCCTCACCATACAAGAAAAGCTAGTCGCCCTACACGAAGTGTTGGCCTCCCTCAATCTCAAGGCAGACGCGACCTGCGACGCTACCTCCGCCGCGGATGGAATCTCCAAGCTACTCCAGCTTTCTAACTCCGCACTGGGCGACCTTCAGAAGCTCTCCGAGAGTGCAGAGCACACGACATCGCTGCTCCGCAACATCGACGAAAACCTCCAGGGAACCAACGACAGGCAGCTCGGCATCAATCAGTTGCTGGAAGCGTCTCAGAAGCTGGAAGGGCTTTCGTCTTGGACGCAGAACTGCGAGGGAATCGGCCAGACCTTGGAGCGCCTCGAGACGAACCAGAAAGCCCTGACGAACACCCTGGGAGAGCTGCAGTCACTTTTTGCCACAGGACACGATTCCGGCTCATTGCCCCGTCGGAGGGAGGAGTCCGGCAACCTTGAAGCATCCGACCTTTTAGACATCAAGGAGGGCGTGACCCGTGTTCTCCGCAGGCTCGACCGGTTCGCAGACGAGATCAAGACGGCCTCCGGCGTCGAGGGGACGAAGGCGACCCAGAAAGTAGTGGAGTCTTTCAGCGAGTACCATTCGTCCACGAAGCAGGAGATGCTGAATCTGCTGAACAAAGTATCGTGCGAGCAAAAGGCGCAGGTGGATCGAGTCGTTCGCAACACCTCGGGGATGTCGGAGGAATTTGCCGAGATTCGGCTGAACCAGAGTACGGCGCTGAAGCAGCTCCAGAGCCTCAAGGACGAGCTGATCCAGATGGATACGAGCGGGATGTTTGCCAGGTTGGAGTCCTCTCAGGAAAAGAGTGTGCAGCATGTGACGAGGATGGTCGAGCCCGTGTCTGCGGAATTGAAGAACATGCAGGTGAGATGACGGCGTTCGATTGTCCTTTCTTGCGTAGGTGCTTGTGAAAACGAGGACGCCAACTGCGAGGTTTGCTGGAGGTGCGTTTTCTCTCCGTTCAAGCTTTGCTGCAAGAGCTTACTACTGCTATCCACTCTGAAGCATCAGGTATACTGAGGTTGTCATATTGACAAAGTATAAATATTATTTATTATAAAGAAGATAAAGAGAGCCGGTTAAGCGTGTTCCTTAGTGCACGAAATTCGGATCTCAACTGCCCCAGTCAGGGAGCATCACCCTGTGAGACAGTGCATGCTTCAGTAAGGAGGATGATGAAGACGTTCGGTAACTTTCCTACAATATTGCCAATATGAAATGTAGATGTCATAATCTGTTCATGGAGTATTGTTCTCCTCTTAGGCTTTTTTTAGTCATTAGGGTCAACTCAATATGTCAATAAAATATTTATTCTTGCTGGTACTCCTCAAATTTCTTAAAGGGCACCTTTTCTGTTGAGTACTGTTCTCAAGTGAGGGGAAGGGAAAGGTATAGTTAATTATTGTAATGTTTTAATAAGTAGGTATAACTAAGGGCTATACAGTAATACCTCGTTAATTTGGATCTCATGGGACCGGCAAAAATGTCCGAATTATCTGAAAGTCGAAATACCGAAGGACAAAGAAAACTGCTCGAAAACGTTTCCCTGTGACATACCTTTATTTTGAGAAGAAATCTGTTATTGCCGCCTGCTTTCTGGACGACATTTGGGTGGAGACGGCAACTTTCCTTAGCGCGGTCGAGTGCTCCACCGCACTCGCACTGTCAGAGCTATGCTGACAATTTAGCGCAGCAAGGCCTCTTCTACTTTCGGGTACACCACCTTCCACAGCCGCTTTCTTTTCGCATTGAACTTCTCGCTCTCAAAACCCTGTAGGATCTCAGCCTCAGTTTTCACGTAAGTGGCCGAAGTGCTTCTTTTGACGTCGTAACTTTCCATCACTTGTTGTCGAGAGACGCCGTCCTTCAAGGCCCTCAGTATTTCCACTTTCATCACTAAATTCTTGGCCTGGTACAGCTGCAACAAAAAACGAGTTGCACAACTGACCAATGATCGGAGCGGCAAAATTGTAACACCCGGCGCTATTTTTCCCTAGCGCGCTGATAGCGAGAGTGCCAGTCACGTTGCATGTTTCAACGCGGGGGTGGCCGACGAAAAATTGAGGGATAAGATAGCTGTTAAAATGCAGGCTTTAGGATGGGCTGCTTTCTGCCGGCCACCCCGCGTTGAGGCATGAAATGTGACTGTCACCCTCGCTATCGTCGCGCTCGGAAACAATAGCACCGCTTGTCGCGATTTTGCCGCTCCGGTCGTCGGTCACTTGTGCTACTCTGTTTCCGTTGCAACTATGCTTCTGCTGATTCCATACCAGGGGAGTAGCGCGCTGACGCACGGCAATCCAGAGCAAAACTGGTGCGAAACACGGAGAACCGGAAGAGCAAAGAACCATGTGTGCACCTCGGATGGATAGCGGTCATACCCTTTGGAACGGATGGTAGCTAGCGCCGCCTGCTGAATTCGCCTGAATTAACCATAGCGTGCCGCGTTCCCTCCGTATTAATGAGCGTTTGGTGCCACTGACTAATACACACATTTGACGGGACCAAAACGGCAGTTCGGATTCCCGAATTAGCTGGGGTCGAATTAACGTGGTTTTGCTGTACACTGGAAAACTTACTCGAAAATTGGAACATTTCGTCTCAATCTGAGAAAAGACAACTTTTATTGCCCTGGTTGACTGATGAGGCTGGGCTTTGCGGACCCCTAGAATGCCTTCGTGGACCCCAAAGAGGTGGCGGACCTCCGTTGCAGGTTCAGAAAAGCGTCCACTCTCCTGCTCTCCAGCGTTCACACTGCTAAAGTGGAAAGGGTGGACTGCTTTCTGTAAGGAGCTTGTCCCACTTTTCTTAACCTGCAGCAGACTATAGTTCTATGTTCATGACCCCCTAATTCGTCTTGCTAACTACGGGACCACACTCTGCAAATAACATTGTGCAACCTGCTTTCCCATCTCCCTCAGGCCACGTTGCAGAGACAGCACGAAGTGCTCGTCACAAAGATATCGGAGCCGGCACAGCCGGGCGTGGCGCCAGAGCAGTGGCAGGGCGTCATAGAGCGCCTGGACTGCCTCCTGGACCAGACCAGCTCCCTGCAGGCCAAGGAGAGGGCGGGCCGGCTCGAGAGGCTCTCTGCAGACCTGAGGGAGGTGTCTCCCGAGAACGACCTCCCCACCCTGCTGGGGGGCCTCACCAACGCCCTGGCCGACCTGAAGGGAGAGGTGCGCAGGCAGCAGGGCTCGGGCTTCGAGAGGCGCGCAAGCCTCCCGGTCAGTGCTTGCACCGCATGCTCCCCTACAAGTAGTCTGCAGTGTTGCCTAAGCTTCATCTATGGAAATAACTGATGAGGCATACAGGGTACATGATCTTTACTGGCTGCTCTGCTTAGCTTGATTGAGGTGGCATCTTTGGCACAGTTGTTTTATCTTCTACATTAAGAAACGAGTGACAGCAGTATATATAGAATGTTTGGGAGCTTTTTTAAAAGTTTAAAATAAAGTCGTTAAAGGGACACTGACACCCCCCCAAAATTTTTTTTTTTCACTTTTTGCCAGGCGTTTTATTATGGTTGTCGGAGGACTACCCAATTAATATTTTGCAACAGAGTAGCATATTTTTGTAATAAAGCCAAAAGACGCAACTGCTCGAAACCGAAACTCGCGCATGGAGGTCGGAGAGTGGAGAGGAGTGTGTGAGTGGCGGAAGTCACGTGGCTACACCCGACCGTGCGTTTTTTTTTCCCCTTTTTTTCTGCCTAGCAGACGATATGAGGCGTAACGGGAACTGTTCGCCGTGAGATTCTTTTGCAGTTATGTTTGTTCTACTTGCTGTTCTGTACTCCAAAATGAGTTGTTTTGTACATTCAGGAGTTGGATATGAGTAGTGAGTGCCCGTGGTGAATTTCCATGGTCGGCTTCGAAAAAAATACACCCAAGATGTTGAGTGAAGAGCTGGCTTACATGTCCTGCGTCCGAAAAAAGTGGCATTGTGCGACAAAGTTTCCGATAGATCAACGGGATCACAACCAATGGCTGGCTGCAATTCCTGTAGAACATTTACGGCCACCTCGGGACGTGGACGCTATCTGTTTTATATGTTCCTTGCATTTTGTGGAAAGTGATTACATTGAGGTCGCAGGTGTCAAAAAGGAAATTCCACACCGTTTAATTCAGCGACGTTTCATCCACAACATTGGTTTGTTATTTTTTATTTGTTTCTTCAGTGATAATTGAAAAAGAAAAAAAAAAAAAGAAATGTAAACATCAAAAATATCTAGAAAAAGAAAAAAAAAAAAAAATGAAATTCGCTTTAGCGGGGATTGAACCCGGTCCTGCCACGTGTGGAGGTGTGGAGCGGAAGACTTTCCCACTGAGCTACGGGGGGATTTCTTTCCTTAGTAATAATTTAAGCGCTAAACTGTAAGTTGGAAAGTTTGCAACCGATTTTCCTCCAACAAAAGCACTCCCGGGTCGAAGTCGGGAAGCACCATGCCTTGGCGACATTCGCACCTAGTAAAGGAATCGTACGCGTGCATGTTCAACTCGAAGTAGACACGTCGTATTTGACGTTTTCGCGAGCGATGTCTTCAGCCGCGAGAAGGGAGCGACGGCTCGACGACGTCTTCGTGCAAATCGGCTTGGTGGTCAGGCATGTCGTACGGGATGAATACCAATTCTTTTGATCAGTTCCTAATTTCTCTTTTAAAGGCAGACAGAATTCGCCGGTACTGCAAACGACAGTTCTGAAGTAGAGGTCCCACGCTCGTCGTCCGCTGCCATCGCCGTCCCCGCGAGTCCCACGATACGCGAAACGACGCACGCACTGAATGCTTCCGGTTCTCTGTCGAACTTTTTTTTTTTCAATCAACGTATTTGCAGCTTTTTAGAAGCAACTAAAAATGGGATTCATATTTTTTTTTATTTTTAATGTTGAATATGCGCCTTCAATGACCTACGACTTCGATTAAATTTGGTGGTCTTGTCTAAACCTTAGAAAACGGCCCGTGACCACGGAAAAGAGAGTGAGCGCGACTCAAACCGGCCAGTTCTTGATCGGCGGTTTTCGGGCGGAAAGAAACCGAATTTCGAGCCGCAAATTCTGTTCTGGGTAGTTGGGCTCTCATATGTCACGTACAACTAAAAACCTCGGCGAGCATAAATACCCTGTCAGTGTCCCTTTAAGAGAAAAAAAAGCTTTTTGGGAACAAATTATTGGCCCTGGCAGACGTCGGGGATAAAACCATACTAATTTTTTACCTAAAATTGTCTAAGTATAACTTTTAATTAGCGCATTTCGGTGGCATGTACAAGTGGCAAATTCGTTGTTGTGGAAAACACAGATGTTATATTTGTTTTGAAAACAAGTGAAGTCCTTTTAAGGGGAGACACTACCCAGAAAAAAAGAATCATGAGCCATTCCACTCTGCGAAAGTGCATGACCAACAAAGCTGTTTAGCAGACGACAGACGTGACACAGAATTTTGAACAAAGGTACGAACACATTTATTGTCTTGATTGGTGGTCATCGTGATGGAAGGTACGCACACACATTTGTTGTTGTCTTGATCGGTATTCATTATTTCGCGTGGACGACTATCGCCGCCCCGAGGAGCTGGAAAAAACTAGACACGCGCGACGGGACTGCCACTTCGGGAGGGCAGAAGGAAAGAAAACTAGGCACGCAAGCACTTGAAATGACGACAAAGAGAGAGTGGTGCGAGCATAGACATGGCCGACGCGGGTCGTACAGCGGCAAATCTTTGAGGAACCTTTACTATCTACCTGAGAGTCTACTGATCTTGAAAATGGTGCCTGTTAATAGCTAATGTACTGAATAGACCTATTGCTAAATTACCCAAGCATCAAGGAGAATGCAGGGAATGGTGTTCCATGTGCCCCACGTGCCGGTGTCTGCAGCAGTTACTGTTCTAAAGCAAAAGCCTAAAACAAATGTCATCTTGCACGCAACTTCGTCGAGGCATTATTTTGGTTATTTACTTCGAATCTTTTATACGGGGAAGGCGTGCACATGCGGCGGTGCGAGCGTAGAGTTCTTGTTGATGCACATGAAAAATTCACGGAACCCTAGCTATAAACAGCTTCACTGTAAAAATTTTTGCAAAAAACGTTAATTTTCAAAAATGCCATATTTACATCCATCAACATCTAGAGAGTGATGAAAATAATCCCTGGAGAAGGGGAACAAGAGGGACAAGGGACAAACATAAATCTCCAAACACAGCTAGGTGACTGGTGAGCGACCGAAAAAATCCGCCTGGTCCGGGTATCGAACCTGGCACCTCTCCATTACAAGTGGAGCGCTCTACCAACTGAGCTAACCAGGGGTTAGACGTCAGTAGAGCAAACGGGTTTTATCAGCTGCCACCAGTCTAACACCAACAAGGGTGAAGCTTGCAATTTAATGTTATAATTATAATGCAATTAAATGCAAAGGGGCAAGCGAGCTGGACAATAATGATGAAAATAAATTTCATCATCATTAAATTTCATCATCATCATCATTTTCATCATTATTGTCCAGCTCGCTTGCCCCTTTGCATTTAATTGCATTATAATTATAACATTAAATTGCAAGCTTCACCCTTGTTGGTGTTAGACTGGTGGCAGCTGATAAAACCCGTTTGCTCTACTGACGTCTAACCCCTGGTTAGCTCAGTTGGTAGAGCGCTCCACTTGTAATGGAGAGGTGCCGGGTTCGATACCCGGACCAGGCGGATTTTTTCGGTCGCTCACCAGTCACCTAGCTGTGTTTGGAGATTTATGTTTGTCCCTTGTCCCTCTTGTTCCCCTTCTCCAGGGATTATTTTCATCATTATTGTCCAGCTCGCTTGCCCCTTTGCATTTAATTGCATTATAATTATAACATTAAATTGCAAGCTTCACCCTTGTTGGTGTTAGACTGGTGGCAGCTGATAAAACCCGTTTGCTCTACTGACGTCTAACCCCTGGTTAGCTCAGTTGGTAGAGCGCTCCACTTGTAATGGAGAGGTGCCGGGTTCGATACCCGGACCAGGCGGATTTTTTCGGTCGCTCACCAGTCACCTAGCTGTGTTTGGAGATTTATGTTTGTCCCTTGTCCCTCTTGTTCCCCTTCTCCAGGGATTATTTTCATCATTATTGTCCAGCTCGCTTGCCCCTTTGCATTTAATTGCATTATAATTAAATCTAGAGAGTATTCACGGAGAGTTTCATTTGTTTGCACAGCATACGTAATATCCCGAGTCATCGCCCACCCCCCTACCGCCTGAAATTCATTAAAAAAGTGGGGTGGGCCATGTCTCGGTGGGTGAGCACAAACACTTGAAAAAAAGCGGAAAAAACCGCCTATTTTTCTCTGCGTATCTAGCGCTGATGCACAAGAGATACATCAAACTCAAAACTCGATTTAGTTTCATTGTTTTATAGAAAAAAATGCTCATGAAAGAATATTTTACTATAGCGAAGTCCGTTGCTTGCGTACGCGCTAGAAACACCGCCGATCTGCATATAGCGCGAACGTTTGTTCCGTGAAAGAATGTCACCACTATGTTCTCCTAGTTAGTAAAAAAAAAAGAAAGAAAAGTCTACAAGAAAATAGAAAAACCGACCAGGCGCAACGAGCGAGCGAGCGAGCGAGCGGACCAAAGAAGCGACCAAGAGCAAAAGCGGGAAAGCCGGCGGTCGCATTGGCAAATACTTTGGCGTCGGGCCAAGTCGGGCGCCTTGTCAATTCCGAGCTCTTGCGCAACTTTCTTGTTTGGTGCGTACTTAGGTGCGTCCGTGCACGGCGGGCTATCAATGAACGGTTGGGACGCTCTGCAAACGTCTGTGTAGGGCGTTCCAGCAAAGCTTTATTTACGCGTTGGCTTTGCCTAAAATATTACACAGCCGCGGTCACGACGGGCGGGAAGAAGGAGCGGGTTCGCGGTGACTTTACTTCGGCGGAGACAGACTTTGACCTAACACTCCGCGGTTACATTAACAAACTCTTATTTTGTTATCTCCATCGTTTTCTTTTCCCACGGATACACGACCACTTTGGGGTCGCTCACGGAGGAAATGCGTAAACAAAAAGAAGTGTCTGTCCCTCCTTCGTTTTACTTTGTCACGGACGTCCTCCAACTGTAAGGTCCGTGGCCGCGTCATTCGGGTAGGATGAGTGTTCGCGGATAGCAGAGTCCGCGCTGGGGTATTTGAAGGGGTGGGCGATGACTCAGTGTTTTTTCGGAAATCGATATTGGCCCAAAAAAGGGGGTGGGCGATGGCTCGGGGATGGGCGATGACTCGGGATACTACGGTAGTTCTTTTTTATAAATCATTTTCGGTCCACCTATGTAAAAGAAAAGGTAAGGGTTTGAGCACTTTGAACATGTTTTTCTCCATTCCATTTTCTGGCATTATTTTCCACTTTGGGAAAACTATTGTTTGGTAACGGGACAAAAGGAAAGGCTCTCTCATTGTTTTTCTTATATTGAATTTAATGGGCAATGCAGCTGCTGCATTGTATTTTTACTTTTTGGATATACCGTAAAATACCGGGCAAGCTCCCACTCAAACTTTGGAGATAATCGCAAAAAAATGGGGGATGGGCGCTTGTCCAGTCATCAGTTTTACATATAAATGTACTGTGCATATTTTTTGAGATCTTACAAATTTTGGTAATGGGTGCTTAATGTGGAATGGGAGGATGCGCGGTATTCTATGGTAGTCTACAAAAGATGTTAGGATTTTGTCGACAGGGTAAAGGGCAAGAAATTTCTTTGATTTTTCAGCGTGATGTTAGCATCCAATAAATAACTTTTTGGAAACTTTGTTTTCACAGTTGCACTCTCCAGGAATTTTGCTGTGTATCTAGTGAAGAAAAATGTTGGGTATTACCGTAAAATACCTGGGGAGCACCCACCTCACTTTTATTGAAAGCCGGCTTAATCTAGACACGGGCGCTTGTCCGGTCAAATCGGGTGCTTAACGTATAATTCGCAGAATTTCAGTGTTTGGGAAATGTCGTGGGCGCTACTGCGGTATTTTACGGTACATTAGTTTTCTAACGATAGTTTTCCTAAACAATGTCAATGTGTTCCTGATAAAAACCACTATAATTTCTTTCACAATTCATGTACACAGATGAAACTTTCCATTGCATTCTGCCTCACAACTGACAGTATATAGTGTAAATTTTTGTTCATATTAAGCAGGAGGTCCAAAAGTTGACCCTTCTGGGTACTGTTTTCCCTTAAGCCCTGCAACGTGAGAAAACCTCGAGCTTCTTCCACAGAGAACTGAAACGTACAACAGGAAAGCACTCCTCATGCGCTGCATTTCGGTTTTTTTGTTGAGAAAGCCTTCTGCCCTATTTTCAACATTACTCAAGATGTACCGGTTCTGTCTTAAACTGTGTGTCAGTGCAGGCCTCAGCTAAAGATGTGTGTTTATTTTTGAAACCTTAAAAGTCTGCCCGTTTTTTGTCTCAACAGAACAAAGCGTGCAACTACTGCAAAAAGGTTTTCGTGACGTCGTGCAGAAGTGCTCCGAGATGCCGGAAAATGCCAGATGCCGGAAATGCACATGCTTCTGCACATGTTGGCTGTGCTCTTTCTCTCGTGCTTGGAGGAGCCCCGCTAATTTCTTCATTGTGGTGCAACCACAAGATTAATGTCTACAGCTGGAGTGACCCATAAGAGCTGCACAGTTTGTTTGTTTTACCTTTTATGACCTCCAACTCCTTTTTTTATCAGATACCTGGTGATGCTGCCGACCACTTACTGCCTCACCACCGTGCTGCTCTGGCCAGAAATAATGTTGCAGAGGAAAGCAAGCTTGAAAAGGAGAAATACAGGTGATCTAGGAATTCTGTGGGCTCTAGATTATTGCCGATTCTGTTTATCACGATTGCTGTTCACTTCACTTTCAGGAGCAAAAAAGCTCTCTTGAAGTACAAGTCTGAGCTGAAAGGGATCAAAGAAAAGTTAAAGGTAACACGCATATCTTTGTTTTAATTTGTAGAAGTAGCATCTTGCGACTTTTGCTAACCTCTCTTTTCCCCTTCCAAAGAACATCAACCATATTTGTGAGAGGGACGGACTGAAGGGCAATCGCCAGATAGACCAGCAGGCGTCTGAACTCCAGAGAAGAGTAGGTATTGCATATTCTTTAAGAAACACTGACACACCCCAAAAATGTTTCTATTTGTTTTTTTTTTGTCAGGTGATTTAATATAGTGTCAAGAGACAACCCAATCAATATTTCGCTTCAGAGTCGCTTATATTTTTAACGAAGCCCAAAAACTCAACTGCTCGAAACTGAAACACAAGAGCTCACCCGACCACATTTTTTTTTTTTTTCTCTCCGCTTCTTTGGTGTGTGGAGCAGACAGCGAAGTTGTGTGCAACTTTTTTTGTGCAATTGTTTTGCACTTATATCCCTTATACTTGATGTTCTGCTCTTGAAGATCTATTGGCCGCTACTACGAACGAAAGTTCAGAAGTAGCGACCCCACGTCCGTTGCAATGTCGGTCTCTTGTGTGCCGCTATCGCATCATTCAGTCCGCAGTACGTCGCCATATTGAGAATGACATGTACTTCCTGTGATCTGTGCAACATTTTCTTTTATCAAAATATTTCCAGCTTTTTGGAGACCACAAAAATGGGGTTCATATTCTTTTGTATTTTTGTTACGAATGTGTACCTTAGGTGACCCACTACTTTGCATATGTACTTGGTACAGATTTTTTGAACGCCACGTGGCCACGAAAAAGAGAGTAAACGCGACTGAAATCGGCCAATTTTTAACCGGCTGTTTTCGTGCAAAAAGGAAACAAATTTCGAGCCGCAAATTATCTTCCAGGTAGTTGGGCTCTTATAGGTCAAGTTCAAATAAAAACCCCGGCGAGCATAAATGTACCCTGTCGGTGTCCCTTTAAATGCATTTACTGAGGCCCGCCTCGGACGGGGCAATTTCACCCAGCAACTTGACATCGCAACACCAGCAACACGGGCCGCCCGCGTTCATACGCAGCAACCGAATTGCTACGACTTGCCATCATCATCATCATTCAATTTGATTCTTTTTGCACTATTTAGACGCACAGCTACGCACTAAAAATGTGTTTTTATATCTTTGAATGGCATTGAGAATACTAACTCATCTTTTTGAAAAGGTTTACTTCCAAAAACAATGCATTTCAAACCAGAACAGAGTCTTTAGCTGTCATCATCACCACCACAGGTGTGTCACGCGAAAATATTGCTTCCCTGATTGGCTGCCGCCGCTTCAAACGTCTCCGAGTTGTTCGAGTTGCTCATCTGTTTTGAGCCGGGCCCGATCTCAGCAATTTGCGTCTATCTAGGGGAAGCTAGGGAACAACCCGCCAGCAACCTCAAAATTGCTGGAAAATTTGCCCCGTCTGGAGCGGGCCTAAGCTGATGTTCTTGCCGTATTGAAGTCATTCTTTTAGCTTTTGATTGGACGATTATTTTTCGAGTGACCAGTCTCGTTGCACCCAAACATTTCCAGATTGACATGTTGGCCCTGAGGATAGATTCTGACCGACAGTACCGCACCGATCTCGAAATCAGCAATCTCAGAACAGGTGAGAGAGAATTTTGATGTAATAGATTATCAATTAAACTTGGGTAGATTGCTCCATCTATATTTTTAATTAATGTTGTGCCCTATACGATGGCATAAATAGGAGCTTATGAATTCCTTGATTTGTTACAGAAATGCACCACATTCGTCAAGGGCTGTCCAGGGAGGAACTGCACAAGTCACTGCCCAGCACCTATGTGAGTTCTTCTGACTTTACCCTTTGTAAAAAATGATAATTATATGGCAGACTTTTCTTCTTTAGCGGAAACTCGGGCACATGACCCCTTCAGAGACTCCCACGAAGCTCACGGATTATAATGGCTGCCAAAATATGTTTCACAAGTACAGGACTGATCTCACGGTAACTATGTAATATATATCTTTCTTTTTTTTTTTTCACATTAAAATTTAACTTGAGTTTTGTTTCATCAAAGGTTGGCTTGTGGTGACTATTTTTTTCAACTGCTTATAGGTGTACACATGAACCTTGATTTTACGAAACCCCATTTTACAAATTTCCCGATTTAACGAACAAATTCGGATTCCCCGTGGAGCCTATGCGCGAGGTCTCCCGTCCTCGATTTGACGAAGTTCACCATTTAACCAAATTTTCAGCGGGACCCGGTGACTTTGTTAAATCGAGGTTCAACTGTATATGCACATGCCAAAAGGCTCTAAGCTAGGCTTAGGCTGTCTCGGAAAGCACTCTTATTGCACGAGCATTGGGTAAAGCACGTAGTCCTCAGTTTATTTTGTTTGATTAATCGATACTAAGTATAGTGAACGAAAAGGAATGCTTTCGTGGAATTTCTTGGCATTGCACACCTTTAGCAAGTTCCTTATCCCTGGTGTGATTGCATGCATTTATAATGGGACCCTACCAGCCTTTGTTGAAAATTATAAAGATCATATAAAAGTCTTTGAAAAAAAATTTAAATTTCACTAATTTTGGAAGCCGTCTTGCTGGTGATTGAATAGACAACAGTTAGTGAGATTTCCCCATATTGTTATCACACCCTGTGAAGGGTCCTCTTAAAGGTACATGTCCACGTGCATCAGCACTATCTCACTGTGGTCATGTTTGTCACCCTCAGAACCTCTAAAAGTCCCCATTGAAAGTGTCTCATTGGGTTGTACTGCCATAATGTTTACAATGCCATGTAAACATACATAACATTGCCACGCTGCAGGAGGAAGTCCATCACCTCAGACGCAACCTGGGCTCCGAGCCAGATGTTCACTACAGCTGGCTGTCAACGAACAACACTCCAGAGAACCACAACGTAGAGGTGGCAGCGGGTGACACCTATTCCAGGTGCCTTTCGTTTTATGGATTCTTCTCCTCTGCACTTTGTGTGTACTGAAGGGATGTACAGTCCTCGTCAAACTTATATGGAACACTAGTGGAATATTGAATGCAGAAAAGAGATAAAATATGAGAGAACTGCGCACATTTATGTGAACTGAAGGTATGCTACGGACATACTAGTGGGACACAAAGAGAAATAGCTTAGGGCTAGCGCAAGCTATGCTCGCGCACATAGAAAAAAATAAAATAGAACAAGCCAAGAGTAGGCTTGGTATGTGTTCCAGATAAGTTTGCTGAGCACTGCACATCTTTTAAAATGTGTTTTTCAATCTGTTTTTTCAATTTATGGTCTAGAGTAGAGTGATCATATTTGACGAACCATAAAACACGGTGGGGGAAGAGGGAAGACGAATAAACATTACTATAGTTAAGCAAGCTAAGAAGCAAGTGATGATGGTGATATTTAAATTGTTGCAGCTAGATCCATTAAGCCTACGAAATTCTGATCTCCTGATTTCAAACTTTCTAGTTTGAGTTTTGAAACTACTTCTTACCAATCAGTTACCCAGTGCACTACGCTGTGGTGTTGCTCATGCTCAGAGACTTTCAGAATCATGCTACGATTGTGTAATCGTGATAAAAGCAAAGAGGAAAGAGAAGAGGCAGACAGAAGAAAAGGTTGCTGTAACTGGGTCTCCTCGATTTTTGTCAACGCTTGCTACTGGTGCTGCTGGGCTGCTAAGATGCAACTGTTGCTAACCTTGGGGTCACTGGCACCTAGCCTTTGACTGGCAACGGAAAGACCCGCTCGGGAAAGGCAGGTCAGAATACGATCCCGCATCCTGGTCGGGCGGATGGCGGGTTTAGGGCCAACGGGACTGTCCCACCTAAATCAGGACGTCTGGTCGCCTTATTTCGGAGCCTGAAATTTACCTGTCAAACTGGTCAGGAAGAACAGCCTGTAACTTTTGTGAAAGTCTGTTTTGGAGGGTAACTGCAAAGAAAAAAATGTTTTTTAAAACAGCCTAATAGACCGATCTCACCAGGAGTTGCATGACGCCACCGCTGCTGGGTGCATTCTGGTGCCTGTAGTTCTCCCCAGTTTTCCGGCCGCGTCAATTTGCGTTGTACGCCCGGCATTTGGACATTTTCGGGTTAGCACGAGACATTTAACTGGGTGTTTACTCGCAGTTTTCGATGGGTGGCTTTACCTGTTGTGTGCCAGGGTGCAACAATAACAGCACCAGTTACAGATTTTATGTCTTCCCTAAAGAAAGCAGCCCCGGAAAGGGTGGCTAAGAAAGGTAAGCAGAGCCAGACAGAGCAGCAGGAAAAGGAGCATTTTTTTTACTTGTTTCGCGATTTGCTTCAAAATTTATATCCACCATCTTGCACATTAGCTTAAGAGTGTAAGATTACAGGGCACGATGCATAGGGGTGCATGCCGAAGCGTTACGTACGTTGGAATCTATCTAAACACTCGCTTCGCAGTGGTCTATCCGTTACGATGGTCTATTTCAATCGAGACCTCCGCACTGCTTTGCCGCGGCCGTTTTTTAATACACTTTTTGCTCGATGTATTTCGGGGGTTGTAACTGTTATTGCGACGACATGTTTCAAGCACCACTGTACTTCAAAAGATCAGGACAACCACTAAAAAAAGAGCAGCGATTCCTGATATGCATCATGCACTTGAAATAAGATGAACTGCAGTCTTCTCCTTGGAGTTCATGTTAACCCTGTCGCACAGTCTGTCAAGCAGAATGAAACGACATTTAAAAAACTATCGCTCCCTGAGGCAGTCTATTAGCTCTTCTTACTTCATTGTCGATTAAGCGTTATGCACAAGCTGAGTTTTCAGTGCTCAGTTTTCCAACGAAACATTTGATGCTGTTCCGTAGTGCTACACCGAGCCGATGGTCCCTCGAATTTTCGTGTTCTTTGCCATTGAACTATATACGTTCACTTTTTTCCAAGTCCATTGAGACTTCCAAACAACCGGAGTGCTTGTGTAGTGGTATTGTTTTTTTTCCTGTGGCCGCAGTGGAATTATTGCGTGAATGCGGTGGATTCACGTGTTCATGAGACGAAGAAGCAGACTACAACGAAGCAGACGACAAAGCGATTCTAAAGCAATTAGATGACTGGAACTGCTTTACTTTGCTGGCTGACAAACTAAGGCATCACAGCACAATCTTTGGAAATAAAAACGTGGAGGAGAATCCAGGCCGATATCGGGGTGTCACAAACAATGATGTACGATGATGTACGCGCACAGCAAGCCCTATGCAGCCGGGAAGCCGGAAAGCGATGACTACAAGTAGCATGGCGGCGGCATCACCTTTAGAATGTGCGCGCCTGCGCAATTTCGAGACAAGCGTGTCACAAAACAATTATTCTGCGAAAAACAAAATTCTTTACAGTAACATTTTTTGCGTGAAACTAATTTTAGTTTGCGGCTATTTCGTCCGTTTTAAATCGTGTGCCACAAAGTTGGTATTATACGTCACGGAGTGACGTGCGATAGCAACTCTTCTCATTGGCTAAGGGATTGATTGACGGTGTAGATCTTGATTGTTAAACCTTTGTGATATTTTGTAATTTCCTTTTGAGCGGCATATTTTTACATTTAAAGAGTAACTTGAGAATACTAAGCACGCCGAAGCCTCGGGAGGCTCAGGTGGTGCGCCGTCTTCGTTGCTGGCAACCGTCCTCCGGGGCGTATCTTCGTATGGCCGATGACCCAGTTGCTCACAGTGGCCAAGAAGCTGACGCTTCTTTTCAGGGTTCATTTTGCGCATAGCTCACGCAGAACACAGAAACTACAAAAGGCTGTGGTACGCAGCCTTTTGTAGCTCGAACGACGCTGCGTACGTCGTTCAACTCTGCAGCCAAGTCAATTCAAGAGCCAATCCAAAAGTGAGGGGCGAGGCATACTTCTCCTTTGCATGGGGTGAAAGAGTGAGAGTTTCAAATGTGGAGAGGTTGTGACTCAGACTAAAGTATGTCCTGTAACATAAATATTGCTCAAATATATATTTTTTTTTTTGCGGAAGATTTGTTTTGTGACATGAATTGTCCCAATTAGGCTGTTTAAAAAAACACTTTTTTTCTTTGCAGTTACCCTTTAATGACTTTGCCTCACTTATTGCAATGCTCTGATCTTGGCACCTTTTAGTAAATGAAAGCTCCTGGCCTCTTCACGAGATCGCGTAACCAGGTCTTTTTTTTTTTTTTCAGCAATGAAATTACTTTTGTAAATAAAAAAGAGTGAAAGATGTTTACAATTCTCTGTAATGTCGAATTATAGCGCAGCTTTTGAGGAGGAGGAGGAGAGGATATGGAAGGGGAATATGCCCCCTCCTCTCCCTCCCCTCCTCCTCCTCCTCCTCTAAATTTAGCGGGAAAATTTCTGCTAACTTTCCCACTAAGTTTATCGAAAAAAATTTGCCGCTATATTTAGCGAAGAAATTTCCCCACGAGATTTAGCGGGGATATTTTCCCATAATGCAATCTGCGGTTATGCCCGCTTGCATTATTCCTATAATGCAATGTGTGCGGTTACACAGACGGCGACGCCGCTCAAGCCGGAAAAGGGCGCCCAAGAGCTGCGCTCTAGAAAAAGTGAAACATTTGGTGTTTTAGTAGATTGTTCCAGATCTAATAACGATAGCTCATACTTAAAGTACTTAAGTCCCGTGTTTTCTGGGTTTTTTTTTTTTTCTTTTGGGGTGGCAAGGGGGGGGGGGGGGAGATTATGTTGGGCATTTGGTGTTTTTTTTGTGTAAATTGGTTATAACTTATCCAATTTACACAAAAAACACCAAATCTAGAAGAAGACCCCCCTCGCCAAAAAATACTCCAAATTCGAAAAAAATAAAAAAACACCGGAAGCACGGAACCCTTTTTATACTCCATCGTTGTCTTTGTCCACGCAGCATATCATTATCGGGTATTGTTTTTGCTGCGCAAGAACAATTAGCTAAAACTTCCTTTTCCACAGTGAACATGGTCTTAAGATTCGTTTTCCTGCACTGCCAACGGCAGAAGATAGGCAACCAACTTTCAAGCACGTGCCAGCGAAGGAAGCCTCTCGAACCTCGCATCCCTTCTGCTCTTTCAGAAAGCAACTTCCAGGTCAGTCCCAGTCCACACCACACCCGGTTCCCCTGTTTGCCAAGAGGCTCCCCAGCTGGTCCGTGAGTCCGGTCAAGTCAGCGCCTCCGGTGCCTGCTCAGAGCACGAGCACCAGGCAGCGTGTCCAAGCCATGCTGGATGAATCCCTGGCCAGGCACCTCACTCCCGGTACGGCTGATCGTCTGCCTGCATTCTGTGAATTTAACCCGGAGAGTGCCAGACGGCAACGGAAAGATCATTTGGCACAGTTAGATATATCGGTTTTGAGCTCCACTACCATGCATGCGTGCAGTTTGTTTTCTCGCTACTAATTCTCATGTAATATAGCTAACTCTGAATTTGGTGATGGCCTCTGCAACGAAAGAGAAGTCATGTTCATTTTTTATTGTTGAATGCTTGGCAAGGGTCTTCCGACATATTCGACCCAGGTTGTTTGCCTGTTTCAAGGCTTCCGTTTCGGGGCTTCGCGACCCTTTGTACTATTCCAGAGATATCTTTTGCACAGATGTTTTTAGCATGATATATGTGCCTTGCACTTGTGTAGTTTGACTGATCGTAGTCCAACCCTGCAAACCTATTTTTCCCAATGGGAC
This sequence comes from Ixodes scapularis, assembly GCF_016920785.2. Lineage (NCBI taxonomy): Eukaryota > Metazoa > Arthropoda > Arachnida > Ixodida > Ixodidae > Ixodes > Ixodes scapularis. The sequence continues at coordinate 150,925,923 of NW_024609857.1, forward strand.
CTGCCCCCCAAGCAAAAAAAAAAAAAAAAACTAAAAAACCTGGTACAGAGATATTAAAATGGCTTTATATAGGAAACTAATTTACATCCAAGTTCCTGACCCGTCTTTATTCTTCCATTGTTGAACCTGCGCTTTGTAGGGTTTTCGCGCATGTTTTTAAAAATGCTGAACTTCATGCAACTTTAAAAATACTGCTACAGTCGAACCCGGATATATTGAATTCAAAGGGGATTGTAAAATAGTTTGATATAGTATCGATAATTTGATATGCAAAAATATGTCAACTTAAGCTCCAGTTGAAATTTCTGCGCGTCTCTGCTAATACCGAAGGCTGCGATGAACGGGACCTTACCAAATAAAGCCTCTAATACCCGTGCCACACGAGCAACTCGTATGCCATTTACAATGAATGACGTTTGAGCGGACGGCCAATCAGCGCGCCACACTCCGGGCGTGGCGCATTCCACGCGCGACAGATTGCGAGCTGATTCGCCGATCACACAAATGGCATTCGTTGTAAATGGCATTCGAGTTGCCCGTGTGGCACGGGTATAGAGCCGCTAAATACAGTAGAGCTTAAATGGTGAAGGTCACAAACACCGCCGCGTTTATGGGACGTTGTTTGCGATCGTTTCGTTTCCGCTAGAGTGCCTTCATGTGCGCTTCGCATAGAGTGATGCCAACTGCCTGTTTCCCTTTCCTACACCCTCTTCCACCGCCATTTTGTTCCTCTCATTGTTTCCCCGTGCGCCGGAAAGTGGCCTTTGTGTCCATCGGTCCTCTCATCCGAGGGGGAAAATGCTAATCCTCCCTCCGTGGGTTCCTCAACGCTGCTCCAAACTTGTGAGATAAGGTGTTTGTTTCCGAGAGGGTTATAAGCCCCACGGATTATCGCCGAGAACCAAAATGGCTGCTGATTTGTCGGCGAGTGGTATTACAAGGGGTGGCATCACCCTAGCAAAGCGCACATGAAGGCTCCCTAGTTTCTGCCTGGCCACAGACCGGCAACAAACCACAAAAATAATAAGTTAAAAACTGAAAGAACGGAAAAAGCAAGCCGCAAGCAACAAAAGAAGAAACCTCACTAAATTCGGGCAACAAAAGAAAGAATGGCAAAAAAAGAAACGTGCAAAGCAAAAACGGCAAAAGAAAAAGGTAAACAAAGATAAGGCCGTTGTTGTCTAAATATTCGACTTTGCGATTTTTTTTTTTTTTTTTTTTTTATTTTTTGCCTATTTTACTTTGGGGTTAAGGAGTCGCGTGGCGACAGCGGTGTGCGGGGAAAGCGCACACCGCTGTCCCCGCACACCAACAGTGAGCAGTCCCTGCCCTCCCTACGCGCGCGCGTGCCCTTCCCTTTCCCCTTGCTTTTGCCATTCTCCACTTTTCTCTTTTTTTTTACGTTTTTTTTTTTTTTTACAATTGCTTTTTTGCTGCATATCTGTGCACGTATGCTGGCTTGGCGGTCTGTAAGCCCACAACGCGAGCTACGTGCTCGCCGCGGGCGCAGTTTGACCGCGGGAGAAGCGACGGGCCCCTGTGCTTTGTTCGTTATATCGAGTGTCCCCGCCATGGGAGCCATTGGAGTTCGATACAGAAAAACAAGGCTCCTATACAATTACATGTGATTTTCAAGGGGATGTTTGCACTGTTCCATATAAAAAATAATTCGAAATACCCGGGTGTGATATAACTGGGCTCGACTGTATGTTTTTTCCGGTATTTTAGCATCTTTGGATGACCGCAAGGTTTCCAACACCCTAATTTATTTTACTGTAAACCACTTATTTTCGCAGGCTCCATATTTTACCAATTTGACAGAGTGCGAATCTCGGGAATATTGCGCGGGTACAAAATTTCTCGATTGGGAGTGCTGCGCTACATATTAATTTCCATTGGGCAATATATTCGCAAGATGTATTTTTCGTGATAGTTTTTGATTCGCAAAAATGATGTCCTCACAAAAGTTAGGTCATTTACAGTAGATATAACTTTTACCGAGTTCTGTTACCTTGTTGTCCAACCTGTTTTGTTTTTTGTCTTCTCTTTTAGGTAATTCTTTCGTGGCACCTCCCCATGAAGAATACGACAGCGTGGACGCCGAATTAAAGAAGTCTCTGGCCGAGCTGACCAATTCACTGGAGAAGACGTATCTTGTATAAGGAAATTTGCCGCCAAGTCGACCTGAAAAAGGGGAAGCACACTACCAAAAGCCTTATTTACATGTACAGCCTTCGTATAAAACCCAACGAGCACAGTTTTTTTTCTTTTTTTAGTTTTGTTTATAGAGCACATGGTTGACTGTTGAAGCAGAGTCAGCCAGCAGATAAAAAAGATGAAGCACAGGCTGTGAAAGTTGGTGGGATACGACAGCATCACTTTGAAAAAAAAGCCAGCTAAGATTCTCATGTGCAGCCAAAGAAAACGTGCCATTGGTTTGCATGTGCGTGCATCACTGTAGCCGTGCGTTTCAAAGCAAGTAGTATTCTGACGCATCTAAAACTTGGAGCTACTTCAGAGTTCTGGCAGCTGTCCAAGCATAAAGCACTCTCTCACTGCACCTTTGTGCACAGTGTTGTGTTTATTAGTGAGAATCATCTTTGTGCCTTCTACGCAAAGAATGAAGCACTCGTTCATCATTTTTCTGCTTGTAGTCGAAAGCATGTCATGGGCTATGCACATGGCACGCCCTAAACGTTTACATGCCTCTTCTCATGCACCAAAGCGCACCTCTTTCTTTCGCATATTGTTATATTCACTGCCTGCACGTCACGCATTTGCACGTCTTGCACGGTGTTGTAGTTTGAATGTAAATTATTTTTTTGTGTCCTTGTTGTTTCTATAGCTCCGGCAGCTTTTTTAGATTTTACGAGGACGCTCGACCAAGTTAAGAATTGTGACCGGTGCACAGCACGTGGTAGTACAAGAACGTTGCTCACTCACTATCTCAGAAAGTACCGATGCTTTCAAGAACCTGATCTAGTCCTGATGAAAGGAAAACAAAGTGTTTGCTTAACCTGTTGTGCCTTTGATCAATGGGGTCTTTGATTCTCTCGCGGTATTCGAACGTTTTCCTGCTGCTTTGCAAGTGTCTGTTACAGTACTACTTAGAGCACTCTGACATGCTTGAATCTCTCAGTTTGAGTGATGCAGTTCAAACTTGGATTTGCGCAACGGTCTGGATGAGCAGTCTACTAGTTAATTGCAGCCTGGCGAACATGTTTCGGACAATCCTCAGAGCTGCCTGTTTAAGATGACTCCAAAGATGTAAAAAAATGGTTTTGTTTTCTTTTTAATAAAATAAAATACCTGTACTTTTTACATGGCTTCCTGAATTATTCCCATCACATCTCAACCACATGAATTGATGTGGCTTGTATCACACAAAAACTCGCTCCTTTCCTCATAGGCTTGAAAAAAACCTCGCCAGACAAAGTGTTTTTTTTTTTTTTAATGTAAGTTACCATTTTGTTTGATGGATTAAAACTTTTGACAAGCAGAATCTTCAAAACACCGCCTTTGTACTTCGCCTTTATTAACCCTGTATAATGCGGGAACGCCAACTTATCCAGTGGTGTCAGAATGGGGACAGGAGAGGCGATCGCCGCTCCAAAGATGTTTCATACTTTTCTAGCAGACAGTATGGGAGGAAAATACTCTCCCGCCTTTAATCCTGAACCCTTCTAACGGCCCTGGATTGACCTCATCCCAGCTCTTGGCTAGCAGAGTGCAACTACCTTCACGGTGACAGTACAGGGTGTGGAACGGGTGAAATGGAGTTAAAATCACACTCACGCCTAGCAGAACAGTGGCTGCTGAATATTGCATCTTTTTTTAAGTTCGCTCCGGACACTTCTGGGTCATTCCATCTCAAACGTCCTAGATGTTGCGCTCTACTATTTCTGATCTTTAAAAGAACATGACTTTTTACTCCAAAGTTTTTAACATGCTCCTAGAATATTTTCGCCATAAATTTTTCTTTTTTGTTATGGCGTGAGCGTGATTTTAACTTTTAAAAGACCATAAAACTATGCATCAATCAATAATTGAGTAAAAATAAGATCTTCAAAACGCTTCACAATTTTTATAATATTCAAATGGCTTTCAGCTTGCCATTTGCCAATACCTTGAGCACAGGCTGGCGAAGAACACCAAAAAAGTTGTTAGATATGTAGACGATTACTTGGTTTTCGTAGAGAAAAACGATTTTAGTAGAACAATGAGTGAAATGTTACAAACGTTCGCGGAGGAAGGGTTAGGACTCCGCTTCACTTCCGAGACTCCTAAGGAGTACAAAATCCAGTTTTTAAACATCCTAGTTGACGTGAAAGAAGATCATGTATGCTGGATGCACCACCCCAGTTCCACGAAGAAATTACTAGACTATCGTTCAGCACACTCAAAGCTCGTAAAAAACAGTATTGCGTATTCCTGCTTACAGTCAGCGTTGACAAAAGCCTGTTTTCATAAGATGAAAGAAAGCTTCTCAGCACAGGTCGCTAGACTTGGAGACTCTAATTTTCCCGACTCAGTTATTACTTCAGCCTGCGATAAGGTGACTCGGTTCATCAAGACTGATTCCAGAAAACCTGACGAAGAAAAAGCCAAAATAGACAAAAAGAATGTCGCCGTTATTCCTTATATCCATCGTCTTTCACACGGGTTAAAGGGAGTTGGTTCGAGGCATGGGGTCAACGTAATTTTTTCAACGCGTAACAAACTGAGCAGGATTATAAACTTGGCTAATAAGCGTGCTGGCAGGAAAAGTAAGCCAGAACTTTTTGGATGTCGCGTCAAGCATGGCATGAAGTTCGTGTTTTGTGCACAGGGGACCGTTTATGAAATACCTTTCTCATGCGGTCACTCATATATAGGTCAGACGGGACGTTGCCTCAACATTCGTCTACGCGAACACCACAGTTCATTAAGAGGTAACGCGTACTCCCATTTAGCTGTCCACTGCCGTGATTGTGGATATGAGCCAAGATTTAGTGACACAAAAGTGCTGTTTAAACGCAAAGACCAGCTATCGAGGGAGGTAGTAGAAGCTTACCATATAGCAAAACGAAAACCCGGGTGCGTGAGTCAACCATCCATTAGCCTAGTGGACAGTGAGATAGTTTTTTGGACATGGGTTGATCAGAGAATTGAAGATCGAGATTGAAGAAAGAAGAAAGGAGGAAGAAGACACGATGACTTATACCTGTGCTGGTGTGCTTTAATGTACTGGTGTGTTTTAATTTGGTATGATTTACAATGTTGCGCGTTTAATGGCGAATGACTGGTGGAAGAGGAAAAAGAAGAAGCCGTCCTCGCGTGAATTTCTCTGTATGTGTTCTGAATAGATAGTTGATAGTCAGCGCCTTGTCCTGTGTGTTCTCTCCTCCTTGGCCGTGTGTTATTCGCGCTGTTTTTCAAAATGCACCCAGAAAAGTTTACTGCTCATTGGTTTCATGTTAACAGATTTAAAAAAAACTGCAAATTGCTACTTGGTTTAACGCAGTTGTAAAATTTAGCGCAATTGTGTTGCAGGGACTGTGAAGTACCCTGTGGATGCTGGGCCATCTCCAGAAAGAATGGACGAGGAAATGCTTTCCGACATGCGGGAAGCGGCAGAACAGGGTGCCATTGCTCGTGGAGTGAAGGGCTTATCCCCTATGATTAACCTTAAGGGATTTGATATTGTGTGGTCCTTCTCTCCAGATCACATGTATTGTGTGCTTCTAGGAGTTGCAAGACAGATGACTGAGCTGTGGCTCTCGTGCCCTGGCGAACCTTACCATATTGGCAGTCCTACAAAGCTTGCTCTTGTTGACAGCAGGCTTTGTAGCATTCGGCCTCCACAGTGCTTTAACTGCCTTCCAAGGACTTTGCGGAAGTTCTGGAAGGCTGCAGAATGACAGCACTGGTTGCTCTAGCTACTACACCTTCCTTAAGTCTCCAGGGTATTTTTCCCGCTACATTTCTAAAGCATTGGGGCCTTCTAGTGACAGGAATGTTTCATCTTCTCAAAGATGAAGTCACATGAGATGATATCACAATAGGAAGTGAAAGTCCTGTTCAGTTTGTTGTGAAAGTGCAGTTCCTTTATATAAAAACTGCAATGACGTACAATGTGCACCAGCTTCTTCCCCTTGCGAAATGTGTCGTCTAGCTCGGCCCCCTTTGGGCACGCTCCTGCTTCACCTTTGAGAGCAATATTGGAGCTGTTAAAGCTTGTGACTTCGTCAAACGGTGTGCCCATCCAGATTGGATCACGGGTCCTGCTGGAGAGCAAGCTTAATGCATACACGGCAAATGACAAGATCAGAGCCCTTGTATCTAGAAGGGGACAGCTGCTGTGTGAAGGCATCAGGCCTTTGGGAAAACCAAAAAAGGGTAGGAGAGTCATTCAGGAGCTTTTTCGAAGAGATCACTGGCTGTAAAGGCAATGAAGTGACCGGGTATGAGAGGATGGTTGTGAACAATCAGTTATTTCACAGTGATAAATACAAGAGGTCAACAAAACTAGCTGTGCTGCAGTTTGGCTAGGTGATGGAACATATGCTAAGATAGACTCAATTATTTCTTACCGTGGGAGAAACAATGAAGTGCAGCTCTTCATCTGCTCGAATGAGTATAAAGTATTGCCTTCTATGACGCCAACTCCTCAAACAAGTGGCAAAACGTCCACGAAAGCAAATCCACAAAGTTGATGGACATATTGCTGCTTGCATTTTTATGGCCTTCGAACAAAACTATCTGGTGAATCGGTATGAATGGTCGTAATTTACTCACATATAGCTGAGGAGTTGAGCGAGGATGGGATTTATTATTGTGCTTATGTGTATATACAGTCTAAAGTTGGTCTGCCTGAACTGGTGACACGTCTTTCAGCTGTAGGTGAGCAATTTAGCCAGTGCAGTACAACTAGCCTGGGGTTGGTACAGATACAACTGGCGTTGCACTATGGTCGAGGAAAAGAGAGAAAGAAGGAGGGAGAGGAGAAAGAAAAGAACGGAGGAGGGGGAAAAGGAAACTGGGGAAGGTTCCCCGGAAATTTTCTTTGAAAAAAAAAAAACAAAAAAATGGGACTTGCAATCAGAAGAGTCCCCTGGCGATTTGTTGTGGGGAAGCAGACGATTTGGGATGAACGCAGTCTTAGTGTTGTGTAACGCGTTGTCAACGTTGCCGACGTTGACAATCCGCGTTACACACATCAAGACTGCGTTAAGTGATCCAATTTGAAACTTATTTTTACTCTCAGAAGCACAGGAGCAGTGACCGGGTGCTCTTCACAGTGGGACTATTTCTGAGGTTTTCAAGAACGTATTAATGGTTTTGATTTCGTAGAGCTACTTTCTTAGCATTTATAATTTGGGTTGTTTTGTTATTTTATTTAACGTGAATTATAGTTTTTTTTTTCGGGATTGGGTCAATCCTGGGTAAAAATGTGTTTCCCAAACTTATTTGAAAGGGGCTGTTCCTATTCCGCTTACAAATCGCCACGGTGAACTGCGTCGAGGGTATTAAAATATTAACTCCATTATTACCTGTAACAATAAGCGGCCAGCGTTTAGTCGGAACATCTAGAAACAGAGTTTCTAAATCGGCTAGAACGCCCTAAGTACGTGAAAAGAAGATATATTACATTCCAAATCATCTGCTTCCCCACAACAAAGTACCCACAACAAATCGCCGGGGACCTCCCCGACCGCAAGTCCCCTTTTTTGTTCGCAACAAATTTTCTGGGGGCCCCTTCCCCAGTTTCCTCCTCTGGCCCGTTCACACTCTTGCAACCGAGTGCGACCGAGAGAGACCAAACCGGTTTTTAAGCCTCTTGCGATCTCTTAGGACCAGCTCCGCTCAGTGCATCCGGTCCCAAGAAGTCTTTCTCGGTCGTACTCGGTTGCAAGAGTGTGAACGCGGATACTTCCATAAAGCCCTGCATGCAACACGGCGCGCGTTGCACTCTGGGAACTAGTTGGCCAGGGAGGAGGGTGGCATGGTTTCGGTTTCGATCGACACGTCGTGGTCCCGAGAGCGTCATTTGTGGTCTCTAAACCAGGGTGTCGAACCGGAACCGAACCGAACCGAAAACCGGAACAGAACCGTTATTTTTAGCCGAACCGGAACTGAACCGAACCGAAATCTTCGCCGCCATCTTGGAACTGAACCGGAACGGAACCGGAAAAAAATATAACGGTAACCGGTTCAAAACGGTTCACGGTAATTTGTTTTTGTTAGTATTACAAATTTATTATTTGGGAATAAAAAATTGGCACGTGAATTCCTCTAAGTATTGATCAAATCGTCATATACAGAATTCCAATGTATAATAAATCCTGGTTTTTTGCGGCGCTTTCTTATTGGCACTATGAATAGCCATGTGTCACATCGTCACGTGACGTCATAATGTCAAGACATGCTGTCAAGCCTGTCAAGTAATGTCACATCACGTGACCCCGTGGCGTCACGTGACTCACCGCGTAAAGTCGATTCAAATTGAGGCCGTCGCTAGATCTATTAACGTTGTTGATACCGTGACGTCACATGACATCACAACTTCGCACTGAGAGTCCCGTGACACCATGATGTACCCGATTGTCATGATCCCGAGTCAAATGCTCTGGTTCATGACAACCAGTATCGCCAAACATTCGGGTAACGGCTCGTGTTCAACTCAAAGATTATGATGGGCCCGAGCCCCACTAGAGCTATAAGCAGAAGCAAACGAAAGCGACAAGCCTCAGACACATGCAGCATGTTCGCGATGGTACCTTTATACGGCTTTGAGTTGTTCTGTGCTCGCGAAGTTAGCAGGAGTGTTTACAAGCCTGCAAATGGTACCATCGTGTGCATGATACTCGTGTTTGAGCATAGCCTTCTTTATTCTACAAAGCCTGTCAAATCGCGAAATACTCTGGTTTAAGGCTAGCCGCTGTCGTTTGTTTCTGTTTGTCGCTTTAGTGGGGCTCGGGCCCCATTATAGCCCAACTAAAACTATATCTGAAGATTAGCCCATGCTTCGCTTTGCCAACCCTGCTTATGGCTATGATAAACACTGACGCTGCATATATTAGGATCAGATCACGTGGCTGATAGTTCTAATTGCGAGTTGAGGAGGGGAAAGCTGTTTCATTTCTTTCTTTCGACTGTCTCTCATTTCTCGGAGGAACAAACTAATGGATGCTTTTGCAAGTTATCAACGTCAGGGATTACAACTTGGCGGTATTTATTGAACTGAAGGTAAAAAAAAAAATGCTGCACGGCCCACTTTACATGTATGCACACCATTGAGGCTCCCAAACATGTTTTCGTTATTACTGAACTGCCTCAGAAAGTTGTACCGAGAATAGAAGTGTTAAAGGGTCTAAATGTGACGTATTGGTCCGACATTACATGGAACTATTAGTGCGTACGTGAGGGATAGCTGAAAAGAAAGATCCTAGTGGTCTCACGGGGATAGCCAAACGTTGGCAGCCGCTCTAAGTCTCACAGGAGTGTCGTTCTCAAGTTCTCCAAGTTTCGACCGCCCTGTATTTTGTTTAACCTTCACAGTTTGGTGCAAAGTAAAAGCAAGGAAGAATTACTGTTAACGAGTGACACAAATATAATTGTCGAGTGAACACCACTCAATACGGAGCAGGCAATCCCTGAGGAATAAAAAGTATCTTGAGGAGCAACTAAACAAAAAAGGGAGTGGGGAGGGGTTTAGTTTTAAAGCATACTGTGTCGTAAAGATTCCTCTACCGCGCACTTTCGGCGCAGACTAGAAAGCGTGGCCTGGAAACGATAGTGACAGATGGGTAATTGGTAAAACTTTTATTTGTAAAAACACTCTTGCCAGAAAGAACGTTTTCGCCGCGCCAGATACTCGCGCCGTGTCTAACGACGATGCACCAACAAGAAAAATGTGTGCCTCTCAAATACATAGCTTGCACTGAGCGCGAAAATTTTGCAGCGTGCATTTTGCCCCATCGGATTTGATATTCTCAGCAAGAAAACTCGCAATGACAACCAGTATCTAGTGCGATTACGTCACGTGCAAACCATGTTAAATACTTCAGCTTTCTGGTGAAGTGCGACGTTCGCAACACTAGCAGTAAACGTCCAAGGTGTAAAGTTGTGTAGTATTTATAGCAGTCTCGCGATGATATACGGCAGCCTAATGAAATGTTGCAGCACATGACTGATAAAGAACAGAGTCGTGAAGTAAGGTCCCAAAACAAGTGCACGTAAAACCTAAGATAACATTAGTAGTATCTCGCGACGTTTCGAGCTGAGGCAAGCTGATGCCCAAAAGTGACTTATATTAGGATTCTAAAAATCTTCATTTGCCCTGCGAGGAATCTATGTTTAATTAGGAATATCATTTTATGCATTTCTATCCATCTCTTTTTGCAGTAAAGCGTTGTGTAAGGGATTATTTAGAAAAAATTGCGTGTCATCTCCTTATTTCTGCACATTTCGTGTATTTGCCTTGCGATATATCATGTGACCACAGTGTTTTTTGGCATACCCTGCAACCCAGTATTTTACACTGCAAAACAGCTAACAAAAGCACGTTGCCGAAGACTCAACAGCTGGCGTCTTTTCGAGTATCGTCCTTCCGTGTCGGTCTCAGGCGGTTATGTGAACTTCATAAAGTCAAATTTATCGATGATAATACAAATATACTTAATTCCTGTCTGAAGATTCGGCAGCATAAATAGAAGATCCTCACCTCAAAGATATATAAGTAAATGCACTTTTAAATTATCTGAAAGATGTTCTGCAAATCTTTTTCGGCGCTTCTATCCTCTATAGACACGTTATAGGTGATTTGGAAAAGCTTTAAATAATGTTGTTGTTTTTTTTTATTTTGAAGCTAATTTAAATAACTATATGTGTTCCTCACGCATATATAACTTCTCAAATATATAGAAGTTTATTATTGCGTTTTTTATGTGTTTTATTATCGCCTTTTTTTACTGGAACGAATGATGGAACTATGACGATTGCACACTTAAACTCTCAGAAAGTGTCCAATTAAGTAGCTTCCGAATTGAGTAGAGCATGAAATCCCACTTTGTTCTATTTGACAAAAATCATCAATTAGAGAGGGTGATGCTTATTTGCAAATTAAATTGACCGGCATTTTGTCAAGAGCAAACCTCAGAACCAGGCTATGCCAGTTTATCCAATATAGAAAATGTTCGCATGGGTAAGCACTGTTTTAGGTCAGATTCGATCTCAGTACGAAGGTGCTCATAGGTTAGAGTGAACAATTTCAGCCACTCCTTTTCGCATGATTCGTCGCCCGCATCATGGTGCTGAGAGCAAACAATGCTAGTTAGAAAAAACAAGCCTTGCGATTGTCGCTTAGTGTTTTTATAAAATATAGAGTGCAAGGACTTGTCCCGTGACTTTCGTGACATTTTTAAAATTATATTGCCTTGAGATCAGTCGTCTCGTCGTCATATATATATATTGTGAAACGTATTCCGTAAATCACATTTTATGGTATATATGGCGACGAGGTGCCCATTTCATGATTTTATTCACTGTAATTAATTTCTTAGTTCAAGGGCAAAACCACGATTCAACATCTAATACTGCGATACAAAGTTTTACCTGTCACGGGTATTTTAGGCAACCTACTTCACTTCGCGAAAACATTTCGATTCAGGTACAATGTATGTGACTCTGGTAAACGAAGGGAGGTTGAGTCGTATAAACACGACGTTTGGTATGTTAATGGAGATTTTCCTTTCTTGTTGTGTAGGTATAAATAACAGAATTTTATAATTTTTGTACCTGAAAATAAAACTGGATTGAACAAACGATAAAAAAAAGAAAACTATATACTGTAAACGACTTATTTTTCGTGGGCTCAATATTTCGCGATTTAGGTCAAAGCTGAAGTTTTCGAATAATTCGTGGGTTGTAATTTTCTCGACGCGGTGGAATCTCACTATAAATTTCAATCTGTTTACATTTTACCGAAATTGTTCGCTGGACCCATTTTTCGCGAATTGTAGGCGATTCGCGAAATTCTAAAAAATAGGTCCTCGCAAAAATCAGATTGTTTACAGCAGTTAGTTTCATGGCCTAAATAGTGCCTATTGACAGAACAACGCAGAAAATATATTCTCAATTTAGCGGTTCAAACCGGTTCGAACCGGTTCGAACCGGTTTGAACCGTTATTTTTGCGCCCCGGAACTGAACCGGAACTGAACCGAAAGCCGTGAACCCGAACCCGAACCGAACCGATAAAAATATCGGTTCGACACTCTGCTCTAAACTAACCTAAATGGCCGGACCTCGAAGCTTTAGCACAAGCCCCAGACGTATCGCTTGTCTCACATGCTTGTTGTATTTTTGTACTTGAGCCTTCCTGTTAGCGTTCCAATCGAGGTATGTGGACGAGCCAGTGCTGGGAATCTCGACGCTGCGAAGCTCGGGGATCTTGCTTGTGTACGAATTAACAAGCTGCAGCAACCAATAAGTATGCACACATCGAGCTCGCGCCTTTACATTAGTGTTGTTGATCAGGAAGTTTGTTTCGTGCGTCGATAGACGAAATATTACTATTTGCAATTACTGTTTTCTTAATACGCCTCAGTACGTGAGGTAAAACTCGGAGGCGCCATTGAAAAGCTCACTTCTTATCTCTTATCTGTACTGACCCGCAGCACTGCACGAAACGAAGTCCCCACCCACTTTCATTTTATTAATATTCAACATCGCGTATGCGCATAACGTTATCCTGCAATCTTATACGCAAATTCGCACATACAAACAGTTTTAAGAGAGAAAAAGTCGAGCACTTGTGTGAAGAACGTCGCACCGTTCGCCTGAAGTACGCCGGACGGGCATGAACCCCTATGCGGTGCGCCAAACGAACGAAATTATTCAAAGTGCATTTGACAATTGCTAATGGCCATACTATTTGTTATGTGTTTGCTTTCTTCCTGCCTGAGTATGCCGAGATAATTTCAGACACACCGTTCAGGCACAGATCTTGGGTGTCAGTAAAAGCTCGTCCAAAAAGGCTTAGCAAGGAGTAGGGACGCTTGTTAGGGAATCCGTCGTAGCTAGCCGATCTCAGCGTTTGCGAAAACTTAATCTTCTATCAGCATAAAATTTGAGTGGGAGATACATGATTACACGAGGAAGACATCATAGTAACTTTGGTGCAGTAGTAAGGTAGAATTTATTGCGTTTCCTTAAAAGTTTTTGCGTCGACGCTGGGCTCAACTTCGATACTCCTGTGAGGATGCGGCTTGCTTTTCGCCCAATGAAGTAACAAGAAGCGGACGTTTGGCAAACAAAATGCGTGTAAGGCTCCAGGTGACCAAATTTCAGTTGTTGTTCACTTGATTATTGAAATTGAACTCAAAGGTGAGGTGACTAACCACTGATCTCTATTGTAGTAGGTGTGACTAACCCTCGTTTTACTGCGTTTACATACGCACTCATAATATCCGGTGTTTCCGGAACCAAGGAAAGTGCCCCGGTGTTCATTTTGTATCTCTCCAAAATGAGTGTATTGTACGTTCGTGAAAAGTCAGATAATCGAAAACGCAAGCAGTGCGTTCGGTCGCTGCGCGATAGCATGAGATGGAGCTGCTCAGTCGAAACCGAAACTGAGTGGCCAACTAGTTCCCAGAGTGCACTGCGTCGTATTTCGCCGCGATGGGGCGCGTCGGTTTTGGAAGAAGTCCATTGCAACAGAGTTGCGTATTTTTTTTAATAAAGCCAAAAGACGCAACTGCTCGAAACCGAAACCCGACGGAGGTCGGAGAAGTGGAGAGAAGAGAGTGAGTGGCGGAAGTCACGTAGCTACACCAACACGCTACACCCGACCGTGCGTTTTTTTTTTTTTTTTCCTCTCCTCTCCGTAGCATTTCCTCTCCTCTCCGTAGCAGACGACACGACATGCGGCGTGCGATGCGGCGTGCGGGAACTGCTCGCCGTGCTATTCTTTTGCAGTTATGTTTGTTCCGTTCGTTGTTCTGTACTCCAAGATGAGTTATTTTGTACATTGAGGAGTTGGAGATGAGTAGTGAGTGCCCGTGGTGAATTTCCATGATCGGCTTCGAAAAGAATACACCCAAGATGTTGCGTGAAGAGCTGGCTCACATGTCCTGCATCCGAAAAAAAGTGGCACTGTGCGACAGAGTTTCCGAAAGATCAACGGGATTGGGACCAATGGCTGGCTGCAATTCCTGTAGAACATATACGGGCACCTCGGAAAACGGACGCTACCTGATTTATATGCTCCTTGCATTTTGTGGAAAGTGATTACATTGAGTTCGCAGGTGTCAAAACGGAAATCCCATACCATTTAATTCAGCGAAGTATCGTCCACAACATTTGTTTGTTATTTTTTTGTTTGTTTCTTCAGTGATAATTGCAAAAAAAAAAAAAAAAAGATATGTAAACATTGAAAAATGTTTGAAAAAAAAAAAATACACGGGGGATCGAACCCGGTCCTACTGCGTGTGAACCGGACGTCTTTCCCACTGAGCTACTGGGCACCTCTTTTGTGGTGGATCTCTTTCCTTAGTAATAATTCAGCCGGTAAACTGTAAGTTGGAAAGTGTGCTGTCGATTTTTCTCTAGCAAAAACACTCCCGGGTCGAAATCGGGAAGCACCACGCCACCACGCTTTGGGGACATTCGCACCTAGTAAAGAAATCGTACGCGTGCATATTCAACTCGAAGTAGACACGTCGTGCTTGACGTTTGCGCGAGCGATGTCTTCAGCCACGAGAAGGGAGCGACGGCTCGGCGTCGTCTTCGTGCAAATCGGCTTGGTGGCCGGGCGTGTCATACGGGATGAATACCAATTCTTCTGACCAGTCCCAAATTTCTCTTTTAACGGTAGACAGAATTCGCCGGTACCGCGAACGACAGTTCTGAAATAGAGGTCCCACGCCCATCGTTCGCTACCATCGCCGTCCCCGCGAGTCCCACGATACGCGAAACGACGAACGCACAGAATGCTTCCGGTTGTCTGTGGAACTTTTTTTTTCAAACAACGCATTTACAGCTTTTTAGAAGCCACAAAAAAATGGGTTTCATATTTTTTTCTATTTTTAATATTCAGTGTGTGCCTTCAGCGGCCGCCAGCGCGCGCATAGCAGACGACAGACGGGGGTTAACAGTCAAAGCGAGAACAGCGACAGGATTTCTACACGCATGCGCAAAACTTCACAACGGCACCGCAGGGAGGCGCCTCAAGTAGCGGCGACACATGGAGGCGCGTTCACGCTCATATTGTTTCCGATAGTACGTTTCGATGCACGGCGTCTAGATGGCGTTTCAGCTCTGCTCTACGCAGCTCGTTGGTAGCTCTATGGAACGCACAGTTATGAAACGAAAATCTAGATGGCGCTTCGAACGACGGCAGGGTGGGGTACCCCCTTCCGCGGGGAGTTCCACAACTGAGCATACCTCGGCAAACCTCACTCCATGAGGGCCCTCACTCACCTTCACTCACCCTCATCTTCACAGGTGAGGTGAGGGTGAGTGAGTTTCTGAACCAGAAAATTCATGAGTGTGAGGGTGAGTGAAGGCCGTGAGGGCCGTGAGGACCGTGAGTGCGTGAGGGGTGTGAGGGCCATGAGTGCGTGAGGGGCGTGAGGGCCATGAGTGCGTGAGGGCCGTGAGGGCGTGAGCGGTGTGAGGGCCATGAGGGCGTGAGGGGCGTGAGGGCGGTGAGTGTTTGAGTGGCATGAATGCGTGGGGGGCGTGAGGGGTGTGAAGGCCGTGAGGGGTGTGAGGGCCATGAGTGCGCGAGGCCCCTTTCAGACAAAGCAACTTTCTCAGCAATTTTGGTGTTGCTGGCGGGTTGTTCCCTAGCTTTCCCTAGATCAACATGTATTGCTGAGATCGGGTCCGGCTCGAAAGAAGCGAGCAGCTCGGAGCAATTCGAAGACGTTTGAAGCGGCTGCATCCAATCAGGGACGCAATATTTTCACGTGATACCTCGCGCTGGTGATGATGACTACAAAAGTCTTGGTTCTGAATGCAGGAGAAGCGCTAAGTAGATTCACTCACCCTCAAACGTTATGAATACCCAACTCGCCCAAGCATCCATTCTTGGTTCTGGTTTGAAATTGATCGTTTTTGGAAATAAACTGTTTCAGAAAGATGCATTAGTATTCTCAACGAGATTTAAAATCATAAAAACACGTTTATAGCCCGTAATTGTGTGTCTAAATAGCGCAAGAAAAATAAGATTTCATAATGATGATTGCAAATTGCAGCAATTGGTTGTTGCGTGTGAACGCGGGCGGCCCGTGTTGCTGGTGTTGCGACGTCAACTTTCTGGGCTAAATTGCCTCATCTGAAGCGAGCCTGAGTGGCGTGAGGGCCATGAGTGCGTGAGGGGTGTGAGTTCGTGAGAGCCGTGAAGGCGGTGAGTGCGTGAGGGGCGTGAGGGCTATGAGTGCGTGAGGGCGGTGAGTGCGTGAGGGGCGTGAGGGCCATGAGTGAGTGAGGGCGGTGAGTGGCGTGAGGGCTATGAGTGCGTGAGGGGTATGAATGCGTGAGGGCCGTGAGGTTCAGTGAGGGTGAGTGAAGGGCTGAAGGTGAGTGTGACTGTGAGGGTGAGGGTGAGAGGTGCTGAACGTGAGTGTAGCTGTGAGGGTGAGGGTGAGTGAGGGGCTTAGGTGAATGTGGCTGTGAGGGTGAGGGTGGGTGAGGGCGACCTAAGATGCCGACCGCTGCAGCAGAGGTAATCCAGTATCGTTGATGGAGCCCTATCTCCTCCCGACTTGGCTACATCCCCGCGTATAAATGTAGACACTCCGTTTTCTTTTTGCCACTTTTTTACGTTTTTTTAGTACTGTCGTATATTTGTATCTTGATATTATTTTCAAGCTTAATTCCTGGTGGTTTCACTTTATTGTACTTTAATATTATTTGCATAATCATTTTGGAGACTGACTTCCCACCTGTGAATATTGTCACCAACGAATCGGGAGTCCCGATTTGGTTCTTATGTATTTCTGAGCCATTATCATTTCAACTCTGATTGAACAACTTTATTTGCGCCCAGAAATCAAAGAGGAAGGTCGAGGACCCGCTAGGTGATCCCCTCCCCCTGCCTCAAACGACGGCTAGAATCCCTTGGACTCCGGCGACGTCTTTGGCCAGTCGGACGGCTTTGGATTGCACATGGGGTCGGTGCTAAGCAAGATAGCTTCCCAGCTCTTTAGGTTGGTGATCTGCCCCAGTAGTAGCTGCGCTTGTCTGTCGATCTTGCTGCACTCCCAAAGCATGTGGTGAAGGTTAGCCCGTCCACCGCTCAGCTTGCGTTCGCCCTTGTAGCTATCCGGGTGCCAGCGGCTCAGCTTGGCTGTGCACGCTGAGCTCAATGTAAATAATTTAATTTCATTCATTTATTAATCTTTTGAGGGCCTTACATAAAGCATTACATTTACAATAACATGGTGAGAATGTGGTCGTATTAGCACGTGTGGATTTTAGTTTTATATTAACACTTGTAAAGTACTCATATATGACTTATTGTCGCATTTTTTGTTTTTCTTTTGCCTGGCTGACAAAAGTCTATCAACCCAATTTATTCTGTAGCGATCTGGCGTTTTCCAGCACATGAACTGGTTCACTATTATTTATTAAAAATATAAGAACATATAGTACTTCATTGCCTCAAACTGTCAAGCTCTATCAATTTAACAAAACTAATAGAAGGAAAGTACAATACGTGACATTTATGTAGCGATGCTTAAAGGGGCCTGCGGTTTCCACATCTCTTGGCGGTCGGGCAAGCCAGCGGGCACGGAGAGAGTAACTAAATATCACTGCGTTATATTTTAACCGGACGACGCGGAAACCTGTTTAACCTACGGGTGCAACCCGCCGTGCCGAAAGTGCGCGATATGTGAAGTCTTTGGTCCTCGTTGTCCTGGGCTTACTACTGGTCAGAGCCGCTAAAAACTTCTTTCTAGTCGGAATACAAAACATAAGTGGTGCGAACCGTTTCAATTATTTATTAAAGTAGTTTTACAGTGCAGCTCTCAGGCGCCCGTTTCCGGCTTGAGCGGCGTCGGCGTAACCGCGCGGTGTATCATGAGTAAATTTTCCCGCTAAATTTAGCGAAAAAATTTTCCCGCTAAACTTAGCGGAAAGTTTTCTCCACTAAACTTAGTGGAAAAACTTCCCTTCTAAATTTAGCGGAAAATTTCCCCCTAAATTTAGCGGAAAAATTTCCCCGCTAAATTTAGCGGAAACGTTTTCCCGCTAAATTTAGCGGCATTTAGTGCAAAAACTTTCCCGCTAAATTTAGCGCGAAAAATTCTCCGCTAAATTTATCAGAAACATTTCTCCGGTAAATTTAGTAGGAAAATTTCCTTGCTAAATTTAGAAAGAAAAACTCCGTCAAATTTACCGGAAAATTTCCCCTAAATGGGAGACGAGCAGGAGAGTAGGAGGGGCATAGCTCCTCTCCGTACCTTCCCCTCCTCCTCCTCCTCAAGAGCTGCGCTCGAATTCGGCGTTACAGGGGATTGTAAACACCTTTCATTTTTGTTCAGTATTTTAGATCAGGAAAGAAACAAATGCAGTTTATAAAGTACGGAAACAAGAAATGACTCATCGGCATACCCGCCACCAAGCGATGGAAAAGGCGGCGCATAATAGAAAGGGGTAATGGGATCAGGCACCGACGAGCGGCGAGCGTAGAAAGGCCCCGGATGTACGCGGCGGCGCTGCGGTCATATAGGCTCCTTGCACATGACGTCATTTCCGATACCCTCCAGAGAAAAGGGAAAGAAGGAGCTCACTTCTTATCAGGATCCTTCTTTGTGACCCCCGGATTTGCACAGGCGTCGCTATTCTCCCCCCAGAAGATTATAGAAGATTAGCCCGTCACTCAAAATTCTTACAAAAGCAGTTTCCCTCTCCTCCTCTTACTTGGTGTTCAAAAGTATGCGATGTGACGTCAGTGCAAAGAGCCTATACAGGCTCGAGGATCCGACCGGTTCCGAGCGTTCCAAAGGCCTTCGGCGAGCAGGTTTGGCTTGCAGTTTGGCCCTTTGGCGGTATGGCAGCGCGAAGTGGCTGCCGTTCTGAACTGATCTTTACCCCGTGTTTGCTGTCGTTTGTGGCCAACGACGTAACATGCCGAATCAGTGTTCAATCGCGAAGCAAATGCAATGCGAGCCGCCTTGGCTGCCCGCTTCATACTAGCCTATCGAGAACATGCTTTAGTGGCGCCCTCTCGAGCCGTCAACACGGAGTGCGGCAGCCGTGAGCGCTCTCTGAGTTTACTACCCTCCCCCCCGCCCCTCCTGCTCATGGCCACTCAAGCGATCAAGGACGTTATGAAGAAGGTTATTTTTTGCTTGTTTTTGTAATTTTAATTTGCCTATAACTTTTAAAACAAAGCGAAATTCGAGAAAAAAAAAAGGTTTTATTAAGTTTCTACGTTCAGTGCACTCTGGTTCGGTGCAAGTTAAAAACCATTAAGTCTCTTCAAACATTGGGATAAGGAATGAACAAATCTGTTGCATCCTACACAATTCGTTTAAAGTTATATGGCCCAAGTCGGGGGTCTCTCTCGGAAATAAGTAATTGTAAAGTAATTGCATTACTTTTTGAATGTTATTTGTAATTGTAATTAATTACTTTTCATGTAGTAGTATTTGTAATTATAGTTAAACTATTTTGGGAGCAAAGTAATTCTAATTAAATTACATGTTGGAAGAAATTTAGCTATGTATGTCGGGTACAAAAAGTGCAACGAGCCTGCTATGCAGTGGCGGCACGTACGATTATCACACGATAACCGCCGTTGTTTGCATTGCAGCCGAAAAGAAGGACGAGTGGAAACGGTCGTGCGCTTGCGCAGGACCCTCTGCGAAAATCACATCCCTGATTGAAAATCTCCTTGTGTGCGCGCAACGCCTCTCGGCTCTCGTGTCAGATGGCGTGTTGTAAGCTGAAAAGGCGCTGAAGGCCCGTTCACACAGTTGGGTTCGGAGCGACCACTACTAGGGTGACCACCCGTCCCGCGACTCGCGGGACTGTCCCGCATTGAGGGCTCGTGTCCCGCGTCCCGCAAGAAATTCCAAAATCTTCAAAATGTCCCGAATGTCACATTGTCGTAACGATCAATGCGCAAATTATGGCGCTTCCGAACAACGGGCAACGGAGAACCGCGGAGGTCGCTGATAAATGTGTAAATCTCGATGGTATATCATTTTCTTGCCAAGCACTGCAGGAAGCAACCGTCATACTTGCAGGAGACTGACGGGCATGCGCCGTTCTGCCTCACCCCTTGATGCAAAGTATTGCAAGCGAAAATTGCTCCCCAAAAGTTGAAAAATAAGCTATTGTAATCATTTCCACATCATATTGTATCATGCGAAAGGGTTGTTGTATAAAACTGCTTTTTTTTTTTTTTTTAGTGAGGACAGTTACACAATGCAGGGAACCTGCAACTTACAACGTTCAAAAAACAACAACATAAGGTTCAATTTTTGTGTACGAACATTTTAGTATAAGAGTAAGTATCGACAGGAAACAGTAAGCCGAAAAATATTTACTGTTTCCTATTTCCTTTTGATGCATTGGGGTCTGGTGCAGTCGATTTTTATATTTTCAACTTTGAAACTTTTAGTACCATTACAATTAAACAAAAATATATCACTGTGAGTGAAACTTATATTAGTTTAATTGCCGCGTACAATTTTGTACAATTTTCAGGTGTATAATACGCTTTGGGACAGCACAGGATTTCGGGGTGCGCACGTTGGTGAGTTTCCTGTTGGTGTTCACCACGTTGGTGAACGTTGGTGAACTTATTTCTTAAGTCGTGAAAATACAGCCTTCCTCCCCCCCCCCCCCCCCCCCCCACCCCCCCGGATCAGGGTGTCCCGCATTTCGGCGGCAGGAAGGTGGTCACCCTAACCACTACGCTTACGAACGAATGCAACCGGTTGGAACGACGAGTTACCATAGCAATTAACGAAGCGCCGAACGGTCGTTTCGTTCGTGTTCGTTCGGAACGCAAGGAGTTGAGCCGGGCTGAACTTTTTCGTTACGTTCGGGAACGACGGGAGCGACAGACCAATCACAGGTCGAGGAGAGCTCGGTCGCGCGCGTTGCATGCCGGTCGTGCCAGGCTCCTTCTGTCTGCAAACATGGCGTCGGTGGTGATCGTCGCTGTGGACGGCGTGGTGGAAGCTCATCGTTCCGCGTAAAAGCCCTGTCCTTGACTGTGAATTTTCGTCATGTGTCGTTATGATAACCCAGCACGTACCGAAAGGGAAGATCCACCTACTCGTGCGGCGCTCTCGTGGCGGCACTCTCAAGACAGCAGAAACGCCGGTGCCGTCGTGTTTGTTTACTTCGACTACTGTGGTGCTTTCTTGGCATTTGTGGCCTCGAACATCACCCGGATTTCTTTTTTGGCGCATTCCATGCGTGTGCTCAAGTTCAAGGTATTACTGGTGCTTACCATATAAAGGTAGCGAATTTTCACGCGTTTTCATAACCCGAGAAAGGTGATTAGTGTTAGCAATCCTGAAAGTTCGCAACGTCTCGCTCGCAACGTCTATCTGATCACAAAATTATATATCTACGTTACTATATCGCTGCTAAGATTACATCGCCTTTTATAATCGTAGAAAAGGCGTGTGGCGAAATTTGTACTGTTGGCAAAGTCGTGTATTAAAAGTCGTGATCGTGCAAGACGGCGTACTGCATCTTTTTTTATTTTTTTAATGCACCCTGCAAGCGTATCCTGAGAAATAAAAAAAATAAAGTTTGTGGTCATAGAAGACGGTATGTCTATTTTCTGTTACGCAAGTGAGTGGCAGCGCCTCCCCTTCTTTTTAGAGGCACCGCTGAAACAGCTGACGGCGGCGGAGAGGCGGTCGCCGTGCTGCCGACGCACTACGCTTGTTGCAGGCTGCAGCGTTGCAGGAGTGTACGCGCGGCGCAGAGCGGTCGTTCCGGTCACAACGGACACAGTCGTGGATAACGGGCTCGTTTCAGATGTCTGAACCAGCCTTTACACAACTATTGTAGGCGCAAAGCAGATCTTCCTGACTGTACGCCGTAGCCGGTACCTCCGGCTGCTTTGGTGGACCTCGCGTCTGGCAGTAAACCGTGCGCCATGTTTGTAAGCGTAGCTGGGTTGCTTCCCATTCGCTAGGACCAAGAGCTGAAGCTCGTTTCTCATTGGCTGTTGATTCGTGCGGTTGCATGTGTGTGTACACGTCGCGCACAGTTGTCGTTAAAGTCGCAGCGGTTGAATTTGTTCGTAAGCATAGTGGTCGCTCCGAACGCAACTGTGTGAACGGGCCTTAAGAAACAATGCTGATTTGCGCCGCGGGAGCTAAACTTCAATATTTTTTTCTCGATTTTGACAAACATGATTTTGATTGAACTTTCAGGAATGAAAGACAATAAACTCTTTTTATAAACCCGTCCTGTTTTGTATTTTTAATTGAACCACCTCAGGGTAGAACAGACGGCTCTTTCTAGATATGAGATGCGACGTATGTAATTTAATTACATGTGCCATTTAAAAGTGGCTGCACAGAAGTGGAAAGGCAAAGCACTATTTTAGAAATAAGGGTTATGGCGCAGCCGCACAAATTAGCTAATAAACGTTCATATCTAAAGAATGAAAAAAAAAATAAAATGACCGAGATGGGGGACTTTGTTGTGTTTGTCCCTTTCCTTTCCCCTGTCCAACAAAATGCGAAATATTCCCTTCGTGTTCAAAAATAGGTTGAATATGATCCACAATATCCGTAAAAGACAATCGCACGTTTGTATTTTGAGCCTGGTGGCTGTATTTTTCGTTATAAACGGCCCACTCTGGCAAGCGCTCGGAGAAGGCCCAGCGGAGACCACGTCACATCCAACGCAATCGGGTCGTCTCGGGACGAGCAAAGCTACGGCGAGGCTGACGTCGAGAGGATGGCCTAGTCGTTCCAGCCACCGAAGCGGCAGCTTTTGTACGAATTTTGAGGGACGGGATAATCTTCTGTAATCTTGTAGGGGGACAACAGCGACTTCTACGACCCACGAAAGGCATTCTCGGGAAGAGGGGAGTTCCTCCTGCCCCTCTTCTCTCGTCGTGGCCGAAGGCGAGACAACCTCCATCACTAGCTGTCAAGGTTCCTAGACGGGCACTACAAGCGAGGCGTTAGCGACATCCACCAGGTACTCTTTGCTAATCGTTTAATTCGTTTCAAAATTCCTTTTCGAGACTTTTTAACAAGCTATTGGTATGTTCGATGTGATGCTGCTCCTTTGAACACATATAGACCAAAAAATGAGCGCCGAAATTTCGTTGTAAAAACACTATTTTAGTGGGTCAGACGAACATATCATAGTATTCTTAGTGGAATGATTAACATGAGAATGTTTGTGCTCCCAAATAGGTTTTTGGTTTCTCCAAAAGGTGCTCCAAAGCGATTAGAGTCAAACACATCAATGTTTTAATTTGATGATGTTCAAGGAAACCATGGCAACAAAACAGGTCAAAATATGCCCTCATTGGTGTCCAGTTGCTGTTCCCACACAGCCGAAGCACAGAAAATGAAAAATTCGCTCACAAATTACATGCATTGATTGATTGATTGATTACGGTTATTTTGGCTCAACAGCGAGGTGGCCTTTCTGCACCAAACAGAAATATTTAGGCGAAGCAGAGGTAAAGAGTGTCATTGAATGTAAAATTAAATGTCTGATACCCCACTAGAAGTCAAAATGCTAAAACGTAATTAGCTGTGGTGATCACATACAATTGAAAGCACATGTTGGAAAACCTAGAACTTACGCAAATAACTCGTCTTCAAAAGGAACACCACAACACGCTCCGAAAGGAATTAAAGGCTGCTTACCAAGCAAAAGTGCAGGGTGAAATGGAATGCAATACCTCGAGAATTGCGAAAAACAAGAGCGTCTTTGGTGCGCAAGGCCAGAGCCGTGACCAAGAACATGCCAGACGGTCAAGATCTCACCACAGTGTTTTCACAGTGGTGAATCTGCCCCATGCAGCAAGTATAAATGGGTGGCATAAGAATGACCAAGCCTCAACAACAGAGCAAAACCTCACGAGAGCGGGTTTTATGGGAAGAGCTCTCCCACGTCACTAAAAAGGCTTGATGGAGTGCAGCATAATTATTATTATTATTATTATTATTATTATTATTATTAATAATAATAGTGCAGACTAGTCACCCATGCTCTTGCATATAGTGTGTTACAATATGGCGTTACGGTGTTTGGAAACTGTTCCGGCTTCTGGCATGAGAAAATTGACTGCATTTTAAAAAATATTTTGAAAAGTGTTTCTTATGGCATACAACTTCCCGATGGTACTGATCTCTTTCAACATTTACAATTTCCCTGCCTCCGAACACTTTTTATTCAAACTGTTATCTTACGATACTTTTGGACAGATCAATTCAAAAGAAAAAACGTTGTTCTTCGTTCTCTTCGTTTTCAAGAGACTTTCGAGATACCTTTCGCCCGAACAAGATATGGACGGTGTACACGCGAATTTTACGTGCCTAAACTCTTTAATAATCTGCCTTCTGAAATTCTACAAGCGAATTCACTGCGTCAACTAAAGAGAATGCTGAGACTTCACCTACTGGGATGAGATGTCGCCTAGCGTGTGCATATTTTGTTAGTATCAGTGTGTATGTGCCTAATTACTGATTCAGTTTTGTACATCCTAAAGTTTTTCAGTTTGTTTTACTGATGTGTGTGTGACGAACTTTACACTGCTTTTTCGTGGACATATCAGTTGTTTTTTTTTTTTGTAATTTTTTGGGCGGCATCACACAAGCCATTTGTTGGCTTTGATTGCCCCCGCACTCTTGTATGCTTTCATGAATGTGTCCTGAATACAAGTTTATTATTATTATTATTATTATTATTACTATTACTATTATGAGTTGTCACTCATCACCTGATATATGATAGTGCCGTATGTCTATTAGAGCACGACGGAACGCAATCAATGAACTGGTTGGAAAAAAATTTATTTACGGTCATAACGTACAAAACAAGACTGGTATGTTTCAGGAATCCACTAAAGAAGGCGGATGTTAACTTGCCAGTAAAGTTACACAAACGGAGCTGCTTGAATTGTGTTTGTTCTCCGCTTGAATATGTTAATACGGTAGAGTATTTGGGAGTGTTTTTTGTTAGGACATGGAATTCACATTGATTGAATGTTTCTGGTAAGCTGCGAAGCGTTAAGCTGCTTAATTTACAGTAGCAGAGTGTTTATGTCGTTTTCTGTAAGGAAGTCTGTTGCACATACCCTTAGGTACAGTTTATTGAGGTATGGAATTACACTGTTTGGTAATTGTGCAGAACTGTGGAAAACAAAGATTGATCGTATATTGAAGGAATAGTTAAGAAGTGTGGGGTATAACTTTGACTTTTGAACTGATATGAATATCTTCGTGCGTTTGCGAAAGCCCAATTTCTCTTCTCTGCTCGTGGAAACAGTGGTGTTACGCCACTTTTTGAATAACGATTTTAAACGCCCCTTCGTTCCCAACGGGAATCTCCGTCACGCGTCCCGTTTTGTCATTCCCCATTGTGTAACTCGCTACGGTAAAAGCATTCGCTCTCATTATATGCCATCTGTCTTCAATAAGTTGCCCGATTGTGTCTTTGAGTGTACTGCAAAAAGAAAATTGAAAAGAAAAGTTGATGAATTGAAGACTCTAGCATTTCTTGTTCACTCTGCACTATTTCGTCTTATTAAGTGTTCTTTGTTTTGCTTCTTCTATTTTTGAGAGCTTTCGCTGTCCGACTTGCCAGGCCCTGTCCCACAAGCCTCCCTTGCCTTGTACAAACCCCTATTTGTACAGTGTTATTAAATATATGTTGAATAAAATTATTATTATTATTACTATTATTATTGTCGCCATATGTCCTGCGCGACTGCAAAAAGTCGCTTCACCGGGGGAAGATGTGCACCGGTGTTGCGGAAAGCACCTTCCAAACCACGTGTGCTGCTAAACCGGGGATCTGGCGCTGCCGTGTTTGCCGACAACAAAGTAGTGTGGCTGTTTCCCAAAATGCGTCACAATGTGACTCTCCGTTGACTGGTGACCATTCCCGATCACTTGAATCTAGACTAGAATGTCTTACCTCACTCAAAACAAACGTTGAGTCCCTCCTTGATCTGCCATCCAAGATCGATCAGCTCTTGACCTTAAAGCCGGTAGTGGAGAACCTCAAATCCACCGTGACGGAGGTTCAGAAGTTCATTGACTTTCTGTCAGACAGGTATGACTCCCTTTTAGCGACAGCCACTACCAACTCTGCCTCAATAACAGAACTCCGCAATGAAACTACGTCTTTAAGAACAGTGATAGCGGAGCAGTCTGAAGCCATTCAACATCTCCAAGAGGAGCTCAGTGACAGCGGACAGTTCAGTCGGCTGCCTCATTCCCCAAAAGAAAATCTGACTGTTGTAGGTGAGTTAGCCAGTCAACTTGGCCTTCCTGACTTCCATCCAAGACAGATTCTAACAGTGCACCGTATACCATCTCGATTTGACGTTCCTCCGGCTATTAGCGGCGAGATGTTTTGGTGGCGCACTCCTATGGTTTCCTCTCGTGACGTCATTACCTTACGAAGAACAAGTTCGACGGTGTTCATAATTAGCATGGTGGAAGCTTGAGATAATTGCGCTCTGAAACCAACCCTGTCAACACTGCCAACATTGAAGTTCTTCCATTCCTCTTATTCCGTCGATGGGAAATTCTTTGCTGACGTAATAGTCAGCATTCGGCCAATCGTGGAACGCCGACCACAACGACACTCTCTGTAGCACTCGTCGCCAATAGCAACTACTGTCAATGATACGATAGCATTGTATGTTTTTGAACTAACAGAAATCAATGTTAAAGACTACTTTTGTAATGAATTCCAGATACCAGGTTATAAGGCATTATTTTTAACACGTACAGTTGACCGAGGAGGAGGAATTGGTATATTCGTTAAAAATATCTGGTCCGCCAAAAAAACAACAAAAAAACTTGATGTAGAGAGACGTTGTCAGTCCCTTTTTTTTTCTGCTTCACGATTTTCCTTTTTTTATTTCAAACCACAGTCTCAGGTTTTCAATCATCATGTATAACTTACACCAGCTTGCCTGCACTTTAACCGTTTTTTCATTGATGTAGATTTTCTTAGTTGCGAGCCACTATCACTGAACGGATCGAATTCTAAGTGGTCGTTGATGCTGCTAGCTTTTACAGGTCTCCTCCAAGTAATCCTTCAAAATTTTGGAACGAACTCCGAGATACGCTTAATTAATTTCAGTCTATCACTGACATTTGTCTAATAGGCGAATTTAACATTAACACGCTTAAACCCGCCAAGTGACTATCTTAACCTATTGGCACTCTTTGGTCTTGAATGTTTAATTCTTGCTCCCACCCGAGAAGAACTTCTAAATGATCATCTTGTGGCGTCATGCCTTGATCATATTAATGTACGCGCACCGGATATAGTTGCAAAATCAGCAGTAATAGGGCAAAAACCTGCTGACCATTACTTTGTGGCATGTCAATTTATGCCACAACTTAATGTTAAATCACCAAAAGTGACAGCAAAAAAAATTGAAATAATTGATCGAACGAAGTTTGATAACTGAACTTAATCGCAATAAAAAGTAACCTTAAATGCTATGATGTAGATATTGCTACATCACTAGAACTGGTGTGCGTGCGTTTGAAGGGTGTCTATAGAAATGTTATTGTGTGCGCGTGCTATGGTCCTCCCAACGCGACCACAGGCTTTTGCTCTAAGTTACACGATACTTTAAATACAATTTTGTCTAGATTTCCTTTTGCGCCCATTTTAGTGCTGGCTGACTTTAACCTACCCCTTATTGATTGAACTGGTGCTTTCCCAGCAACTACTTGCAATTCGCCCGCTTACTCCGATTTTCTTGATCTTTGTCCTGAGTTTTCTTTTTCTCAACTTGTTACTGAACCCACTCGCATTACCGATACTACAGCCACTGTGTTAGATCTAATTCTTTCCACTGACCCTAGCCTCGTCTCTTCCATAACCCACTTACCAGGAATTAGCGATCCTTGCATTCTATACTTCAGCTTGCATACTCCAATGCGTATTTCGAATAAAACTACTGCAGTCCCCTGTTTATAGTAAGGCAAATTTCAAAGGAATGAATAACGAGTTAGCTGCCTTCCTGTATGAATTTCTGCTTTCTTTTTCAGGACGTTCGGTTGAAATTAATTGGAACTTGCTTAAAAATAAGGTAAATTCTCTAATCACATTGTTCGTTCCATGTAGGGCCTTTGTTTTTAAACCACAGTCTCCTTGGATTAATGTCACACTGAAACGTCTTTCTAATAAGAAGAAACATTTTTTCCGTGCTGCGAAGTCCTCTGCCCTTGATGCTCGTTGGGATCTTTACAAAGAAGTTTCGAGCTCCTATAGGAATGCCGTGAAAGAGGCCAAAACGATTTTTTTTTTAAATATAACCTTACCTTCCATGTTATCCAATAGCACCAAGCAATTTTGTAGTGTTGTGAACGGCCCCAAAAATACTGTTCTCTCACTTACAGGGGATGACAGTGTAGGTATTCCGAGCGGGCACTGTGCATCTGCACTAAATGATATTTTTGTGAAAGCGTTTTCTAGTGATGTTGACTCTGGTTGCCCCACTTATCCTGTTTATAACTTCTTTCCAATGGACCCGCTTGTTTTTGATTATGACGGGATTGTTAAACAAATCGATGATCTTAAAGTGTCCTCGTCAAGTGGTGTTGATAACATGAGCTCTAAATTTCTTAAATCTACAAAAAGTTGCATTTCAGTTTTCCTTCTAAAATAAACATTTTCGAACAATCACTTGACCTTGGCACTTTGCTGAACGATTTGGAAATAGGAAAGGTTGTTCCGCCTCATAAATCAGGTAACAAACATAGTCCTCTTAATTATCGACCCATTTCCTTAACCAGCACGCACTGTAAAATTTTAGAGCACATCATTTATTCTAATCTAGTTAGTTTCTTAGATTCTAATTCTTTTTTTTTTCACCCTCGCGACATGATTTTCGGAAATTCCTGTCATGTGAAACACAACTTCTAACTTTCAGTAATGATCTCTTTTCCATCCTTGACCGTGGATCTCAGGTTGACTGCGTCTTTTTTTACTTTTGCAAAGCCTTTGATGAAGTATCTCACCAACTACTGTTTCTTAAGCTTGACAAATTGAATATTTATCCTCAAGTCTTGTACTGGATTAAATGTTTCCTAACTAATCTATCACAGTTTATTACTACCAATGAGGCAAATTTTTGCCTCAGTGCCGTCACCTCCGGTGTTCCCCAGGGGTCCGTTTTGGGACCCCTTCTGTTTCTAATTTATATTAATGACTTACCAATGTTTGTATCATCCCCTATTAGCTTATTCGCCTATGATTGTGTAATATATCGTGAAATTACTAACGAATCTCACGCGGCACTTCTTCAGGCTGATTTATGCGCAATATCGGAATGGTGCAACTTATGGCAAATAACTCTGAATACTAACAAATGTAAAACTATGAGGGTGTCTCGTCGTAACACATCACCATCACCATACTCAATATGTAATATTCAGCTGGCATCTGTAACTCCTTTCAAGTATCTCGGTGTTCACGTCACTTCTAACCTATCAGGGAAAACTCATTTTGATCATATAATCGCTAACGTAAATTCAATGCTTGGATATTTAAAAATAAACTTTTCCTTAACTCCTATGTCCCTAAAAATTCTCTTGTATAAGACTTTAACACGTTCAAAGTTGGAATATGACGCAGCAATCTGGGATCCAGGTCACTCAACGCTTATAACAACATCGAAGCCCTGCAAAATCGCGCCGCACGATTCACAGTCTGCAACTATCACCGCACCACAAGTGTCTCATCTATGAAGACCACCCTCACCCTGCCTCTTCTTTCCTCACGTCGGAAAATATCTCGTCTATGCCTCTTCCATAAATAAAACAAACTATTCATTAGCCCCCCTTCATTTCTCCCCGCCTTGATCACAAACTTAAAGTTGGCATACCTCATTGCGAAACTTCAGCTTACATCAACTCTTTCATCCCTAGAACGTCATCTGAATGGAACCACCTTCCTGCATCATTAGTAACTATTCCATCAATATATTTATTTAGAAAAGCTTTAACTACACACTTTTGCTAGGATTATGCCGTACTAACATTTATAACCAAGTTGCCTTGTTGTTTGAATTTTATGCAGAGCCAATATTTTATGTCCACCCCATCTGTAATGCCCCTCGGCCCTGAGGGTATTGAAATAAATAAATAAATAAATAAATACACTTGGTTGGGGCGAACAATTGGAACATTTGGTTATCTATTGACGACTTTGACGACGTTTACATTAGGTTTAAAGATCAATTTTGTGCCTTCAGGATACAAGCAAAAAGGGTCATTACTGTGAAGAGACGTCGGAACGAATACGACCGGCTAACTGGTGACATTATGTTAGCAATCAGGTCTAAAGATGCCCTTTCGGCAGGATGTCACGTTCTCCAAACAATTGTCAGTTGAAAACAGAATTCCGCAGTACACGAAATCGTTTAAACCCGCTGATACGTTTTGCCAAAAGAAAATACTTTCGAGATAATTTTTTTAAAGCATGGTCAAATATATCATAAACGTGGTGTTTAGTTAATCAACTACGAGGCAAGGGGAGTAATAGATCAATTAATCACACACTCATGGAAGCATTCGGTGACAATACAACGCAACTGGTTGAGGATTTTAATAAGTTATTCGCTAAATTCTCCGGAGTAGCCCGTGATGATGCTCTGTTTTCAGAAGGGTCTCTAGACTCAAATGTTTCCTCGGCTCTCCTTTTTCAGGTGACGGAGCTTGATGTAAGAGCTACGCTTTTCAGCTTCAAATCAAACAAGGCCGCTGGTATAAATGGCATCAGTGCAGAAGACCTGCCTAAAAATTATGATTTTATGAAACATGTGCTCCTTTATTAGTGAAATTGTTTCAGTTCTCGTAAAAAAATCCCGGATGATTTGAAGAGCGCTTTAGTAAAGCCTTTGTTCAGAGTTGGAGAGCGAAACAAATTTGAAAACTACCGTCCAATTTCAATTTTACCTTGTATAATGTAAATTTTGTAAAAGCATATTGACAATACCTTGACTTTGTATCTAGATAGATTTGATATTCTATCGTCTAGGCAATATGGGTTTGTTAGTAGCCGGGGGCCCAGGAATTCTGGAAGATTTGGCTAATAAACTGCATCTTGCTTTTGAAAGGCATCAAGTCGCTTGTGCACTTTTTATGGATGTGGCGGAGGCATTCGACCTTGTCTGCCAAAGCATTATGCTTAAAATATTGCATAAAATTGGATTGCCCGGCCCGTTCCTTTCTTTGCTTAATAACTTTTTGAGCGGCCGTACACAAGTAGTTTCTAAACAATAGTCGAAGCTCCAAAGTAAATTTAAAAGCTGGAGTCCCCCGGGGATCTATGTTTTCACCTCTTCTTTTCAACGTGTTTGCCAACGATATGTCCAACGCTGTATTCACATGCAGACTATTCCAAAACGGTGACGACACGGTGCTGCTCTCGCTCCATCTTGACTACGCTCTAGCAATCACGCTACCCCAATAGGACACTTGATGTTAACATAACTTGTTAAAAGAATGTCTTGAAGAAAATATAAAAAAACGAAACTTGTAATTCCTTAAGAATTCCAACATTTAATCATACACTTTACATGCACATCTGACTGTGCAGACTGCAGATACCCTTATGCAGATCAGGTTACGTATTTAGAAATTGAGTTTGGTAGTGCTTTGTCATGGAATTATTATATTTCATCTATCTCTAAAAAAATTAGAAAGGTGTCATGCTTACTTTATGTCATTAATGTCATCAATTCCTAAATCAACCAAAGAGATGATAGCTCAAGCATTAGCGTACACTGTTTTAAGGTATGGTATAATAATTTTTGGGCACGGGTCTGTAATATGGTGTCGAAAAATAGATTCAGTTTTGAAAGGAACGTTTAAGAGCATTGTCTATGGACCAGCGTCACAAAATGGAGAAGAAACTGAAAGCTTTAGGTTTGCCATTATTTAATGTCTTTATTGGTCCGGGCTGCTGTACTGAAATATTTTTGGAACGATGACTATAAATAACCTCATATAGTGTCTAGATCACTTCGTCGTACCGAACGCTTTGAAATGCCTTCTATCACCTCGAACTATGGAAAAAAAAAGTTCGCAATTTTTATGTGCCTCCAACCTTCAATGACCTACCGGAAAACATATATGGTGTGGACTCTCTAAAAAAACTCAAACATGTGCTCCAAGATCTCAATGAAACAACATAACTATGCGTAAGTGTGTGCGCGTGTTTTTTTTACATAATCATTTATTGCATCACAATGTAGTTATTGAAACTATGCGCGTGTTCTTTGCATCATATTTTATTGCATTACAGTGTGGTTATTGCATGATGAGCGTGATACTTATTGTGTGTGGAGACATTGTGATTATGACTTATAGGGTGCTGTCCTACAAGCCTTTACTGGCTTTGACAGACCCGTGCCTCGACTTGAAGAACTATCCTGGTAAATTAAAATCACCTATTAACTATATATTATATTCGTGACCAAGAATTTAGCTCCGTATAATTTTGTTTTGTTTATCTAGTAGATCGACCGACGAGTTGGGAGGTCGATAGATGCCTCCAACGTATACTGTACGGCTATTCAACTTAATCTTAATCACCAACGCTTCAACCTCACTCACATCACTAAGGATGTAAAATACAAGATTTTTTGAGCCCTAATTGCAACACGGCCAGCCCTCACTCCTCGGTCTTTCTGTGTTATTGTATAGCTTGGCGGCGTGACCTCAGAGTCTAAAATATACTTATGAAGCCAGGTCTCTCTAATTTCAATATTATCAGGTTTGTGCTCTAAGATGGTACTTTCAAATCGCACTGTCTTGTTCGAAATGCTTCTAACGTTTAATAGCAGTAATAATAATAATAATAATTTTATTGCAAATGACCAAACGTATGTTAAGTCAGACCTGCCTAAGGCACATTGGGCTTGACTGGAAGCACCTTTCAATCAGGGAAACAAGCCGTTTGCAAAATGAAACATGTAAAATAAAATTCACGCAAAGAAATTAGAGTAACAAAAGCAAACTAGTGAGCATTTACGAACTAAAATTTCTCAAGGCTTTCTTGAGCTTGTATTTTGTTCTTAAATTGGAATACTAGAAGATAGTTTGTTTATAAATGCTGGTACTAGTAACTCCGGGCACTTTTTCTAAATCTTGTCGAACATCGAGGTATCCGGTAACGCTCTTTGGGGTCTAAGAATACGAGAAGGTACAAATGGATCTTTAAATTGACTATCCCAAAATGCCTATGAACAACAGTTTCCATCAATAGCGAGTTAAAATCAGGCAAATCCAGTGCTTTAAACACGTCAATGTCCTCACCAAGGCAGAACTCATAGGAAATGTTCTTTAACAAAGGACGCAGAATCGAATAAATTCTAATTTGCCAACGCAGAGCACAATGACCATACACGGTAATACCGTAACGGAGCACACTGTAAACAAGAGGATATACAACAATTTTTCGAACGGATAGTGGCATAAAATATGTCTCGTGTTGTATAGCAAACAAGACACTGCACAAATTTTTTTACACACATGAGCAAGATGAGTGTTCCAGGTTAGGCCACTGTCAAAGAATAGGCCAAGATATTTTATAGAAGATGTATGCTGTATAGGCTCACATGCACATGATAGACATCTAGACGTATATAACTGTAAAGAGGATGTCATATTAACTTTTTTCAAAGGGTTGTGGAAACATATTAGCTGCGTTTTGGATGCATTGACTTTAATTAAATTAGCTTTAAACCAGTCCATAGTTTTAATTGCCGCAGTTTGTAAAGACGAAAAGGCATCTGAATAATTGGACGCTCTAGATAAAACAACGGTGTCGTCAACATATTGAAATAGTGAAATTGGTACCACCGTGGAGAGCTCATTAACATAAGGATTACATAACAGTGGACTTAATAAGACCGAGCCCTGGGGGACACCCGCTTTGATTGAAAAGAATCCGCTTTGATAACCTCCAAATGAAACACATTGACGCCTATCCTCTAGAAAGTTTTCCAGTAAATGTAAAGAAGAGCCTCGAAAGCCTAACTTTGAAAGCTTTGTTAACAAAATGCGATGACTAACACTGTCAAATTCCATGCGGACATCAAGGAAGAGTGCGCAGGCGACTTGATTCGGATCAAAAGATAAATTGAGCATGTCAAAAAAGTCCTCAAGGAGCATTTGAGTACCTCGGCCTTGTGTGAATCCGTACTGATAAGGAGATGGTAAACTCTGTTTATGCAAAAAGCTATTCATAGTTATCCACAAATGTTTTTCCAGTATTTTAGCGAAGCAAGATAGAATGGAAATAGGTCGATAATGTTCTACGTCATTAAACGCAACTCCCTTGAAGAATGGAATCACCAAGGATGTTTTCATTGTTAATGGGATGATACCATTAGATATATTGTGATTAAAAATCGAAAGTAGAACAGCCCTAATGCCTACAAAGTTTCTGCGCAAGTCATTAACTGAAATAGCGTCGATACCTGGAGATCTATTTGGCTTAAGGCTAAAAAGGATTGACCTAGCCTCTTCTTCAGAGAAAAGAGGAAGATAATCCGAGTCTAAGACACTATTGTTTAAGGTACATGAAGCTGGGTGTTGTCCTGCAATACCTGATACTCGAGAGAAAAAAAAATGTTAAACTCATTGGTATACTCTGCCCATCAGTAGAGAATTGCGAAAGAAGGTAGCTATCATTGCTTTTAGTGCACTTCGTACCACGGAGATCGTTGATAAGCGACCAAGTTTTTTTTTTATATCAGAACGAGCGTCCTTAAATTTATTCCTAAAGTGCATGCGTTTGGCCTGACGAATCATGGCATTAACCTTATTTCTGTATTGCTTAAATTTCAACCGTAGCATAGTGTTACCGGGAGAGCGCTTCGACTGTGCCCATACGAGATCTTTTTTTTTTTTTTTTTTTTTGATGGCTGTTAATATTTTTGAAGACACCCATTTCTGGTCTATGTTACGTTGTTTCATTTTTACAGTGCGTGTAGCCGCCCTTTTAAAAAAGGTTAAACTGAGCTGCAAACTGTTCATAACCGTCGGCTGGAGATGTAGTTAGAAGAAAAGTATTCCAATCATGTCGCTCCAGAAGTTTATCGAAGTGCCTGGGATCAATTATTGACAACTCCCTCACAGCGCCAACATAAGTCAACGGCTTAGATATCTCTGTTAATGAACAACATACAACATACTGATCAGCAAGTTTAGTTTCAATAATCGTAGACTGGATTACTACGTTCCGAGCTCGTACGTCTATATGATCAATGTTAGATACCACCAACTGGCCAGATATAAATTCCTCCCATGTTGCATTCTCAATTGTTGCTTTTAAGCCCCATTTAGACAGAACATCAAGATAGTCTGCGACTATGGTCACTGTGGGACGGAGTATGTCATTATTAATATTGCCATTTACACATACAGGCTCTTCAGATGAAAGAGAGGACTAAGCTAAATCAAATTCGACCAGAAAAAAACCGTGCATTACAGCATGGGGGACGATAAATTGAGAAAAGGACCAGGGGTAACAAAGAAGTGCTTAAGTGCAGCGTAACTACTTCTGCCTGTTGGAATGAAAATTTTAACTCGGTCACCGGCCGAATATTTTTTATAAGCCCAGCCACACCCCCTCCTCTTCCCATTGGACGAGTGTAAGAGAACACCTGATAGCCTGGTATTTTATACTCAGTGAAACTGACCGAAGAAATTTTAATCTCGGTCAGTACAAAAACATCAACAAGAGCAAAAAGGGGAGATTAATGCTAGAAAATAGTCCCAGTATTTCCGAATGCTTCGGATATTAACATAGGTAATACGAAAAATATTACCTTTGAAACTTGTAAAAAAGTTTTGTACTTCTGAAAAGGAAACAAAAGTATGAAAGTCATCACAGTCCATAATCAGACGGTGCTCTCTGGTTCCAATATCCTTTTAGTTTATCTGTTCAAGATCGCATTCACAAATGATGCGCAATGGGGTTTCTTCATCTTGCCGCTTGGCAAAGATCTTGCCATTTCGAACCCAAACATACTTGAAGCTTTTCTCCTTTCCCCGTGTGCGAGCTTTCCAGAACAGGTTTCGGTTGATTTGGGTGAGATTCTCGTTAAAATAAAGCTGGGGTAGAGTTCTCGCTTGTGCGAGTTCGCGCAGACCGTCACGTGCCTTCATCCATATCTCTCGTGCAGCTGATGACGAAAATCGAATCAAAATCGGGGGGATCTTATCCTTTTTGCTGGGGAGCCTGTGGACAGCTACCATGTCGAAAGGTTGAAAAGATGTGATTGCCAGTTTTTCTGCGAGGTCGTAGACGAATTTTTTGAGGTCTTCATTGGTTTACACCGGCATGCCATGGATTTCTAGATTAGGCAGGCGGTTGTACTGTTCAGCGTCGTTTAACTCGACCTGTAGATGGGAGATGCATGCAGTGTTCTCAGACACATTTTTTAGTTCAGTCATCTCTGCTTTCAGATCTTTTATTTCCGTTTTACTTGTCATTAAGACAAGTAGCTGGTCATATTGGCCCGAGTTGAACTCCACAGAGGTCTTCAGCTTGTTCATAGTGGCCTTCATTTCTTCGAATGTTGTTTTTAAGGTCAACAGGTCGTTGACCTGAGCTGGTAATCCAAGGACACTATCTACTTTGTCCTTAAGTGAAAGAAGTTGATCCAGCTTTTCGTTCACTTCAGCAAACTGAGCTGACAGGTTCGCAATATCCAACTGCGAGGAGACCTTATCAGGGACCGATGACTCCCGTCCGACTTTCGCGCGACATGACCGATATCGCCATTTTTCTCTTTTCTTAGTTCCCATAACCTGGAACGTAGATTCCGCCACACCTGAGCAAGGAGTACCCATGTGGTACGGAAAAGAGCATTTTACTCAGGTTAAAAAGCGTCTGTCATATGGGAGCAGTTTTGAGCATGCTATGCACTCTTTCACAGGCATGGTAAACTGGCAAACAAAAACTGTGAATACTTGCTGCAGTTGGGTGAAACAGACGTCTTCGTTTGTGATGACTGTTGCCGGTGAGAGCCACGCAGTTCCTTGAAGGCGAGGGTAACAGAATGTCAGTTTCAGTAATGCGATACCTCGGTCGTTCCTAGCATATCGAGAACGAATGTGATCCCGTAAAAAGGTAGAAGTCTGTCACCAGACTGGAGGTCGCCGGATGATTATAGCGGTAGTCGAGTCCGTGGCGCAAATCTGTAGTTGGCAAGTCGCTTCTGAGTCATCAGGATTGCTATTCAAGATAATATATACAGAGCGGTGGAAACAAACGTTCGGTTGCTGCGGCTTCTTCTTCTTCATCATTCATAATTCATATTCATATTCATAATTCATATTCATAATTGCCAAGCAAACAGACCCTTTCGTTTTAGTCACTCATTATCAGCTCCGGGGGAAACATGACACTTGTACCTCTAATTCGAAATTTGTTCTAAGCATTTCAAACCTTGAGCCTTTTCTTATCAAGTACAAAGTTGACTTTGGCACCTTTTCGCCTGTCTTCTGTGGTAGAGTTCCATGCCCTGTTCTTATTTCTACAACTCTTTAAGAATAGTCTTCGTTAATACTGATTTGTGTCACTTTAAGCTTAAAGCACTCCTTCTAAATAGTCATCTTTTTCCTAAAGTCCGCAACCTTGACTATAACAGGACGACCCCGACTCGGCATCTTTTCCCCTAGTTTGTGTATTCTTTCTTTCAATGAAATTTAATTTTTGATTGAGTATATCACAAAATACTCCATAATTTACCCTACTCATTCATGTTTCGATCAACGCTTGAAATACCTCACTAGGGGTTGCTTTTCAGCGAAACATGCGATCGCTTACTTTACAAGTTTACTTCGTGTTCTATTATTATTCTCCTTTGTCTTCTTTATTTTGCACATTTCGTTCTCACTTTATATGAAATTAGTTATGCAATGGGGCTCCGTGAAGTGATCGGAATAAGATAAAGTTATAGATGCGTAAAAGTACCACATATAGAGCAGGGGAGCATCTTCACTTCCTATTTCGATCGGCGCGCAATATCTGCGCCATCGATCTGTAGATTTCAAGAAAATGTCATCGCAACGGGCCCACGGTGCGACTTAGACCGAAGCGGTTTCAGCGGCGGTTTCTTCGCCGTTGAATTTTTCCCGCATCGGCAGTGGGCTTGGCGGCACTGGCATGGCTGGATTACTGAAGCCGCATCTGTTCTACATTCAAGTTGGTTAAAACCGTTCTCATGCTACTGTTAGGGACGATTGTCCTGGTTTAATAGTGCTGCCAAGCCCACAAGCCCTTTGTGTCATTGTTGGTGATTGTTTATATGTTATAGAAATCCTATTTTTAAGCTGTGGCGACATTGAAGCTAATCCAGGCGCCGATACAGCCGTACCCGAAGAGATTATTTCTGAACTAGAAAGATAAAGACATCATCACTGTGCTTAGGCGAAAAGTGGACATTGTTGAAAGAGCTGTGTCAGTAATTCCGGAGCTCAGAAAAAGGGTTACAGAGTCAGAGAGAGAAATATCGGGCCTACATCAGTGCATAGGCGGCTTAATAAAAAATTTGATGATTTAGAAAATCGTAGTCGGAGCAACAATCTAGTTATAAAAGGCATTAAAGAGACAGAGAACGAAACTGAAGAAAAGCTGACAGAGGAAGTGCTCGGTAATATTTTCCGAAACATATTACAAGTTAGTCACAAGTATAGAATCTGTCCACGAATCGGAAGGCCTTCTTCAGGTAGGCCTAGATTAGTTATGCCTTTCAAACTTTTGATGAAAAAAAAATGCTGCGTAACGATAAAAGGCTGAAAGGGATCAATATCTTTATTGATCAGGACTTTTCTAGCGAGGTTAGAAAAAAAGAAGAAACCTGTGGCTCAGCGCATACGATAATATGAAAAGTGGTAAAAAAATGGCTCTTGTCTTTGAACGTTATAAAGATCAATGTAGCTACCTACATCTGGAATGACGCCATGGGTCAAGGATGTCTGGCGCGTTAACAAACGACTAGAGGATTAACTGAAGTTCCTATCCCGACGCAGAAGTGACATACACTGCCCAACAATTTTAAGTTGCTCAATATAAATGCACGGGGCCTCGTCAATAAAAGTGTGGAATTGGAGCATGTTGTAATTGAACACGAACCGAATGTCGTTGTGGTCACAAAAACGGGGCTCCACTCCGAAATACAAGATTGTGATGTCTGTCCACCCGGTTAAGATTGTGATGTCTGTCCACCCGGTTAAGATTGTGATGTCTGTCCACCCGGTTACAATATAATATGAAATTATCGTTATAAGCCGAGGGAGAGGGGTTGCTATTATTGTCAATAACAGAATGAGGAGCAGTCTCATTCAGTATCACCCTGATATAGAATCAGTGTGGTGTAATATTTTTCTTGGAACTCAAGATGTTATTATAGGAGCCGTATATCGGCCGCCCTGTGCTGAGGTAGGTTATCGATAGGTTAAATGACGCCATGAGTGAGTTACGGACACAGCGAAAAACTGTGATTGTTGCAGGTGACTTAAACGTACCGGGTGTTTTCTGGGATGAAATGTTAAACGGGAGAAAGCAAACAGGAATCTGCTGCTGCAATTTTAGACTTGCGCTTTTAACCACGGTCTTGATCAAATAGTAAGGAACTATACTCCTATTTAGCATGGCAGCGAATCTGTTTTGGATCTTGTATTTTTTCATTGATAGCTTATTATCAAGACTATATGAGGTTGATGTAATGCCCGGTATGTCGGACCATTTGATTGTTAGTCTATTTATGACCTTGAACCCGATTAGGAGAAAACTAAAACTTCTTCTACATACACAGATTATAATTCGAAAAAAAGAAAACTCAAACCAAAAGTTTAGAAACAAAGAGTTCCCAACGTTTCGGGGTCGACTTGACTCCTGCTTCAGGGGTGTCTAAAAATGGAATGGGACTGCACGAGCTTCGACCTCTCCTTCCTCTTCTACCGAGGTGATGTTTTGTGAACCTGACGCAGGCCGTGGACGTAAATAGATGGTGAGGCCCCGAGGGACCTGTTAATGTTCCCTGGTGTATTCTGGATAAACCAGACAGATTCCTGTCGAAGATGTTTACTTTCAAGAGATTATAATGTGGCGGACGCTACAGATATATATACTCGACGAGTTAGACATCTGCTTTGAACCGTTTGAGGCACTCGGTTACCAACAGGCAGTAAGTGTGAATAATATGTAGCTGAGGTTGAAAGAAATCGTACATGAATGTATAACACAATATGCTCCTTCGAAGGTAAAAAGATTCAAAAATACAAAATCCACGGATAACAAGGAAAGTCATTCAGCTAAAAGGAAAAGTGAAAAGACGCAGGGAAAGACTCCGTCGGGAGCGTAATGAAGCTTTAATACATAAAATAGGAACATAGAGCGCTGCAATGAAAATCGGATGAAAAAATCGAAACACAAGTACTTCAATGTCACAATGTAACAATTCCTCAGACAATCGCTTCATATGTTTTGAAGGTATTTAACAAAGGAAAAAAAAGTGTCTCCGCGATATTCACAGAGCAGGGAGTTACTTCTAACATCCAAGATATTGCAGAGGAGTTTAATAAAAAAAAATTACCAGCGTATTAGCAAAAGATGACAAGGAACCAGTAGAATTCGTGTTACCTAGTGACTGTCCAGATATGGAGGACAACACTTTCGGAGGAAGGAATTCTAGCTTTATTACTGAATCTAAATACGTCTAACTCGATGGGCCCATATGGAATTCCCAATGCCTTTCTAAGGAGGTACGCAGAATGGATGGCCAAATACCTTTTGATTATTTTCGAAAAATCACTGTCAACGGGAACCCTTTCAGACGACTGGAAAGTGGGTAAACTAATTCCTATAGCGAAAGGTGGCGAAACCACAATTGCTTCCAACTATAGACCCACTGCTTTAACATCAACATCGTGCAGAATTTTAGGACATATAGTTTCCAACCATGTCCGACAATTTCTTTCAGAAGGCTTCTGAGCGACTACCAATATGGGTTACGGTAGGGTTTATTGACAGTGACCCAGCTTGTATAAAAGACAGGACTATCTTCGTGTGTGGTTGATAATAAGGGACGAGTAGACATAATCTTTTTGGACCTCAAGAAAGCATTAGCTAAGGTCAGTCATAAAAAACTACTAAGTGAATTAAAATTGGTCTTGGGAGATAATAACGTCGTTAATTGCATCAAGGCATTTCTTACCGATTGTAATACAATTTGTAGGTATTGAAAAAAAAATGTCTTAAATAAGTCACGTTGAGGCGGGAGTGCCACAGGGTTTGGTGCTTGGGCCATTGTTTTTTATGTACATTAACGACCTCATAATAGATTCGCCCATTCAATCCAGATTATTTGCAGATGTTGGTATTATTTACACTAAAGTCAAATCTGTTGCAAACCAAATCAGGTTAAATGGATATTGGTCTAAAATAGCTGATTGGTGTACATCATGGCAAATGTCCCTAAACACTAGTGATGGACCTAATCTGCCAAACTTCAGATTCGGCAAAGTTCGGCAAATGCCGAACTTTTGAAGGAAATTTCGGCAAAGATTTGGCGAAAATTCGGCAAATGTCTGCACACGCGCGAGAACGCGACGGGGCTGACGGGGCCGTGGATTGCAAATGGACGCCGTGCAGTCGTGCGGTTACTATCGTGCAGTGCACGGTGGTGCAGCGTAGTACAACCTGTGGTTACGGCGAGGTGTGGAGTGAGCAGGCAACACGGTAACCGCGTCTGTGAGCGAGCGTGGTTTTCTCCAATATCTTCTGCCTCAAGAGTAGAAGATCGACCAGT
Source organism: Ixodes scapularis (assembly GCF_016920785.2). Taxonomy (NCBI): domain Eukaryota; kingdom Metazoa; phylum Arthropoda; class Arachnida; order Ixodida; family Ixodidae; genus Ixodes; species Ixodes scapularis. The sequence goes on from NW_024609857.1 coordinate 150,967,943, forward strand.
AATTTACGCAGTCCGCTGCGCAATTAACAAATGATGCGGTACATTCTGGATGACGTGATTTTCATTTGACATTTCCAGTGATTCATTCATTAATTTGTTTATTTTCTGTGCTCATGAGCAGCATAACGCCTTGGTAATGATGCACAACAAAATGTTCACAGGTTAGTTACAAAAGTCTTAAAAGCTACAAAAATTGGGTTAAAAACATCAATATCTGCTCCCCTGAGGGTATTGTAGAAGTGTTGAATACGGGTCATGGGACTGGTTTGGATGATGTGATTAACATGGAAAGTTAGAGCAACCCGCAAAACTCGACTCGGATTGTGAATATTAATAGCAGATGTGAGATCTGGGCAATCAATTAATGCATGAATACATTTGTACAGGAAAACAAGATCGCGCTCACGCCGTCTGGAACTCAAAGTAGTGCATTTGCATCGTTCCAACAGTCTCGCGTAAGAATAATAAACAGAACGACAATGTAACGATCGTAAGCAATTCGAAAAAAAAAAAAAAACGCTTTTGGGCATTTTCAATCATCTCTGGGCTCGTAGAACTAATACAATTCCAGACTACAATAAAAAACTCCAACTTGGTCCGAATTAACGAGAAATATAACCGTAGAATACAGGTTGATGCGGAGAACTCACGCGGGATTTTGGAAATTACCCCCAGCTTACGCAAAGAGTCATTTACAAGGTTGTTAACATGTACAGTAAAGTATAGCAAAGGATCTATGTATACACCTAGATCACGTGTGCTCTCGACTCTTCGCTAGGGATCATTGCCAATATCGTAACAGAAGCTTATTTTTTGTACCTTTCTACACAAAGACGTAATAACAGTTTATAATAACAGATGCAACGAGTAAGTTGAAACATTGGCCGACAATTAGTTTAAAGCACTCCTCGCAAATATAACAATTCTGTTTTCAGCTCAGAAGTAGCGTGTGCCAAAACAAAATAATATTGCTTTTTCAATTAGCGTTATTTCGCCATTTCCCTGTACCGGCATAAAACTAAACGCGGAACTATAATTCTCGTGCGCTGCACATCCGACGGTTCTAACTTTCCCTATCTTTCTAAACGTTCGTGTGTGTCCTAACACCAGAAACTGGCATTTAAAAAGGTAAAAAACAAGACGTTGCTAATATGGGACGCACACTTTCATGCAAAGCTGATGTCAAGTGACTCAAATCGAAAAACATGCATATTTACAATAATATTATTCTCTCTTATGGCGAAGGCTCAGCAACCGTGGCATTCGTTTTCGCACACAAAACTGTGAGGATCAGAAAAAGCAAGAACGCAGCGTTATTGCCCTGATTTTAACAATGTCACACACATGCAGGCTTGCGCTAATAATGGCACAAAACCGAAACTCTTGTAGCGTGATTCGTGACTGCGCCACGCACGCTTCTATCCAACCAAACCACGCCACATCTTCAAGGAGTCACTAAAATTGCCACTAAACACACAGAAACGACACCGATACAATTATATTGTAGAATATCACCTTATTTGGTAATAACTGTGTCAATTTGCATTACATGTCGCATTTAAGTTAAGAAAAAGAAATCTTTTTTTTAGCCAGAAAAAACTAAATTTCAACGTTAAGTCTGGTAGCAATGTATTTTTGCCGAATCTTTGCCAAATCTCTAGAAAAGTTCTGCAAAAGTTCGGATTTGCCGAATCCCAAGATTCGGTGCCGAACTTGGGAGTGTCATGCTGGCCAACTTCTGGCTGCCAAAGCTTCCGTGGACCATGAAGCTGGAGACAACCTGAAGCAGAACAGGCGTTTAGCACATCAGCCAACGATGCCGCGGCACCGCCTGGGTCGAGGCCGGCATCTTCTATGAGTCGGACTATGACGTCATCAGGCGGAAATTGAGGGACCACATTTTAAGGCGCGGTAGATACACCTGTCAGAGACGTGTTCCAGGCACCATAGTTGCAGTATAAGTAGGGTTCGGAGTTTTCGGTTTAAACCGATAAAGAGCGAAAAAAGCACGCCCAATTCATTTTCGTAAATTCGGTTTTAACCGAAAAAGGTCAGTTTTTAGGTTCGGAATTTTCTATTAAAACCGATAAAAGTACGTCGAATCCATTTTCTAAAATTCAGTTTTAACTGGAAAAGGCCAATTTAACCTTCCAGTCGTACCGCAGAGCCGTGGAGAAAAAGTGGAACGACAGTGTCTTACGAAACATGTCCGAATGTGTGGGATACACGTCAATCGGAACGTGAAGTCCGAAATGCCCCATGACTTCGCCATGTACGAACGTGTTTTCAAACTAACTTGTTGTAAGGAAGGCTGACTTGATGCAAGCTCTGCTTGTTGTGTTGTGCTTCAAAACGTCGCACCGTGTCTCTTTTGGCGGTCAAAATTGGTTGATTGGCCCATTTTGGCTCAGGCAGCGCTTCATCTCCTCAGCCTGCCAGTGTCCAGTGGTAGCGTTTAGGGGGCATTCTCGAAGCTCAGGGTCATATCAACAGAAAAGAAAGAGTGCGGATCAACGAGGAGAACCTGGGAAAGTATATGCGTGTGAACTATAATAAGATCACATATTCCTGATATACAGAAGGTGAAGTTTCATGTTTTTTTGGGCATAGGCTTCATATCTGACTTGTTTGTAGTTCTGTTTTTTTTTTTTTTGGAGTTGCACAAGAAACGAACAAATAAAGTGTCCATTTATTTTTCAATATGTCTGTGCTGTTATTCTTTGAGTGATCACAAATATCAGAGCTACAAGGATCATCTGATCCGGTGTCCGTTGGTGTTAATTTTATATTCACCGAAAAAAAGCCCAAAAATCGTTTGTGGGCATAAATATACGCCAAAAAAATGAATTTTAAAATAAACACCGAAAAAAGTACGCCGAATTTTAAAAAAATAGAAACCGAAAACGCGGAACTCTAAGTATAAGATATTCCAGGCGACAGGTGCTAATGAAAGTAGGCGCCGGTGATCGGGTTTGCATTGTGAAAATGCCTCGACCCAGGGAAGAACTGAACTTGAGGGCAACTTTCTTTCTATCTCTCTCTCTCTTCATTTTAGGTATTTTTAGCCCACACCGAGAATATTTCCGTGTGTCACGGTGTTTATGTGGGAGCCCATGTTTCACTCTTTTTTTCACTAAAAGCTTCCGTCTGCCGCTGAACTCGGCTTGTAGGAAACGCCGTCCGCTGTGTTGGTTTATAGCGAGGGTCTTCTTGTTTTTGCGGACGCGCTCAGTTTCCAGATAATGAAAAACGCGTAATCGCAGACACTTTCTTGTCTTTTTTTTTTCTGGCAATGAAATTTAAAGGTGAGCTTTAGCTAGATCGTGGATTTATTTAAGGATGTCTTGTCTTCAGAAAATTTTACCTGTGCTCGGAGTTTTGTGCGATCTGTCCAGCTTTCTCACCCTGCGTGCAGGACAAGCCTTTCTCACAAAGTCCCCCACTCTAGAGCTCTGCATAGGGCCGGGCCCGGGCTGCATAGCCCAAATAGTTTCCGGGCCCTGGCCGGTTAGCACGGACTGTTTCCGGGTTCGGGCCAGGTACGGGAAATGATGTAGCACACTTTCTAAAACGTTGAGAAGAAAACCTTTAATAATAATAATAATAATAATAATAATCGTAATAATAATAATAATACATTTGATTTTCATACATACTGGAATTCAAGTATTAAATACGGGGATATCAAAGCCTGCAGAAAGCTTGTATGATGACGCCCATAAAAAATTCAAAAGACCGTTAGTGATTCCAGAATGTAAGACAGGAAGTCGAACTATGAAAACACGAAAAAGCATTAAAAAAAATCACTAAGAAAAAAAACCCACTAAAATCGTTAAAAAAAAAAGAGGCACGAAAAACGAAAAAAAAAAACACGTAGGGGAAAAAAACACGAAAAGCGTTAAGCGAAAACAGAGTAGGGAAAAAAAAGGCGAAACTAAGTTAACATTAACTTAGCTAATTACAGTTTTAAGCTCGAAGCATGCAGACACAGCAAAGAGATGCTAGATGAAATCAACGTTGGTGCACTTGAGTTCCTTCTTCAGTTGTTTCAGTGATTTAATGTCAATGAAAGTGTCGGGGAGGCCGTTGAACAAACACGGCACGTAATAATTTCTAGTGCATTTACAAATTGGCACTACAAAACGAGGAACGCGACGAAGTATTCGGGGAGACTGAAATGGTGTTTTAAACTCATTTTTTCAAAAGCTACGGAGCACTACCGTTTGTATAAAAAGAGAACGCAGAATAGGCAATTGAAGACTTCGAAAAAATATCACTGTTGCTAGAAAAATTCGAATTGTATGCAACGCTTGTCAGGATTCCTTTTAAAAAGAATTAACTTTGGACTGCCAACGACCCGAACAGTCGCCAAACATCGTAACACCGTATCGAAGGATACTGTAAGCAAGCACATGACCGATTATTATTCTAATACCGACTGGCATAAAACATTTAGTATTATAAAACATACAAGACACAATTAGTAATTTGCTACAAATATATGACATATGTGTGTTCCAAGACATATCAAAATCGAAATGTACACCTAAGTATTTCACGTGATCGACAGACTCGATTAAGACACAGTTGCATTGAGCACAACTGGACTGATGAAGCAAAAACTTTACCTGAGCCTGGCGTCTTTTAAGAGAGTTGTAAAACATACCAGCTTTGTTTTAGAGCGGTTTATATCTAGGAAGTTATCACCGAACCAATCCATTATATGAGAGGCGTTTATTTCGAGTGTGGTGGAGTGAGTGAGGGAAATTAATAATAATAATAATTTTTATTTTGGGTGCCCCAAAACAATTACATCGGCCTTCTTTTTCTTCTCCAAACAATAAAACCAGCAAAAAAAAATCCTAAACACTAATAAAGTTAAGAGACAAATGCAAGATTATCAAAATGGCTATGGTACATTGTAACAGATGCAGTGATATCAAGGTGGGGTGTAGCGATGGCGTTATATAATGACTGAATCCTAGAGAGAGCTGAGGTATTGCACAATGAGCGAACATAGAAGCGTACAAAAAGTCTGATTACACGTGAAGGAACATGAAAATTCACCCTTTCAAGGAGTTGTGGAGAATCAAATGCACCATTAGCAACCTTGTGCAGAAAAAGGAAGCCTCGAACAGATCTCCTCGTAGACAGAAGTGAAAGTGAAAACATTTGGAGCATATGTTCATAATTATAATAAATGCGCCTCCCAAAGTATCGATCATAAACAATTTGGATAATCTTTTTCTGAACATTTTCGATTGTTGTTGCCTGTGCCTCAGATATCAAGTTCAATATGACCGAAGCAAACTCAAGTCGTGACTTCACTAGAGAATTAAAAATAATGAACAATGAAAGGGGTTGTTTGAAATTATGCGTCAAGCGAGATCTTATTGCTAGTGTTTTATTAGCATTTCCGACGAAAAAAAACACGATTTTTAAAAGTTAAAGCACAGTCAAACACACGCCACGATCCTTTACGAGAGGTGCACGCTGTATTGGCGATCCCTCAAGATAATAAGTAAAGTCAACAACACCATGCCGTCGGCACAAAAAAAAAAGCACTTTTGTTCATGCGGGGTTAAGCGACAATTGATTTTTCTTACAAAATTTAAGAATGCTTGTCACGTCATTTTGTAGGATATCGCAATCTTAAAGTGTATGAACGCTTTTGAATAGCTTGATGTCATCAGCGAAAAGTAATAGCTTATAAGAATCTACGGAAGACACAATATAATTATAAAATAAGTAAGAGCAAACTACCCACCACTAATCCCTGAGGAACACCGGAAGTTGCAAAAAAGAGTTCGGAGAAACTGTCATCAACGCGAACAATATTAGAGCGCAACGACAGATAGCTGTCAAACCGTTCACACAGCTCATGACACACTCCATCTGAAAACAGCTTATGCAATAGTAACGTATGACTGACTTTGTAGAACGCATTAGTCATATCGTAGGATATCAAATCAACTTGTGCTCTATTCATAACAATTGACGCAGAAAATTTTGAAGAAACGAACACAAATTATTCTTGACGGACCGACCACTCATGAAACCATGCTGTAAAGGGGTTATTTTATGGCGGAAATAAAAAGGAAATGAATTCGCTTACGAATAACAAGCTCAAAAACCTTTGAAAAACCACAAAGCAGGGAAATTGGTCGATAATTTGAAACAAGAAATGCATTATAATAGCAATTAAATGCAAAGGTGCAAGCGAGCTGGACAAGAATGACGAAAACAATCTGTGGAGAAAGGGAATGAGAGGGACAAAGGAGAAGGGGAACTAGAGGGAAAAAGAGAAAGAGATACGTCACCGCTGTTTAAAATCGGAACAATAACCGATCTCTTCCGAAGTGACGGAAAGGTGCTAGAACTGAGTGAAAGACTAAATATATGTTTCAAAATTGGAATGAACAGTTCACTGCAACCTTTGATAATAAAACTGGGTATATCATCAGCACCACTCGAAAACTTAGGTTTCAACTTTCTAATCGCTTCAGCGATTTCACCGGAATCGACACTCACGGAACGTAAATAGTCATGACAGTATCTCAGTTCGTCGCCACGTTGAAGAGATTGCTGGCAGACAGTAACACATTTGCTAAGATAATCAGCGAAAATGTTTGAAACGTCCGCAGGTGAAGACTGATAACTATAGGAACATTATCGTTCCCAACTCGAAAACAGACGCTACGACCGGTCTCACGCGTGTGCTGTTCCACAAATTTCGAAATGTTTTTGGTCGACGGCTCAAGGTGTTTTCTATACTATCATGGTGTAGACGCTTATCACGCTTAATCAGTTTTTTTTTACTAGGAAACAAAATATGCAGAATTTGGCATACCAAAGAAAAGATCCGGACTTGTTAAAAAGTCGATGAAAATAATCTTTTTTCTATAGGCTGACTCGTAACTCCTTAGAAAACTAAGTAGGAAATATCGACGGCTTATTGCAGCATTTAGGGATGCATCTGTTAATAACACTTTTTCAACTGACGTAAGCATCTCGGTAGCATGATCAACCTTAGACATAGAAAGAACACTATCCCAGCCAAACTCTTCAATATGCCTATAGAGGCTCAAATAATCACCTCATATCGGTGTGTGTGTGTACTTATGTATACATTGACCCCATAACCGACCACTTGCCCATTTTCGTTGTCTTACAAAAACAGTCGCCAGATTACGTCAAATTATTTCGTCCTAAATGGCGCATCAAACGGAATTAATATTATCTTCGTAGATTGTTAAAACAAAGTGATTTTTATGACACTTACGACCACAACGTTCATATTGAATATGCCAACTATTTTAATGTTTTTAAAACTGCAGTAAAGAAGTGTGCCCTAAAGGAATGTTATTTAGTAAATATAGCGAACTGGTCTGTCCCTGGATGACAAACCACATCTGGGGGGTACTAAAAAAAAAAAAGAATAGCTGGTTTCATAAATGAAAACAAAATAGAAGTAACACTTACAATTTACGCCAGCTCTGACGTTTGAGGAATAAATCAGTGTCTCTGATAAGTAAAAATATTAAAAACGTTTACAATTCTCTCTAATACATGCCGAATTGGAGCGCAGCTCTTGAGGAGGAGGAGGGGAGTGTACAGAGGAGAGGATATGCCCCTCCCCCTCCTTACCCTTCTCTCCTACCGTAGTGCTCCCCACCCTTTTAGCAGAAAATTTTATCTAAATTTCCCACTAAATTTACCGAAAATTTTCCCGCTAGATTTTGCGGGGAAATGTTTTCGCGGAATTAAGCGGGGAAATATTTTCTGTTAAATTTAATGGTAAAATTTTCTGCTAAATTTAGCGGTTACATTTCTCCGCTAAATTTAATTGGGAAATTTCCCCGCTACATTTAGCAGGGAAAGTTTTCCGCTAAAGCTAGCGGGAAAATTTTTCGCTACATTTGCCAGCTACATTTAGCGGGAAAACTGATCTTCACACCTTCCAAGCTCGTTTGGTACAGCGCCCCAGTCGCAATGTTTTGACGAGAGGGCTGGTTCTAGTCTGGTTTCTTCCAAAACAACACAGGAATGCCTGTCCCGCACAGCGACTTCCACCCACACTCCCAGACCGGAAGTGCGCCCGAAGCGCCACCACCGCGGCGTGACGTAACAGCATTGAGCTGTATATATTTCATTCCACTTGCTTCGTGCGCGTGACATCAAAGTCACAGGCGCTTGAGTGTAGCTGCGCAAAATACTTAGTCAAAAGATGCATCGCTGACCGAGTCTGTTGGCGCATCGCAGCTTGGAGCACGTGGAGTGAAAGCTCAGGCTGCAAAATCCAGATCCCAATCCCCACCTGTTTTGATCTGCATGTGCATCGTACCGACGTGCGCGGGTGTAGTTGCGTGATGCGTTTTAAAGACCCGGGGCCAGCGGTGGTGCTGCGCTGGCTAAGTTTCTTATCTACAGCAGAGACACCAGACGCCCAGTGGGTTAACCAACATCCCGCTGTCTTAGCAAAAAGCATACTTTTTCTCTGTCTTTTTAAAATTTTTTTTTTAATTTTATTTGTGATTTTTTGGTAATTTTTTTCATGAGCAATAGGAAAGTGCCCCAACATTTGAGAGATTAACTTTGTTTCTCTATTTCTGTTACAAGATAAATAGCAGTACCATGAACCCTCGCGCAATGAAAGGCACCCCTAGTGCCCCGTGCTCGAGTTCGTGCCAGTACTGCATAGCACAACCATCAGTGCCCATCACTATATTTGCTGTTTGTCCCGGGTCGTTTCATTCATCACTCGCACGATATGATTGTCATTTCGACACCCCAATGTTCTTGTCACCAGTGCTGCGGCGTTCTAGAATGAAAGCCTAATAAAACTGAAGCTCAACATCTGGGCAAGACACGGGGATGTGGGGGGATTGTGGCTGTAACTTGGGGCGCGTTGAAGGCGTCAGCAGCTGTGCGTTCTGTGCTGTTTGAAACAACCGCCCAACGCGCAGGGTCAAGGACCCGATTCCTGGGTTCCAATGAATCGGCTTGAAATAAGGCGCCCTATGAATTCTTTCTTCGATTTTCTGTTTTGTTTGTTTCACTCGACGCTGCTATTTCCAGGCCGAAAGTCAAACTTGAAGGTGCAAAATACTCCGCTATTCCGGGGTTGATGCAAATGCGTGCGAAGCGGCGCGAGTGACTTCGGTGGAGGTATATGCTTCGCGCGGATGGCTGAGCGCATAAGTAAGGAGACGTCCCTGTCCGCGAAGTTTCCAGGTTGCCACAAATAACGCGCGTGCATAACTCCTCCACGCGGCGACGACAAAGTTGGAACTATTTTGATTTTTGTTTTTCTGCCCCGGTTATCCGGAGGTGTCGCAGTTTCCCTCGCGGAAACGGGCGTGGGAGGTCATTTAACTTGATTCGCTTATCCGGTCCATAAAGACACCGCCGAGGCTAGAACGCCTGGTCGAACTTTAATGAACGGCAGACACTTCGTGTCGTGCAGTTCGAAAAGTCGATTTGATTCCATGGAGATCTCTAAACTAAATTTCGTTCCCAAATACGAAATCTTTGGTTTGCTTTAACGCAGTTTCGTCGATGTATCTTCTCCGGCTGAGATGCCTATGCCACGGCTGCAGTATTCTGGTTCCCGCTACGCTGGGAACGGACTGCCGAGTGACTCTTTTTGCCGGGGGAAGCGATAGTCCCCAGAGCGATCGCGGTGAGCGGTATTGAGCCTGGTGGCGCCGACCAGCCGCCACGGTAGCTGGCGGCGAACGAGAGGGAGCTACGAACTCGGGACAGTTTTAACTCAGCTGGATCACTACTTCTACGCGTCTCCGAGTGAAGCGGGAGGCTGTAGAGAAGTGAACTTCTCTACGACCTCGGGTACTTTTTAGAGACGTTAACCTATAATATTACGCATGCCGGAAAGCGACAGAGCGATTTCCATCGTGCTATTGGTATAGCATTTGATAAGCAAATATATTATTGGTTTCTTCGATGCTTTTTTGTCGTGAGCTGTAGGATTTCCCTTCACTCTAAAAAATGTTTGTGCGTCTACTTTCACGAACAACACTCGGAGAGCCAATCACAGAAACTTACGGAGGCAGCTCAGCGAATGACAATGCCGAAACATATGTTTATACCGAAAAACGCAGTCTGAGTTGAGACATTAAGCATTGCAAAACGTCACACTTGCATTGCTTAATGTCACAACTCAGACTGCGTTTTTTAGTCTAAACATATGTTTCGGCATTGTCACTCGCTGAGCTGCTTCCGTCAGTTGCGGCAACTGGCTGTCCGAGTGTTGTGCGGGAAAGCAGACTCACGGGCTTTTTTTAGAGTGTTGCTGCTACCCGCCTCGAGGTATGAGACAACGCACTCGCTCAACAACACGTAGTCATTTATTGGCTGTTCACGCCGCGCGCTTTTACCCATAAGACCTTGCGCATACCTCTGCGCAGGCTTTTTTTATCAGCAGCGGAGCGCCGCTCACGTGACCGATTACACTGCCACCTCGTGGCACGAAACGCGAGAGACGATTTAAAGTGTGGTCGATCGCTGCGGATTAGCCAGTTGCCCACAAAGTAAAATGCCTTCGCAGTAATCATAATAGAAACAATTTTTTACGAATATAATCTCGTGTCGTCCGTTCAATAACGAACTATCCAGAGCTGCGCTATTCGGTTGTTTTAGCAACGCCTCTTAAAACGTGTGGCACCAGTGTTGTAGGTCATAATGTCACATAATCGTTTTGCAGATTCAAAAAAAAGAAAAAGATTAGCCACATTGCGATTGACCACACAAAGATGTCATTGCATTCAGAAGTTGTGTCATTTGTTTCTATAGGAGACGTTCCTCTAAGTTAATTAACCGCGGCAAACTTGTTGCGCCTCCGTAGTCGCTTGATTATTTCGTGGTCTCGTTAGGGAAAAGTTCCGCGCATCATTTCCGCACAGCATTCGGTTACACTGAGGGCCTGGCGTCATGTATGTAATATTTTCACACAGAACTATCGTTTGCGCTACGACAGCGGGCATGAGGGCATTTCTTGGGAACTGACATTATGCAGGCATCGTCGTTAGGGCTCGTTTTCCAATATTGCGATGGTTAAAGTCCGTGTACTAGTATTTTGACGCCAGTCTAGTGAAATCAAGCACAAACACAGATGGGAAACGAGTACTGCGTCAGCGTTTGACTGAGCCTCGTATTCAATCAACGCGCCCATGGACACGTTCATTGGATAAGAGTTCGGGTTTGGGACATCAGGTTCGAATCCATCAGATTATTCTGAAAAAGCGCAGTGCCTCCCATCATCTTTTCGACGCACTACGGCAATCCAATAAACAGCGCGTGAAGGAGTGCCCGTGATTAGAAGGGGAAGTTCGTGTTTATCTAGCACTTCGCAAATTCAGAACCCAAAGAAAGCAAAATGATCACAAAACAGGGTATGTATCGGCTTTGTATTGTGTTCGCTCAGTTTTCTTTGTGTTCTGAACTCGCAGTTGTAAGAGAGAAGAAATCGAGCCCCTCCCAGGAAGGTCGGAGCGCACGAGCGGGCTTGGACGTACATCGGAACGACCCCACAATTCCCCGCGCCGGGCGATACAATCTGGGGTTGAAGAGAGGCCTTGCGAGATTTTCCGGAATGGTGTATTGTTGGAAAAAAAGGTAAGCCTACAGGTGAGCCGGAGAAGGTTAACCGTGGTTAATTATACTCATGACCGTGGTAAGAAAGGGGAAACATCGAACAGTTGAAGAGGATTCGATGTATCACTCCTTGGAGATAAGCTTTGCACTGTGTTGTACTAGGTTCAGGGTTTAGCGAAGTATGGAGGTTGGTGACTCCTTTCAAAATAAAGTAAAAAATGTCCGAAGCGTTAGTAAGGTCAGTAGTGTGTGTGTTTTATTCGAACAGTTGTTAACTTAAACTTCGCTTCTTTGTTTTAGTTTTTACTGTTTGGTGGTTGGATAAGGAGTGAGACTGAATAAACGCAGCAGCTGAGTTTAAGACGATTGTATTATACTTCTTCGTCTCTTCAGCTGTTTGATTGTTCTTTTTTCCTCCCACAGGCTCAAGTATGATTCATTATGGCTATCGTTGAATCAGCGTCATTCCACTGTGATAACGTCGCATGGAGGGAAAGGAGGATGCACGAAGGACCTAATTAATCTAGGTGGTGGTGATCTTGCCCGTAAGCTATCGCAGAAATTGAGCACATATAAATGTTCACCAGCTAGAAGCACAATCCGAATAAAGCAAGACATGCATTCTCCCTCACCACAAGACCGTCAGGACACTTTGCCCGATATCGGAGCACCGATTGGTGCAGCTATTGCGTTACTAGCCGCTAAGGACTCTCGTCCAATCAGGGCATCGCGGTGGTGTGATGTCAGTCAAAGCGTGCTGGCGTTTCCTAACATTAGTTCACTTTGCTTACGTCACAAAACGTCAGTGGCGCTAAAGGCTTTGTTACACTCCGACGTTGAGCGTAGCAAACGTGGTGGCGTAGCGCAGCGCACGCGGATGCTGACTGGTCACAGATATCGAGCTCCTGCACGCCGGCCAATGAAAGGCCCGCGTTCTGCGCTTCTCTGCGTTCGCTGCGCTCAACGTCGGAGTATAGCAGAGCCTTAACGTTTTGTGGCGTCAGCACACTACGACCCGCACCTCTCGGACGCTACAAGGCATAGCACGCCACCAGGATGCGATAGATGGGGACATCCATGCGACAGAAACGCGAGGAACATGCTCCAGCATCAGGAACAGCTTCTGGTTGCACGCATGCCGGCCCAAAGTTTTTCTTCGAATCTGTTTCCTTTGCTCTTGTCTTTTTTTGGGGGGCGCCCGTCGCGGGAAAGTGGTTCGGTAGTCTTTCCGAACCACTGACCCGAATCTCGTTCGCTCCGTGGCAAAGTCATCCTCCCGTCGACGCGTTGACCAATCAGCGGCGACCGGCGTCCCTGGAAGACGCGGGACAACCACAGCCCCGGTTAAAAGGTTCGGGTCGACCGCTGCGGCGTCTTTCGGAGCCGCTCACATTGGACGTACGCTGGGTACGGCCAGACCTCGGCGCGCAACAACTGCGATGGTGAGTGGCCCCGAGCTACGAGCACACTTCTCCTTGCCGATGAAGCTTCCCTTATATATTGCGCAAGAAAATAAATTAAAACACCTTATACTATCAAATCTGCGTTACCACAGGTTCGTTTTTTCTCTTTGTTTTTGTTGTAAATTCTGCTTTGCTGAATAGCAACAAACATACCTATACAGTGGCAAATCTGATCCGTATGCACAGCGCGACAGCTTTCCTGTTTTCTTTTTTTTTTCTCTTAGAATCGAAGGGATGTTACTAAAATTACCAGTGTGCTAGACAGTGCTCTTTAGGACTCTATAAGCCACAGAATTTTCTTCCCGTCGCCCCTCTCTTTTGGAAGCATAATATGCGGAAGAGCACCAGTGTCCTGTTCGCGCTAATGGTGTCGCGCAGTGTATAGCTGTAGTGTCACTGACAAGATGAGAACGGGTTTCAGATGTAACGCCTCCAGCGCGTTCGACTTTCTTTAATAACACTTGTACGCTTCGAGCGTGCGCGCGCAGTCAAAGCACGACGGAAGGCGACGAGGGCGAGCTGGAGACCCAGTGTTCGAAACAGACGCGCGGCCGTTCTCATTCTGTCAGTGACTAGTGTGCGACGTGCGCGACCGAAAGCGTCGCTGTGGTCGCCCTTCCACGATTGGCCAAACGCTAATTGTCACATCTTGAGTATGACGAATTCTGGTGTCATCATGGGAAATGAGAGCAATTTCCCATTGTCAGCTTCGACGGTGCTGTTTCAAGGACGCGATGACGGCAAGCTTACACCGTACTTCTTACACCGACAATCGCAATTGTCGCTGGCAATCGATAATCCCGGTCATGAGTTCACAAATATAGAACCACAAGGGAACCACGTAAATGTCTCGACACCAAGGGTCAGCTCGATCGTGTACGGCATGGCGTGTAGTGCATCGTACCTCTATAAGAGTTATGCAGGGCCGTCTCGTCTGCATCTATGCATTTGCCAAAAAGAAGCCGTTTTTTTAAGAGGCGCAATAGCAAATGTTTTTTTTTTACCATCTAATAAATAATAATAAAACAAGTTATTAGAATAGGAGTGTTTTGGCATATTTCCCTGAGTTCAGACTGCGTGGTCGAGGCTCACGTGGAGATGAAGAGGCATCAATGCAGGGTCGTGAGAAGGGACGGGTATCCAGAATCCGTCAGCGCGAGAAATTCAAAATATATTTTCGGGGTGATAGCATTGCGTCATGTTTACAAAAGTAGCTCTAAGCCCCTATTTGTTTTGTGCACGTGTATGTGACCTCTAGTCAAGGTCAAATATTTCGATTGAAAATCTAGGTTGAAACGTCCTTGCAGGTTTATTTTTGTGGGAAATATCACCCCGCAAATAAAACAGGTGCGGGAACGTGAGGATATGACTTCAATTAAAAGAAGAAGAGAAAAAGAAAACAGGTGGAGATTAATACGTTCAGCTAAATTACAGGTCACAGAATTTGGAACATATGACTGCTATGGAGTTGACCCATCTTTCTTATTTCGGACCAATTCACTTAATGAGCGAACAGTTGACGGTGCTTTTTTTTTTTTTCTCAAAGAGCTGCACAATAAGAAGGCGACACCTTAAGAAACGTCAATAGGGTGTTTTCACTGACGTAATTTCGACTCCCATTTTGTTGTTGTGAGCTGTTTAGTGTGTGCGGAAAGCGAGCATTCCAAGAATTTACATGAGTTCTTAAATGCGCAGAGCACAAACACTACCGCGGTAACATCTCCTCAACAGGTTGCGATGGGATCTTTCATATTAGTAATTTTTTTTTTAAATCGACACAACAAAATGGCGGAATGACGTCATCTGAAAACACCCTATAGACCCTGCTCACAAGTCAGTCTACCCACCCTTCCGGAGTCCAACCCGATGCTCTAATAGCGGCATTGTTGGCACTACGCAGCTTCTCTCTGCAGGTAAAGCAAACGTCCTCGAAAGCATAGAGCAGAAAGCGGGGGATGTATTTTATCACGTTGGTCATTATAGGTCGCGAAGGTGCTTGAAGTTTGTCGATCTGGTTCTCCTATCACTGCCATTAGTGTGGAATCATGGGAGCTTTCGAGACCGCCACTAGGTGGTTCTGACCTTTAAAAATGTCAATTGTTCGCTATCATGAACATAAAACCACAACGGCACTCTCAGAGTACCGACTGCACCTTTGATGGCTTACACAATTTCGTTTTACGACCGAACTGTTATTTTGATCAGTTTAGTTCAAAACAAAATCCCACACTTTTTCAATTTTGTTCATTCTACTCTGCCCTTAAGGCTGATTATGGTCAAATTGTCAATGACATATGCAAGGAAAATTTTTCAAAAAACGTCTTTAGTTTAAACTAAAAAGGACCCTTGGATGCTTTGTGAGCAAGAGAATGCCATATATTCCCGAGATAGATGCATAGTCTGTGCCCGGTGCATAGTCCTAACCTGATGCATTGTCCGCACGTAAAATTCTCATATGCAGCACACCTTGAAAAAATTATTGTTTTATTAGTGCACTAAGAAGCTTGTGTCGTAAAGAGCTCATCATTAGCATGAGCTGCCATTCATAAATTGCATGCTATTTCGTTATAACAAAAACGATCATGAAAAAAAAAGGAAGTCCGATTGTCCGCATTGCCTAACATTTTAACTTTTAAACATGTATTGTTCGAGACTATAGTGCGAAAATATGGTAGTTAACATCTACCGGTTTCCTCCGAGCAACATTCATAGAATGCGCGGATACCAAGTTGAAAATCCAGGAACACTTCTCAAAATAGCTGAGTGACTTCGGTGGCAACGTCTGTAACTAGCCCCAGGACTGCTAACGCACGTGTATAGAAATAGAAAATACGGTTAGGAAATGTCTGGTGTAAACACAATGCCAAGGCCGTAAACCCAAGAAGCTATCTTGAGGTGCTTGAAATTAAGGTCATGAGAACCTTTGACAGAGAAGTTAATGACTTCAGAACCGTGAGAAGAGCGCAAATCTACTGGAACGCCGCACACTCACGCTACGCAAGCGGAAAAAACAGACTCCAACAAACTACCTAAACTAAGAACCGGGATGCTTGGTTGCTCACACTTAAGTTCGTCCTCCTCGCTGAAAACCAAAGTGGTTTTTACCTTTTCTGCTCTTTGTTTATCCAGATGTCACATGATAGCCACCTCGACGCTCTGAGCTGAATACGCTTCTCCTGAAACCTTCAGTCAGTTTCGGAAGGAAAAATTAAACGCCAAGATACTTCAGAAGGGTTAATATACTAGACATTTTCTTTTTTTACAATCTGTGGTAAAGTGAGCGTTAAAGAAATACGCTACTTTCAGTCGTATAAGCGCCAGAACAGGCGTAACATGCATTAAATATTTTTTAGAAAAACTATACTCTCTAAAAGCTTTCCAACTAGCCCGAAATATATCATACTTTTTTTCAATTGACAAAAGAACTAATTAGTTGTAGACAAATAGCCAAGACAAATTTACGCAAACAACGATTGATTATCTCATCTATACGATATATGCGTTTAGATCCAAAAAGAAAAAAACAAAAAATGTGAAATGTTTGATAAATATGAGGCCAGACTCCGACGAAATATCACTTGGCGTTGAATGCACAACGCGAGTTACACAAAATGTATTTGTGTAGGAAGATGCGTACACTTTATGGGTATTCATGGGGATGGGTCCTTATCTTTTTGCATGTGGCTCAGACACTGTCATTAAGACAATCGAGTAAATCTTTTCTGCTAAAGTGTTGTTTAGACCCAAAAAGTCTTATATGTCTTATCTATTTTTGCCGAATTCACCTCGGAAGTTTAAATCATCCGCATACTTATTACTCCGACTGCGCAGGTGTCCTGTTCACTATGGGCCGTTTTGTTGGCGTCCCTCCACCCAATGATCTCATGCGGGTCCCTCCACTCCACACCTATGTTTGGATCAGCCGAAATGAAAGCCGCTTCGGACTACGGCCTCAACTACGAAGAACTCTACCCATCTCCGGCGAGCCTGGCTAAGTACACTGGAGTGTTCGGCTATCCTGGGTCTCTCGATTACACCGTGGCTGCTGCCGGCGACGGCACTTACGATTTCTACCCTACCATGATGTCCGAGACGGCGTTCGACAACTACGGCTTCGGCCCCAAGGTGAAACTCGAAGAACTGCTGTACGACGAACCACGCCGACCGGCAACGAGGCATTCGAGCAAGGTTAGGGACAATCAAAATCGAGGCGATGCTAAAGACAGCAGAGAAAGGACGATGAGACGACGTCCACAACCTGACGATGATGCATCTTCTCTCGAGGTTTTGAGCAGGAGACCTCAGGAGAGAAACCGCGGTGGGTACTACAGGGGCGTTCCAGACCGAGAGGATGACAGAAGGAGAGACGAGGATGAAGATGAGGAGGCCGACGATGGTCCCTCTTCTGTAGAAGGACGGCCATCCTCCACTTACTCGGACAGGGACGAAGTCGCTTACTCCAAGAGCAGTCGCCGCCCTTACATCAGAGTGAAAGACAGCTCTAATGGGGAGGAGAATGGTCCTAAGGAGTACAGACCTCCCAACAGGGACGAGGACCAGGAGCCTACGGGCAGGATACGGTCCACGTTGGGACACAGAAGGCAGCCGAGTTACCTGCCTGGAGAGTTACCCAGCTTTGGCAGCGAGCCTAAGGATAAGACGGAAGAGGTAAACGAAGACTTCGAAGGCAGCAATCAGGATGGTGCCGGAGAACGAAGCAACGGAGAGTTAACATCGCCCACGCCAGGAGACTTACTCAGCTACACCACTACCCAGAATCCGGAGGAGACAACGGCGTACACTGAACGAGCGACCTCTCTTAGCCCAAGCTCATCGAGCTCTAGACGTGAGCCAGCGTATGGCCCGGCTAACAATGACTACGACAGCGAACAAGATGAGGATAGACCTATCAGTACCGCGACGGAGGCCAGCGTTTTTAGGTCGACATTCGAACCTCCACGATACCCTTCAAAGGACGAAATGATGCAACCTCTGGACGCTGCTGGAGACAAGTTTCAGTCGCTGCTGAAGAACAGCCAGAACAGGAAGTTGAGGAAGCCCGTCCCCTCTGACACGCAAAAAATCGAGGTCGCGACCACGGCATCCAGCTTCACAAAAAATGGCAATGAGAGGAGTCGTTCTAAAGAGACGAAGAAAAGGGGAAGTTATGGCACCCCTCCGCCATTGCCTCCGGCATCGTCCTTGATACTTCTCGCTAGAGATCCAACACCCAACGGAGATCAAAAGGCAGCAGCGACCGCGGTGACAAGCGGGGCTGACCAGAAAGCCGCGGCTACAGGTGGATCATACCGACCACGGACACTCTTTCATCAACAGGTATGTTCCCGGATATGTCTTCTGAGTAATTGTTCTATGACATTTCGTAATGTTATGGAAAATCTTCACATATAGGATTTTCGATAGTGTGAACCTCATTCAAGAAGGACAGGGCTTGACAGTGCTACTAGTAATTTCTCTCATCTAATGTTGTCAGCTTGTTCCTACTTACCACCACGCACCATTGCTTTTATAGATGCAACACTGCAGGCGTTCTATGGCGTCGTGGCTTGTCTAAATCAATTTAAGTGGTACCCATTAAACTAACCTTAAAAGCGAAATTATGAGGTCTCAGAATTGCTTGCAAGAATTTGTTACCATCTACCACAACTTTCTTTCGCCGTAATTAAAGCGCTTCAGTTTTATCTTTATGTAATCATTAATATACTACGTTTATGAGGTACATGAAGTAAGGGTGTGCGAAAACTAAAATTTTAGCTCTAATAAATTTGTGCTTAATAGTGCCGAACAGTGTCCAAAATGTCGAATGTTCAATTGAATGTGGGGTTCAAAATACTCGTCTGAAGTTCACAAAAAGTAACAGACAAAACACGGATCACTCTAAAAATCACGTGAGGCATTTTTTTTTTCTTCAGTCATGCGGAACAGTGACGACAGGTAGCGCTCAGGAAGCGGCGTCAATTACCAGTGGTAACGACAAGCCGAAACGTACCTGAAAAACATGACCATCCATCCATCCACACATTGCCATCAGGATGATGGGGGAGGGAAGGGGGAGGGGGCGCTATTACGTCCGGACAGCGATCGCCCCTATCACTCGTACAACAGACACAAGGCTGGCAATGCTGCGAAAACGTGGATAATATTTTTATCACCCGCGTTTTTGCATCGTCAGCCTTGTGCCCGCTTTATGAGTAGAAATAAAACCTGTTAATACTACAGATTGGGCGAGTTAGTAACCTGTGCGCTGGTTTGTAATTACGAGTAGAAACTTTAGCACACCCCTAAGCTTCACACGTGCTATAAGTCTTTCTAAATTGGCTGGTTTATGGGTTTTTTTTATGACGCTCAGCAAGTTTCTAATCGAAACTCATTTTATTTATTTATTTATTCATTTTCTCCCAAGATACAAGTTAAATCGCGAAGGGGAGTGAACACACGCAGAAAGATGGCAATTAGTATATCAACTAAGAATTGTATTCCTAAAAGTTTTTTTCTTTTTTATAACACTGCATCACTAATTGCAGAATTGAAGCGGGAGGCAGAATTGAAGCGTGATTTCAAACATCGCAATCATGCGATGTTCGAAATATGAATGAGGTTTCGAATGTGTGAGTGTTTACGCTTAGTATACCAAACTTATAAGTGTTATTGAGATGAGCTAAGTCATTAGATAGTTCATGTATGAGTTTCTGGAGAAAGAACGGGATAGGATGATAAAGCTTGTGAAATAAACACAGACAAGCGTTTTTACGGTGGGACGGTAAATCAGATAATGCTGAGGTTGCTTTTATGTTAGCTCCACTCGCCGTGCGAAGATAACTGGTCAAGATGAAGCGAGTTTCTCGGTTTTGAATGGCGTTCAATGTAGTGATCAAATTTTGATGACCCAGATCCCATGTTGATAACGCGTATTCTAATTTTGAACGGACTAGGCATTTATACAAAATTAGGTTTAGTGCGGAAAGAGAAAGAAATTTAGTTTCAGGTAGTCATGCATGCTGGTTTGCACTGCCTGTAACATACGCCACATTTGTCTTTCAAGAAAGGTTAAAGGTTATATAGACGCCGAAGTATTTGTAAGCTGAAACATACTTCAAGATATTAATTATTAATGGGATACGTAGGGTATGCACTGTTAGAGCACGACACTCTCATTGACTTACATTTATTGAAATTTAGTTTCATCACCCAAATATCAGACGAATGGGCTATGTAATTAAGGTCGTTTAAAGTTGTAAAGTGCCAGATTAGTCAGTTATATTACGGTATATAACGCAGTCATCAGCAGACATACCGGTTAGAGATAAAATGTTAGCTATTAAATCCTTATAAATTATAAACACTAATGAAGCAACTTCTGAGCCTTGCAGTACCCCAAAGTCTAAAAGGGGTAAAGGGGAATCGTCATTAACATTGACAAACTGTAAGTGATTAGTTAAAAAGCCAACTATTCAACCGAGTACTTAAGGGTCACTTTTTAAGGTTCAAAGCTAATGAATTGATAGGGCGCGATACTTCATCGAATGCCTTTGAGAAATCTATAAAGAAATACATAGTCTGCAAGCTACAATTGAGGAAACGATGAAATTATGAGTGAAAGACACAAGTTGAGTCTCACATGAGAATTCCTTTGTAAACCCATGCTGAGCCAACGTAAAAATTGCTTCGATTATAAGAAACTTAATAAGTGTGTGTACGTAAAGTTCTAAGAGAACGGCCCGCCCCCGGGAGATCGCCCATCCCGTTCTTCTGGCTAAATACGTGTAACATAACAATTCCAAAATATCGCCCCCCCCCCCCCCCCCCCCCCCGATTCCCATCGGACGTCACGCAATGTCCGAGGGAGGTGCATCTGCCGAGCGACCTGCTATACCTGTACGTCTGATACCCGAGTTTATAGCAGGTTTCCGCGTTTCTATCCACAATCTGCGCGCGCGGTATCGACTCTCGTAACACGTGAGTTGTTCCCACGTGTATATTGCATCGCGAAATGCGAATCTGCCTGCGTCCGCGATTCGCGGTATCTGTTCCCGTGACATGCGACTTTGTAGCGGATTCCGCGTTTTTGTCCGCGATCTTCGCGCGCGATATCGGTTCCCGTGACAGGCATGTTTGGAGCCGGTTCCCGCGCGTCTATTGCACCTTAAACCTTGAATCTGCTGTTCCCGCAATTTGCGGTATTTGTTCCCGTGAGGTTCGAGTTCTCGGCAGGTTTCAACGGGTCCTTAGCACTGTAAAACACAAATTTGCTGCGTCCTCAACCTGAGGTATCCTTTCCCGTGACACAGGAGTTTGTAGCGAATTCTCGTGTATTTATCGCATCGTGAAACGCGAATTTGCGGTGTCCGCGATCTGTAGTATCAGTTCCCGCGTCACGTGGTTTCACTCTTAAAAAAAAGGGTATATTCTTACACCCCTTGTCACATATACGAACCCCCAAATCTTCAGTTGGATGTACAGCGCACTGACGTTGCACCGACGCTACGAAATTTCCCGAGCGGCTTGATAGCCGAGTTGTACGACTCATTAAAATAGTTAATGTAAGCGTGACTGACTGTAGAAAAAGTTATCGGGGTTTTCTAGGCACAACTGCAAAACCTGTGTCTTTTTTTCCTTTAGACTTTGATACGTACTTTATCTGTTTAATATGTCATATCGCACCGTCATCAACCCTCTCGCAAAAGTAGGGGCAGTGAGTTCGACGTCAGCACGCTGAACGTCGAACTGAAGTTTTGGGGTGTCGTATATGGGACAAAGGGTGTAACGTCTACACCCTCCTTTTTTTTGTGTTGTAGCTGGTGCCCCGTATTTATCATTAATTTTTTATAGCGTTTTGCTGTATCATCCCTAAAAAATAGCCCACCACGTGTTTTTTACCATTTATCTCTTCATTTTGAGTGGGCGTTCTTTCGAAACTTTACGGTAGATGACATGGTCAAAGATTTTACATGAATGATTGTTAGAGAAATGAAACGGTAATTGAATGCGTAATATTTGTCTTCTGATTTCTACAATAGAACCACCTCACGGATGTTCCATTCATTGGACACAGTGCTTGATTCGAGTGACTGAGAAAATAGCCGAGAAAAAGTAATAAAACAATAAATTTTGGTGTTCAAAAACATTTAAAATAATATTGTCAACACTGCAGGTGATTTAAGTTTAAGCCTATTTATTAGGTTACAAATACCTAGTACATCAACAACAACCAAGTTGAATGTTAAAAAAATCACTTAGAGTGTCGATTGAGCACATATATCAGCGTGAACTGAAATGATTTGACAGAAGAAAAAAAACATTATTGCAGCACGCTCAATGGAAGATATGGCTTGCTTGCAGGCAGAGATAATAGATGAATTTTAATTATCATTGTTGTTAGCAGTTTTCCAGAATTGTTTAGGATTATTCATTAGCATGTAAGAAAGTGTGTTCTAAAAACGTGCTTCGCATTTTTAATTGATTCACCCTATTCCTCGGTGAGAGCTTGATGAGCATCCCAGCGGGCGCTTGTTGGCTTTGATATTTCTGCTCGGAACCTCTTATTATTGCTTGAAATCTTTTTTAGAGTTATGTTCTACCAGGGAGCGTTTGCGTGATTTTTTTAAAAGGATATGCTTATTTGTTAGAGAAGATACACTATATTTAAACGTATTCTAGTTTGTTTCAACATAACAATTAAAACCTTTCAGATAGTTATCAAGCAATTGCCATAATTTTTTGTTTATTAAGATGAAGTCCGCTTTACTGTAATGTCTAATACATTTTAATCTTGATAATGACGAACATTTCGATATATTAAGAAAAAAGTGAGTTACCAAATTGGTCCCTGAGATCAGAAAAATAAGATACTAATAAAATGGTGCATGGTCGAGTAGTAAGTATTAGGTGTCACACAAATGACGAAGACGGTGTTAGTCTTGTCTAAAATGTGTCTTGTTGAACAAAGGTAAAATTTGAACATATCGTAATGAACCCGGTTTCTAAGGTTGTAAAGGGAATAGAAGAAGCACAAATACAAGACCATTTATTATTTGAATAGTTAAGATCACCAATCATAATTATTGGCAAACCAGGAAACCGTACTGTAATTTGGTTGACACAATCATGCAGAACATTGGGAAATATAAAATATTTTGGCTCCAATTACCTACTATTTCCATTTAGAAAAAACACCCGAATAACTTTAAGAGCACAAATATTTGCACATCAAAAAAAAAAAAAAATGTGTCGGTTACTGCCAACAACAACCATCTGATTGGTCTATTGTATTTATGCTATAAATATTGTAACGTGTCTGCCAAGGAAAGAGCTCATTATTACGAACTTTTGCTGAGATCAAAGTTTATGTCAGAACAATCAAATCAGCGTCCCGAAAATCGATCGCTGAGAATAAAATATCACGATCCCTTGTCATGCCTTTGATGTTGGTGACAATCACTGAAACGTTACTACTGGAATTTTCATGTTCATCGCCCCTGACCGATTGTTATATAGCAACTAACCTTGTCGCAACTGCGTCATTCGCTGACTGAGCCCGGTTATGATTCCACTGAACGACCGCAGAAAGCAGCTGATAGACGTGGCCTGTATCTAGATTACACGTGATACATACGTCACACTGATACATTACATGATACATAAGACAAATTTTTATTATTTTATAAATGAGCAAGTTTTTTATGAATTATCTTGCTAATTAGTATGTTTTCTGCTATCCCTGTTGCCCACCTGGCTGGTAGTTTTCGTTCGAAAAGAGTTTTCTGTTTTCTCAACCACCCCATTGGTAGGGAAGTTTTGAAATTCGTCGCTGAAACACCAGCTATATATGTAATGAGTTGTCCAATAAACCCGCGGCAGTATTGACATTCAATGGGTCAAATTATTCGAAAATCGCAACATTATAAATCCTAAATTTGAATCAAAAGTTTCGGTCAATCACAATTCGCTTTGAAATTAAAACTCGAATATTCGTCCACCCCCAAAGTATAAAGACGTGTGAGAGCTCGGTCAACGCACAACGGTCATTTTCCTGCTTTCATTGATCACTATGGTCATTGTTTCATGATTTGGAGTACAATAAAGCACTCAAATACGTCTTTGGTTGATTGTAAAGTTGAAATTCAGTTGTAACAAATGCAATATCAACGGTCCCGGGAGTAGGGTGCGGGAAACGGATCAATCCGAAAATCGAGTGTGTAGAAGTTGTGCTTCACTGCTGTCGAGAGGAGTGACAGGTGAAGCTAACGTATCAGGCAACCCTCAATTAATAAATTTCAAGATTTTGTTTTCTTCCTTGACCAAAAAATAAATGTATGCTCCAGTTAATCCATGCGATATCTGCCGTAAGCTAATCATGACTTCGTACAACTAGAACGCTACTCTGTAAGTTACGGCGACCACCAGCGCCCAGTGAAGCATGCAACATGTCTCGGTGACTTTAGCCCTTTTTTAGTCATCGCGAGAACGCTCTCCGCCAGAGCACAATTTTTTTTTTTTTTGAATGACATGCGTTCACATTAGAATAAGGATATAAATTTAGCAGAAATGTCCATTTTGCAACACCGTGCACGCTGTGCACGCGGCGCCTTTTCATAACGCCCTGTTATGTGTTGTTTCTATGTTCAGAATCGCTGCTTTACAATGGCCGAAGTGTTAGCGTCGAACCTTTCCTTTGTCTCGCTCTTCGCCGGGATTCTTGGTTGTATCATAACAATGGACTATTCTTGGGCCCCGTGCGATAGAAGATCCCGAGGCCTTGTTATGAAGGGCTGATTTATAATCGGGTATACGTGGCGCTTACAGTTTGGTTCATAACACGGTGTCTAAAAGAGTTCAGGAATAGACACCGGCGGAGGGAGTGTCACGGAGACACTATAACTCCGTTCACCCAAAAGCTGAGACTAGAAGCTCCACCTTCAGCGCGAGCTTTCTGCCCTTACTAAAGCGAGTGTGAACGTTGCGCAAGCCCGCTAAGCTAAAACACTGCGGAAGCTAGCGAGCTCGCGCTGAAGGCGGAGCTTATAGTCTCAGTTTAAGGGTGAACGAGGTGTACATAATTAGAAATATAGTTGAACCGGTGTTCGAGTTATTATTATAACCTCTCGGAGGTTATATTTAATAGCTTTCAACTTGTATGAAAAACCGGCTTTTGGTCCTTGGTTTTAAGACGAACAGAAATGAAAGTAGATAAATTACATCGATGCCTCAATAAAGAGCACAAAGCGAAACAAAATAAAAATTGTTGATTTATTTCTGGAAGGGGCTGTTGTCATGAGTTCGTTTTTTTAGCTACTCTAATTTTATACAATGAAATGATACTAAATATGTCAATCAATTGGGGAACCTAACGATCACTGCACACTAGAGTGTCTAAAGAGATTGTTTTCTCTAGTTTTCTTTACCTGCATTCAGAGTCATGAGGTATGTCTAGTCGTACCTGCTTTGAATACCCAAGCCTAAGTAGAGATGGCATAAGAAACCACTAGGCGAGGTACGATTTCTGTCTCGTTGACGGATGCCTTAATACAGTGACGGTCAGTATTGTAGTACGTCAGCACGCTTCTCTGTGAATTTTCATCCTTTACTCGGCTAAACAAAACGGTGGGGAATTTCAGCAGATCGCGTTTTCGTAGAACGATACAAGTATCGGGAACTCAGGTCGTAGTATCAAAGCAGGTTTGGAAATGTAACACCTGTGCGGTATCGGAACTTAGTAAACGTTCTGATAAACCAGCCTAATATACAGAGTCAGGGTATTTTATTTTAATTTGATCTTAGAGGGAGCTAACTTGCATGGATGCCGTCTTCAGCATGTATTTATCCGACTGGGCGGACATTAGATAAGTAAATACCACCACGGCAAGTCGGCTAAATGACTAAAATGTTAATTATATTTTTATTAATTGTTTTCTTTTTTGGGTCGTGATGCGGTTGCAGTATTTGGGGTAGCTACAATTCGAGGTCAGACCAATTTAATACATTTTCGGAAAAGTAAAGAGTTTTAAAATATTAATTGTACAGTTTTCGCATCTTCTCGGCCTACTTAAAACTCGAGCGCGAAAAGAGCCACCGAAACCCTGCCCGCAGGGACGCTTAGGAGGATGACGTAGTCGCTTTTTGGCACGTCGTCACTATATCTGCTGTCTGTCGTCGGCGCATCCATTATGGACACGTTGCCGAGATAATGACGACGTGGTTTAAATGACTAGACCTCTCTTGTAAGCTGCATTGTTGGCAGGGCTTCGGGTTATCTTGCACCCAATTTTAAGATCGTAAAAAAGCGAAAACTGATTGATGAATATCTAAAAAAACCGTTACCTTTGTACAAATTCTTTAACTCGGTATGACCTCATATCAGTCAATACTGCAATCGCATCAACCCCACAAAATCAAGAAATGAAAATATCATGACTAAAGTTTAGTTCACTAGCCAACTTCTCGTGTCGGTTATGCTCTTATGTAATGCCCGCCCAGCCTGATAAATACATTGTGAAGACGGCCACCCGTGTAACTCAAATTCCTTATAAAAGATCTTCTCAAATTGAAATCAAACTCCTTAGATATTTTCCGCCTTTACGGTCGCCTACTGTAAGAGTTGTCTTTATTATTTACGAAAACAACCTGCAGTGGTAAAGTATTATAACAGGTACAGCTTAATAACATTAACATTATATAATTTGTGAGACGTGAACAGGTAACAAATCAATGGAGACTTTAACACAAAAATCGAGTTAAAAACAAGTGTTAAAAATCGTAATTACTTCCGAAAAAAAAATGAAATTCCTCGTTGGTATTTGTAACGGAAGATTTGAGATATTCATTCTACCCGGTGACGGTGTATGGGGAAAAAATATTTCTTTTACTTGGCGCTACATGATATTTCCTGTAAACCCTGAGATGGGGAACGATAAAAGAAACAGACTTCCGAGATGGGGAACGATAAAAAAAACGAACGTTCGTCTGTTTTTTTTTTGTTTTTTTGTTTTTTTGTCGTTCCCCATTTCAGGGTTTACAAGATGTCGATTAATTACTAGTTCGCCTGCACTCTATCACTGCTCATAATATTTCTTAGATATTTATCGAGCGAAGTGTAAAAAAGTTGGCACACCCGTCTCAAACGTTGCTGAATGACCTTTATCGACACATCATGCTTATATTCGCCACCCGTTCACAACCTTCACCGATTTTGCAAACACGTTCGTGATGGCGGTGAAAAGGTACTGTGAAGGAGTGGCGTGTAAAACATGGTTTGTCAGTCAAATTCAATCAGCTGCGTTTTAAACGTGTGTGTATGTCCCCTTTCCGTCGTTCGTTCGTGTCTGGTTTAAATTACCATGTGCAACCTACATAACCCTGCCTTTTGGTAAGCTTCTCTTCGAGTAAATTAGACTTTGATTCCGAACATCTACTCATCGCCAACGCTCGCGTTTCTTCGTTTTTTTTTTTTTTTTTTTTTTTTTAATACGGTTTATTTTAAGTGCTGCATTTATAATGGCGTTTTTCAAGATCCTAGAGAGTGATTCTCCTAAAGTAAACTGCAAATCAATGCACGCACAAGTTTCCGACTTTTATTTTTCTTTTCTTTGAGCGTTAAATTAGGGTCTAAGAAGCCACCTGTTTCCGCGCTGAAGTACGGGCTTCGTATTGACGCAAATGCGGTCCAGTGAGCACCCGATGACCGGTGGCTAAGCGTTCGCCGCGCCACAGAAAAGACTCCAATTTTCGAAGTTGGAAGCCTGGCGTTGTACAAAGGACTGTTCAACACGACAGAGGGGAAAGTACCGTGCCCAGCTAAAAGAGATTGGTGCTTGTCTCCAGGGCTGCTCTTCTTCCTTCATTTTTTTGTTCTTTTTTCCATTGGCGTTTTTGTTTGACACATGCGGACGTACCGTGCCAGGCGTCGGGAAGTCCGGTGGTGCGGTGTCCCTTCTGAGCGCCATCTTTCCTCGCAAACCTCACCTTATTTTTTATTTATTTATTTTCGGATTTGGGGTCCATCGTTCTTTTCTTTGTTTCGGTCTGTGGTCGGTCGCTCCGCTTGCTCGGTCACTTCGATGATTTAGCGCAACGCGAGCTTGGTGCGAGTGACCCGTCTCCAGTGTTGTACGGAACGGCGTTCCTGGAACACGTTCTTTTTAGCAGGAACGAAAGAACGCCGCCGTTCCATTTCGCGTCAGTGAAACTCGAGCGGGAACTCGTTACATTTTTACTGGAACGAAAAAAAAGAACGGTGTTCCTTTTTTTCGTCCAGTGGGGTAATTTGTATTTTATTTCTAAGACGGAAATTTCAAAAGTATAGAAACAATGTCTTTTCGAAGACCAGGATCTCGTTAATTTTTTGGTTACTTGTCTTAGGGATTTTTTTTTTTTTTTGTGGTCCTCGTTTGGTAACAGGCGGGTGCGGGAGAGCTAGTGGACATTGGCTCTTTTTCCAGTGCCCGGCTGCGGTACAAAAAACAAAACTTTTATTCGAAGGAAAAGACACAGAAAGAGGGACGTTTCAAACTCATACTTTTTTGCTTCCATGAATCCTCATACAGCCAGAAATCTAAGGCCGGCTACACTCATCACCGAGCTTCCACAAAGAAACCTACAGTTAGAACAAAAGAACAGGTTACCAGACATCGAACGCACCCTTGTATCCCGAACACTGGTCATTGAGAAGATAACCAAAAAATAGCCCTTATTCTTTTTCCCCTTGTCCCCCACCTTCAAGCTGAACAACGAATCCAACCTTCACGAAGAAGGACTCGTATAGTTTTAAAGACTGACCTTTCAAAAGCCCTACACTCTTGTTCACTTGCTCGTCTTGCGCAGAGCAACATCGAGAAGCAACTGTTGTTAAGTTCGAACAAGGAACTTTGTTAGACTGAAACGTGTGAGGTTGCTGTAAAACCTTCGCGCAATGTAAGGTAACAGTACATTTTGCTCGTCTGTATCGCCCACCACAAATATGAATATGGTTAAAAGCTGAGATTTTTAAAGGTGAATATATCAACAAATGAAACCCTGCTTCGCTTGTTTTCTTCTTTTTGGTGCCCTTCCATAACGACATTCAAATTCGTATGTTGTCATTTGATGGAATAGATAAAAACAAGCTTTGCTTGATCTAACTAAATATTGTCATCCCCAAAATACAAATGTAACGTATATGCAACGATACCTTCCAATTTTTTAAACTGTAACAGGAACGAGTTCTTTTCTCCCAGATAGAACCTGTAACGGGAACGCGTTTCAAAAATCAGAAGGAACAAAGAACGAGCTTGTGTTCCTTTTTTTTCTTTTGAGGAATGTGTACAACAGCGCCCGTCTCCTAGGACAATGTGTTCTTCCAGATACAGTCACGTTTCGTTAATATGAACCCCTTTAATATATGGACAGCCGGCTACACTTCTAAAAGTTTCGGGGAGAAACTGGTTCAATGCATTAATTTTTGTCTCGGTATTATGGACAATTTTTGGGGGAACAGAGCTGTCAATATATTAGAGAAACATGAGTGTATGGCACAATTTTGGTTCTATCAGCCTAGTTCCATAACCTGATAAGAATAAAAAAAAAACGCACTCAGATTACCGACTATTTTTTTCTGTCATCTCGGAGGGTGCGCTGCGTACTGACAATGTATAATAGTTTTTCATTCATCTGGGAATCTGTATTTTTCTGGGAGGTGCACAAGTTATTAGCGAGGTTGGCATAGCGCCCAATAGAGCGATTTTTATACTCATTTTCACTCGAAGCCCGACCCCATCCAACGCTACAGTTCTATGAAGCAACCAAAAAAAAATAAAAAATAAAATAATAATAACGAAGAAAAATTGAGCAGCGCGAAAGGTACGTCACCATGGCGCTCGTTGTCTTCGTGGGTTTCCTATCGCCCGCTCAGCCAGTCGCGATTGGCTTAACAAGTGACAGCCAAAAGCAGAAAAATGGCGCCACGAACGAATGGACGAAACCTTGACCCGGCCTATTTTGTTGACCCAAAATTTACTATGTCACAAAAGAAAGAAAAAAAAAAAAGGCTCGAGGTACACCTAGTTACTTCTTATAAGTTGTGAATGCGAAAGCATGAATGTCGTTCTTGCACGCGCTCTCGCGAAGTGGCCGCGCCGCGCTGACATCGGCCGTGCAGCCCCTCCGGAGTATAGATCATTCCATTTAGCGCTCTCTGGGCGGCACCATTTTGTTCGACAGCAGCGCCCTCTCGATACATCCGGGAAATTCAGCGGGTTCGGCGGGGTAAAACGAGAGAGAGGGCACGCGCCCGACTCCGCTAGCAGACGACAAAACGGGAAATTGCCATTCTCCATCTTTGGGCTGTATCGGCGGGCTGTATGGAAAATCGAACTCTCGCTCGTGGCTGCCGTTGTGAAGTGGTTCGCCGACGGCGACGGCGACGGCGACGGCGACGCCGCTCAAGCCGGGAACGGGCGCCTAAGAGCTGCGCTCTAAAAAAAGGGGGTTATCGTTAATGGGAGAGTAATTTCGTGTGCATGCGGCCAATCTTCTCTCGCATATATATATATATATATATATATATATAGAGAGAGAGAGAGAGAGAGAGAGAGACATAAATAGATATATAGATATATATACACATATATATAAATTTCTTTTTTCATAACAAGGATTGTTTTGGTGGGTAAGCCATTCGTTCGAGTCCTTCCGTTGGCCTTAATAACTGCAATCCAAGCTAAGTGGGTGTTTCAACCAATGTTGCCAATTTAGCTGTTTTCGCACTAAATTTGACGATTTTTTTTTGTTCTTTAGCGGGGAAAATGTACCGTTTTGAGGGTGGCGCCATTTCTAACAATTTTCTTGTTGGCGTTTTTTTTTTCTGTGGTCTAAAATGTTTTTTAGTTTACATTTATCAATCGTAAAATAGCCTAATTTCTGTGGTAAGAGTCAGGGGGTCATATCTCTTATTACTCTTAACAATATTATTGTCAATGAGAATAACTCTTACGATGGCTAAGACAGTACGGTTGCAAATATTGAAACGTGTTTTAAACTAATTTGTGAATCAATGTATGAGCTCGTTTTCGAAGTCTGCCACGTGAAATGTGCCGAGTGACCTAATTTTGAGACTGGTCATGGGAGGTTCCAAGCGACGTCAGACGAGCAAAATAATTCCACTGGAAATATCACTTGTTGCAGAGCATTTCAATTTTGTCAGTGAAGCTTTGAACCGCCACCAAATATTGCACAAAAGGTCGAAACGATGGGTGTGTACATCGGCAGGTATGGCAAGACAACAGACCTGGTTACACGTGGTTACAACAAAGTCATGGAGTCGACATCCTTCTGTAGAAAGAAGCGATCTGAGGCAGACAACATAGCTCCCTTTTAAGGGTTATTTTATTTATTGCGCTGCTTTCAACTTATTAGAAGAGTAAATATTTTTGCGTTTTTTTATATTTTGCGTTTTTTGCGGTTTGGGGGAATATTTATTATGTTTTATTATTATTTATTTGGAAACAGTTCGTTTTACTTAATATTATGGGGACTTCAAGCTGAGCTTATAACACCTTTAAACGATTTTGTGAAATACATATATATATATATATATATATATATATATATATATATATATATATATATATATATATATATATATATATATATATATATATATATATATATATATCAGTGTGTCGAACCGAAAAAAATACGGGTTCGGTTACGGTTCAGGTTCAGGTAAATTTATTTTGTTCCGGTTCAGTTCCGGTTCGATTAATTCGATCCGCGAACCGGTTTGCGAACCGGTTCGGGGCGCTGAACCGGTTCGCGAACCGGTTCGGAAATTATAAATGACAAATTGCAACATCAAAATAAATTACAAATAAAACATCTGAAATCAGCACATACGAAACGGGATACATCGTAGTGTAAGGCTCAGGGATTTCTACCAGGAATGGTTTCTTTATGTGCACTCAAAGGTTACCTCACCGACGTTTACGCATTCGGACTTCATCTAATTGGGTCCGACGCACTTACAAGAAGAACTCGCTAACTATCCCGCCACCTCGGCGTGTAAGCAATTGAAGGAACAGTGGGGAGAAAATGCAGCTTTCTTTATTTGAACTAGCCTTCGGTAACTCAAATTAGACCCTTAAAGAAGTTTTCATTAAACAAGAACGGAATATGAAAAACACTTCACCGAACGCAACGCCAGAAGGACGTAATAGGATAAATATTAAAATAGAAGAGTTCGCTGTCTCACAAATACGTTAGCTTCTAAGTGCCTATACGAAACCGGATGCATTATTATCAAACTCCTCAGCCTTTTCTTTTCTCATTCCGATGGAAGCAAGCTTCAAGAACTCGCGCGTTCAAGAAACGTGTTATGAAATGAGCACACAGCAGCATTTAGGATTTACGAGATTGTAATAAAATAAAATCCCGTGACGCGATTTTTTTTTTTTTTTTTGCACAGCTTTCCAATTTTTTTTCTTCCGTGCAAGCCGCGACCAGCGCAATACTGGTTCCTATGTCAAGATTCATGGATGCAGCGTTTATATTCCTAAGACTGAGTGGAGAAGAAAAATATGTAAGCGAGGTGTGTGTCAGTTGACGGCACTTAAAAAACAAATGGCATTGATAGCACATTCATTGTCAACAGCGCGTGGCCGAACCGTTTTGACATGAGCCGGTAACCGTTATTTTTTTTCCGGTTCAGTTCCGGTTCGGGTTCATCGCGATAACAATATAACGGTTCGGGTTCAGTTCCGGACAAAATACCGGTTCGGTTCCGGTTTTCGGTTCGGTTCGGTTCCGGTTCGACACCCTGATATATATATATATATATATATATATATATATATATATATATATATATATATATATATATATATATATATATCGGGTGTTTCTGCGAACTTTCAAAAATCCTAAAAATTAAAGCGTCAAAGAAAAAAAGAAAACTTTCTTCGGGAACAAACTACCAGCCACGGCGGACGTCAGGAATTGCCAGAAACACACTAATTAGGCAGATAATTAATTAAAACTTGTTAATTAACTTTTTAATTAGGGGAAATAGACATATGGTTCTAATTAGAAAGTTGCTGAGCGTTATCGAAAACCACTAAATCAGTCATTTTCAAGAAGACTTTCGGCGCGTGAGAAGCGTAGTATTGTACTAAAGTTACCATTCGTGGAGCAGGTACAAGGCTGGGGCGAGATAAGAGACGGAAAAATCGCGCGGGCGCCTTATCGCAACCGTTAGCTTTGTACCTGCTCAAAGAGCGGTAACTTTAGTGCACTACTACGCTTCTCACGCGCTCAAAGTCTTTCTGAAAATTACTGATTTAGTGGTTTTCAATAACGCTCAGCAACTTTCTAATTGAAACCATATGTCTATTTCCCCTAATTAAAAAGTTAATTAACAAATTTTAACTAATTAGCTGGCTAATTAGTATGTTTTTGGCAATCCCTGACGTCCGCCATGTCTTTTAGTTTGTTCCCGAAGAGAGTTTCTTCTTTTTTCAAACGCCCTAATTCTTAGGATTTTTGAAAGTCTTCGCAGAAACACCCGGTATATATATATATATATAAAGACCCACCTACTTGTAGTTCCCGATATTTCAGAATGCTTGTACTAATATTGGCTAATTCTTTCGGTATCCTTTCGAGAATCCGCTCCTCTTTTACTTACGTGGTAGGAAACAGAGTTTCCACGCCGC
The DNA here is from genome assembly GCF_016920785.2 of Ixodes scapularis. Taxonomy (NCBI): domain Eukaryota; kingdom Metazoa; phylum Arthropoda; class Arachnida; order Ixodida; family Ixodidae; genus Ixodes; species Ixodes scapularis. The sequence continues at coordinate 151,001,718 of NW_024609857.1, forward strand.
CATTGAGAAGATCTCAGCCTTATTTGGAGATAGTAACGTGATTATTTAGGAATGACATATTTACAGTTCGGAGTGCGTTTTTGAAAAAGAACGTGTTTGAGTTTCCTAAATGTGGTCGCGATAACGTAGCAGACACTTTTTTCATTTCATTTCATTTCATTTATTTACTCTCAAGGCCGAAGCATTACAGAGAGGAGTGGTGAAGCAAAAAAGAAAAAAAAAATACAACATGAACATGAACACAGCAGAGGGATTACAAAAAATGTTTGCGAACGGCACTTTTGAAACGGTCGGTGTCAGTGATTGAAGCGATGGAGGCGGGGAGGTGGTTCCAGTCTTTGCAGGTTTTGGGAATGAACGAGTGGAAGCGCAAATTGGTGCGGCTGCTTGGGACGCCAACTTTGAACTGATGGTCGCTGCGGGAAGAAATGTACGATGGTGGCAGAAAGAGAGAGTCACTGAGTAGAAAATTGAAATGATAAACCTTATGAAAGAGACAAAGACGAGATAGTTTACGACGCAATGAAAGATCGGGTAAGTTAAGATTAGATTTCATAGAAGTGACACTGGCAGTCCGAAAGTAATTTGAGAAGATGAAACGCGCGGAACGGTTTTGAATGGCTTCTATTTGAAGAATAATGGAGTTAATATGAGAGTCCCAGTTAATATGAGAGTCCCAGCACAGCATTACAACCACGTCATTACTGTTAGCGCCCTGCAGGAATCGAGCTGGGAACTTACCGAAAAGAAAGCGCTTTTAGCCGACGATGTACTGTCGGGGAAAATAAATCGCGGTTAAGATGACGTTATATAGGTTGAAACGTTTTCTTTTTGGTACCGGCGGTATTTACCCAGCCCAGCTCCTGCACCATGGTAATAGCAACAGTGTGACACGAATTCAACGCTCAAACTTACTAATGCTCTCATTAAAGACTTTTTTTGTAGATCGTACGCTAAAGCATTGTGTGGCTAGCGGGACCACGTGCCGTCCTCTTGAGTAGGGACTGAGCATTCGCGCCAGGAGGGCCCACAATCTGCAGCGTATTACCAACTCAAGGTAATTATGCGTGGCATGCACTGTCGCCACATCAGCAGCTATGACGCTGGCCTTGCTGCTGTACGCGCACCTTCTGCAGCAAACATTTCGCACCATCGAATTTATTTTTCTCGGCAAGAAATAACAAGTAGGAATGACCACCAACAGGATGCGATGAAGTCATACGCGAACCATGTATAGGAAGTGTTAAAATGTCCTCATCAGCAGGAGCTGCTGGTAAAGCGAACTATCGTCTGTCACGAACAACAGTTTTGATGGTGCGAAGCGAATCTGGCGAATGCCCGCTCTCAGCTTGTGCTTCACCACACAGCTATGGCCGCCAGAGAAAAATATCTCACCCAGCTGCGTGAGCTGATTCGAGGGAACTGACCATTCGCCGCTCTTTTCGCGCAGGGCTTTCAGGGGCCGTACTCGTATCGATTCGGCTTCGACACGGCGGACCCGTACAACCCGCAGACACGCTACGAGGAGAACGACGGCAACGGCCACGTCAAGGGCTCCTACAGCTTTCTGGACCCCAAGGGACGCATCCAGGTGGTGCACTACGAAGCGGACCCCCGCGGAGGCTTCAGGGCCAAGGGCAGCTTCGGAGAGTTTCCCAACAAGAAGCCATGAGAGCTGTCACGGTCCCCTTCATGTCGTATTACACCTGAGACTGCGGTGGAAGAAATCGGAAGAACTTTCAGTAGAAGGAACAGACACAGAGAACGTCTCAAACTCAGCCTTGGCTGAGTTTGAGACGTTCTCTGTGTCTGTTCCTTCTACTGAAAGTTCTTCCGATTTCTTCCACCGCAGTCTCAGGTGTAATACGACATGATTAGCTACCACCAGCTCGCCTGCACTCTCACCGTCTTTTCACGGTCCCCTTGTTTGATCCTTGAGGTGCCGATGATGGATGGATGATATACCTGCAGAAAGTATCAGGCGGAGTCGTTCCTTCTACCGCATGTTATTATGTAATTTCTTTTTTTTTTTTTTAAAGCGAGGAGCAGTTTGATTTTTCTCGAATGACGATGTCCTGGTCAATACCACGTAGAGGAAAAAGACCCCTCCAAACGTCATCACTAGCGGCTCCACGCAGCGCCGCCTTCCTTGCGTCAGCATCGTCGCCAGGGCGTCTTGAAGTGTCTCAAACCGGCGTCTTGCAGCGTCTTGCAGCGTCTAAGAACGACGCTATCATACGACGGCGCCAAGATGGACGCGGCTGCCTTTTTGCGGCGTCTCTCGTCAAGCTTCAACACGCTTGGGGCGGGCCTGGGAACCACTAACGATGGCGTCATGCGCAGGCCTTGTCCTTTAGATGGTACGCGGAGCACAAGCTCGTCTGCTTCTTTTCCAGGGGTTGTGGTGACGTCAGAACGCCGAGCTCTGATTGGTTCTGATTGCAGGATAGTGGGTAGACCTTGAAGCAAGCTGCCTTGAGGTCTACCCACTATTCTTCAAATCGGAGCCAATCAGAGCTCGGCGTTCTGACGTCACCACTACCCCTGGAAAAGAAGCAGACGAACTTGCTTTCCGCATTGTCCTGGGACGTGCATTCGGTAGCAGTAGAGCTACCAAATAAACTATGCCTCATGGTGGAAACACTTCAGCCACATTGAGGTAGAATCATCGTTGCCAGTAATCTCAAGCGTCGTCTGAATTTGCAAGAAACCTCTTTTTAGTCCTCCAAAATTTTTAAATCAGTCCGTGGCGGAGCGAATACGATACCGCACGAGCTCCCTGGTGCCGTAATATAAAGTTCAGAAAGTCTCATTTTCCAATCGTAACGATCGTGAATCGCGGCCCAGGCGATTTTCACTATACAACAAAATAGCGGAGCCCACAGGAAAATTGTGAAATGGAGCGTCGATACTCTAAGCGTACAGATTATCTAGAGCCTCCAGGCAGATGGATATGATGTGTCCTAGAAAATCAACACATAAGGCCCACGTTCTGCAAAACTTAAAATTAATATTATCATTTTTTGGCGAAGTTGTTATTTTCACTTTTCAATTTACTGGAATGCTTCCATAGGATACACGTACCCTCCGAGATTGCCGGCGCGCGGCGAACGCTCTAAAGGCCGTTGCACTCTTCGGGACGGACTGTTATGGAGGCACATGGGTTGTTCCAAGAGTGTAACGTCCGGAGCAGAGCGTTCCTCTCCGACAATCTTCGACGGCGTGAATTGCAACTCTTGCTGTTGCTCATGTTCTGCGAGCGAGTATTGGCGACTTTCATCGCGTGTTTTTTAACCCCTCGGTGCTTCGTTTTTAAACGGCCAGGTGCTGTGAAAACCTAATTCACTCGAGGAAGCTGGCGAACGAACCAGCCGTGACAGCTTTCTGTTCTAGCCGCTAGGTGCAGTCAATTTCGCAGACGTCGCCAATATGTACACGGGCTTTCGTTTAATGCAGAAATCTCCGCCATAAATTCTGAATGGAACGGCAGCTTCTGTCTCGGCGTGCTGATATACACTTTGGTATGTACCTTACCTGTTTCTGAAATTATGGTTCTTCCGCAAGTTAAGTGTTTCTGACTTTTTTTTTCTTCTTGGGAGGTGGTATGGCGTTGCTGTTCTTCGAGCAATTCTATTTGCTTGGCTTTCTCCGCGAAAGAGTGCCCACGCTTGTACAACGGTGTATTTATGTCGAGGTCTTTTCAGTGATGTGTTCGAATTCAAGCATCTACTATGTTTGATGAGAATGGTTGATGGGAGATGTAGAAGAAAACTTCCTGTTTAACAGGGTTGTATATTTTTGAACGTAAAGACTATAGTGAATTTTATGTGAAATGTGCGCTATGAACTAAGATCCCCATAGTATAGTACTGAGCTAGCTAATGTAATCCTTAATGTAGACTCCATCTGTAATCTAGAGGCATCATCGTGCCGTACGCTAGAATAGAAATTGAGCAATACTCGAGAATTTCTTAGCTTACAAAGTAATTCTTAATATAAAGATAGTTCATTAATGTCATATACCTTATAAGCCAGTGCTTTCCAAACTCTATCCTGCGACCTATCCAAAAAATAAGTACCGTGTCGCGACCCCCCTTTCGGTTTTCGCTATGCTAAAAGATTTTCAATTCAGCCTATGAATAGTAACGCACAAAGCACGCTGAAATTTTATTGGACAGTTAAAATACTTAAAAGGCGCAAACCTGGCTATAAACCATCGAAAAAAAAAAAAAAACGCGTGCAGATAGGAATGACTCTTCCTAATGACTAAAGTGAGCTGGTTTGTCAGAGCACGGTTTCTCAAAAGGAGGGCGAAGTTTGGAATCCGCAGCTGTTGATGTTGAGCTACGACCCTTCACATTATTTTCGTCGACGTCACCGCTGAAAAGCCAAGTTCGAATTGTTTCAAATTTCCTAGCCGCTTTGAGACCCCCCTCCCCCCCCCCCCCCCGATACACACACACACACACAAACACACATACACACACGCACACACGCACACACACACACATCTGTCGCTATCCTCCTCGGTGTCGCAACTCACACTTTGGGAAACACTGTTATTAGCACTATTCGGGTATTCGTAAGTGTTATTGTTGTATTCACAGGAATGACCGGAAAACACTGTAAAATGTTCACTTCGTCTGGTTAACCTTAAAATGCGTTTTGTTTGTTTTTTTCGTACAAAATTGCCATCTGAAGTGATTACTTATTTTAAAGCCAGCTAAAATGTTGACTTCTACTTCGAAAACTAGTGTGTGGTTTTATCTTCAGAAATAATAGTTAAGTTTTCGTTTTCTGAGCCCATGAATTGATTCAACGTTCATGAAACTTCGAACATTTCTGTCGTTCGGATATCTGAGAGAATAGGTCAGCGTTATTTTTGTTACGGCTGGCCAGCACATGGAACCTTCTTGCTTTTGTACATACATGTCTGGTGATATAAAAGACAATCGAGAGCTGACTCTTGGTTTTATGTTTTTATTTTCTTGTTTTTTAGGTTAACACCGAAAATATTGCACATTCGAGTGAATAGCGATGCGTAGCCAACATGACAGTTCATGCGGGTCAATGTTAAAGAACAGATGGGCCGCTCTATCAAACTACTTCATCAGACTCGTGATTAGGGTGCCTCAATGCTGCTGGCTGGCGTCCCATCCAAAGTGGAGGCAACTCTTGTCTGCTAGCGGAGCCGCGATCTTGCCTCCCACTTGGCGCTTTAGGGTATCATATGTGGAACAGCACATACGCCGCCGTACTGGAATACCGTTTATATGAGCTCGGAAGAGCTGTGGCACAGCAGGAAGGCAAGTAGCCCCTACCGCGAAGGTCTGTAGTGCTGCGCTCATCTTCAACCACGAGTTTTGTGCTACATTGTCAAGGCTAGTGTACACCTTCCACAATGTTTGACCCGGGCTTGCGTCTTATTCGCTGACGTCACCATAACTGTAGCTCACAAAAGGCAGGCGACAGCGCATGAGGCAGCTTGTGCCGTCTCGTGCTCCGCTCGTGCCAACCCGCAGCAGGGTTGTCGTGCAGAAGGAATACAGTTCCTGCGATGCGCGCCGGCAGCGGTGGCGTAAACGTAACAGGCTGGTGTTATCGGTCCAACGTTGGATCGGTCTATTCACACGCTCGCGCATGTAAATTTGGCAGCGTTGCAGTGCTGCAGAGAAACCTACGCCCCTTGAAAGTGTAGCACGGACGGACGGACGAACGGACGGACGGATGGACAGGTAGGTGGGTAGATGGATGGACGGAGAGGTAAGTGGGTAGGTAGGTGGTTAGGTAGGTGGGTAGGTGAGTAGATGGATAGGTAGATAAGTATGTGGGTAGGTGGATAGGTAGGTGGGTGTGTGGGTAGATGGGTAGGTGGGTAGGTGAGTAGATGGATAGGTAGATAGGTGGGTAGGTTGGTAGATGGGTAGGTGGATAGGTAGGTGGGTAGATAGATAAGTAGGTGGGTAGATTGGTAGGTAGGTGGGTAGATGGGTAGGTAGGTGGGTAGATGGGTAGGTAGGAGGGTAGATGGGTAGGCAGGTGGGTAGATGGGTAGGTAAGTGGGTAGATGGGTAGGTGGGCGGGAAGATAGGTAGGTGGGTAGGTAGGTAGGTGGGCAGATAGATAGGGGGTAGATACATAGACAGGTCGGTAGATAGATAGGTGGGTAGATAAATAGGCGAATAGATAGATAGATAGATAGATAGATAGATAGATATATAGATAGATAGATAGATAAATTGATAGATAGATAGATAGATAGATAGATAGATTGATTGATTGATTGATTGATTGACTGATTGATTGAATGCCTGCAAACAGCCTCGTGGCCTGGGCAGCAGTACTCTGTCAAAAGGCATAAATATATATGCTAAAGTCAAACAAAAATACCTTCGCCAACAAAAAGGCATCATATGTTTGTTGCAGGCATGTCATAGGGCAGGTGGACTGCGCACCAGGATAAAAAGTGTCTCGGCACTTGAATATCCGCATCGGTAGTACACGAAACTTTAATGCCATCAACAGCTGCGTGCAATCAATAGAACCACGCACTATTTGGTACAGAGAACGATATGTGTCTTATAATTAATTATTCTGTCATGTAGTGGCACCCTGCCGAGGTCAACAAGGAGACAATTATAGCTGTAAAAAGGATGGCGGCTAATGTGCCTATCGTAAAAAAGTGGTATAAACTTGTGCTGGACACTTTCAATTAGGTTGCTCTGCGACATCGCGATGAAGTTACATACCAGATACGCGAACTTAAGATGCGATCTTACAAGTGCAGGATAAAGGTCTGACATACACTCAAAGTGACAAAAATTTTCTGACCAACAATCCGAGAAACATGCACGCAAAAATTCAAGTCGGAATCTACCAAAACACCAACATCACGGACATTTCCTTCCCGCGGCATCTGTCCATCAAACAGTGTTTAGTGTGAAGCTATGCTCACTCTCTTCTCAGTAAGGGCCATTAGTACCGTCTTTTTTAGGTTATATTGCAGTCTGTTTATCAATTCTCAATTGAACGGGCGTCATTTTGCATTTGAATACAGTCATTCACAGTTTCAACCTTACGAAACGATTTTAGTTCATCAGCGAATCATCGACGAATCATCGGTGAGTTTTCAATACAAGACGGCAAATCATTAAGAAACGGCAAAAATTACAAGAGGATGCTTAAGCTTCGCCTTTAAGAGAGGAGCGGGATAGCTAAATAGAAATCTCCGATCGTTCCCAAGCCGTGCAAGCGTGTGTGGGTCCTACGCAATAAAGACAAAAAAAAAAAAAAGTGTCTGGGTGGCCTACTCGGTGGCGTGTCTGGTTTGTAACTGAAGGGTCCTGGGACAACACCTCTCAGACAGCTTTAAAGCCTGCGCGTTACGTCATATGACGCCACGTCCGGGGGTCCCACACGGGCGCTGGTTGAATGAGTGCCACGTCAGCGTTCGCTTGGGTCTATGATAGGAAACGAGCCCCACGCGAACGCTGACGCGGTACTCGTATCCAATCAGCACCCGTGCGGGGGCCTCAGACGTGACGTCATGCCACGTAACGCGCAGGCTTCGCTGTCTAGGAGGTGTTGCCTGGGATCGAATCCCACCTTTGCCTAAATTCTCGATTTTTTTCCTTTAAGGCAAATAAATTACTTTATGAGTGAAATCATTTCAAACATGCGGTGATCATTCGCGTTACACATCATGTTTCCGTCACTTTCATTGCACGCGTGACGTCACGTTTCATGGGAGTGTTCTGGGTCGTTTGAATTTCCCGCGCGAGGTCATGGAGCTGTGACGTCGTGACCTTAGCGACCAATCAAGATTTTCTCATCCCACGCCACCGACGCCGGTTTTTCTGCGACACGACCTGCTTAAAGCTATCCCTTTAAAACAAGAGCGGTCCCCGGTTAAAACCTTGTGACACGCCAGATGAAGATGCAAATGGCTCGAATCTGACTGTGTGTCAGATAATGTAACGTGATTTATCTGATTTCCCAAATAACTCTCAAACCATGCACAATGCAACGGGCATGATGCTTTTTTTTTTTTTTTTTTTAGTTTAGGCAAAAGTATTTGGGTCGGCTCCCAGTTCTCGCGCTTGATCTGCGTCAGCTATGGCCGCCGCCGTTCCGCCTTTGTCGGGACGCCCAATGGTCTCAAATGATTTATTGAGGGATTCGAGCAGTTGGAAACGCCACAACCCGGCATTTTTCGCGTAATCGAGTTGATACACCGACCTCATGCATGTGAGGTCGACCAATTGCCGGAGGCAAAATGCTGGACGCGGCTAGAAAAAAGGGGGGCGCAGTCGACTCTCCCAAAGGATGCCGTCAGTCTAGGAAGCCGGCAAGCAACATTGAGGCACGTGTAGTTACGATTTGATCTCGGCGCGTCGAGCAGGAAAGTTTACTCGCGAGGGCATTTCTCTGGAATGTGGCTTTCTTTCAAGGTCATCGGTCTTCTGCGCATCATCTCCAGTGGCGCACGTAATTGACACGTTAAGAAACGCGGGGCAGTTCATAGCATCTCATTATCGCTGTGGAGCTCATGAGACTGCAGTATTAGCCCATAAGGACGTTCGAGAACCAATCACGAAGCAAGAGCCTCGAACATACAACGAGCAACGCCCCGGGGTTTCTGAAGCTGTGGCGGCCATGCATGAAGTCATCTCGAAGGTACTACCGACCCGCTTTTCTTAAGCCCTCGCCAATTCTCCTTTCCCAAAGTTTTTGTGCGCGGATAATCGCTGACAGCTTCACTCGCTCATCAAAGTCCTCTCCTCGTCGTTCGCAATCCCTATCAGATTACAGAATAACCCAAATAAGAACAAATAAAAACCAAGGAAGCCGACTGTGGCAACAAAAACATTAGCCAGGTTCCTGCCGTTATTACGTCGTGAATAACTATATGCATAACCATCAACGGAAACTCGAGGGCGCCTCACCACCTCGCACTACTCTTAACGGCGACCACGGTCCGTCCTGCAAAAGTGAGCCTAGCCAACTTCGATTGCACACTGACAATCGTTGCGTGAATTAATTTCATTTGTAAAAATCATCCGATGTCTTTGTATCCTGTTGTTATAGTGTCACTGACAACTTAAGAAATGCTGGGTGTGGCTTGTTACTGTCGCCCTTCTTGCATTGTCATTCACTGTACGCCTGTGTTTCTTAGCTTGTCGGTAACTAACTATACAGGCAGAGTAGAACTGATCTTTCCAGTCTTCCAGTTTTATTCTAGTTCTTGTTTGTTTCCTTTCCCCTTTTCTCGAGAATAAAAAAAAAATCTGTGGAAGAAAACCGGATCTGTGTTTCCTTGCACTAGCTTCAACAGCCCACATTTCAGGTCGACAAGTTTATTCTACCAAAAAATTGAAAGGCAGAAAAAAAAAAAGTACTAAATCACAAAACTGAGTTGGATCCTTTTTTTTTCCTTCGAACAATCTTGGTCCGCTTCCCTATTCTCGGTCTTTTTCCCTATATTCCCGGCTCTCTGTGTCACTATGTCCCAGGGCGCTTCGCCGCATTCCCCTCGCGAATCGTTTCGGCGCCAGCGGTGCGATAGCCGTAGTACGCGCAGCAGTGCAGGGTTGCCTGCCCGCCCGGCGTTCGATGATTCCGCGCCTGCGCACCGGGGTCCGAACCCATCCGGCGCTGCTCCCGCTTCGCGCTCGTCGAGCCCCAACACTGGCACTGCTCCAGCCGCAGCCCGCCCCGCCCCACACGATCGGGAAACCCGGGCCGATCCCTCGCGCTGCCGCTGCAGTGTTCAGCATCCCCAGGAGCATCCCCAAACCCTCATCCTCCTCCTCCCCCACTCCAACTGCAACGGTTCATGCAGCAGCGGCCCAAGACCGAGCGCCAAGTCAAGCGGCGTTCCCACAAGGTAAGCCCTCGTCGCGTCCGGACGATCCGTCGCAGGCAAAACGCCAAAAATGATTCCCTCGGAACGCGCGTCGTCTGCAAAGGCGGCTTCTGCGCTGCAGCGCGGTACGGGGTTTTGCAAGGAAGGAAGTTGTGCTCCGTTAGGCTTAGGCACGCTGAGGTTTGGACCCCGGAAGAGCCTGCGTGCAGCCCCTGTAACGAAGGATGTTTGTGCAGCGAGGATGGAAGGATGAATGAATGACCTGACTGATTCTTTGATGCGGTATTCTATTAGCCGGGAGGTTTCGGGAGCTGCGAGGTGGCGCGAAACATGGTATTGATCGGGAGGGAGAGCGCGTGGTCGCTCGTTCTGTTATAAGAACGGGTATGTGCGTAGAGAAAACGAGAAAGAGAGAGAAAAGGAGAAAAAGAGGGAGGAAAAAAAAACGCTGCTGCAAGTGATTTTTCTATTGTGAAGGAATTTGATCATCTTTGAGCGTACATATCAAATGTCAATAAAGGGGGCGGCGAGAACTCAGATTCTGATGTTACTACGCAGCTGAATAACGCGTTAAAAGAAGCACTGTGTGTTATTAGGTCGTTCTACTTTACGAACACGCTAGCGAACTTCGTTCCAGAAAACCCGTAGGAGCTCTGGAAAAAGAAGCCAGTGCAGGTTTTTAGGGCATTCTATTTACCAAACACACCCGCAAACTTTTTACGAAAAACCCGCAAAAAATGTGGCATATCGTTTTTTCGAGGGGGGGGGGGGGGGGAAATAAAGAATGAAAAAGTACACATTCAGGAAGCTGTTACCTGCTACTTTCAATTGTTTTAGCAATGAATTTAGGTGAATTATGAGAAGCGATAATTTTGTTTCAAAACCTCGTATCAAGGAAGGATATGTATGTTTTTAAACAGTAATAGAACAACAAAACACACACACACGCACACATCAGGGGCATATTAACATACCGAGTGCCTTTCCAAAGAACTGACTTTCTTTTTTTCTTTCTTTATTTGTTTTGCGGGTTTGCCGCGTAGGGGGCAGAGATAAAGGCACGGTAGCTGTATTTTTCAACGAGATCTCCACCTATTGACTGGGCTTAGAACATCGGACACAACATGCATGATCCTCCGCTAAACGCCAACTCCGTAACAAATGTGTTTACCGAGTGAAATACCGGACCCACTTGGCTGGAGCCACGCAGGCCCAGCGGAAGGGCGGGACGACGTAGAAAGGATACGGGGAGTCAGTTGCGATGCGTTATACTCCGCTTCACTCCAGGTTCGAGCACAGCCTATAGCTTCACTCCGACGAAGCCAAACAAGTAGAAAAAAGATGGTCGTCACGGCACTCGCGTCCCACCGGATTACCCGGAGCGTAAGTTCGCCTGCTTTTTTCGCAGGGGTTGTGGTGATGTTGGAACGCGGAGCTCCGATTGGCTTTGATTGGATGGATAGTGGGTAAACCTCGAGGGAAAGCTACCCACTATCCTTCCAATCGGAGCCAATCAGAGCTCATTGTCCTTCTGACGTCACCAAAACGCCCGCACACACACAAAAAAAAAAGAAACGCAGACGAATTTGGGTTTTTTACTCTCATCATAATAAAATTATATCTTGAGCTCTTCACTCCCACCATTATAGAAATTGTGATTGCTGCCTTGTCGCTACTAAGCTCTAGGTTCAATTTGTGTGCTTCTGTGCCTTACGCGTGCTCGTCATTTCCTGCAGATTCACGCGGTAACCAGCCATTTCTACTAAATTATCCGAGCGCGTCAGAACTGGTAAATACCTGTCCCATCCTTCGATCGAGGTTTAGCCCAATACTCTCTGAGCCTTCTAGGTAGAAATTAAACGGTAAAGAGGACAAGGAGCATGCCCGTCTAAAACACCGTTTTGTCTCTATTGGTTTTGTCATGTTTCAACTGCACGTTACGAGGACGTTCCCGTTCGTATAAACGCCTCTTAAGAAATGTATTGTTTCATTTTCCACCTTTGGAATCCTCAATATGTCCCTCAAATTCCCTTTGATTCCGGGTGAACAATGAAATTTTGAATGATTCAAGTCGTGATTAACGTAGATCATAATTTAAATGGTTATTTATGGTAAAACGGACTTTATTTAAATCACGCGAGCTTTACTGTCGTGATTTAAATAAATCCCTTCCTGCCAAAATAATCCTCGAGATATTTTCTGCTTTTCATGCTTTTCAGTCGCATTTATTTTGTGAGCTTCGTTTCTATTCTCCCCTCTGTTTGTCAGTTACGTACATCCTACGCAAGCAACTCAGAACGCTAAAGAAAACAACAAGAAAAGAGTGTGCTCGCACACGTACTCAGACCGAGAGAGAGAGAGAGAGAGAAAGAGGAAGACATGAAGATAGAGAAAGAAGGAATAAGAGAGGCAGACACCAAACAGACAGGCCGAGTAATATATCTAAGTTGAATATTGCATCGCCCAGTATATCCGCTTTGTTTACGCAAGCTTGCCGCTTCTTTTATGAAGCCATACCACCGCCTTGCTCCCTCTAAAGTCCGAAGAAAAAGCCATAGCAGTTAGTTGACTCGCCAACTGTGATCGAGTTCAAAGTCCACAATTTTACGTCATTGATTACTTTTCCTTTTTTTTTTTTTTTTTGCTTTTACTTACGGTGCTGCTCCCTAAATTCCGTTAATGTGCACAGGGCTGACAATACACTTGAAAGTTTTAATGAGAAATGACAAAGAAAATGAACGGAAGTTGTTTTCGCAAGGTTTCTATGTATTTGTAAGACCGAGAGTGAAACACAAACTATATGCTGTTTTGATTACACTAAATAAAATTTTCTACCGAACGAACAAAAACAAAAAGAAGTAGCAGATATAGATTGATTAGGGCTTGGTGGTTCACATGGAGATTAGAGAGGTCTTAATTAAATACGATATAGTTAAAATTTCGGTGAATTTCTCTTCCGCACTGTGACTGAGTGGATTGAAGTATCATGCTGGGCATGTTTAAAATAGCAAAGCAAAAGTACTTTTTTAGACAACTAGATACTACAAATATGGCTTAAATAAACTATATTTTACTTATATCAAATACTTTTTGTTCTGGAAACCAATAATGATTTTATACCAGCCTGCTTAAATTATATTATCATGAGCTATCTTCATATCTAAATCTGGAAGCCAGAGTGACCTATCTGCTTTCTTTTCCTGCGAATTCTGTACGCTGCGTCAATGAAAATAAATTATCTTCTTATCTACTTTTGCTCCTCAATTCATTTTATAGCTCTCACAACACAGATTCATTCTATACCCATCTCTGCAGCCTGGTACCTTTGTATTCTGCATCACCGTTCTGTAAATGACTGATGTCAATGTCATGGGACGATAATTGCCTGTCAGTCTCGTCTCTCTTTGTCCTGGTAATAAATACATTCTATTTAGTCGACAGTTTCGGAAGCATTTCCGTTGAAAACATTTGTACCTGAATTTTTTTTTTATGAACAACATTATTAGAGTACTATCTGAAACTTTGTGTGGCGATTCTTCTCTTTCCCGTTCTTTTTGTCCAAAAGCAGCAATTTTCCTAAGTGGAGTATCCTCCTCGGCTTTAGAACTACCTAGCTTTTACGTAAAACTTGAATGCTATAATTGTTGTTCAGTGTTTAATATCCTCATCGCTTTTGAGCCGGTAATCCTGATGTGTGATGCTAAAGCACTGTTACGACTTTCTGTTAACTCAGAAAGTTTAGGAGTTTTCACAATTTTTTTGACTGTCTTTGTAACCTCATTTACTTTAAGCACCTATTCTGTGCTTTTTAATTTTCTCATTGAACAACCAGGACGAGTATCTTCTATGGTTGATAAATTTTGCATATTTCCTATTTATCTAGGAGAACAGGTCTACGTGATTTTTACCGCTTAGAATAGCTGTGTTCTCTGGAAGACACCTGACATTTCTCTGCTGCCTCCTCAACTTCGCCATCCCACCAACTTTTTTTGTTTGCGTCGTCGCTTCTTCCTTCTTTAAAATGGTGCTTTGGCCAGCTTTAGCTCATACATCTGGATTAGAATTCGGTGGGCTCATCCTGTTTGCATGCCTCATTAAATCACTCCCTGCGCAGACGTTGCCCGTGTGCATGCGTGACTTGTCGCAGGGCGAGAAGGGTAGTCGAACCAAGGTGGAAAGGGCACAGGGGATCCCGTATCAACTTTTGATTGCACTGAGTAGTCAATCTTGTAGTACATTGCAAAACCCTAGAAGTAAAAAAAGGATAGAAGAAATCAAGCTGCTATGTACTTTTATAATAGGGCGGTTTTATTTGGATTCATGCAGTGGAGTCAATTAGTCTTTTTTCTTATACATTTTATATGCTACGAGTCATGACGTATATCGCAAGAAAAACATTACTTCTCCTTTGAAAGTTTAGAAATCTATAGTTAAAAAAAAAGAATCCGATGGAGCGGGGAAGAACGGCTGTGTTTTAACCATTGTCAGCTACTTATTTTATTCGCTCGTTATCCCAAACTATACGCGATGGATCCTCGATAACTTTTAGGGGTATCTGTGCATTATCTAGTCAAACGAGGTTCAAAAATAGCATTTATAGTTTAGAATTTTGCAACAATGCCCAGACATGCTTCTGCGGACAATTATGCCCAAAACTTCTACTTTTGTTTTCTGGTGGAATATTTAGAGCAATATATTCCAATTATTACCACGTGTAACACGTCTGGCATCGCCCACCAAATAATATAAAGTTGATGCTTTTATTCATTTTTGGTTTATACTGAGAAGGAAATTATGAAACGTGAGAAGTTTTCAGAGCCCGTACAAGTTCAGCGTACGCTTCTTCTGTTATTTTTTCTCGTCACACATTTCTTTGGTGTTTTTATTTTAGCGCGCACTGAATTTCGGTTTCAAGGGCCGAACCTCTAAATATGTAGTAAAACAGCAATTGACCTTTTTCAGAGAACGCTGGGCGCATGCGCCGACTCTGAGAGAGAGGAGGAAAGGGAAAGGCGCCATTTTTGGTGGCTCTCTCGTCCGCTCGGTCGCTCAGACAGTGCTGGTTAGGCTTGACTCCTTGGCTATTCTCGCGGCTTGGCTTCATAGTCGTCGCGCCTCACCACCGCGCAGCTGTAGTTTCTCCAAATAACAGCAAAAATGGTTCAAATGCAAGGCTTTATAGAGTTTCAGCAGCCTTTTGCGGGTGGTTCAGGAAAGCACTCGATGTCAAACACCCCGCCCTTTTTGCTCTGCTTTCAAAAGTCTATGACGCGAATCCCCCGTGTCAGGTGGCCGGGTCATCAATGTGACGGCGGGACATTCTGCTTTTAACTAAAAGACAGTAAATGTGAACATGATGGTAAACCGGAAACTGTGGTAGGAGAACGAAAACGCAAAATGAGACTAAAAAAGAACAGGGAACGTCTCTTGAAACGTTGCCTGTTTTTCCTTTGCGTTTTCCATTTCCTACCCCAGTCTCAGGTTTAATAATTGAAAAAGAGCGAGTTGGTGAATAGATACGAATACATGGAAGGATAAAACTTGAAGGAAACGGGACTTCTTGAAAGAAGTCCTCTTTCCGTCCCTGTCCTCAATGTTTCATCCTTTCATGTATTCGTATATCAAGTTTACCATCATGTTCAACTTACACCAGCTCGCCTACACTCCGGCTATTTTTCCGTTAATAGTAAATCTGCACGCGAGGTTGTGTGACGTAAGCATGCCGTACAAGGTACTCAAGTAAAGCATAACAGGATAAAGCTTTTCGTCCTTGAGGCGTGCGCTATACACATTCGCGTCTTGCCACGTTAAAAGAGCAAAAGAAACATGAAAAAAATATCAGTCACTGGCAAAACATTTAAAGCGTGCGAAACAAATTTAAGTCTTACAGAAAAAGAACCCTGGTGGAATGCCTTGGCAACCAACTGTGAACTCCCCTGTTCGCTGAGCTCACTTCGTCGAACGTTCGCAACGTACCGAATTTAAATAGAGATTGTTTCTAACATACCGTTCCTTATTTTTGACGGTGCAGGCAAGCCCTCGCGATATAAAGATCACCCGGATTTCACACCTTCCAAGTTTGTTTACACAATCCCGTGCGTTCGCGCGGTACACAGGAAGGCGAAGTGACGGATGCAATAAGCTTTAATAACAACCGATCAAGGAGAAAAATCAGCTGTTTGTAGTGGCCGAGTTTTATGAACGGAACTCACAAGCTCCGCACAAGGTGGATGGTTGGGTCGGTATCGAAACTGTTCACCATTACCTTCCTTACATAACACTCTGCGACTCTGCCTTGAAAGCAGGCCCCCTTTTTAGTTGCTTGTAAGACGCGACACCTAAGTGACGATTAAGTGACTCCGAGTCGATGATAGGAAGGATGCAGCGTCGGCGGTCTGTCCATCCTTGAAGGTATAGAAACGAACGAGGTCCTCTGTATCGTAGACAGCGGCTTTTATTAATTTTCCAGGGTCGTCCCCAGCCATTTCGAAGAAAATATGAACGCGAAACGACGACGGAAAGACACGTTTAGAATGGTAAAAGACGGAACAACGCCACCAGAGAACACACGTAAACAAACACATAGACCGGGAGATACGCCACCCCTGCCGCGGACGGCGGAGAGACTGTCCCGGAGCCACCAAAAGTGTTTCGAGCGATTCCCGCGAGGGCGCGCCACGATCGTGGCCAAACTATGAAAAAGGTTAATTACGGACGCTGTTTTTTTTTTTAAACATCTCTTCTGCGCCAAGTATCGATAGAACGTACGCAATCTATACCTGTTTAGAGGAATCTATGTCGAGTCTTGTCAAGTGTAATACTAAAAAAAAATGTGACTCGCTGACCATAATATTTTTAAATAGTCAAAGATGCATTTTCGAATGATTATGATCGAAAACTTTGAATTTTTGTCAAGTATATTTTGAGGAGTATGACGATTGAAATCCTACTACATAAAGCGTGTGTCACTGCGTTTCACACGACACAAAGTATAATCTTCTTGTAATCTTTACATTCAGTAATAAACCACAAGAGAGTGAAAGTTTTCATCTTTTGTTTACGTTTAAAATATAAAAAATAAAGAAAATCCTGCGTATGTACCCCACCGCCTGAAATCAAATGACTCAATTGTTATCTCAACTCAAAACTGAAACATAATTACCAAGTGATGAAATGTGACAACGTGTATTAACATTGTTTGAGTATGACCCCATTTGTACAAATTGGCACTAATAGGTATGGCCCCATTGACGAACGACGAATCTGGTTGAATGATCCGACCAAAACAAAATATTTAAGATGTAACTTATCAAACATTAGGTCGCTAGTTGAGATACCACCTTTATAATCGTCGGACGGGTGCGGTTTGCTATCCACTACGTTTCCCTGGACGATCCTGGTGAGCACATCTAGGACTTTGAGTTATATTGATGCAATAAAATAGGTTGCGTTGCGCCTTTAAAAAGCAAGAAGTTTTTACTTTAAAAAAATCTGGAGTTTCGGAACTCCCGCTAAGCGCTGCGTTAGCCAAACGCTGCAATCTACGGGGGTCTCTCGGCCAATGACGGGGCTTCTAATATGTGTAAAGCAAAAAACAAAATTCCAGTAGAATCAACTATGTTCCTGTCTAATTAAGCTTTCTTTGTAATGAGATCCGAACACTATTAACGAAATTACAGTCAACGCGCAGACGAGCTGGTGGAAGTTTATCATGTTTACCAAATTCTTCCTCCTTCTGCCTCAGTCTCGGGCAGGGACGGGCAAAATACATGCAAATATGTATCGAAATACAAATACAAAATACTTCGTCAAAAATGTATTTAATTACAAATATAATTACATTTCCAAAAAAAGCATTTAAATACAAGATACAAATACAACCAAATGTATTTGGTCTCGTCCAAATACTTTTACAAATAGATTCCTCAAAATTTGCGTCAGCGACTTCAGGGCTCTTGCAACGGGCTTCTGGGTATCTCATGTTAATTTTGCATCGTACACTCCGGAGTTAGTGTGCGAGGCTCTAGTAACGTAATGTAAATATAATCACAAAAAAAAGTAATCAGCTTGGACGTAATAGGTGAAAAAAGTACAGAGCTTCAAGCAGCTTGTTTTGTCGATTACATTTTGGTATAGACCAACAAAGAACCGAGACGACCAAGACGCGCAGCACTAGCCAGAGAATTTTTTATTGTTGCAACTCGCACCAGTTATGAAAATCTGGACGACCCGCGCATTTGGAATGTTCCAGGCAAAAATATGGATGGAAATCAGGCTGGAAAGCATCACAAGTTGTCACAGGCACTTATTTAGCCAGTCTGCCGGTGAACGTCGATTTCCTCACGGTTCTTGCCCTGGACTAGCACCGTAATCACAAAGTCACTAAGCGCTTGTGCTTGATTGAGAGACACTGCATTCGGTGCAGAACGTAGTTTTGTTCCTGCTCAGGACACGTCTTAGGATGACCAAAATGAGTCGTGACAATAAATTTGAGGGATGTATTTTCGCCCACAAAATTGTATTTAATTACCAATTGTATTTGAAATACCCACGTTTTAGTATTTAAATACACAGGTCAAATACATTACCCAATTTGTAATTAAATACAAATGCAAAACACACAAAGTATTTGAAATACGTATTTGAAATACTGCCCATCCCTGGTCTCGGGTTAAAAATCATGGTAAGCGAATACCATATGCTGTAAAAATATCTTACAATTTTCTTTACTAAACTTAGCGGGGAAGCTGAATTGGTGTTGAGGTCACGTGATGTCCATTTTCTCGCTACATTTAGCGGGGAAACTGAATTTGAGTATACGTAACGTGACATCATGTGGCATCATTTTCCCCGCTAAATTTGGCGGGTAAACTAAATTTGTGTATCGGTCATGCCATATGAAGTCACGTGACCTCAGTTTTTCCCGTTATATTTAGATGAGAAACTGAATTGGTATTGATGTCACGTGACTTCAATTTTACCGCTAAACCTAGAGGAGGAAACTGAATGTGTATATAGGTTACTTGACATTAGGCCATACGACGGCATTTTCCCCGCTAAATATAGCGGATAAAATAAACGGCAAGAACCATACCTCAAAGTGACCTAAGATCCTAGAAAAGCTCATTGCTTAAAAAGAACTGTCTTCACTAAGCTCAGTGCCACAGCGCGAACCGATATTATGTGATCTTAACATATTATCAGCCCCGTCATTCGCCGAGTTATGCGCCCTCTGTAAATTGCAGCGATTGGCTCTCCCGAGCACTTTACGGGAGAGCGGGCGCTTTACATTGCTTAGACTAATTACTTAAAGACTAAACGCGCAGTTGAGCTGACGCGAAAAATACTGAAAATTCGAGGAAACAATTAAAACCAAACGAGTAAAACACGACAGCGTCTCCAAACACAGTTGCATGAAAATACCTCGTCTGCTTTTCAGTAAAACCAAGAGAGAAACAACAAATTATTATGAACATTGAGGCGAGCTCATATCGGTCGTCATTATACGTCCTTCGCTTCGGATAGGCCTGTTTGCATCACTGTCTGCTACGCCCTTGATCTGTCTGAAATTAAAACGTGTACATGCGCAGCAGCGGTGTTGAATTAAACTCGCTTATTTCACTGGGTACCCTCCGCTAATGCATTCTAGGCTCTCGCACCTTGTCACCGCCACCGCACTTGGCGCCACTTACCGACCCCCCCCCCCCCCCCCCTCCCCCGCCCGACCCCCCTCTCTGCATGATCATGTTGAATAGCATGTCGCTGAGAGCTTAAGGAACGCGGGGAATGACTCATTGTGTTCACGGTTCTTGCTTACTGTATAGTGATTTGTGAATCGCGGAGCTACCTTCACGAAATGGTTTGCGTGTACCTGCCGACGTTACCTCCGCGAAAATGTCTGCGCCCCATACTCATCGCGCTGTCGTTAAGGCACGAGCTGATAATAATTCTCTAGACGCTGTCGTGGTTTGGTCTCTGATCGGGATAGTTATTTTCTTTATGTCGGTACAAAAATAGCTTTTGTACGAAACGACATCGAGGGAACTCTTTGTTTAGTTTGATCTCGGATATAAAAAAAATTACCCCGACTTTGTGGGTTCGAATTCGTATGTAACAAAAGCACGTGCTAAAAACAAGATAGTTTATTTGCAGATTTTTATTACAATAAAACATGCCGCATAAATATAGTTTTCGTCACCAAGCGAGAGAATGCGGTTTTTAGCAAGTCGGGCTCTGGTAAATTGAAAAGGGATTTTACTAACCAGTGTGTGAAACTACACACCATTTTTTTACGAATATTAGTTAAATACATGATTGCGGGCAGATAAGCTAATGAAACTCGACATTTCCGCTCCTTTTGTTTTAGGTATTCTGGGAATTATGGCTGTCCGCACAGCAATGATGGATGTTTGGCTGGATCAGAGCGTCACGGACAGTCCAGGTATGACACTTTCATTCCTGCTTTGAACCCTACTATACTAGTCGTTACTTCCTTCAGTTAACACGCCTCTGAACATGACAACTTCGGATGTCTCCGGGCCAAGCGTTCATTTTTTTTTTTATCACTATGGTTTAGTTAACGTGCCCCTGCAGCCTTCTGCGCAACGCGGCCATACCTTTTCGGGACAAAAATAAAATCTGGTGCCACAGTGTGGCCATACCTAAACGATCACGCAGAAGCACGAATGTATCTCAGTCTTGTGCTTCGTTAGATTCACTAAGAGTTTAACAAACGCAGGGCACGGTCAAACCATGATCAGGCTTGTTGCTTCCTAATTGGGTGGGCGAAATTGCTATCGGCAAACGTCACACCTTCATTGGCTCCTTAGCGATGATAGGATGCGTCGCCGCACCCTGCGTTTCTTGAGCTGTCGGGGGCCATAGCTGATTGTGTTATCTAGAATAACATATTGAACTTCGTATAATGTACTCCTTAAGGAACTGTATACGGACGAGCATTGTTTCAAGCTCGACATTTATGATCGACATCACGGAAGTTCTGGAGAATAGTAACCCGGACTCGGCACGTTTAAAATCTATCCTTGCGTGTCATGTTCTCCGAAGGAGCCCAGCTGAGTCTGTTACATAAGGGGAACTTTTGAAGCTACGAATAGTAATAGGAGATGCCACCTTAGAGAGCAAACAAGAATTCACTAGCATAAGAACAACCAGAGTTAAAATCTTTAGTTTCATAAGGCAAAAAAAAATGCGTAGACATTTTGAGTATTAAAAAGAAAAGTTTAAGACCAATTGAACGCCAGAACTGGGAGGGTACACTGCGTGTCTTAACACAAACAATCGATTGCCAGTAGTTTTTTTTCTCAGGAGTAAAGGGCTGACATAAAAAATACTGATATGGTGGAAAGTAGTCTTGGGGCACTAGCCTAAGCAATAAAACTTGAGGCGAAAACAAAACAAACAACACTTCGCCTTTAAAAGTATCGTGATCAGTTTTTTGTTTTTTTAATTAAGAATGTGTTTTATAGGCTGCTCTGGTATTTACGTTTGCACGCATGTCGCTGTTTGCGACTGGTGGAGTTAATTGTAAGCCGTTAGCGGCCTGCGCCTACATGATAGATGCTTATTGTAACTCGACGCAGCTTGTGTGGTCTCATAGAGAGTAGTTATTGCTTGCACTCAATATTACACGTGAAGTGTCAAACGTTTTATGCGTTTTATTATGGTACGTTGTAAGCGACCTATTATTTTTTCGCTCGTCAGCTTTTGCTGAGCACTTGTGCTAAGGACAGTCTTCGACACGTTACTCTAACACCTAATTCTTTACAATCACAATGACTCTTGGTTAAAAAGCATTTAACTAATTACCCGATTACTTGAAAAGAAAAGTAACTGGTTGTTACTTGAAAAAAGTAACCTTTACTTTTCCCATTACTTTGGATTTTCAAAACGACATATTTTTCTGCCGATTTGATTAAAAAAGAGTCTTCGTTCTGTTCGAAATTGGATTAGAATTACTCAACTATGAACTGGTTATCTTCATAATCCACCAATTTTGGTAAGAAATCCTCCCGTCAAGGACTTGGTTCGAGGAGACCTTGTTGGAAAATTTATATAAACTAAGGAAGTCGAATGAAAAATAGTAACAGTTACAAGTAGCTTTAGTACTTCAAAAAGTAATCAGATTACCCTTGTGATTACTTGCTTATAAATGTATTCAAATTATTTCAAAATTACTCCAAAAAGTCATCGATTACAAGTACCTAATTTAACTACTAAAAATTAGTACCGTCAAAGTTTGGCTAAGGCGGAACAATAACACAAATACAACGATGTTCATACAAGCATATCAAGATCCTTGACTTATATGTTACTGTTCCTCTTTGTTTCGCCCATTTTCCTGGGCAACAAAAAGTTTCAATAGTAAATTTTGGAAACAAACAAATATCTATTCTGAAAAAGCAACCTTGAGAAAAAGAGAAACTCTCTCTCTCGACTCAGCAGCGCACCTTGGCAGCGAATCGGTCCTGATTATTTGCCGATCCAACCGCGTGTTTGAGATCGACGCTCTCCTCTTTGACGTAGCCGCCAATCCCTTACAAAAATGATCAATTAGTTTCGATTGAGTTTCAAATGTATTCCTATAGAGTAAATCGAAGCTCAATATAAACTCCACGTTTCATGAGTTTCAAATAAGAAACTCATTATCGATTCTCTTGAATTTCCTGATTAGGAATGCAATTGAGTTTGGTCATAAGAAAGTCAATATTGATTTTATTGAATTTACTCATTAAGAATGCGATTGAGTGTAGTCATTAAGAACGCAATATATATTCTTTTGAATTTACTCCTTAAAAATGCAATTGAGTTCGGTCATAAGAAACTCAATATCGATTTTATTGAAGGTACTCATTAGGAATCTAATTGAGTTTGGTCATAAGAATACAATATATATTATTTTGATCTTACTCATCAACAATGCGATTGAGTTTGCTCATCATGAACTCAATATATATTCTTTAGAATTTACTCATTAAGAATGCCATTGTGTTTGCTCGTTTAGAACTCAGTATCCATTCATTTGAATTGACTCACGAGACATGCAAACGAGTTTGAATTTAGCGACTGCACCGAACGATTATTCCTTGTACCAATGTGTTTTTGTTTTGATTTGTTTTTACTAAGGGATAGCGTCTAATGACGTCGAAACACTGTTTATCATTTATAAGACTTCCGAAGAGGTGGTCACCTGCCAAATGAAGGCCTTTAATATGTAAAGTATAAAAGGCGGTAGAGTAGTCAAGGGGAGTGTGATTAATGTGTTGTGAGAGCTTTATGATGTTTGTGCTCGTTGCCTTAATGTGTTTTGTTTCCTCCATGTTCCATGCTTTAAGGAACTTTTATAAAAACTCCCCACACGTTGCAGGATTTTTTTAAACGCAGTTGCAAACAATTTTATTTAAACACAGCTGCAAAAATTCGATTGAAACTCAATTGCAAACATTATATTGAAACACTATTGCCAAAAATATAATTAAAATGCAATTGCTGAAAATTCAATTAAACGCAGTGGTCAATAAATACCATTTGAAGGTTCAATAGGACTTAAAATTAAAAAAAAGCTATTGAGTTTAGATTGAGACTAAACGCGGTGTATTAAGTGAATGCTCACACTTTTACTTGAAACTCATACATCTTTAAGGGATTTCACGTTGTTTCACGTGTTTGTAGCTATTTCAAAATGATGTCTGTGAGTCATTAAGTGATTAACTTTTCATTAAAGACAGCTAGTTTTTCCTAGTTTCTGTTGAACGTTAGATACCAATGGGATTTAATTTTTTTTAATGTCAAATTACCAAACATTGTGCAGCTGAAATTGTTTCATGAGCCCACGTAAATATTTAGTTCAGATGACTTAAGGAATTGCTAGAGCCCAATTCTTATTTTTCTTATTTATTCGTGGACAAAAACAAAAACAAAACAAAATATATTTGCAACTGATGTCCCATCTTTATTACCGTTCGCATGAACAATTCCCATCTCTATTACCATTTGCATGAACAAATAACTACACAGTTTTCTTTCTTCTAGTTTGCCCAACTAACGTCGTGAATCACTTAGTACGCTTCAACACGTTCAAAATATTTAAAACTTATTCGTTCACTTGTCCTGCTTCCACACAAAAAAAAGGGTCATAATAAACACGTCCCTCGGCATCAGCGAACTTATTTTCGTTTTGCAGGAAGCAGATCCAGCGCAGTACAGTCCGTTGAAGATGTCCTGTCTACGCTCAGTCTTGTGCGAAGACACGATCAGGCACTCGTTGACTCGCACCTCTACTTGTACACAGCCGACTCTGAACGGTACGCTTACGTCTGTGACAAGGGGTCATTACGCTGTATCCATTCCGTCACTAGTGGCTTGGACTTTCACTTGCCCTGTTTTCCGCGTAAGCTGCGAACCAGACAAGGGATGTTATTGTGAACTTCGAGCGTGTGGGGCAGCATACGAAACATTGTGCGGTATGCCGAACAACTGAAAAGTCTTTATTGATTAGGGGGCCTTAGTAAGGAGTGTTAGTAGATCGTTCCGATAACTCCGATAACGATATCTGACTCTCCGCCGTCGCTTTTGTGGATGCTTCATATCGTTATCGGGTGTCGTTCTAGGGGGTATCGCAAATATCTACTCAAGGTTCTTAATGTGTATACGTCTGTGTAAGGGTAGTGACATCAGGCCATTTTGAGACACGATGCTTCTTTATATGTTTTGTTCTGGAGCACGCGATACTTCTCCGTTATTTTTGGATTCCATTATTATAGTATTTTTACCGTTGTCGCGCGTTGTTGGTATCAATCACAACAAAGAGCGCCACTCCAAAAAACCATTGAGTCATCCTATACATGATGTTCCTATCGAAGCATTGCCTTCCACTGTGTTGTGTCAAGACAATGAAAGACATCTCTAACAACTGCTGACGTTTAATGAACGTCAGCATTTATCCGTGGGGGTATTGTTGTTCACGCGGTACCCGCGTTAACAAAGGGAAGAGGACGAGGTTGTTCGAGCTTAGCAGGAAGGGACAATCCAGCAAGTAACAAGTGCTGGTCTTACAAAAGGATTAGGTTAAAAATACCAGAGAAATCGAGCTGAAAAGAGAGTGAAATGAAAAACAGTGGTTTGAATACCAAAAACTCAGTTACAGCTTGTTTGATGTGTAAATATATTGCGAAAAGTTAATGAAATGTCGAGGCCCAGTTGGACGCTTATTCTTCGTACGACAGGTATAGACAACTTGGCAGGGTCTGAAGCGTGCCATCTGGTACTCTGTAGGCCATCTGTTAAAGAGGCTTATTTCTAATATTGTAGGTTGGCTAGATATTAATTAGTTATAACTATTTTCGGTTAATGCGAAAAAATAAAAGGTACAAAGCTTGGTGATTCGGACTGTCAATGTGTAAAATCAACGTCATGATGATGTATCGTATTTCCGTTCTTCACACCAGACTTTCATGCATCATTAACCTTTATTCGACTGGCTTCTTGACGGTAACCATTGAAGACGGAAACCCAAATTCTCCTCTCACCAACCAGGTCAGTTTGCATGAGTTTCGCGTAAAGGAAAAATAACGTTAGTCCCGTCAAAGGGGCGACACTCGGGAAGCATATACAACGTTTCGTATCAAAGAGCACAACATATGTGCCGCACTATGGCGGGCGTGTCGTACACAAAGGGGTGTTTTGGCGCACCAACAGCGGGCCTTTGTGCCATCAGACCTGCATGCATATTCGTCTATCATATTCAGCTTACGGGCACCACACTCCCACTAGCGCGCGCTACGCACCTAGTTTGCAAAAAATATTTCAAACTAATCTTTTTATATATATTTTCGTACCTCTTAGGTCATGGAAGAGCTCAAACTGAAGATAAAAGACAGCATCAAAACTCGGATAGCAAGGTACGACAGTCAACCAAGAATGGTGGGATGCCATATAAAGCAACCCTTATCACCGGTATTTGCCTGTGTGTGTGTGCTTCTGTAGAATTGTTACAAAAAATATTTGCTGCCCACTACTACTTTTAAAACTCTCCATCTTTTTTTTAACGCGCGATAGGTTTTCACTTTTAAAGTGGTATTTTTTTATTGTTACGGTTAAAAATCTTCATATTAGAAATATCCGAAGTAAAACTAACGTCCACGGCCCAGCATAAAATATCTGACTCGGAAAAACTCGTGGCCGTTCATGTTTGAAATGCTCTTGGTAAGTTCAGTATTCAGCAACGTGACACTTGGTATGTTTATTAATCTGGGGTAGGATATTAGTTGAATATTAAGATGGTTGGGCGTTTCTACTTGTAAACTCTACCCTTGTTATGATGCCCAACGACTTGGGTTTTATCTGGTCTCCTTCAAACTTTCTTCACAAATCATGATATAGGGTGACAAAGCTAGGATTCTTCAGGACGCAAACATTTCTTCAGGCATGAGGAATTCTTCACCAACCTAAAAAGCTTCTTATTAAAAAAAAGATCAAACAATTGTATCAAAATTATGTTTAGAAGAAGAAACAAAAAGCTCTCAAGTACCTGAACAAAAGTTCGGTTTGCAAAACTTTGTTCAGAAAGGAGTAAATAAGTTGCTCTTCAGCTCTACCTCTCTGTACACAACTTTTTCTGGCTCACAGTGGCTCTTTGTTATTGCATTTTTAGTCGATTTATTGAAAAATCGTGCTTTAGACGAACGTTTAGTGGCATTTTACCAACGTAAATAAATAAACAAGTAATATATAAGAGTGATTAAAGATTTTTGGAAGAAATGTTTCTTAGTGCGAGAGGGGCTTGCATTCTAGGAGGCGTTGGTCCAAGTGCCATTTCTCACAGTTTGGCAACTGCAATTGATCACGGTTGTTGCAAACTGAAAGCGCCCCCTTTCTCTGTTCAAGATGATGCACTCTCTCTCCTTTACCAGGTCTGAACTCTGCTCACTTCAGTGTGAGGCAAGGCCGTAAGTTTGGAAGCAAAAGTTAGGATTTCGAATATGTATACATTTCCTAGATACTTTCCGAAAGACTGTACGCATACTTTCAAACGTAAAGAAAAACACTTAGAAAGTTCTAATAACAATTCAATATTGAATAATCTCTTAGCCTGAACGTTTTGCATGAAAACATTAAGTTCATCTCAGTTCGGCACGCTGTTTGCACGACCCTGGTTTTGCTTCATCTGAGTAAGACATACATTTTAGTGTGCACTGTCTGTGTGCACATTGGGATGACTTTGCGGCAATCAATTAGTATGAAAGGACTGCTCTTCTGTAGCTTCTCAAGGATTAGAGAGTGCAGTATTATCGGTTGTGCTCTATAAATTTGTGTAGTTTTTTTTTATCTGCGCCCGATTTTGCAGCTGTTATTTTGATAAACTTGTTTTTGTTTTGTTTAATTGTGTTAACTAACAAAATATGACTAAAGTAATGTATATTTGCAGTCGTGTAAACTTAGAACAAAGTGAATGCGCGTTAAGTAAACTAGTTATTTAACAATTTAATTTTCGAGCAATCAATCGAATACATAATATCATTTATGAGCCAGTAATATTTTTGTTCTTAAATAACAGATTTTTATTATATTATTCATTTCTTACATCAATAAATAATTCATTGAGGTATATATTTTCTATTTAAAATGAATCACCTGTTCCCACAACATTTTCTGTAGTAAAGGTTTGTAACTCCGTTTTCCTCGTGAACCCAAAGGATTCTTTGTCCCGGTAAGCCCATAACGGGCGTAAAAACGCGAAATTGAACGGACAACTTCATACATCGTGCCTTACAATGATTACCTAACGATAGGCACTGTATCCTCACACTGAGAAAGACCGACACCTCAAGGCGGAAATCCTTGGGAAGTAAGCCCTGGCATCTTAGATTTAGTTAAAAGTATTTTGTGTCCATATTTTAAACGCTCGAGTTTGTATAACCCTGGTCAACATGAACGCTCCAACACAACGATACGGGGTGCTCGTTTACTGTCAGTACCCCTATACCACTTGCGAAATGACTCAAACCTTAATGCGCGCCGGGCTTCCACCATAGGGCAGCGGAACCCGGCACTCCGCGCTTATCACGCAATTTTACACTCCGCGTGTTGCTCCGCCCAACCGGAAGGTTGCGTGACAAGATCTGTGTTCTGGACAGGCTCCGGTGGCTTGTAGAGTCCCCAAAGGTCCATCCTAAAGTGCTTTTTGTAGAAGCTTGTTTTTGATGGCATATTGTTTGTTGGCCTTTAATCAATAGAAATGACCCGTTCTGGATGGCAAGAAGTCCAGCAAACTCGCAGCAACAGAAGTACACGGGCACTATTTTTTATTCGGAAAAGGGGGGGGGGGGGGTCTCCATTACCTTCATAATATTTTATCAATAAAAATAACTAATTACCTGGAGATTCCCGACGTTACTATTATTGCTAATTATAGTCGCAATGTGTATTATATTTTCGCAAAAAAAAAAGTCAAATCTTTGGGTGTAGGCGACGTAATACAGAAATTATTGTATGAAAACGCCGTCCGACGGCTCCCTCTGGTGTCTTCTCCAAGATGCAGAAAGAGGGGCGTGCCATGATCTTTGATTAGGTTTTGACCATATTTAGGCTACCTCCGAATCTTCAGGCTGTAAGGAAACGGAGCACGCCTCGTCCTCAACGAGGCGTGCTCCGTTTTGCTGAGCGTCCAGCGGGTGGCACCGATAGTAGCTTGCTCTAGACCTTATCACCCAGTTCGGCTAGGATATCACATCAAGCCCCAGAAATGTTTAGTGAATATGTTAGCATATAGTTGCTGTTCGTTGTAATACATAATAAAATATGTACCGTCTTGTCAAAACTACCGCCGTAAAGATCATACATTCAAGGACCAAAATGAAAGGGAATCTGTAGTTTTCCTTGCTCAGCCTGCAGTAGTGACGCTCTGGAAAAACATTGTTTCAAATTATTTTTTCCTTTTTAGAAATGATGTGTTTGCCCAAATTACAATATGTTTCGCATGACTTTTCAAGTTTATTTTCACATTAAATAAGATATCATTGCTTTAATGCTTATGTTTTGCCATTTTACTGCTACGTTTCGCTGTGTCGACTTACCGACAGAGCTACAAAACTGAAATGGCTATTACTAATTTATCTCGGCGGTTTTTCAGCCACCGGCGCTAGTACACCGATTTCAAACACCAAGAATATTCTGGCATTTCGTTTCTAGTGCTTTTTGAATATACTTTCATACATAAGTTTGTACGTCTGTCTTGGAATTGCAATTAATCACGCAAGCGGCACAAAAAAAAACGCACACACAGGGACATGAAAGTAAACGAACAAGGGCGCTTTGTCTACTTCCTTGTTCCTGTGTACTTCTTTGGCGCTTACATACTACATACGGGTTCAAGCGCCCTTGTTTGTCCACTTTCTTGTCCTTGTGTTTTAGAGCGCAGCTCTTAGGGGCCCGTTTCCGGCTTGAGCGGCGTCGGCGTCGCCGTCGCCGTTGGCGTCGCCGTCGCCGTCGGCGTAACCGCGAGGTCACGTGACCCCCCGAGGTCACGTGACCCCCCCTTCCGAGGTCACGTGACCCACCCAGGTCACGTGACACCCCTAGGTCACGCGACCCCCGAGGTCACGTGACCCCCTTAGGTCACGTGACCCCCAGAAGTCACGCGACCCCCTGAAGTCACGTGACCCCCTTAGGTCACGTGACCCCCTTAGGACACGTGACCCCCTTAGGTCACGTGACCCCCGGAGGTCACGTGACCCCCTGAAGTCACGTGACCCCCTTGAGGTCACGTGACCTCAAGGAGTCACCTATCCCTCAGTACGCTTCCATCTTCCTCCTCAAGAGCTGCGCTCTAACCGGCGTTACAGGGAATTGTAAACGGCTTTCATTTTTTTTTTTACCAACTGACCCAAATTGCCACTTTAATACGATTGATCGCAGAATTCCTCTCATCAAGCGAGGAACAACGGTGCCAAACTACTACACGACCTCAGACGAGAGAATTCTTGAGTACGACTTTGACAAGATCGTGTTTGAGGAGAACTCCAAGTACCAGCACGTCAAGATCCTTCACTCACCTACGCTGGGGAATTGCCTTCTCCTGGACGACTTGCAAAGTGAGCCTCATCGACATTCTGGGGCACTCGCCTCTTGAGCCCCCTCGCGAAAGTAGCGTCCCCCAAAAAAATGTTCAGTGTGTTTTCACCGCAAGAATAAAACAAGCATTGCCAAACGCGATGGACCCGCCCAAAAGTAGCGCGAATAGTACGGACGTCAAAGTTTCAAAACTAACCGTTATTTTTGTTCAGAAGTTTCGTGATTTTCTAAAACTTTCAATGTAAAAACGGGGCCCGTTTTTTTTTTTGTTTTTTTTTGTGTTAGTTTTCGCTATTCGGCCCGGTGTAAGCGTTGGCTTCGTCAGCCACCATTTTACCATTGAAAGTTTCCAAAAAAATCGCTTATAACTTTTGAATAAGATCACGGTTTGTTCTGAAACTTTGGCATCTGGTTCGAACCGCTAGCGCTACATTTGTGCGAAAACTGAGCGTTCGCGTAGTTAATTTCTGCGGTGAAAAAAGAAACAAACAGTCTTCTGTTTTCGGGGACAACTCGTACCCAACAAAACTCTGTAAAAAAAAACCAAAAACTGAATTTTAGCGTAACAACTGCATATATCGTAACATTCAGTGTTGTAGGCATTACCGAAAAAAAAGTAACGAAATACGTTACTCGTTACTTGCAAAATAGAGCAACGCGTTACCGACCTACGTTGCCCTCAAAGAAAGGAACGCGTTCCCATTACCGTTACCGATAAAAAGTAAGGCACATTACTTTTGCCTTACCTTTTATTTATTACTTGACGGTAACAGCGTTTTCTTTAAGCGGCAGCGTTTTTCGACGCTCGTACAAAGGGCGTGGGCGTTGTGGTAAAGACCGGCAAAATTTTGAAGCCATGTGGAATGACGAAAATAATCCTTGGAGAAGGGGGAACAACAGGGACAAAGGACAAACACAAATCTCCAAACACAGCTAGGTGACTGGTGCGCGACCGAAAAAATCCACCTGGTCCGGGTATCGAACCCGGGACCTCTCCATTACAGGTGGAGCTCTCTACCAACTGAGCTAACCAGGGGTTAGACGTCAGTAGAGCAAATGGGTTTTATCAGCTGCCACCAGTCTAGCACCAACAAGGGTGAAGCTTGCAATTTAAGGTTATGATTATAATGCAATTAAACGCAAAGGCGCAAGCGAACTGGACAAGAATGACGAAAATAATCCCTGAATTATTCTGTTTGTCCTTTGTCCCTCTTGGTCGCCTTCTCCAGGGATTATTCTCGTCATTCTTGTCCAGCTCGCTTGCACCTTTGCGTTTAACTGAATTATAATGTAGAATCAGTCCAATAATTAATTACATGGCGCCTATACGCTGCCGACACTACGAGCTAATGGGACTAATCAAGCAGCGTCAAAGTCACGGGCGTTTTTGTTTATGTACAGAAACATGACTAGTTTATGTAACGCGATGATAGAACACGTACATGATAGAACGAGTACATGATGGAAGACGTACATGACGA
Source organism: Ixodes scapularis (assembly GCF_016920785.2). Taxonomy (NCBI): domain Eukaryota; kingdom Metazoa; phylum Arthropoda; class Arachnida; order Ixodida; family Ixodidae; genus Ixodes; species Ixodes scapularis. The sequence continues at coordinate 151,033,151 of NW_024609857.1, forward strand.
ACACCATGATCAGCTCGTAGCCGCGGCCTCGTCTGGACTTACGGTAAAACAAAGTATAGAAACAAGAAAACATTTTTCACTTTTTTTCAGGTCTTGGGAAGAACATGTAACGACAAACGTAACAACGTTACCCGTTACTTGAAACAAGTAACGCAAATGCGTTACCCGTTTCTGCTTTGAAAATGTAACGAGTGCGTAGCTGCGTTACCGAAAAAATACATTAAAAAATAAAAATCACGAAAAAATAGCCTCGGCCAAAAAGTAACGCGTTACCGGTACCGCCGTTACTTGAAACCGCAAACACTGGTAATATTCCCCGGAATATTAGCAGTGTTAAAAAAAATTATAGAGGGCAGCAACAGAATATTATTGAGCATAGTTGTAACCCGAGACTGGGGATACGGACAAGGGACAAAACACAGAACGACAGGGACGAAGTCTCAATAACCCTTGCTTCATGAATATTATTATTACTCATTCGAAACTTAGAAACTTATAATGATTATTCCTAGGCCCGATATATTTGTTTGCATTGGGTGATAGGGAATTTCTGCCCAGCATATTGAAGGAACGTGATACTATTCCCGAGGATCGTAATCACGCGAAACACATATGCCGATGCCAAAACTAGATTTTCACTATTTCCAAGACTGCTTTTTTATTTCTCGTAATCTTTTAATCTTGGTTAGTTTCATGTTAGTATCGTACTGGTTAGTTTCACAAGTACTATGGTTTTAGTTCCTGTGAAGTTACCATTCCCTACTTTCCCGTGTACGCCAACGAACTAAGCCGAACCACCCCTTAAAAACGCTCCTGCTCAGGACCAACGTTACGCGAGGCGTTTGTAAAACACTTAGCTTTTAGATACTATAAAAGAACTTGTTGTTGGGCTAGTTGGTGTTGACTGTATTGAACCATGGTTAAAAGCGCTAAAAAAGACGTACACAAGATAGAAGACAAAAGCGCCCGTGTTTGTCTTCTATCTTGTATACGTCTTTTTTAGCGCTTTTAACCATGGTTCAATATAGAAACTATGCGGGGCATTGTAATGAAGCTAAAACAGAATATTTCGTAATGTTGGTCAAGTGCTCCTTTAATTCTTTACCAGAGTAAGAAAAAACTCAAATAGCAAAGCTATTTTTTTATCCACGAGTTTGTCTAATAAACAGTGCAAAACAAATTGTAATGTCGTTTTCAGTATGACGGTGAACACGCGAGCCGATCTACGCTGTGCGGCTTTGCGAATGATGGAGATATTTAGTAGGTCGTTCCTGTGACTCCGATAACCATACCCGATACTCCGCCGATGCCCTTAAGCATGCATTGGAGAGTTATAAGATATCGTTATCGCAAGGATCGGAACTGCCTGCTCAAACTATATAATTTCTGGCTTTCGTAGCAGTTTGTTTCTTCCCTCTACGCGTGCACAAAGTGCTTGGTAATGCCGATTGGGCCGATGCTCACGATCACATTTATTCGTGTCGATCAAAGGGATAGGAACCGTCTGTTTGTCTACATTAGCGAGTCTTAGTAGACCGTGCACACCCCTCCCCCCCCCCCCCCCCCCCCCCCCCGCTAAGCCCCTCCGCTACCCGGAACTCTACAGCCAAGGCCATCGGCGCGCGGGCGCAGTAGCGGTTTCTTCATAGCGGAGGGCTAGCGGAGGTGGAAACACGGTCTACTAAAACTCTCGCCAACGTACGAGCTAGTTTATTACGATGATTTTTCTGCAAACCGCATAAATCGCTGTTTTTCTTTTGTTTTTTAATAACAAACGAAACTCGTTTTGCAAACTTCTTTCATGGAGAGACGAATCGCTTGTGATGACCTAATGGTGCACGTCAAAAACCAGAATAAAGAAATGAAATATCTAATTGAGTACGTAACAATGAACAAATAGCAACTGCTGCCAGGACTGAAGTGAACGAACTGGAATGGCGATAGCAGGCAACTAAACCTTGAAGTTCATGGCGTCCCGTACACAGAAAAAGAGGACCTGCTTGACACGATAAACTATGTAGCCTTAAAGCTAGACGTACAGCCACTGACGGCGAATGAGGTTGACGCAATACACAGACTACACGCGAATTTAGACAAAGTGCTTGGCGTCATTATAAGGTTCACGAAGCAAGCCACCCGCAGTCTGTGGCTGAACAACAGAAAAAAGCTTAAACAGGAAGAGAAAGTTCACCTGCTAGGGGAGGTGTGTGTTTACTAGTTAATAAATCAATAAAATGTGAACTTTGGGAAGACTTCTGCGGTGTCACCCACGACTACGAAGTGCTTTCTGTAAAAACAGGTAACACTGACAGAGGTTTGCGTTACCGACCACCAGATGGCCATACTGATGAAGTCTTTGAGTTTTGTGAACGGTATTTACACGTCGTTCATGAGAATCATTATGATTTAATCCTGGGCGGTGATTTTATTATTGATGTGTTGAAAGATAGCGCTTCAAAACGTGCAATAAATATTTTAATTGAAACAAATGGATGTGTCAAGGCTATTAAATCTACTAGAGTAACGGTGCGTAGTGAACCAATGATCGACCTTTTTAGTACGAACGTACAGCCTCATCAGATTAAAGCCGGAACGCTAAGCTATGATTTAAGTGACCACCTTCACATATTCCTGTGTTGAAACAAAAAAAAAAGAAACATAAAAACACTAAAATAACGAAACTTTTGTTTTTTCAAGAAATAACAAATGTGAGTTTTAATTTTTTTAAAGCTTATATTTCTTAAATAAATTAGAATTCAATACTAAAATCAGAATATGTCAATTAGCGTATAATCTGTTTTTAAAAGACGTTACCATTGTCTACAAGCGTTATTTCCCTTATACAACTTTGAAAGTTTCCGGAAACATCCGAAAGCAATGGATCACGCCTAAATTGCTGCATAAAATTAAAAAAAAAAATTTATACCAGAACATTTTTAAAATAAGGAATCCGTCTCAGTTCTTAAACATCGATATCAATTTTTTTTAAATACTGCGAAATGTTAAGGCAGTTTATCATACCAAATTTTTTTCAGGCGCAATCCAGACGATCGGACGTTATCTGGAGGAAATTAAACTCTGTCTTAAATTGCGGTTAAAATTGGCAGCCTGTAGGACAGCATTGATCACGGGGTGGTGCCATTGGCTGTTTGTTCCTTGACTAACACTTTCAGTGACTACTTCACGAACCTGGTCGGTGACAGTACGAGAACAAACACGTTTAGCAATAAGATACAATACAATACAATATTTATTTTGCGTGCTTACCAACAGCCGGCTGGCCTTTGCGGTAAAGCACAATGTAAGACTTACATTTCCGTTACAAAAAATACATTCATAACCAAACCGATTTTAAAATCATGCACATGTGTAAAACATATGGGGCAAAGTTGTACAAAAAATATCAATGCCGCAATACTTCGTGTGAAGGACATGTTGAATTCGTGATAGAGGTGACAAGTTAAGGGGATTTGGATAAAACACTCTACGATTTCTAGAACTTGTGTTAACAAGAATGCGAAAATGTAAAGAAGCAAGCAAAGTAGAACTGTCAATTGATCCGTGAACCAACTTATGCAAAAACTTAACATCCCGGATAGACCTTCTGTTACATAAAGTGCACAATCCTAGTCTAGTTAAAATCAGATTGTATTCAAAATAAAATTTGCGACCAAAATATCTATCGTAGATTATACGTACGAACCGCCTTTGTGCAAGTTTAATACTTTCGATTGCTGAGCTAGATATATTATTCGAAACGACAGATGCAAATTCCAGTTTAGAGCGTACATGGGTGCTGTAGAGTCGCAACAGACAGTGATGACTGCTGAATGGTTAAGTTAAACGAGCAATTATTCCCAACGCCCGCATGAACTGACTGACGATGGAATTAATATGTGAATTAAAAGAAAGGTAGTCATCCACAAAAACCCCTAGATCCCTTATTAGTTTGGTCCTACTTATAGGCTCAATTTCCATAGTATAGTCATATGATAACGTGTTACGCCTTCTCGACAAAGACATCACTTGGGTTTTACGGGGGTTCAAAAGTAAATTGTTTGAAATGCACCATTTCTGTACTGACGAGACATCCTCTTGCAACAAAGTACAGTCGGCGATACAGTCCACCTGCCGAAACAGCTTAACATCGTCTGCAAAAATGAGCACCTGCGAGTGCTTTACGGAGGATATGAGATCATTTACAAAAACGTTAAACAACAAAGGACCAAAATTAGAGCCCTGAGGCACACCCGAAATAGAAATGAAAGGATGCGACAGGTATCCAGAAACTCTAACACAGTTTTGTCTTTCATGTAAATAACTCCTGAACCAGGCAATGTACTTAGGGCCAAGCCCGTAGTTCTTGAGTTTCAGCAATAACAATTCATGATTAACCCTGTCAAAGGCTTTCGATATATCCAGATATACTGCATCTACCTGTCCCCGACTCTGGACAATTGGCATAGAATAATTAAGAAATGTGCATAAGTTTGTTTCCACGGATCTTCCTGCTAAAAAACCATGCTGAACAGGAACAATCTTTCTTTTAAAATAGTTATACAAACGGCTGTACATCACCTTCTCGAACACTGTTGAGAAGGCATTTAACAGAGATACAGGACGATAATTAGTGATGTCGCCACAATTACCAGATTTGAAAATTGGCACAACAATTGAGCATTTCCAGGTGTTTGGAAAGACACTTTTCTGGAGCGACATGTTAAACACCTTTTCGAGAAGAGGAGCAAACACTTCAAAACAGCCCTTCACAATAAAGTTTGGAATACCATCGGAACCTGTCGATAGCTTAGAATTTAGTTTACGGATAGCCGAAACCACCTTATCAACCGTAATACTCGTTAAAGGCAAATAGTCATCAGAATCCCATGCCACAGAAGAAGTAGTGTTGAGATTAGAAAAACATGACTTAAAGTGTTCTGAAAACAGCTCAGAGACAGAATTAGGTGACATATGAATACCAGACTCATTATGTATCGTTATGCAGTTTGACTCCTTCCTGGTATGTTTCTTCACAAAGCGCCAGAATTCTTCGGGTCGCTTGTTTAAGCTAAGCTCCACCTGCCTACTACTTACTAATTACTAAATTTCTAATTACTTGGAATATAGAAATATTAATTCCGTTTTTCTTGAACCTGTCACAAATTCTAAGGTATTTTTTTATTTTCATTCAAATGAGAAATAGTAGCAGTTCTGACTCTGACAATTTGCGAATTCGACCAATTAAGTACGTTCTTGACTTAATAACACCTCCGCTATGTCACATTTCTAATCTCTCTTTAACAACAGGCGTGTTTCCTGAAAAGATGCAGAAAGCGAAATCGATATAGTTTTGCATAAGAAGGCAGATAAAATTAGTCTCAGCTACTATATATAGACCCCTCTCTATACTCTCGTTATTCTCAAAAGGCTTGGAAAAAATCACACTGACTCGTTTAATACAGTTCTCTGATAAACATATAACTTTCTGACATCCGCACAGTTTGGTTTTAAAAAATGCAGGTCGACTGAGTCAGTGCTATTGGAACAAAAAGAATACATCTTAAAAATGTTTGAGGAAACGAAATTGGTTTTAGGAGTATTCGTTGATTTCACGAAAGCTTTTGATTTTATCAATCATAAGATTTTACTTCAAAAACTAGAATTTCATGGTATCCGTGGGTTACGTTTGGTCCTTCTAAACTCTTACTGGCGAATTCTTAGCCAATATCTTTCTATCAGACGATATTCTTCTAACGCCAAATATATTCGCTCAGGTGTTCCTCAGGGCCGTACTCTTGGTCCCTACCGTTTTAAAATCTACAGAAGTGATAATGTAAACATAGGCACTGCAAAATTCGTTATATATGATAATGACTGTAGCTTATTATTTTCGTCTAAAAATAATGATGATATTGTCACAATTGCCAATGCTACTCCGACCAAACTCGGAACATAGGCAAGAGACGTGTTACTTTAAACAAAAGTGTCGTGCTTGATTCTAGCCCAATTGTAATCGTTAGTTATTTTAAAAGCCTTGGGGTAATTGTCTCCGAACAAATGTCGTGGGACCAACCACATTATTCACTTATAAAATTGTCAAGCGTTATAGGACTGACATTTCGTAACAGTAGGACACTACCAGTCACTGTGAAGCTATTTATTCACAATTCTTTATTTTTTCTTCTCACCTCAACTACTGAAACCTCGTCTGGAGTAAAACAACGTTTATGAACATGCAGAAATTATTTTTGTTGCGGAAAAAGAGTGATAGGAATAATACCTAATGTGCCTTATGATTTTCGCAGAGATAGTCTATTTGAGAAATTTAAAGTGCTAAAATGCATAACCTCTACCAATCCAGATTATGCATGAATTTAAAACTAGAAATAAGAAAACACTATAAACCACTTTCAAACCTTTCTTTCTTTCTTTATTTGTTTTCCCTCGGGCAGAGCCCGAAAAAAAGCCAGGTGCAAAAGGCTAAAAAGCCTGACGTTTCACCGGTCCCTTACAGTCCACACACACAAAAAAAAAAAAAAAATAATAACATGGACATGCATTCTATCTAACAAAATAATACAACGTGATAAAAGCTTTTTACATTTGAAGGTGAACATTTGAGAGAAGTCTCTCTGGTTGGGGAGCAACAATAATAATAAATAAAATATACACCAACCAAATCCTCGTATAAAGGCAAAACCCTACGTTTCGAGACCAGCTCGGTCTCTTCTTCAGGGGTTGACTGCGGCTATGGCCGTTGAGGAGCAGTTATCTGTTTCCTTCTTCTACGGCAGTGTCTATCGTTTTGCATCGGTGAGGTGGCGAAGTTCGTTCATGTAGCCGGTCGGCAGAGTGCCGAGGGATCTATTTATGTTTTCTGGCGTTGTTTGTATGTGCCAAGATTCAATAAAAAGTCTATGCCTGGGATTGGTCTCAACAGCCAGGGTGCTGGTGTTTGCAAAGTCAATTTTGTGGTCCTTGACGTCGCAGTGCTCGGCTACGGCGCTTCGTTCATGGTCAAACTTTCGAACATCGTTCATATGCTGGCGGATTCTCTCCCGAAAGTTCTTCGTTTCCCCGATGTATGTGACCGGACAGTCCGCGCATGGAATTTTATAAACGACGCCTTGTGCTTTTTCCTTAGGCGGGCGATCCTTTGGACGGAGCATAAGTCTTCCAAGCGTAGACACAAATGCAACAAACAATAAAAGCCTTGTATATAATGAAAAAAAAAAACACGAGGTTACGGATTATAAGTAACATAAAAAAACTGTTCATCTAACTCAAATTACAAACCTCATTATCCCTCACTTTACGGAAACTGAACAGTTTATACCCAACCAAATATAACAAGGCGAGTCATGCACATCAAATAAAACAAGGATGACTTTGAGAAAAATAAAGTATAATGCAACGCTTTATTGTGATTAGGAAGCTTGGACAAATTTTCATTTGGACAAAATTGTAATACTGCAAGGTTTGACAAATTTGTCAAACCTTGCAGTATGACACCAAATCAACCCGACTAATTTACTAGACGCAAGAAAAATTTGATGGTCGTGCCTTGTCGTACTGAATATGCTACTCAAGCGCTACATTATACCAGACCTAAACTGTAAACTTACTTATATTGAAAGAGCTTTGCTTAGACACTATTTCCTACAAGGCCCTGCGTTTGTTTTTTCTGTACTGGGACTTCGGCAACTCATTTTCAACATTTTGTGTATGCTTTGTGTATGCTAGGGCTGTCAGTTAGATGAAGTGTAATCGTCCCGTGTTTTTTATTATTATTTCTTGTTTGAAATAACACAGTACGTGTCTTAATATTGTTCCTGTGTATCGATATTCTTTTTTTGTTTCGCTGCTAAGCCAATGTATGGCGCTAGGGGCTAGTCAAGCCTCCATTTAGGCTTTTGCCCTTTGCTCCATCATTAAACATATTAAACATGAAAATAAGCTTATTATTAATATTATTATTATTATCATCTTATAATCGTCGTACATGTGGATTTGACAAAAAATAAGTTGAAATCCACGTAATCTTATATTGCATTAATATATTTTAGAAGAAAATATCTACTGGGCCATTCGAAATACTTAGGGATAACTTCAAAGTGACAATCCAGGCGAGTTGGTTCATGCCTACATATTGGTGATACAGCGCACAATTGACAAAGGACAAAATAGGCAGCAGACAAGACGAGCACTGAACTTCAACTTATTGAACGTACGTTCAACGAAGAAAACAACTGCAGGCTGTTTCGACGTCAGATCGTACAATGATGAATCGGGTAATATTTTTGTATATTTATGTAAAATATACATTTGAAAGCGATGTTCTTGGGAGGAACGTTCCAGCTATATGCGAACGCCGTAGCCACTTTTCTTCCGGAGATGAAATTTCGAATCTCGTGGCGTGGATATTCTTAAGGTTTCACTATGGTACTTTGCACAGCCGCCTGTTTCACACCAAAGCATGCACGTAGTAATATTTTTTTCCATTTATTCTTTGAAGGGTTTACATGTATACAAACAATTGAAAATTACAATAAAAGGTTTCTATACAAAACAATTTGCGAAACACGTCAAATAAACACGTCTTTGAGAGACATTCACAAATTATTTTGCCAACTAACTACTTAAAATAAAACAACGCAAAATATATAAAAATGTTCATCTTTAAATGCAGTTCACGAATCTATAAGAAATATATGCTTAGCCGATTATTGTAGTTTTGTTAGTAATGCAGAAACGCAGCTCATTTCTCTAAATGTAACCGAATTGCACGTCAACATTAAAAACAAATCCATCTTTTATTTTCTTTAAACACTCCTTAACCGTTTACAGTGACTTGAACTAACTTGTGATGGCAAAAGATTGAGTAAAGTATAACCTCATAAAGAAAAAACGACAACAAACCTTCACTCATTTTGTCGCACGACGTTGGCTCCAATGAGACATTTTTTTACTACCGTAGAAAGTAATTACGTCCTTAGGTTCATACTAGTGTTTCCTTGCATTGCCCCCTCACCCCCCGCTCCTCCCCTCCCATTTCCCAAGCACCCCGGGCCATATGTAAGTACCTTCGGTGGACGCCACTACTGCCGTCAGTTGCGAACTGTATGCACAGCACATCACGCGTGAAGCCCAAAGCCCTCACACGAGTAAGGTCTATCACCGCGAAAACAAAGGGAGTAGCATCTGGAGAGCCGGTATCTTGGTGTTCAACAGTGTGTGGCCACAAAAAAACCACCTTACAATTTCAAGTATCCATGCGTACGGTACAATGGAATGCAGATAAAAGTCGATTACTGCAAGGGTTTTGTTGTTGGATGTTTCCACGTCAGTCGATACAATGATGGTCCGGCTCATATTTTGTGTATTTCTGCAAAATGTATACTATATGAAAGGAATGTCTTTGGAAGAAGCACTCAGCCATATATACAGGGTGTTTCACGAAACGCAGGCCAAATTGTTCTTGTCAAAAGAATACGCATCGCACAGAAGAAAAAGTTGATGTAATATAGGCTCCTGCCGAATGGTGAATTTAGCAAAAAAATAAGTGTTTGGTATAATTAGGTTAATAATTAAGTTTAGCAATTAGATTTTTAATGAATCAAATTAAAGGTATCATTTCAATGAAGAACATGGTGGGTATAATCTATTAAATCCACCCACATTATAGGGATATATATATATAAGGCGTGCGCAGCCTTTTACGGCGTTGCGGAAAGAAACAAAAAACGCTCAATTTCGACTGCTTCTTGTGTTTTTTTTTTAAAGAAGAGGGAGGGGGAGGGGGTCTTAAGAGTCAGCGCAAGAAAACACAGATATAAATCGAGACTAGGAACAGCATAGTTTTCTGAACCCTACGATAGAGCAGTGCCGCTGTACAGCCTTTGTCGGTTGAGAATGACTGTTTGGAGCCGACGTCATGCGGCAAAGCACTTGTAACGAAGACAAGCACGCTCAAACTGATAAAAGGTTTGTGGTCGTTTTTTTCTTTGTGAGATCCTGTTACTGGATGTTTTGCCATCACAACTTAGTTCGAGTCATTGTAAACGGTTCATTAAAATTAAAAAATAAAATAAAAGATTAATTTCTTTTTTTTATATTTGCTTGCAATTTTGTTAAATGTAAATAAAGGAGCTGCGTTTCTGCATTAATGACAAAACTGCAATATTGACAAAGCACAATTTTCTTATGGATTCGTAGAATGTATTTAAATGTATTGATATATTTTGTGTTGTTTTATATGAGTACGATGGTAAATAATTTGTGAATGTGTTTTAACAACGTGTCATTTGACGTGTTTCGTAATGCTTTTCTTTTGCGTAGAAATAGAAAACTTTTATGAAGTAAATAGAAAAGTTATTACAATGTGCATGCTTACATGCGAAATTGACGGCTGTGCAAATTAACATAGTGAAACCTTGGCAATCTCAACGCCTCGAGCTTCGAACTTTTATATTTTTGAAAGGAAAATAACCACGGCGTTCGCATATAGCTCAATGCGCTTCCCAAGAACGCGGCTTTCACATATATTTTTATATATATATATACACATAACAAATATGACCCGGACCTAAAGTTATACTATCTGACGTGGAAACACCCTACACTATAATCGCGTCAACACGAACTTTGAAAGCCAATCTTTTGTTTTGCGTGTGTAAATAAACCGAAGATTGGCTTACGCATTTATTCTCCCCCTCACTTCTTATCTTGAACGCTTCCAAAAGTTATCGGGCAGTCTTATCAGCGGCCAGACTTGTACACGTTACTGAAAAAAAGTAACTGATTACAATTACAATTACTACAGTCAAAGAAGTAACCGATTACCGTTACTGATTACTGCCTCCCAGAAGTAATTGAACAATTACTGCAAAGTAATTGATTACTTTTCAAGTTACTTTCACGTTACTTCTTATTGCGATGACAGAAATACACAAATACACAGTAAAATATTGCGTACACAATTTTGTTTGGTTATTGTTCCCTTTTTTGTTTTCAGACCCGGACCTTGTCGTGTAGCTGACGCGTCGACCTAAGGAACAAAGCCCACTAAAAAGTCAATAGCGAGTTCCCGCTTCCCGTCGACTTTATCAGCAATCTGCAACGAGATCCGGAACTCCCCAGCCAAGGCTGGTGGCGCGCTTGTAGAAGAGCGTGGCGCAAAAGAAAAAAGGATTTGCCGACTAATCCTAGTTTTATTTTTTTTAGATGTTAAAAAAATGTCAATCATTTTTGCTCCATGGCTGAGTGACTATGTTGATTTTTGTGAGAAAAAAAATTGTGGAATGAAAAATGTAATTGGTAATTGTGTAATTGATTTTGTAATTGATTACAGAAAAAAGTAATTGAATTACTCCGAGCGTTACAGCTTGACAAATGTAATTGAAGCGTTATAAAATTACACTTAACTGTAATTGATTACAAGTAATCAATTACTTGTAACGCGTTACGTACAAGTCTGTATCAGCCCGCCCCCCCCCCCCCCCACACACACACACACAAAGAAAAAAAAAACATCTCCACGTTGTGAGTGATGTTGATTGGGGCGAAGCTCTGGTGGTGCTTGCCTGCGTAGACGCTGAGCCGCAGCATGCCGAGCCTTTCGTTCGTTTTCATCCATGTCAGAAAGAGAATGTGTGGTATGGAACGTGGCTATATACGCATTTGAGCATTTGACCGCAGCGCCCCCTCGTCTGTAAACGTTGAGCCAATGCATGCAAACTTTAACGCGATTATATACGCATTTGACCGCAGCGCCCTCTCCTGTATAGACGTTGAGCGGCTACATGCAACGTTTCATTCATAACATCCCCAGCTCTTGAGTTACTACCACATCTCAGAGCCCCCTTCATCCCGCAGTCGTGGCCGAGTGGTTAAGGCGATGGACTCGAAATCCATTGGGGTCTCCCCGCACAGGTTCGAATCCTGTCGACTGCGCAAGCATTTTTTTATTTATTTTTTTTGCCCTATACGAGCACGTGAGCACGTGAGCTCACGAGCACCAGCAAGATCGATGTGAGCACGGACGCCGGACAAGGCTAGACCCTAAGAGCCTTCGCCCCTAAAAAAAGAAAAAAAGATTGTGACATCACAATTAATCTTGCTGTAACAGGATCGAGAAGAACGTCTTTGTTTTGCGCTACTCCTCGTGCTCCGTCCACCGCTAACCAGACAGTGCGGTGAGAGCTACGTGTTCCTTGGACCAGTCGCGCGCCGGTCTTTTGTCACGTGATCACGCTACAGCCTATACCTTGCGCAGAGACAGTGCGCCTACTTTCACGCAAAGCACATGGAAGAGTGCTTTCGACCCACATGACCAGTCTGCGCTGTGACACTGATTATGACGCAAGCACATGATGTCATGCTCAGTGCTTTCTTTTTTGTCTTAACATAATTTCATTTTTGCCGGTTACAAAGCTCCCTGCTCTTTTGAGAGTGTACCATAAAAAGAAATTGTTATTATTATTTTTTTAGATTGTATTCAATTGGTGATATGTGAAACAATTACTTTTTGTCCCTGCTCGATTGCAGATCTGGCGGAGAAAGACATCAGCTACACCCACGGCCTGATGAAATACCGGCGAGTTTCCTACACCGACAAGGAGATATTGATTCTGGGGGGCGGAGACGGAGGCCTCTTATGCGAGTTGCTCAAGGAAAACCCCAAATACGTGACCATGGTCGATATATCCTTTGACTGGCACGCGCCGAATCGGAATGGCCGACCCGATGTTATGCCATGGGTGACGAAACTGAGAGCCAAGAGAAGCGTGCTGCTCTTCATGTCTCAATTTGCGGAACTCGTCATATTATTTATTCATTTTTTTAAAGACAAGGTTTCGGCTAACTGGAAATGTTATGCTTTGTCTCCTTTATAATGAACATGCCATGATGACGGCAGGACCAATACAAGTCTTTGCTTCGAATGCATAATATTTGTCCAAGTAATGACAATGCAAAAAGGAATCTTCCCAAGTTCCAGGACAAATATTATTCTTGCGTTAGTATTCTCCGTTCCTCGTAATAACTCGTAGCGGTTGACCCTCCACGTCCGAAACGACAAAGTAAGCGTGAATTTATTTTTGCGTATTTATAGAATATGTGTAAAGGTCAATATAGGGCATCCCAAGCAGTACACCAGAGAAAAGATTATCTTTGCTCAAGTTTGGTAATCCTAACGACCAACCTAACAACCAGCATTGAAGTCTAATTTTGGCGTTTGCTCGTGAGCTAACGCCCAAAGGAGCTAGTTGACAAGCTAACAACTGGGCAGTGAAGCCCCTCTGGCTCTTGCTTGGCAATTTTGAGCCAAAACACCCAGTTCCTAGCCAAAGAATATAAAGTTCAGTTATACCTCAACTACTTTGGGCTCTCGCCGTCCTAAATTACCAACAACAAACAAATTGGCCCAGAAGAGTGTGCAATTTGGGATCTTCCTAGCTTTTTTTGAGAGTCTTAGTCGGTCATGATCAATTAAGAGTAGCTCCATGTGGTGACTTATTTTTTACTGAATGTTTTTATGTTTTACAGACTATTAAAAACAAATGACAGCATCCTTTACCTCCAAAGTCCCATAATGCATACAATGGTTCGCTTAAATTATTTAGAAGACATTAAACTGTCCCTCTAATACCTCCAAGACCGTTATACGGTCTTGGGGGCATTATAGAGAGCTAATCGTCAAGATACGTCGGCCATTAAGTGATATTTGTTAATTACCTTTCTTAATTATTGGAGATAAACAGGGATGGGCAAAATACATCGAAATACAAATACAAAATACTTCGTCAAAAATGTATTTAATTACAAATCTAATTACATTTCCAAAAAAAGCATTTAAGTACAAGATACAAATACAACCAAATGTATTTGGTCTCCTGCAAATACATTTCTCAAAATTTGCGTCAGCGACTTCAGGGCACCTGCAACGGGTTTTTGGTTATCTCATTTTAATTTTGCATCGCACACTCAGGAGTTAGTGTGCGAGGCTCTAGTAACGTAATAGAAATATAATCTAAAAAAAAATGTAATCAGCTTGGACGTAATAGGTGAAAAAAGTACAGAGCTTCAAGCAGCTTTTTGTGTCGATTACATTTTGGTATAGACCAGGGGTGGCCAAACCGCGGCTCGCGAGCCGCATGCGGCTCTTTGCTTGTCATGGTGCGGCTCGCGGATCCCTCGTACGAACCCCCCCCCCCCCCCCCCTCGTTCCTTTCCGCGTTTCTCCAGGAAAATGGAAAGGATGTCAGAATAAAGACCAACTTGCGGTCTGGCAGCCTTGTGCCCCCCATGCGTACAGTCGAACCGCTTTTCACTCGTATGTTTTTACAGATCCTGTTTCTTTTATTGTTCAAGAGAGTTTGCCGGACCCTAGGGGGAAAGGCATCAAGGACAGGGACTGTCAAAACTAGGGGGCCTTCGCACATGAAGGCACCCTAGTCAAAACATGCATGCACTTTGGCTTGGGGTCGAGGAAATGTTCTGTCTCGCGGCTTTTGTCACTCGCCGGTGATGCTTGTCCCCTTTAGGTAACGGATGTTCCCTCCATATCGTTTCTTGTTGAAGGTCGCGGAATCCCGGGTTGACCTCATTCATAGCTTCCACTAGTCACAAACGTTATGTTCAAGTTCACAAAGGACCAGGAACATTCTCATTGTTATTTTTACCGGATTGCAGTTGTGACCCGCGAGCTGCTTTTTTACGCTTTCGGGGTAACCAGGCAGCTGTATTTGTTTTGCCCCCCCCCCCCCCCTTTTTTTTTCAGCGGCTCTTAGAAGTTTCGTGGTTTCCTTTGCGGCTCTTAGGCCGGGTCAGCGTGGCCACCCCTGGTATAGACCAACAAAGAATCGAGACGACCAAGACGCGCAGCACTATACTCCGTTTCACCTTATGTTGTACCGCAGCGAAGGCTAGAAGCGCGAGCTCATAGCGTTGGGAGCTACTCTTAACGCACGAGAGCTTGTGCCGCCGAGATGTACCCTAGAGCAAGGAGCTCGCGCTTGTAGCCTTTCCTGCGGTACATCATAAGGTGAAACAGAGTATAGCTATATATAGAGAATTTTTTATTGTTGCAACTGCATTCGGTGCAGAACGTAGTTTTCTTCCTGCTCTGCACAGTGCCTTTAAAATAAAGCCGGAGGAGAAAAAGAATAAAAGCCCCATGGCCGAATAAAAAATGGAGACTATATCTTACAACCACATGCATAAAAACAAGAATTGTAAATTTGGCAATAACATTTATTTAACGTAATAGAGGCAAATGCCGCGGGCGCCCGGCGTGCCCAGGCGCCCGCGGTGAGTTAAGGGGTGTCAAAACAGGACACTACAAAACGCACGACTCCGACAAATCGTGAAAATTGAAGCGGGCTTGAAGCGGGCGCGTCCGCTTCAATTTTCAGGATTTGTCGGAGTCGTGCGTTTTTTAGTGTCCTGTTTGGACACCCCTTGAGGCGCGAACTGCCGCAGGACTGGTGTATGAAGAGATAAAGAGTTTCTTGGTTTGTTGTTGCCGTTGGCGTTGAGATGAAGAAAGAGCAGCTTTGGATTCGTCTTAGGATGAGCAAAATGAGTCGTGACAATAAATTTGAGGGATGTACTTTCGCCCACAATATTGTATTTAATTACAATTGTATTTGAAATACCCACGTTTTAGTATCTAAATACACACGTCAAATACATTATCCAATTTGTAATTAAATACAAATGCAAAATACACAAAGTATTTGAAATACGTTTTTCAAATACTTGTATTTGAAATACTGCCCATCCCTGGAGGTAAACATATGGCTACGATTGGAAACTTGCTCGGCGTCATGGAAAGTCACTAAATCCGTGCATTTTAGAAGGACTTGGAGCGCGTGACAAGAGCGATGGGGCGCTAAAGTTACCACTCGTGTCTGAAGGTGTGAAAGCGACGCCCGCGCGGTTTGTCCGTCTCTTGTTGTCCTCGTTTTCGAACCACCAACCTTGCGCCTGATGCACGAGTGGTAACTTTAGCGCTCTACCGCGCTTCCCTCGTGTTCCGTCTCTCTAAAACTTTCTGATTTAGTCATTTATTTCGATTACGCTCAGCGAGTTTCTAATGGAGCCACATGTTTATGTTCCCTAACTTCTAAAGAGGAATTAAGAAAATTTAGTTAGATTATCGGACGTGTTGCGACGTTTAGCCGTATAAGTCGTCTGCAGGGACCGCATTAGCGTAGCTTTCACGGTTTTTTTTTTTTTTTTTTTTTTTTTTTTTACGCGTTGGTAAAGTTTCAAGAAAAGAACACCCCGCGTGTCTGTGTTATCTCCGCTCTGTATTCTTCTCTTCCTCACTGCTTGTGCGCTGTTTTTAATATCATGTCATCTTATCAATTAGCTCCACTTTCCACTTTACCCTGTATGTTGACCATTTCCTATTAGGTGGAGCCCATTATTACAATAAGCTCATTCACACCTTAACAAAGTCGTCACATTGATGAAATGGTCATTAATGCCTGTCGCATACATCTACGAGGTGCATGTGGTGATGTTTTGGACACACTCAAAGGAAATAATTACGAGGTGAGAAACCAATGCCAAATCGTGTTCGGTCTACAGATAGTCAAAGAGCGGACAAAGATTTTAATAAGTATTTCTCATTAACAAATCTAAATCTTAGAAATCCCCCAAGTAAGCGTGTTTTATAATGCTGATTTTGAATCTGCATTCATATGTAAAATGTTTATTCTTCAATAAAAAAAAAATAAAAAAAATACGGCAAACTTTAACACCCTGGTCACGGGTTGTTAGGGCGTTTCTCGTTTAAAACTATATTTATACCAGTATATTTTTGGCAATTTTTAAGTATTCATCGTATATTTAAAGGTAATATAATGTTTATAACGCAGTGCTATTATACATTACCATTGCAAAAGCGAAGAGGGGACGGTAATTAACCCAAGCTGCAACTAGCTAATTATATGCTTCGAATATAGGGTAAAAAGAAAAGCTTTAAAATACACTTCAGTTATTGCCAAAAAAAGAGCAATCCTGTTTATAAACCCATTTAAACAGTATGAATACACCCATAAGCAATGGCACATGACAAAAAAAAAAAAGCTAAGTAATATACTTGTTTTTTAATTGGTAGAGATTTCCCACGTTTTGGGACGAGTTCCTCGTGGTTGTGAAAATTTCAAAATTGCGATTAAAAAAAGTTTTTCTAAGAACATTGTTTCCTCTCCAGCCGTGAGCAACTCTTGCGTCATTACTGTTCCTCGGTTGTTACAAAAACATCACAATTTTGCTCATAAAATCTTTTTTTTTTCGAAGATCATCATAGACGACTGTGTCAAGAAGATGCAACAATACATAGGAGAAGGCAGAACGTTCGACATCGTGTTCAATGACCTCACCGATATTCCAATTAGCACTGAGCCACAAGGTAACTGAACCGCATTTATTACTTCACTTTCCGGTCGCCTGAAATTTCGACTATTTTTTACTTTCCAACAACGTTACGGATATCTGAACCAACTACGAACGCGAGTGTGATAAAGGTTATAAACACGCTGGTTTACAGGAGAGCACTGGGACTTCGTGAAGAAAATTGTCACCATGGGATTGCAAGTGTTGAAAACCAATGGACTATTTCTAAACCATGTAAGTGCACATGAATGCACGCCTTAATAATAGTACAGCCTTTTGCGAAAATAAAAACTCGATATACAATAAAACTTTCGGAGAAACTAAGAAACAGAGCAAAATGTTTGTAAAGATGAGTGACTGTCTCTATGTAGGCATCGCTTTAGATTTGCATCGATAGGAATAATGTATCAGCCCAAATAAAGTGGCACTATACCTCCTTCACAGCAAAGATGGGAGGGTTGTGGAATTAGGTTCTTACAATGCCCGAGTCATACTGTGAATAACTGCTTAGGCAATAAAATTGTGTCTGTTGCTCCCTTTCCGTGCAGGCAATAGGAATCAGCTGCACGTCGGCACTGGAAACATACGAAGAGCTCCTGACCAAACTTCCTTTTAAAGTAGAATTTTCCAAGCATTCTGAACATGTTCCATCCTTCATGGAAGAGTATCCTTTCTGTCAGTGTTCAAATCAGACAGATTTATACTAAATGTTGCAAAGCGTGCATCTTCGTTAAATTATCCTTAGAATAGTACCACTTTGATCATATTCTATACAACACAGCCTAGCGCCGAGAAATTGAGAGAGACGAGAGCGCTCGTGAACGTCAGAACGCCGAGCTCTGGTTGCAATGATTATAGTGGGTAGGCCTAAAGCTAGATGCCTTTGTCTCCACAGCACCGGTCGAACACGTTTGAATGCGAGATCCAAACGTTCTGATGACTCCGTGCGCTCTCCACTCCTCCTGTTTCTCGGCATGGCCTGCATAAAACCTTTCAAATTAAGCGGTCACTCTGAGTGACAGGTTTAACCAAAAGTAACCAATTGTTACGAAAGAGGGTTATGAACTATCCAGGTGCTTCTCCATTGTATTGTTATATCATCTTGATAAAATATATGGCTGCAGAAACTCCTATTGCTGGTTGTATAAATTGCGATAGCATTCGTCATGAGCTCACTGTGAATACGACGACGAAACTTTTCAGTAAACACTTTATTATCTGAATTCAATTTTCCCGCAAAATTTGGCGGGGAAACGCGACGTCAATTCTTCCGCTAAATTTACGGTAATGCATAGGTCCGTGGCGTAAAGTTTTGCGCCAAATTTAGCAAAGAAGTTGAATTAGTGCCTAGGCCATGGGGCGTCAGGTCATGTGACATCAATTTTCCCGTTAAATTTGGTGGGGAAATTAAATTGGTGCACACGTCGTGACGTCAATTTTTTCTGCTAAATTTAGCGGGGAACTTCGGAATCCCGGACAAAAGCTCACCGGACAAAAGCTCACCGGACAGAAGCTCACCGGACAAAAGCTCACCGGACAAAAGCTCACCCATTTTTTCACAGACCCGGACAAAAGCTCACCCATATTTTCACAGACCCGGACAAAAGCTCACCACGAGAAAATTTCATGTTGGTCTTCACAGGAGTGCGGACAACTTAGGTGCATGCGTGCGACACAAAAAGGCAACGATAAATTAAATCTGACAGGCGTATGGTTTGTTGATTTTAGTAGAAACAAGTTTATTTATCGATTGGTTAGAAGCGAATGCAGCCCCCACTATAGCTCCAGCAGTCTTGGTAGATCTCGATGTACATGCAAGCCCTCGCAAATATTTCTAAGACGATTCTGCAGGTGCAGAGTAATTTTTCGCACCCGCTTTACGGTGGGCTCACCTCTCCGGGCTTTTGTCAATGCCGTGGCAACGAGCGCCTGATTTTGCTCTAGGCATTCAATCAGCCTCACGAAGCTTGGATGGGCGTGGCCGACGAGCTTCTGGAACCCGGTACTCTAGTTTTCGCAGGTGTTGCTCATCCGGTCTTTATCTTGAAGAGTGGTGTCGTACATATTCCACCGTACCGGGGGAAACTCCGGTCGCCGTCGACGCAGGGTCAGGCGAAGGGAAGAATTCGCTCTGGGTGCCGCCGCAGATGGAATACGTGCAATCAAAATAGTCCAGCAGGTAGCCGATGTCACCGGTAGACTTTTCCCTGGTGGTTAGTTCTTGTCAACGTTACTAAAACACTCAGTTGGGAAACTCCCATAGAGACAGCTTTGAAAAAGTGGCCCCAATCTGTCTCCGAGCACCGAGCTAATGACGAACACAACGCCACCATTTCTCTCACAGCGGCCTCTCGAAGAACTGCACGTGACTTCTACTTCGGCTTAAGAACAGATACAGTAGAGGTTACAGGGGTGCCACCCCCGTCTCCCCGGCGGACGCGCCGCGTTCAGCTACTGACGTTAAAATGCACCTAGGTCAGGACGTGCTACCTGAAAGGCCCGCTGAGGCATGGTTGTATGAAAACAATATTAATTGTTCCGCAAAACCTTGCGAACTAAAGATGATAAAAACATCACGCGCCCATCATTTGGTACTAAACTCCAATAAATTGCATACAAAAAGAGTCTTTTCCGTTTGTTTTTACGCAAAAACAGGCTTTCAAAAAGCTCGAGGTAACCATAGTACAGACAAATGAAAAAGAGTGGCGCTGTTGTCGCATTTAGCTCGGTCTCGGTGGACGCCAACGGCTCAGGTTTCGACGGCGAGTTTCCCAACTGAGTGTTCTAGTAACGTTGGTTCTTGTGGAACAAGCTGTGGTGGAAGTAACCCGAGCCTATCTAAAATCCCGCACAATTTTTTTTTTTTTTAAATTGGTCATTTGTCTTGTACTTTTCCAAAAGGCCGAACTCCCGCTCTTTCAAGGTATTTTTAAAAAAATTCGCAACTCAATGGTGGATGAGGTACAAGTTCTCCTAAAAATGGTCCAATGTCCATTGCGTCCGCACTTTATTTCAGCCCGTGTTTCGCCCGGGTAGGAAAAAAAAAGAAATCGAGGTGAGCTTTTGCCCGGGTCTGTCAAAAAAAGGGGTGAGCTTTTGTCCGGGTCTGTCAAAAAACGGGTGAGCTTTTGTCCGGTGAGCTTTTGTCCGGTGAGCTTCTGTCCGGTGAGCTTTTGTCCGGTGAGCTTTTGTCCGGTTACCGCGGGGAACATGAATTGGTGCCTAGGTCATGCGACGTCAGGTAACGTGAAATCAATTTCCCGCCAAATTTAGCGGGGAAACTGAATTGGTGCATAGGTCACGTGACGTAAATTCTTCCGCTAAATTTAGCGGGGAACATGAATTGGTGCCTAGGTCATGCGATGTCAGCTCACGTGACATCAATTTTCCCGCCAAATATAGCGGGGAAACTGAATTGGTGCATGGTAGGTCACACGACGTAAATTCTTTCACTAAATTTAGAGGGGAACCTGCATTTGTCTTTAGGTCCTGCGACATCAATTTTCCTGCCAAATATAGTGGGGAAACTGAAAAGGAGGAGGCCATAAAGGTCCACAAATTGGGGGGGGGGGCTTGCTGACGAATGCTATTGCATTAAAAGAGCACTCTCCCTATTTATGGTGATAACACTGACATTGCAAATCCACAAATCCATGTCCTATGAAGGAACCTCAACAATGTTTATCTTCACAGAGCTAGATGGTGATCAGCAAAACTTAGGTGCAAGAATAAAGAACAGAATAATGCGAAACTAGCAGGCCTGTAAAAATGCAATGTCATCGGAACTCGGGAAGCTATAAATCAGTGTTCGCCAGAAAATAGCAATCATTTTTAGGTAGGTTGACAGGTACAAAATTTAGTAATATTTTGTAGGCACACCGATTTAGAAATCAGGACTGAGGCTCCATAAACTAGCAACTTAGTTCATTCATTTGCGCATTTTCTAATGTGACGTAGAAATTCCTTGACATATATTCAGCTGGGTGTTTTACGAAGTCAAGAAACTGGAATGATATTCAAGCAACATTAGACAAAGGTTTCTATTTGTTGTGGTTACACGTTCCACTCATTGTTGGAGGCAGTGCATCATACTGCAGCACAGCCAACCTAGACCTGAGCTACTTCATTACCAATTGTGGTTATTGTTCCACAAGTTTCCTTCCTAGATGTGAGCATTTAGCCATGGTAGGCGATCCGGCACATGGGTAGTTTAGCCCCATGTTGCAGTACAAGAAACTTCGCTCAAATTGCAAGCTAAAATCACTTTTCGTGCAAGGCCTGTGAAAATATTGGGCACTGGAAAAAATCAGCCATCTGCATTAAGTTTTTATTTCATACTTTTTGTTCACAATCCGTTCAATGAAAAGCGTGGTGAAGGAGCCCAAGCATGCACCTGAACTCACCACCCCACCGATAAAGTCCGTCTGGTACGGGTAGTGTCTTTATGGAGGAACGTGCAAATGCAGCACCTGAAGCCAGCCAAAGCCGATGCCACCTTCCAAATGCTGTCTGCTAAAATTAATGTGGCAACACCAGCGAAGTCAGACGTGCTATTGTGGAGGTAGACAAGCGGTCGCCTGGTGATCCCTTTGCAGTTCCGACTAGGCTTGGTCCATGCTTGGGCTCGAGATTATGAGTTTCCCTGAGCGAAACGAGGGGTGTCCAGACGGTCTGTTTGACGGAAGCCTAGCTTAGAGCCCAAGATAGTGTTGCCGTGTCGGTAGCCCACGGCATTCAAGAGATGGCGCAGCTGTTGATGGCTTCAGCTGCTGCGTTCATGTGTCTATTGGCATTCAGTGACCACAGCAGACAAACTTTATTGTGTGGAAGGAGACGGTGGGGTGGCGAAATCAGGTGCGTGATTGGGCCCTTTCGCTGCGTTTTTCAATGTGCAGAATGTGAATAAAAAGAGGTGAGAATAAGGACATAATGCAGATGACCAATTTTCTCCATTGCCTAATATTTTGAAGAGCCTTACAGGAGACTCGTGTTTTTATGGCCATCCGATGGCCGATTTTTTGCTCCTGGAACATGGGACTAAAATATCAAACTGTCGGCAATCCTTTTTTTAATAATCTACGGTATTTACAATTAAAGTTCTTTGGGGGTTCTTCCTCAATGGTTTAGATGACTTGCATCTGATTTACTGCATTGCCCTGTAGATACACTGTACCAATAAAAGGGAAGAACAAGGACCTGCTGTAAAAAATGACTTGGCCAAAATAAAACCTTTTTTTAAATTAAAAATAGCACATTTCAATACGATTTACTGCCCAAGTTGAGAAATCTACACAATACATGCAGCAAACTTTTGTTTCCATCCAGTTTATTGTGACAAAAATAGTTATAAATACTAGGTTATGTACAACAGCATCGAGCAAAACACTGATGCCCTAAAATGTTTCATGACGAATATTATTTGCCAGCAAGACTAGCATCAGTATCCAACAATTATCAAGATTATAAACCTGCATTTACAATATCTGCAGAGCAAATAAATTCACAACTCTCTTTTTAAAGTGAGGCTGGGATGCTAGAATAAAAAACCTTTTTGTTACCAGAGCCTTTCTTTCAATTATCATTATACAAAAAGAACCAAAAAAATACATTGCCGACGCAGCTCCAAATTGAAAGGAAACCCAGGGGACACAGAACAGGACCTAGGTTTTGAGTTTAGCCAACTGACGCTCGATTTCATCGTCTGACGGGAGCTTGGCCTTCGAGCTGTGGCCGAGCGGATCCGACATGGCAGATGGAGCATTCGCCATCTGCACAAGAAGAACAGTTCAATGTTGTGCAAACCCTGGAAGAAGAAAAACAAGAACAAAGAACTCACCTTTCCAGAAACTTCAATTCCAATTTCATCCAGCACCTGGTTGACAATGGCGTCTTGTTCCTCCTCATCCCCGGATTCGTCCAAGATGGAGTTGAGTGTGTCATCCACTGATGGCACAGATAATGAATAAAGCATCAATGAGCTACATTGCTTCTTCAAGGCTGTGGTGCACGTTTATTTACTGAGGTCTTGGAACTACTCTCCCCCACACCAGCCGACTCAGATGCAGCCTTCTAAATTTAAATATAACAATAAATGTTTACACAACATTTTTTTTTTTTTTGCTTACACTCGTCAAACAGGGGATATGTGCCCGACTTTTATATTTGCACCAGGTTACAAAAAATAATATTGAGTCTGCTCTATTTTCAACAAACTTCACGCAATTTCAGGCAACTTGATACTCAGTTTGCTTCAATGTTCAGTTGCCACCACAATGGGTTCCCCAGAGTACTCTAATGCAGGGGCGGACTTACCAATCGGCAGAGCAGGCAACTGCCTAGGGCGGCAGAATCTTGGGAACAACCGATTCGTAACTGCCGCCAAATTAATTGGCTTTATTTTTTCTTTAACCTAGCTTTGAATTTTGTTACTTTGGGAATTCTATGTTTGTTGTGATCCCTGACGTCCAGCATGGCTGGCAGTCCGTTCCCGTAAAGAGTTCTTTTATTTTTTTAACCACCCCATTTTTAGGAATTTTTGAAAGTGTGCCGAAACACTCGATATAGTGTCCTTTCTCCACATCACACCGGTCTACAGCACAAATTCTATGCACTGCCATCAGCTCACATTATTGTCATACTTTGGTTAAACCTTATTTCTGTGTAAGTGCACTTAGGGTTTCTAATTTCCCTCCTCCTCCCCCCTTTCCTTTCATGTGCAGGGGCAAAAAACAAGAGACTAAAGTGGTTGTGTCCAAGAATACAAAGATTACTACCATTATTAAAACAAGACTCCTTTCACATAAAGTATATGCAGATGTTAAAGAAAGTACAGTCAGGGTACCAGTTGGTTCTGATTGCTTTTTATCCAATGATATTCAGTCAGTTTAGATGTTATATGAATAGTAGGTTAAAGGGGTACTCCGCCGATTTCTTCATGGTCCCCGATTTGCTTGAAATTTTGCTAAACTCGCCAAACAACATCGCCAAAATGGTATCCCAAATATTAGGTCAAAATAATTTTTTTTGACGAAGTTATTGAATTTACAATTTTAGTCCTCACAGTGTTTTTCAAGCTGAAAGTCTCTACTGGCAACAATGAAAAAGTGACGTCATTGGAAGTGCAGAGGTTCACTCTTTGGACTGTAGAATTTGTTCCCAACTGATTCGAAGCAGTTTCATGGTATCAAATGAATGCTTTGGAAGCTCGCTCCAGTCCCCGCGCTCCAGCACGGAACAAATGATTGGCATATTCTATTTTTTAGACTGCTCGCCCGACTGGCAAGCTAAACTTCCAGTGACGTCACGGCCCTGAAAAGGGCGGGTATATTTGAATGTTTGTTTTTGCATCATTTTCATTTGCCGATTTCGCAATAACTATTATGAATTTCGCGATATAAATAGCATACCAGAAAGGGCAAAGGCAGGGGAGTCAGAAAATATAGTTAGTTGAGGTAGCTCAAAAATCGGCGGAGTACCCCTTTAAACGTGGTGAAAAAGGTTAACAACAATACACTCACCAATTTCTTCAGTCATGCCCATCTTTGTGGTTTCTTTTTCAAACTCCTGCATAGTTCTTGCAATATCTTGTGGCTTTATACTTTTGTTCACTTCTCCCATTGTCTGAAAAAAAAAAAGAAGAGGGTAGTTCAATTGTATTATGTGTATAGCAGTAGGCATTCATAGGCAACCTTTATAATTAACAAAATCAACCAATGTAAATCAATGACTACTCTTGCTTACTTTTGCAGTTGTTGCCATGGCATCTGCAAGCTTCACATTAGCATGCATGGTCTGGAAAACAAAGCCAACCATTACAAATCCAGTTCCATTATGCTTAGATTATAATCATAGATAAAAGCAGACACACCTTGGATTGTGCCCCAACTGCTTGAACCTTAGAAGAGGCGGTGTAAGTACGTGCCTTTTGTTTCCGCACCTGCACAAGCTGCTTTGCTAGCACTGTGCATACCTGTTAATACATCAAAACAAACTATAAATATATTTAACATCTACACATATCTCATGCCCCGCCCCCCAAAACACAATTCTTAAAATATGGTTCTTTAAAACTAATATATTGATTATCTCTTAAAAGAACCTTGCAATCACTCTGGCTTGAAGGTAAATGTTTCGCAGCTCTCTACTTGATTAGGAATAGAAATTATACGCAAAATAGGGACTCTAACCAAAAGTTTAATAAACAGTAACCCAATGTTTCGAGACCAGTTTCTTGTTCACGGGTGAGTGATGAGAGCATGTATGGGGCTGACGTGACGCAGTCCCGAGACATAGCTGCTGGGCAGAAAGCACAAAGAATGATTCATGTTCCCCTTTATTTCACTGGATAAACCAAGACCAGCATGGTGCTGTTTTTGGAGTCAACTGTATGGCCGGTTGTTCTACGTGTTTTGCGAGGGCCCTTGCCTCCACATCCTTCTTCCGGACATCGTGCTTGTGTTGCATAAGGCTCTCTGCGAAGTTCTTACTTTCGCCAACGTATGAGGCCGGGAAATCTCTACATGGTATGCGGAAGAACAAACCTTGGCCCTTTCTTTGGGGGGGGGGGGGGGGGGGGGGGGGAGGCGATGGCTAAGGTTTGGTCTACTGCATACCATGTAGAGATTGCCCGGCCTCATACGTTGGCGAAAGTAAGAACTATGCAGAGGGGCTTACACGTGTTAAAATAACATACAACAGTGCGCCTTATTTTTCTTTGTGAATGTGTTCCGACCCCGGACATGGAGGGGGAGACCGCAACTCCGACGGGGGCCAGCTGTGTTTATACCTCTGGCAAGGAGGGGTGCTCAGACAGGAGAGGAGGACGATCGTTTGCTGAGCGTCTGCTGCCGCGGGGCCGCAACCACCTCCGCGGGCTATGGGCGTTGGCCGTGAGGGTGAAAGAACACACTCAGCTTCCAGGCACCGATGGAAGACGTTCGCGTCGGAAACCTTTCAATGTACTCTTTGTCATTGTTTTAACCTTATCTAACCGTAATAAAGTCTTTCTTTTATTCATACTTTAAAAACGGTGACTTCTTGGACCATCAAGTTAACACACGACACAGCTACGATGTCCGGAAGTAGAAGCAACCGACCACATAGTCGACTTTGAAAACGGCACCGTGCTGGCCTTGGAAAGGAATTGGCAAAAGCGGCTCTTCGTTGAGTCTTGGTTTATCCAATCACAAAGAAGAACGTGAATCCTTCTTCAGGCTCTCTGCCCAGCATCTACGCCTCGGAACTGCATGATGTCAGCAAAGCCCCATACATCTGTCTGTGCATTTAAGCAATGCATGTTCTTTCCATTACTCACCCATGAACAAGGGACCGAACTGGTCTTGAAACATCGGGGTTACTGCTTAGCAAACTTTTGGTTAGGGTCCATATTCTCCATCTAATCATTTTGGCTGCATCAAAATTTGTGTAGAAACCGACTTCTGGGAATATCTCAACCGGTAAAAAGAAAACCATCTAAAAAATTAGATCATATCAAGTTATACTTAGCAAGATTATTTACCAATGTAAAAATTTTGTGACATTCTTTTGAGTCTGTTTACAAAGGCAATAATGGGAACATAGTAAATGATCAATTAGCTACAGGCAAGTTTGAAATGCTACAGAAAGGTGATTTGAGCATATATATATATATATATATATATATATATATATATATATATATATATATATATATATATATATATATATAGAAAAGCTCTGGACAGGTAAAAAAGCAATAGTGTAAGCTCATCTTTTGTGACTTATGCCATGGTTTCTGAGTGGTGTGCACCGTAATAAACAAATGTGACCACAGGAAACGAGTAAACATTGAATTTAGGGTTGCTCTAAGTGCCTGTTTTGATGGGGGACATCGTCATTTGTGGTTTAAAACATAAGTGTCTTTAATGTCTCCTTTATAGTAGTTTGAAATGAATTGAATCAAATTTGCTTCTGATTGTTATACATTAGGGGCTTTTTCATTTGTTTATCTCCTTGAATTCTGCTAGGTGTAGATGCAAATACCTGACTTGCATGTGACTTCATCACACTGTACCAATAGTAATTCTAATTTGTTCTTGCCAAGAAAAAGAATAAAAAAAATCGGAGGTGTGGAATATGAGCAGCAGAAGGTATACATAAAGTAGAAAAGTACTTGACAATGGCTGCTGATGTGATGTCAGTGCAACCCATGTATTGCTTCACTTCACTCCAGCAGTGACAATGACTGCAGTGGCTGTATAAGCTTTTTACGTAAGGCACCCTAGCTCCGCCATTGAGTCACTTGTACGGGCAAGTAACCTGCACAAGGTCTGTGACAGAGACACTATACACCCATTGGGGCTGACTAACTTCGGGTTGTCTAAAGATACACACAGCACAATTACTATGCAAGACGCAAGTTTGCTTGCTTCCTGCAAAGCTTGCTACACTGACGTCAGAACGCCGAGCTCTGAATGGCCCTGACAAAGGGATAGTGGATAAACCTCAATGATAGCTGCCACTGAGGTCTACCCACATATTGTAGCCAATCAGAGCTCGGTGTTTTCATGTCACTGCAGCTCCTGCTCAAAAAGCAGGCGAACTTGCACTCCGCATAGCCTTGATAGTCTTTGTGCCATTATATATTTAAGCAATTAGTCAATCAACGCCTGTTGGAACAATGCCTTGCATGGCACTTTTTGTATTTTTGGGAAATAAAGCATACTATTACTACCAACAATCCATATATTGCAAGAGGATCTGAGAGAGCAGGAGTTTTTCTCGTCCTTTGTACTTAGAATACGAGCACTGAAATATGACCTACCTGCTTGTTTCCCTCTTTGGCAGCCTTCTTGATTTCGAGCTCCTGCGAAAAAGAATGGAGACTTTACGTCAGGTTTGATTGAACTAGTCTCAAGGTGCACCACCCATTGAAAAAGATGCCCATTTTTATGCGAAATAAACATTTTCACGTTTTACGGGCACGGGCATAAGGAAAGAGCAGTGAATCCCCTACACACCTTTTTTAGGGGTTAAAAGCGCTAAAAACGACGGACGAGTAGGAGAGACACACACCACAGAGTGCTACTTGCAACTGGATTATTATTGGAAAAACCACACGAGTTGCAAGTAGCGCTCTGTGGTGTGTCTCTCTCCTACTCGTCCGTCGTTTTAAGCGCTTTTAACCCCTAAACATGTTCAACCAACTAGCCCAAATCCAAACCCTTCTGCCCTACACACCGCCTGGGGTGTGTAGGGATTTTTTTTCTAAAAATGCCCCCCCCCCCCCCAAAAAAAAAAAAAAAAGAAAAAAAAAAGAAAAAGAATTTAGACAACTCGTCCTAATTTCAATTTCTGGGGAAACCCCTGGGAAAGATAGCAGTCTCTTGCTTACCAGTTGCTTCTCTTGCCTCTCCAGATCACGCCTGTCCTTCTCGATATCCCTCTGAGCTTTACGGAGGTTACGGTTTTGTTGCCGCATTTGTTCTGCAAGTGTAAAACAATGTCGCCGTCAGACAAATCGCGCAATTCAGAAGTGGACACCATCATAGCTTCGAAATCAAACCTACCAGCCGGGCTGACCTTTTTCCCAAACAAACTCATAGCTAAGGCCCTTTGTCAGCTGACCATGCACGCACTGATCAACGAAGTACGCGCGAAAAAATACGGGATAAAAAACAGATAATCAGAAAGTATATGAAAGTGCCAATTAAATACACTCGATTTATCCCGTGCAAACAATTAGTCACTCGGCCAGCAACAACGTCAACAAGGCAACAACTCAAGGAAATTTCATGATGATGATTTCATCACTACCGACACAAAAATACACGCAACGTGACACTTCGTAAATATACTATAATTTTACTAAAATATTATAAGGTCTATTTCGTGAAAGGGGTATCATCGGTAGGATGTTGATCGTGGATAGGAAAACCCAACGTTTTGATAACGTGTTGCTCGTTTGCACTGCAACCGCCGCAACTGATGCGGCGCTGTTGTTCTAACGTTAAAAATGGCGGCGTCCACGTACTTGGAGCTTTTGAGGTTTGTAGCCGCTTTTTATCTCGTTTGCCACTAATGAAACGCATAAATATTGGGTTACAGAATTTATGCGTTTACTTTAATGTTTTCAGAAAGCGCGGACACAAGCTGCAGGACGAGTTCGTGAACGTCTGCCAGGATAAGGTAACTACGTGACATTTCGCCATGTGCGTTTGGAGGGCCAAATATCGCATCGCTTTGAGATGCCTCAGCTTTTGCGTCAGGGCACCGTTTGAATCAACTTAAATTGATATATACGGTGTTCGAAATAACCAGGTTAGATCTTAAATTGGTTGTATAGATTGCTACGCCTGCACGTAGCAATCTAAACTTCTGTTTAAAGGTGTATTTTACAGGTCGATTTTAGCTTGAAAAATTACAAAGCGTAACTCCCTCTGTAAAAGAAAAAAAAAAAAAAAAAGAAGAAAAAGAAAAAAATAGGGGGAGAAAACTTGCCAGGGTCAACGGCGGACGGCGACGCAGACGACAGAGTCGAGCGACTGGGCGTGTTTGACGCACTTATTGATAGATGGCGCTACCTCCCTATCAAGTCTGCTCGCGACGACCGTCTATTAAAATGAACACCGTAATGCACCTTTGGTTCAAGAATAAATGCGGGCAATGAGAGCAAAACTTGAAGTAACAAAAATAGAAGAAAACACGGTTGCATAATGACGGCACTCTTGCTGCCGACAAAGTTTGTCTGCACACAGTTGAGGAGGCAGCCAGCACTTCGTTATACGGGCTTCTGCCTTTTGGCTGCCTCAGGCACTCGGCTGTGTGGAAGTTGTGCCAATAAACACCTTTACACCTTACGGAGCTGCTCCCGACGTCATCCATCAATTTGTGCGCCAAACGCGCCCTGCCACTCGCAGAGGTCAGCATTTTAGTTCGCCCCCACTCACCCTCACCCTCACAGCCACACTCACCTCATGCCCTCAGTCACCCTCACACTCACACTGACCTTCAGCCCTTCACTCACCGTCTTTGAACGTCACGCACTCATGGCCCTCCCGCCCCGTACACAATAACCCCCCTCACGGCCCTCGCACACTCATACCCCTCACACACTCATGGTCCTCATGCCCTCACACCCCTCACAATCCTCACTCACCCTCACACTCATAAGTTTTCAGGGTTAAGAAACTTGCTCTCGCTCACCTCACCTGTGAAAATGAGAGAGAGTGAGGGTGAAGAAGGTTGCCGAGGTATGGCCACTCGACTCGGTCGTCTGCGTCGCAATCTGCCGTTGACCCTGGCAAGTGTTTTGGCCCTATGTTTTACAGAAAGGAAAGTACGCTTCGTAATTTTGCAAGATAAAACCAACCTGAGAAATTCACCTTTGACGAAAAGCTTAGATTGCTATGTGCAGGCGCTAATTTTTTTGGCCCATTTTAGATCGAGCCTGATTATTTCGGACACCCTACATAGTTTTCATGTGACGTCTCTTTCCCTATTCCCGCCCGCTGGCCGCCATTACCAGGAATTGAGAAGCAGACGCCGCTGTTGCTCGTACACTGTTCAACTACCACATTCAGAAACCACATCTCTATGGCCTGTGTATCGTGCGTATGTTACAACATCCGTATGCATCACTACAACACAAGCATTCCTTCCAAAATGCAGGATCACTGAACTGAACATTTTAACTCAAAATATTCATAAAATGCATTGTACAAACTGGCAAGGCTTGTAAAGGCCAGGGGTTGTTCACTATGTTCTTAGCGCAGACACTGAGTGGTTCCAAGTCAGGGTCCTTATCGTCTATGAGGGTCAAAGGTTCGCCCGCACATTAAAACACGTGTCTGTACTTGAGGCACGAAAAGTCGCAGCATATGAGCTGAACAAACTCACGCAGCCGCCGAAACACTATCAACACAAGTGGGCTATTAATACTTTCGGCAGCGAAGGTAAAAGCAAAGAAAGCAACAGCAGCTCTCCGTGATCTAGTAGGAGGTTTGTCAGTCCCTGCAACGTGACACTACCAGACACTAAAGCTGCCTTGGCCGCCGCGGCAAAGCGCACAGAGTATGAATTTAAGGCTTCAGCGATCAATGTGTTACGGATGACACGTTTATTCCTTACCGGTAATGAAGCAATGACAACAGACACTGTCGTTGTCGAGGTTCTTCAAATCCTTCCGGTGTGTGCGAGCAAGGGCTCTATTGTTTCCCGAACAGCAGTTTTGTGCACTCAGACTGTCGGTTTATCACTTTTGGCAAAAACACGGAGCCTTATATTTGACACTGAGTCAATCTCCTTTGCGGAGGAGGACTTGCTTCTGCTGCAGCAACCGAACGTCATGCACATCGGCATTACTGCACATAACACGAAAATGCAAAAGAAACGCGCACCGAAAATGATGCAGCAGTGGCCAGTGTTTCCGGCGGTGGCCTGAAACCGAAACTGTGTCAGTACCTGGTGATGTCGGCGACATATCCCATAAGCCCCGGCAGTGACGTCCGTGAAAAATGTTTATAAGAGTGTCCTTTTTAATGCAGGGCAAAAAAGATGATGACGGCGACGACTTCAGACATACCAAACTGCTGGACGCTATTGGGTCTTTGGGTGGGAAAAAGTGAGTTTTATTATTATTATTTATATTATTATATCATGATGCTGATGCTGCATTTCTATTCACTGGCATCTCTAGGATGTCAGGAAAACCTTGCTTCCAGTGCACACATTTGCGTTTAACTGGCTGACTGTGTTATGACCGGTTGTAACTAAACTGATGGTGTTATGGTGCAATGGTTAGCATACCTGACCGGTAATTAGGAGACCCGAAGTTTGAATTTTGGCGCTACCGAGGATTTTTTTCTGCCCCTCCTCACTTTCCTCTCTCCTTTCAACTGAAAATAAACAAACAAGGTTTTGCAGTATTTGCGCCATCAAAAATCTGCGCACCATCTATTAGAAATAATTGCTCGTTACTATATACTCCGTTAACCCCTAAGCTGAGACAATAGTGGGAGTTCCTGCCCTCCAGACCAATCAGCGTTTTCCTTTCGTCATCTGACCCTACTCTCTGTGCGTGCGTATGGGCGAGAGTGGGATGACGTAGCGAAAGAGATGCGTATGACTGGTCCACTGAGGACGTAGCTATCATCGCAGTTTCAGCTTAGGGGTGACTGGAGCATAGGGCTGCGTGTTTTCAGGGTTTATAGTTTGTCTGAATCTGAGGGTGTTTTTACGAGGTAGGAGTTTATTTTTGTCCCAAACTCGGTGTTTTTCAGCATTCATTTTTGGTGTAAAATAAAAAAACCTGCATTTATCAAAATTTATATTTAAAAAAAAAAAAAAATAGAGCATGGTTATGTGATTGTTAAACCTCCAGGGAACATGAGCGTGACCGATCCGGTGGTTAATTTTTGGGGTTTATTGGTATTTACCGAAAACAAGGAACTCTACTTATAACATTATTAGAATTATTTCGAGCCTGTGGTGAAATAATTATAAGTAAAAAGTGAGAAAATATATGCAAATTGGTCACAGTCGCTGGATTCCCGTGAACCATGTTTTAGTGAATGCCATTTGCTTTGCCAAGCTATGCAGCGAATTATCCTGTTACTGTCACCGAAAATGCAGATGCAAATTAGGGATTCAGTGTTTAGACAGCGAGAGGTCAGCCTGTCTTTCAGGTATGGCAGCACTGGTTCATGCTGTAGATGGGCAATTTAACCAGTTCAGTAGCACTGCTAACCTGGAGTCTTTAACATGCATCGCACAGCATTGATTATGCAACTGCTTGCTGCTATAATACTTGTGTAAGCATCACTGCTTGATGCACATGGTTTTGGTGTAAAGTGCTGGACAGCAATTCATCAGTGCCACGAGGCAAATTACCCTTAACAGTGCAAAGTGTAAACTTGTTTCTTTCACCCGAAAATGCAGTGACTCGGGTTTTGCTTATATCCACAATTCACCCATCGTCGCTGTTTCTGCTTATCAGTATCTCGATGTCGAACCAACCTCAAATATATTTTTTTGGGGTCTCACACATTAATGTTAAAACTGCTAGAGCATCCCATACCCTCGGTTACTTGAAGCGTAATCTAAAATCTGCGCCCCTCGCCTCCGCAAACTATCATAAGAACCATATGTCTGCCTGAAATTTGAATACGCATGTGCTATCTGGTCTCCTTATCAAACCTTCTTGATTAACCAAATTGAATCTATTCAGAATCGACCTGCCCGTTATATTTCATCATCACATTCACGTTCTGACAGGATATTATTAATAAAATAATATTATTAGATTTCTTTGCTAGAAATGCGGCATACAGTTTCACTCATGTGCTGAATTCACAAATTGTGCACCAACCTACTGGCACATCTATCGCTCCTTGAACTTGTTTATAAAGGGTCCCATAGCTTTAACGCCAAGAGCCTGCAACATATTCTCGGGGCAACATTAGCATTCAATAGCTCTTCTTTGCTGCATGCCATCAAACTCTGAAGTGGTCTTCCCACTGCCAATTGTTTCTATTTCAGATCAAGCAAATTTCTTCTCAGAATTAGCTACCATTTTCATTGCATAATTAGCAACCATGTGTTTTAATAGACCAAATGTTTCAGGTTGCGATATAACATATCTGTAAAGCGCGAGACACGTGCGCGAAAAATCCATCTGATCCGACGTCCAATCCGGCAGTACGACTGCCTGATACGAAAAATTTGGTCGCTTCAGACGTCGGATCGGCGATCCGGCGTGCGTCCAGGTGCCAGATAGTTTCGCACGGCGGACGGATTGTCGAATGCGTCCAGCCAATGACAGCACAGCTAGCGTGGACGTCATGATGAGGTGCTGGGTCTGGCCACGGCCGGTCTCGACGCACGCGCGCATCGAGACCGGCCGTGGTCTGGAGGTGCGAACAAGAAAACGGGACGGGCGACGAAAAGCCGGACGCTTGGATCCCGCTGGCCCATTCGAAAAAGATGGCCCTGGCAAAGAATGCATGCGCTAGTGAGAACAAGCTCCTAACTTCGCTGTGCGAGCTAAACCGTCAATCTGGGACCAGAGATCTATGAACGCAGACCTCCTCTGGAGTGTTTGGAAGTTGGATCTCCTGGGCGGAGCCGAACGGATCGTCGTGTCGCATGCAAGGTCGGAAGCGTGTGTCTCAAACTGTCGCGTGCGGCAATTCGGAGCGACGTTCGGACTGTCGGATCGGACGTCGGATCGGACGGTTCTGCTGTCCACGTGTCCCGCGCTTTAGTCCAATTTTACGTCTACCATAATATACAGTTGAACCCCACAATAACGTAAAGTCTCCAAAAGGAAATTCTCGCGGCAACAGATAAATCTGGCGGCCCCGGCGAACGTCCATAGAGTTCAATGCATTTGTACTCTCTCTACAGCGAAGAGTTTTTAAAAACCAGTTCCGCATTAATGAAATTTTGAGGTAGTGATCTGCAACATTTTTTCGGCACATGAGCTACTTGGGAACCCAGAGGTACGAAAAGTGGAGCGACACACTCATCCGACAAGTGGGGCACATACGTTTCCGACAAGCATCGGCGCGGCCATCGCTGTTTACATTCAGTTGAATAATGATAGCAACGTTTTATGGTTTTTTTTTTGGTCACTGAAAACACTGTTTTGCTAGCCCATCTGTTGGCAGCTACGTAGGTATGTGAAGTTTCACGTAACGACACCGCACGCGGCCGCTGCCATTTCATCGTCTGCCGCGTGCACGCCGAGATCTCTCACGTGTTGATTACTACGTTTTGTCTGGCCTGTCGGAAAGATGCCGCCTCCCGTTAAAAAGCCTAAGTTTTTGTTGCTTCGGGAGAAGTCTGCGATCATCGCCGAAGCTGCGTAGTGCAGAAAGAAGTAGAATATTGTGGAGGAGTTCAGTCTCCCGTGCAGCTCACTTTCTACGATTCTGAAATTTAAGGACAGAACCATGGCAAGTAATAGGTGTGCTTATTTGTCCGTTTTTGCGACAAAAAAATTCTCGCAAGTACGAAAAATATTTGCTTCCCCGGCTACTTCGTTATTGCGGGGTTTGATTGTGTACGAGAGATGCCCCCCCCTCCGAAAGACAACCCACCCCTACTTTTGGTGTGATTCAGTATTTTTTCCAAAACACAGAAAGGTAGCCCTCTTCTTGTAATTGCACTGCCCAGGCCAACGGCGACCTTGGCAGAAATTAGGACAGTTGTACAGGCGATAAGTGCTGACTGGGCAGAACAGTCGTCTCTGGTTAATAGCGATAACAAATTTGAAATGTAACAGGACCTGCGTGATGAAGGATTTACGTTTTCTTGACAGCGATAGCTACTGCTCGTTTAAAGGTTTTGTGGTTTAACCGACGCTTAAACACACCTTCATATTCCTTTGCTACAAAATGGAAGCTTGGGCGTGTTGGTAAGGCATGAATATTTAAAACGTAGAGCGAAACAGACGGGGCGAAAGAAAGGAGGCAGACAGACGCCGAGCTTACAACTGAAGTTTTAATCATCAAGGCTGTGCCTTGACGATTAAAACTTCAGTTGCTTTTACAATTAAAACTGCACTCCCTTTCCCGCTAAATTTAGCGAGAAAAGTTTTGCTAAATTTCTTGCTAAATTTAGCGGGTTAAGTTTTCCAGCTAACAGACAACATCCTCTTCGGTGGTTAAATGACATCTTGGCCATGAGTCCTTTGTTTATTGTGGTGACTTTGGGAATTTTTAGTCAACTATAAGTACATGCAATTCCAAGTATTTCCAAACATTTTTCTCGAAGATGGAGTCCTCGTTTGTTAAGAATTGGAGGACTTCTGACATCCACAAAGGCAAGGCAGCCATTACTGCAAGCAACAGATGTCGGTGCTTTTGTTTACGCATTGCAGCGCGACTGCCTACCAGCATCCGCCCAAAGCCATTCTCCTATCAAAGCTCGGCACCGTGACGTCATTAACCCTCCATGCAAGGAGCAGACGAATGCCCTTGCCATATACAGAAGCCAGTGGGCTCTTGCCAGAAGTAGAAAAAACTGGAGATTCCTTTTTTACTCTCTAAAGATACCAATCAGCAGTGGTACCCGTTAGGCCAGCAGTGGTACCCGTTAGACAGCAGTGGTACCCGTTAGGCCAAGGGTCTCAAACACGCAGCCCACGGGCCGCATGCAGTCCGCAACGCTTTGGGAAGTGGCCCGCAAGCATACTGCGGCTGCCAGTGCTGTGGTGTGGCGGTGTTTTAAATCTTCTTGTAACATCATGTGGGGACCCAAAGTAGTTGTACGTGCAAATGAAAGCTAAAGACGGCAAAATTGCGAGCTTACAAGAAGCAGAGAGCACAAGGGTCCTTGTCTAGAAAATCTTTGGGGTGTCGCTGGGACAGTCAGCTGCCGAATACATATTATTGCAACCATGCTTTACACTTGATTGTCACCAACCAGCAACAGAAAGGCTATGTTTGTGAACAGTTGGCAGAGCTGATAATTGATAACTGCTTGAGCTGCCAAGAGGCTGCTCTTGTGGTGAGCAGTGCAGTCTCCTAACCACCTCCCTGTACTCAGTTTACTGTATGCTATGCTCGCTGCCATGTTTCTATTGGCAGGAGTACCTTCCCTTTACACTGAAATCATTAATCCCTGTATACAATTTTTCAGGAAGGTTACCCCAAGAACCGAGCCCAGTCTTAATGTGTCTGAGTATGACCTCTCGCAAGGTAAGCTAGAAGGAATAATTTTTTCTATAACCAGGGTTTCACGTTTGCAGTATACTGCATATGCATATAAACCCCAAACACTAACCGCCTTAGCCTGTTTTATCGAAGTTGGGCGACAACCTAAAAACCCTCTATCGCAGCTGCCCTCCGATAATAAAGCTTCGTAGGAAGAAACCTTCATCTTTGGCTTTGTTTTGTGTCGAGGCTGCTTCTTTCTTTGGGTAGCAAACCTCCATTGCCTCCTTCTATCTGTATGAAGACATTTTTTTTTAAGTATCTGGGCCGTCTTTGATATAAGCCCCAATAAATGCCAGTTGTTTTGTCTGACATTGAGAACAATCGCACAGAAAAACACAGAATTTGTGGGAAAAGAAACTAAGAAGACATGGAACCCCGAATATAGCCTGTTAACTCTTCTTCGCCAATACGCTTCCAGCGGAGAAAGAGAAAGTGGCAGTGCATCAGCTGCTCATGAACCTGAAGCAGACGGAAAAGCACAGACAACTCAGAAGACAAGTGAGGGCCATCAGCAGGAATGCAAAGGTGCTGCCGACACCACTGCCCAAGCCTCAGCAGCACAGGGTATGACGATCGTTTCTGCGGCGCGGCTTCTTGTTCAAACCGGTAACGTTGGTGCCTGCCGTACGTGGTCCTGACGTCGGGGTTGCCTTTCTTGCATAGGTGGAACGTCAAGTGGCCTACAACAAAGTGGAAGGGGAGGTCTCCCGCTGGGATCCGGTCGTGAAGAAGAACCGTCTGGTAATGTACTTGCTTCGTGTTTCCTCTCTTGTGCGCCGATACTGTGGAACCTCATTGAGACATTCTAGGGAAGCTGAGGTTAGAGGTAAATTCTAGAACAAGAAGGTAAATAAAAACGCACACACACATACAGTTTTTAACAAAGACAGGGTAAACCTTCTCTTATCGCCCCTGACCTCAGCTACGAAACATTTACACAAAGGATCACAGTTAAGCACAACCACCACCTTGCACTCCACGAGCACAAGGGGTTCACAATTGAACACAAACGACCTTGCCCTTCGAGAACAAACCAAAAATGGTTTGTTCTCGGAAATGGCGCAACTAAATTATAACGCAAAAATGGCACAGCCAGGGGTGTGCCGTTTTTTTGGGGGCATGTGAGTTGATGTACAGATTGGCGCTCTTTGGTTAGGATTATAGATGGTCAACTGCATTTAGTTCTTCACAATCATAAAATAAGAAAAGAGATGTAGAACACTGCCATAAAACAACAACCGTGTGGCCATTATTCAGGAAGTGTCCACCTCCTACTCTTGAAACATTTGAAATGCAACCAAAAGATATATGAAACACCTATCCCTGCAAATTTCTAAGCCCACTGAGCCGACCGAGACACTCCTTTGCGTCAAATGCTTCTCTGAGAGGCCGGTGCAAGGCATTGAAGCCTTACGCACGTGCATCGGTACGAAGCGGTGAAGCTTGATGCGAGAGCGCTGACTGAAAGCGGTCGGCGCTCCCCCATCACACTCTCGCGTTGATTGTCGAGCTTCTCACGCAACTCTCACCAGGCTTGGTGAGAGTTGCGTGGTTAGTTAAAAATTATGGGTTCCACCAGGCCCCCATACTTCTCCTATAGACCTATCTATAAAAATGTTGCAAGGCACTGCTGTTGCATTTTGCCTCCCCTGGAAACTTCCGGTCAAATGGAAGGACAAACAATTCCTCCTATAACATCGCTCTTTGCAATGTCTGTGTGATATATTTTATTACAATTTCTGGTGGTTAGCCGAAGAATTGGCTAGTGAGAGGTTCATTAAAGAGTTTTTAATGCTTCTTTAAGAGGAGCCAAATCCATGAGAAGCGAAACTGAGATAAACAGGAACGTGTGCTTACCGGACTAGCTTTGAGCCCCGTACTGCGGCCACCTTTGCATTGGCGTTTCTCGCATAGTATGACCGATTTCAGATTAATACCTTCTGGAAACTGTGGACCCCCAGATATGCCTTGAATTACAGCTAAAATTGGCTTAGTTTCGGTTTTTGGATTCTGTTCTTTTAGAAAAAAAGCTCTTCTAATTACCTCTTATATGTTGAATAGCACAGCAGATGGTCCTTGCTGGGCATGCTTCATAGTTTTTCGAAACAAGGAATGAAGCGTTCCCCACCTCTGTGACTCATCTCATATGATATTTATGCAGGTCTGTACAGGTAGTAATCTTGCATAAAACCTTTTAACAAATAATCTGAAGCTGCCTGATAGCACACCTCCATTTAAGGCCATTACTTTTTGGGCCTTCCTGAACTGACTACCTTGTTCACTTGCTTCTGTAAGTCACTTCATGCATTGTTGCAAGAAGACACTGTTCTTAAAGTCATATTTGCTGGAACTCTAGCTTGTAGTGCTGTGAAGTTCCACATTTCTGTCTGCAGCTTTATCATTACACTTTCAGATATCTAGCATTCTTTATTATGTGGCTCATTTGTTATGATTATGTGGGTGCACAATTGTATGAATTATGCTTTCCAATCTTGGTACTAATTGATGTATGTGCGATCATATGTTAGAAATTGGAGAATTTGTGTTTTCTTTTTTTTTAATAAAATTTATACCAAAACATATCGTGCAAACACATTTTTGTCTTGGTTACGTCTTGAAACCTGTGGCAGTTCTTCACGGTTCCTTTCATGCTTTACCTTCTTACAGGCTGAACAAATCTGCTTCCCTCTCCAGCAGCCTGACATGAGAATGGTGCCGGCGGAACAGTTTGTAAAAAAGTTCCAGGTGATTTTCTTACTGAGCCCGTCTCCCATAGTCCACTGCTTGGTCTGCCAAAGTATTTACTTAAATTAAAGAGAAGTCAAGCTGGGGACTTACTACTTGATCATTTTGTTGCCTGTTTGTTCAGCCCAAGACTTCACTTGAAGCGGAAATTAACAAGCTGTTGGCCAGCAGCGAAAATGTGCTTCACGATGACAAAGAGCTGACTCCTGCTGAGGAGAAAGCACTTCAAGCAATGAGCCTGGATGAGGTATGATATCTTGCTTCAGTTCTGAAGCAGGGGTGTGACATCTGCACCAATTGCGCCATTTTGATACAAACACAATTTTCTGCGCCTAGTTGCGCCAAAAACGCGAAATCGGTCGAGATTGCGCCACGCTGCACCAAAGTAGCTCAAGAACTAAAAAAAAAAACGTCTGTGGCGACACTAGATTTAATGGGAAACGAGAGCTTGATTGGCAACAT
This sequence comes from Ixodes scapularis, assembly GCF_016920785.2. Lineage (NCBI taxonomy): Eukaryota > Metazoa > Arthropoda > Arachnida > Ixodida > Ixodidae > Ixodes > Ixodes scapularis. Next base: position 151,073,461 of record NW_024609857.1, read on the forward strand.
TCAATCTCGTCGTAGTAAAGTACACGGCACGGGCACAGGGTGGCGCAAGCAGCCGTCAGATTCGAAGATTTCAGCTGTAGTACCCTTCTCTACCTATGATACGTGGTCGTTTCCCAATTTTCCTGCTATTTTTTCGCTGTCATTTGTGACTGTGTCTCGCTGTCTGGCCGTGGGAGGTACGACGCACAGGCTATCAAGATGAGCAAGTATTTCTTTTGTTTTGAGAGTAGACCTTTCTTAAAAGTGCTATTGAGCGCCTCCATTGCGTAATTGTTCATTCGTGTCCGTAACCTCTCGTCAAAATGGATGGTGCCGTTGCCGTGAGTACTTTCGGTTATCCCACACGTGCTTCCAGTCCGTGAACAATCGAATTAATCGGTCACATACCCATATTTAGCGTACATGTGCTGCTCATAGATTTTCTACCAATTCACTATTTACTTTGTGACTCACTTTTTGTGGGGAGTGTTTTTTTTATCTGCGCGTGCTTTCTACGAGCGTCCGATCGATGTCTCGTTGTAGTGAACCGTGCTTCCCTGTTCATGCTCTCGAATCACCGCTTTAAAAGGTTTTTCACGAGCATTGCGTTTTAGCACCAGTTCGTATAAGCTTGAGGTACCTGGTGCCCACCTTACTTTGCAGCAAGCCTGTGTTTCTTGTCTTCATCTATGTGCATTAAACTCGCGTTTGCCTTTTCCGTTTTTTTTCTTTTATATTTGATCTCGGTGCGTATCGACGCTGATGACTTATTGGAACCAGGGTGGAAAAAAATAACGATTATAAAAGAAAAATCAGATTTATGTGATTTAAATCAGACTTTTTATGATTTAAATTGCTGATAAGCTGCTCTAACATTTTCTGCTTTTAATCTGCTCCAAACTGTACACCTTTCTACTCCGAAGTCGCTCCAAGATGCGTAAACTGCTGCTCCAAAACGAGAATTTTGTGCTCCTAAGCTGCTCCAAAATCCAGATTTTTCTGCTCCAAAAATTGCTCCAAAACCTGTTTCACTTGTCTCACCCCTGCTGAAGTTTAAAATGTTGATTTGTTTCGACCTTTGTGTGTTGCCACTCTACCACCCTGTAGAATCCATAATTTGAAATTAGGTATATAAATGCTTGTCTATGGGGTCATGCTGCATGAGGTATATTGGCCTGGAATTTTGACTTCTTTAGTCAGGGGCAAGTCGAGAATTTGGGAGAAGCTTCGCCCGCAAGTGTTATGCACCCCACTTAGATTCGCACCGCTGTCGAGGAAGTAAATCCCTACAAATATTTCAGTGTGTTATCTACGTTGCGATTTCAGCTTTGGGCGAGATAAAAGGGAACGAAACTCACTGCCTATCGAGTCTACTTGCGGCACATCGAACAATACAAAGAAAAAGACCGGAAGATATTCTACTTTAGCAATACAAGGGTGACGATATGGACACACTGTCTCGAAAATTTGGACACTCGCAACTGATGCTGTCCCACACCACCTTCATGCATGGGGGATGAGGGCACATTACCATAGTGTCCCTTTCAGTCATTACTTACCATGCCACTGGTTAGGACTACGAGACTTGACAAAGGCACCACATTTCACGAATCAATAGATACTGCTTTGAAGGCAACATCTTAAAAGGTGTATTTAGTTTATTAACTTTAGAACTAGCTGTAATAGAAGCGGACAATATCTGGTCAGGCATCTCGCCTGTTGTAAGTCACACAAGTAGGTGCACACGTTTCGGCCAGTGTGACCGCTTCGATGGAACGGGACTGCAGCATTTTCATGTTGCACTAGGCAGAAACCACTGTGGACAAAAGCTGGTACTGCCATGATTTTGCTACAGGTGGGGGCCAGTAGAAGCAAACAAAGAAAAGATGCAGTGTGTAAGTGCACAGTCAAGACTTCAGGGATGGTAGGCTTCTGGACTCTCACGTCATTGCACAGAACCTAATGTGAACAAAAGCCGATGTCAGCATGACTTTTTGACATCCCCTGGGGTGGGGGAAGAACAGAAAAATCACCTCGAGAAGTCTGCATCACTAACAGTCATGATACCATGCGCGCTGTCATATTGCAAAAACGTTGGTTTCTAAGGCTTTGACATCAAGAAAACAAGTAGAAGAGGTTGGCTGGTGAAAGGGCATTATTCTTTTCAAGGTGCAGTGCGGAGTGCAAGTTTGTCTGCTTCTTTTGCAGGGGTTATGGTGACGTCAGAATGCCGAGCTCCGATTGGCTCTGATTGAAGGAGAGTGGGTAGATCCTGAGGCAGCTTGCTTTGAGGTCTACCCACTATCCTTCTATCAGAGCCAATCAGGGCTGGGCATTCTGACATCACCACAACCCCTGCAAAAGGAGCAGACAAACTTGTGCTCCGCATTGCTGCTGAATTTTTGACTTGTCACCAACTACAGCTCCTCTGGTTCTTCCTTTCCTCAACTACCGGTGCTCGGAATTTTTATTTCAGAATGACATTCCTTTGCCTGTTGCTAGCTTGTATCCTGAAGTAAAAACGACACAAGCTTTTCTAACTCTGGGCCCCATTCCTCAGAAGACATTGTTAGCACTTAACTATGTAGACTGCTGATGTTCTGTGACTATACATACATCATGTTATTTTTGTGATTTGTGTCCTTGGTGCAATATCTGATTCTGTGCACATGTTCTTACTATTTCTTGTGCAACCATTTAAGAATGTTCCTAAAATCCTGCTTTGTGCATGGTGCAGGATCAATCAGTCTTGTAGGTGAAAAAATTGCTTTCCATTTTGCCTTTCTAGGCTAGAGAGAGACGCCAGGAACTGATGAAGATGAGGGCCCTCCTGTCCTACCAGGAAATGAAAGCAAGGAGGCAGAACAAGATAAAGAGCAAAAAGTGAGGGCATTTTCTTTAAATAGTATAACTGTTTCACATTTTAAATCTAATAGCAACAAACCCCGTGTGTTTTTTTATTGTCATCAAGGTACCATCGAATCATGAAGAAAGAACGCCTCAAGAAGCAAATGAAAGAGTTTGAAGAACTGAAAGAGAGCAACCCAGAGCTGGCCATTGAAAAGCTCAGGGAACTTGAGAAGCAGCGTGTGCTGGTAAGCTAGAAGAAATCTCCTCAAGTGCTTTAAAACTTGCATCTTCAATTAATTACCTCTTGTCATTCATTTTTCTTCCTCAGGAAAGAGTGTCTCTGAGGCACAAGAGCACGGGAAAATGGGCCAAACAGCAAATGCTGCGAAGCAAGTACAACCAAGAGGTAAGTGGTGTTGAAAGCTAGTTCCACTTACCATCATTTTTAGGCAGGCTACTGTCTGAAAATCGGTGAGCTTTCTGTAGGTCAGTGGTTCTTAACCACAGATGCTTCGAAAAACCCTTTTGGATCGGTGGCAGTGATGGGAAACCCCATCCTCCGGGGGGGCAGGGGCCGGTATCAAACGATTGCAATGACAGAAAGGTCATAAAGAAAATTAAGTGCTTGCAAACCTACTTTGCAGCCCCAAATCAGAGAATAATCAACCCTACTAACTCGGTGGACATGGTTTCGTCTATTCAGCCGTGTGAGGCAACCAGCCAACATCAATAAAAAATAAATAAAGAAAGTTTTAGTGCTCGGCTTGATTGATGGTTTAAAGGGCAACTCTGGTTCATACATTTGATTTTGGGATTATGACTGCTTTTAGTGCAGTCAGCGTCCCTGAATTGCGAGGTGTAATTTTTTTCTCGTTATTGTGCGTTGTTTTAAAGATATAGACGGCCTCAAAGTTTTGTTTGGGGCGCGGCCAACAAAACCGAAACTAGTCGCTCGAGGCCCTGGCAACATTGGAAATCAGCCGCTATGTGAACGTGACGTCAGGATCGTTCTCGTTCAGCAAGTATGCAGGCCGAGCGGCACCTATCTCTGTTACGCTTGCCGTCTAAAGATAGGAGGAAAGCTGATTTTGTTTTAATTCTGTATACGTGGTAGTTATCCAGCATATGTAGCAAGAGTTAGTGCGTATACCCAAAAGCTAGCGACTGGAAAACTTGTGAACTCGTACGGTGCCCTACTCGGCAACCGCCACCGTGCATGCGCTATGCTTACTCGTCGGTTGTATATCCAAAAACTAGCGACTGGAAAACGAGTGAACTTGTTCGGTGCCGTACTCGGCAGATGTCGCCGTGTGTGCAGTCTTCCGTACTCGTCGCTAGGCCTAAATTGTCATCGGGGCTCCGTGAATGGAGCGGTGTTGCTCTACGCCGCGCTCCGAGTGATGTACAGTACTGGGGGCCCTCTCGCTTTCGCGCTGCGGGTCAGTCCCAGACACGAAGCTTTGATGCTCTCCGGCGCGGGCCGCGGCGCCCGAACACATGTGTGCTGGGCTGTACGTGTCTGTTTTTTCGTTCTTTTTTCCTCGGGTGCGTAAAAGCCGAAGTACAAAGTCCACTCGTCGAACGGCGTTCACCCACACCTTCTCCAATTTCCGGTCCGTTGGAAACTTGTGAAAAAGCACCTCCGTTTCGCACAGGGGGTTGTTTGAGCAGCTTACAGCGCTACAAGTTGTACTCGGCATCTTTCGAGGAACAGCTGAGCAGTCTTGGGCGCACCGAATCGCTCGCTAAAACGAGTCTTGGAGTCCTCACAAGCAAATAAACAGGCTATACAGAAGCTACACGGGCTACAGATAAAAGCAACGGTTAAACACGCCAATCACAAGCCGAAGTAGTGGTGGTAGCAGCTCAAAGAAGCGCACTCCGCGCAACGCTCGGGCCGGAGGAAAAAAAGAGAACGATACGGACGTCACGGCCCAATGTTGCTTTAGCGATCGGCAACCCGCTGGCCGCCCGCTAAGGAGCAGCGGCTCGCGGCGGGTCGCATTTTTATTATCGGCATTAGTTGAGAATGCGGCGTGCCACGGACATAATATTTTGGCTGGGGTCGTATTTTGTGTCACTACAGCAATACCAGTAATTTATTTCATTTTGAGTTTTGGCCGGAGCTGCCCTTTAAAGCAGGGGTTCTCAAACTTTTTCGTCCGAGGGAACCCCAGCAAACCTCAAAAATTCCCATGGAACCCCCACACACCTCTTTGTCGCCAACCGAAAGTACTGGGCAGTAAAGGTGTTTACATAGTGAACAAGGGTTTATTGCACTGACAGAATAAGACAGAATGGAGGGCTACGGACAGAATAAGAAGGTAAAGGGGTTAACCTGGGGCACGATGTTAAATATATATATACATATTAGTGCGAAGGGTGAGGTTGCTTTCCCCGCAGCACAAACTCGAACCATGGCTCATGAGTTAGTGGAAGGTTAAACTAGGGGGGGGGGCACTGCAATTTGGGTGCTTGCGGGAACCATTAGGGACCAGCTTGCGGAATCCCTGTGTTTCGTGGAACCCAGTTTGAGAACCCCTAGTCTAAGGCTTCGGGGACCCCAAGAAGGCCTTCAGGGACCCAAAAGGGTACACAGACCCCAATTTGAATACCACTGCTGTAGATTGACAGAATCTGTACTCTCCACATTTCAAAGACTACATACGCGATCTGTGCCAGATAATTACTGGAAAGTTCCTTACTGTTCACACTGTTTCCAGCATTACAAGCACTGCTCACACTGTGCATCACTAAACCAATAGCCCTTTTAGTCCTCCCTTTTGAAGAGCTCCCAACCACGTTTGCTTCAAAGTAGTTTTTTTCCCTCTTATTGGGACGAAGCTTATAATAGCAGCATATAACCATTGAATAGTTGCACCCTATAAATTAAAAATGAATCACTGATATAAGTGCTTCTTTTGTTACTGTTCATAAGTTGTTCGTTTGTATCCACCCTGACTCATTCAGCACAAAGCAGCTGTATAAATGTTCCCAACGATCCATGTGGCGGTCATATTGCCAGCTCTTACGGTAATCGTGCAGCATCTACCATAACTGGAGGGAGTGCCTCTGGCTTCTTAGAATGTGCCTAGGGAAACCCCTCTCACAGTGAGATTAATGGTGAATTCCACTGGTCGTGTTGGAGCTTGCTGAGATCGACTTTTCTGGAGCGTGCCTATTTCACTGGGCAATCGGGATAGAGACAGACGTGTTCCGCTCATTGTTTTGGACCAGCTCCTGCTCCAGATCTCGATCTGGACCCGAAAGAAGTTGCTCCGCTGATTTCGGCGGATTCTATTGGAAGCCAACCTGGCCAGCCCTCGACAGCGCATATGACTTCCTTTCTCGCCGGGCATCTTGCCTCGGAAGAATTCATAATGGCCGCTCGCAAAGTGCCGCCCATTTACTGCTGCTGCTGCTGCTGCTGCTTGATGACAGTTCGTTGTCAAGTTGCTCGAGTTGCCAGCAGCAGCGGCTCGAGTAGCAGCAACGACGAGGACTGTTTTTATGTCCCGCATGAATTCGGCTGCCTTTTCGAACCTCCGCCAAAAAGGCCGAAAATCGAGACGTACTTGGACACCGTTCACGAGTATTCCGATGCAGAGGCAAGTTCGTCACCCTGAGGCACATCGCTAATCGACACGCATCTTTCACATCGTGGTTAACTTTGCTCATGCGGTGAACACGTGTTGTTAGCGCCGTGATTGCGAAAACATGTGCTTTGAGATCCGGTACCACGGGAAGGGAATTCCTGGGAAGATGAATGATGGGAAGGCATTCGCCGATCCTGGAGGAGGAGTCATGTTCCGCTCGAGAACCAGAGGTGAAGCGACTTCGTTCGGATCTTGTGCTCCATTTTGGATCTGGGCTACTGATCCCGGCGCACTCCAAAATGACCAATGGAATTCGTCATAAGGCTATTCCTAGATGGGAGAAATTGAATAATTGTGACTGCGTCCAACCTTTTGTTAGTAGAAAAATTTATTGCTGTAACTAGTTTACATATCTAGTCAGGCCTTTCTGTTATTTTTTTACTTTGGCATTTTAGGCAGATACAAGCAGTCTTTTTCTTCGCTGCACTTGGCTTTTCCTAAACAAAGTAATAAAATTTCATTTCAATCTTATTCATTTTGGTTTACCTAGAGTCGTGAAGCTCTGCTGAAGCAGCTGGAGATGAGCCGGCAATTGACCCACAAGGCCGCCGCGGAGGAATCTTCCGAGAGCGACGGCGATCCAAGTGCTGCGGGCGAAGCGGTAGTGAAGAACGGAGGGGAGCTTGAGGCACGCTTCTTCAGCTCTTCCAACCCCTGGCTGAAGAACCCTGCCCTCGGCATAGCTAACAAGACTGATGTCGACGACGAGCCTGCACTTGACTCTGAAAGCGAGAATGGTGGAGACGAAAGCATCGTCGAAGGCGTCTGCTCTAATGGCGGAGAACCGACTTTGCCCCTTTTAGAACGGAAGAGCGAGGAAACCAATGCTGCCGTATCGGGTGCCGATATCGATCAAGGCACAAGCGACTTTATGGTTCCCGAAAAAGCGAAGAACTCTAGTAACGGAGCCGTCACGGGTTCATCGGGGGCATCAAAAGAGGAGTCATTTTCAGATCCAAACAAGGAAAGTCATTCTCGGGATAAGTCGAGCTTGCCTGGTACAAGCCGAGCCGCTGACAAAGTGGAACGTCGAAAGAAAAAGAAGGTTTCCGATCGTGCGGCCGACATCGAGGAGTTGTTCGACACGTTCAGCCGCAGGAAGCAGAAGAAAAAAGAAAGCCTCCTCAAGAAGCGAGGGTTCGAGGTTGAGTCGAGCACCGAACGAAAAACGGCCAAGGACCTGACGTCGTGCGAAGATTCTGTTGCGGCCGAAGGCCCTTCGGAACAGTTGGACGAGGGTTTGGAGCGCAGGCAGACTCTCGCAGATCTCGAAGCCTTTGAAAAGGAAAACACCCCGAAGCAAAAGAAGACGAGAGTCGCGCGAGACGAGCCGTCGAAGAAAACTCCAGTCGTGTCAGACAAGGTGGAAGTGGACCCGACCAAGTTCCTGCAAGTGAAGCAGACTTCGCTCAAGTCGCAGGTTCCAGACCTGCAGGGTGCGGCGGACGAAGCGCTGGACGACGAGGAAGGGGAGGAGGAGCAGGCGGTCACCATTGCTGAGGCGTTTGCAGATGACGACGTCATCAGTGCATTCCGGTCAGTTTTTTTCTTTTGACAGAGTGGGTAGTTCATCTGTAGTCACTGGGGGGGGAGAGAAGGACTGGGCATCTCTCTCCGACGTCCGGCCTCCAGCACATGCTCGTTGCCTTGTGCCGCACTTTGGCTGCACCTTCTCAATCTTAATCTTCTGAACTGCGAACCTAGTGGAAAGAAATTAATAATCTGTAATTGTTTCTTGTGTTTTTCTTAAAAGGAAAATGATTTCCAGAAAGAGACAGAAAGTGTCTTCATCTCTTTTCTTGGTGAAGACCATGGTCACTTTTATTACTAATGAATGGAGAAAGATTTACTTAGTGGCAATTTGTCTGCATTTTTTCGGTAATTCCGTAATCCAGGAAGCCTTCCTGCTTACGTAACCTTCATTATGTGGGCCAAACAGTTAAAGAGAGGTGGAAGGGGGAAGAGAAATAAAGTTGACACCTAGTACAGAAGTCAAACTTTTTATCCTTTAATAAGGCAGAAAAGAATTCCCCGTTTGGACTGCATTTTTAATAACATTTGCCTGAAGAACATTGAAAGCTTGTTTTGAAAGTAAAAAGGTGATACAATGCACCGAACTACACCGTTTCAATTGGAAAACAAATGTGCAAACTCTGGCGCACAGATAAAACAACTTTGTGGATAAAGCAGGTGCCAGGGTCTGTTGCTGAGTGTCTTGACTTAGGAAGTGGAAAGTAGATGTATGAGTAGAGCAGGCTTTGCCTGCCCCCAGCTGTTTTACCTCTTGGGGTAGAATATGATGTATTGCTGTAGTTGTGTTGTTGCTCATGCAAGAGTGGCTCTGTTCAGATAAGATCATGCAAACAAGTTCGGACATATTTTTGTCTTTTCTAATATTTTCATATGTTTGTCCTCAACATGTGTAAAAAACATAATCAAAGGGATATTGAAAAAAAGAGAAATTCTTTTTTGAAGAGAACAAAAATTTTGAGTGCGCCAGAACGGCATATTTGATTTTTTAAGTTTTCGTTTATGTCATGTTTGGTGACACCTATTACGCAAACTACAAGTATCAGAAATCTAAAATAATTTCTACTTATAATACCGTCTACACACATTAGAACAGGCCTGGTTACAACAAACATTTGGATATAACATACCGATTTGTGAAGTTCGGTTGATTTTCCTCTACATACCATTGACTCAACTTCATATCTGCTTACAACACACTCCTCTTACAACAGACCAAAATCTTGGTCAAAATCATGGTGTGTTATAACGAGTTTAGACTGTAGATCATGAGAACTATTTATTTAAATATGTACAGACTTGTAGGGATTATATATTTTGTGTCAAAAAGGCACAAACACGGCTCCTTTGTTGTTTTGTCACTAGGTTTTTGAGCCATTATCTAAAAAAGTTAAATAGCTACAACATTTAATGTCATGTATTCTTATTAAAACATTCTTTCGAACAATATATTAGGCTGTCTGGCGACTGGGAAAACCGGGAACTGTCAGGGAAATTTTAATTACCGGTAAAAATCAGGGAATTGCCAGGGATATTGTCAAAAAGCAAGCCCAGTCAGGGAAAATGAGCCGGAAACGCCATCGAGTGCCCTGAGCAAAGTCTTCAGGACTTTGGGGCAGAAAAATAGGCAATAAATTCTGCTTAGAGCGGAGCGCGGGCTTTGCTCACCCAGTGTAGAGTGTACTACCCGATGCAAAGGAAACAGCTGACAATTCCAGTCCAAGCCTTGAATTGGATTGGATTGAGGGCACGACACTAAGCTAGATCCAGTTGTAGATCTGCTAGATTTAATAAAAAGTGGGAAAGCCGCAGACCCCAATCCACTCCAAGCCTTAAGCCAAAAGTATCCGAAAGTGTGCATCTGGCGGCCAGGCTGACATTTGGTTCTGAACGTGTGTGGTTGAGCATTGTGTCTTCATTGTGTTTCCGGAAGTGGTCTCTTCACTGACAATGTCGGCGGTGGCAAGAAAATGCTCGCTTAAAGGGACTATGCAATCATATTTAAGTGTCTACCTTTTTTGCGGTTTCCACGTCTCTTGGGGTTCGGGCAAGCCAGCGAGGGCACGTCGAGAGTAACTAAATATCAGTGCGTCATATTTTAACCGAATGGCGCGGAAACATTCTCCACCGACGGGGGCGACCCCCGGTATCGAAAGCGCGCGAAATGTGAGGTATTTGGTCCTGGGCTTACTACTGGTCAGAGCCGCTAAAAGCTTCTTTTTAGTTGAAATACAAAATATAAGTGGCGCAAACCGTTTGAATTATTTATGACAACAGTTTTTGTTCAGTATTTTAGATCAGAAAAGAAACAAATGTAGTTTATAAAGTCCGGGAACCAGAAATGACCCGTCGACATGCCCGCCACCAAGGGATAAAAAAGGCTGCACATACTAGAAAGGAATAGTGGGATCAGGCTCCCACGAGCGCGAGCGTAGAGAGGTCCCGGATGTACGCGGCAGCACTGAGGTCGTTTACGGACTCGAGGATCCGACCGGTTCCGAGCGTTCCGAAGGCCTTCGGCGCAGGCCTGGCTTGCGGTTTGGCCGTTTCGCGGTATGGCAGCGCGAAGTGGCTCTCGTTCTGAACTGATCTTTACCCCGTGTTTGCTGTCGTTTGTGGCTAATGAAGTGTTGTCATGCGGAATCAGTGTTTAATCGTGCAGCAAATGCAACGCGAGCCGCCCTGGCTGCCCGCTTCATACAGCCTATCCAGAACATGCTTTAGTGGTGCCCTTTCGAGCCATCGACACGGAGTGTGGCAGCCGTGAGCGCTCGCTAGCTCACTACCCCTCTTATAGTTCACGGCCACCCAAGCAACCAAGGACGTCATGAAGGAGGTTATTTTTTGCTTGTTTTTGTAATTTTAATTTGTCTATAACTTTTAAACTAAAGCAAAATTTGAGAAAAGAAAGGTTTCATTAAGTTACTACGTTCAGTGCGCTCAGGTTCGGTGCAAATTAAAAACCAGTAAAAAAGTCCTTGCAGGGGGCCCCTTTAATCTAGACTGGACAAAAACCCGAATATTTCAGAATATGCAAGTTGGATTAAGCCCATGCAAAACGATCCTCACATTGCTCAATGCTCACTGCCTTGTGTTGTAATAGTCTTAATATATATTTAACTACCTCTACTGTGGTCAGGGAATTTCATGTGAAATTGTCAGGGAAAACCTGGAATAGTCAGGATATTTCAAAATAAGAATTCGCTAGACACCCTGTATATAAATAATTACTTTATCTCAAAATCATTGTTTTATCTCAAGCAATGATTTATATAAGAATATATGGCATAAATTTTAATGTTGTAGCTATTCAATGTTTTTAGATAACGGCTATGAAATCTAGTGACAAAACGTCAAAGGACATTTTTGACACAAAATATATAACCCCTATAATGCTGTACATATTTAAATAAATAGTTCTCTCAATCTATTATAAGTGGAAAATATTTGAGATTTGTGATATTTGTGGTTTGCGTAGTAGGTGTCACCAAACATGACAAACAAAAACTTCAAAAATCAAATATGCCATTTTGGCGCGCTCAAAATTTCTTTTCTCTTCAAATATTATGTTTTTTGGGAAATCTTTTTGATTTTGTTTCCTACACACGTCAAAGAGTAGGGTATAAAAAAATCAACAAAAGCAAAAATGGCGTCCGGACTTACATACACAATCTTACCTGAACAGAGCCTCTAATGCTTTTGACATCCTTAGATTGAGGATGTTGTAATGGAACATTCTTATTTATCGTTTTAATCTTGTAAAAATATCTGTATGTCTTGTGAAGAAGAACTTTCTTTTTCTCTTCTGAAGGGAGGAAAAGAAGGCTCAGGTGAAGCAAGATGCACCAGAGGTGATTGACAACTACCTGCCGGGCTGGGGGTCCTGGGGTGGCACCGGCATTAAAGTCAACAAGAAGAAGCGACGGAGGTGAGGCACCCGTGTTTCAGATTCTAGAGACTCGTATGGAGAGTGACATTTAATAAGGGGGACAAGGCTACGTGATACAAAGTATTACATGCAGTATTATCGTAAAGTTCCGAAAAAATGCCCACCCAAAATGAAGAGATAAATGGCGAAAAACATGGGGGGGGGGGGGGGGGGGGAGGCGGGCTATTTTTTGGGATGCCATAGCAAAGCTTTATCAAACATTGACAGTAAACACCGGGGCACCCACTACAAACCACGTGACGTGGGAGCTCCTCTAGATCGCGGGCACCGCAAATTCGCGTTTCATGATGCAATAAACACAGAAGAATTCGCTACAAACTCCTGTGTCATAGGAAAGCCTACCGCAGGTTGCACCCGCAAGTGATTCGCATTTTACTGTGCGAAGGACCCGCAGAAGCCCGCCGAGAACTCTCATCTCACAAAAATTAACACTGCAAATCGCAGATGCAGCAGATTCAAGTTTTATGGTGCAATATACTTAGGGAACCTGCTACAAACTTGCCTATCACGGGAACTGATATTGCATGCGCAGATCGCGGACAAAAACGTGGGAATCCGCTAGAAACTCTCATGTCTTGGGAACGGATACCGCAGATCGTGGACGCAGCAGATTCGCATTTCACGATGCAATATACCGTATTTACTCGCATAATTAACGCACTTACATAATGGATGCACCACCCACAACGAGTATGAATATTTGGACTTTTTTTTTTTTCTCTCGCGTAATAAACGCACCTTCAATTTTCGGCTATGCGAGTCTCTAATCGAAGTCGAGCCAAGCCAAGCCGCTCTCGTAATGGCCGCAAATGCCTAGTCGTGGAAGTGACCAACCGTGAACCCGACGGGCTCTCAGACTTGACGAAGCTTGGGTCGAGGGATTGCCAAGCCCTGGACATTCTTTGCCTATCGGATGCATTGATGTCAACAGACACGTCGTCACAGTGAAATCGTGAAGGTGGTTAGGCCTAAGAACGGTCACTTTGCTCTCTGTACTGAGTGAGCTTTGTAGGGCGCTTTTCCTTCGGCAAAAGGCACGCTGAAAGTGCCCTAAAAAGGTTCACAATTCATAAAGCATGGTTACTGTGGCGCGCCCTCGAGCAGCCGTAGGTGCACCTCCATCAGTGGAGACGTGCCACAGTACCTTGCCGTATCATATTGGCATGTGATATGACACTTGCACAAAGTGTGTAAATGCAAAAATTTTACCCTGCGTAATTAATGCACCCTTCAATTATGTGTTAATTTTTCGGGAAAAAAAGTGTGTTCATTATGCGAGTAAATATGGTACACGCGGGAACAACTCACGCGTTACGGGAGCCGATATCGTGCGCACAAATTGCGAACAAAACCGCGGGAACCTGCTGTCAACTCGCTTATGTGACATACCGGTACAGCAGATTGCGCAACAAATGCGATTCCTGTCGGTTCATTAACTTACAAATAATGTGCCTAATTGTCCATGAAGTGAACTCAGGCTTTTGGAAATGCAAGCATCAGCAGGCATAGGTGAACCAAGGGCTGCTCAGGTACGACCTTCAGTTTAGCTTTTGGAAAAGTACTGAACATTTGTGATCATCCGCAGGAGTCCTCCAAATGTGTTACAGTCATGTCTTTTTAATGTGGACACCTCCGTTCCCCCCAAAAAGTTCCTATAATGTAAGTTGTTCATTATAATGAGACAAAAATGAGTGTACTTACCCAGCTCATTGCCGAAAGTTTCCTCTAATTTAGACAACTTTTTGTTTTGCGGGCTCAACATTTTGCGACTGCGGCGAAATATTGAGCCTGTGAAAAGTCTGGAATATTTTGATGGCACGAATTTTCGCTAATCATGGTGGTATGCTATGTATTTCTGACTAGAAGAAGACATGTTCGTGGAATTTATTTTTCACAATATTATTGAACTTGCGAAATTCATATAAATTTAGTCGTCATGAAAATTAAGTTGTTTACAGTATTTTGTGGGGTGCCCATATTAGCAAGGTTCATATTAACAAGATATGACTGTAGCTCAAAATTGCCTCTATTTAACTTTCCTTCTAGCATTGCAAATCACATCTCATAAAAGTTTTTCACCTCACGTATGAGCACATCCTTAATGTGCTATTTTCTAAACTAGAGTTCTACAACACATTGTCATACAATTAACCAACATTGCTTCAGAGCATCCACAACTTAGCTACTATTGGAAACATTTGTGCTCATCAATAAAGCTGATGGATGTCTCCCTGTATTATTTTTGAAGATCATACCATATCTATGCTGAACATATTATGTTGACCTAGGTGTCATATGAAATATATGAATGTCGCTTTCAACAAAATATTACAAGCATGGTGTTGAATAAGGGGTTTAGCGTTGCCATCTATGTTTTAGGTGGAAAAACATTAAATGCTGAGTTGGTGATTACGCTCATGGTTGCTTTTTGATAGGAAAACAAAATGTTCCTAGGAATATTTTTCAATGGCTGCTGTGGTCATGAACGTTTTTGTATATTATTTTTGAGGAACAAAATTCTCCAATTAGGACAACTAGTGAGGCGATTTGTTTGCTTTATCAATTTTTTCTAGATTTCATCAAGAATATTTAGACACTGCAGAACAATTTCTGTGCAGTGTATTTGTAAACCTCAATAAAGCATTCAACTAAAACTTCTTTTTTTCCTGTTCCATATGTTTGCATTAAAAAGTTCTCACATGCCTTTTTTTTTTTTTGCATATTACCAGCCCCTGCATATAACCCGCACCACCAACTTATTACTCTCAGAAAAAAAACAAAAAGATGCCTCGCATATTATTCGCACTAACCGTGTAAAGCAATGTCCAGGTCTCGCTAGAAAGCCAACCTATATTTTCAATACGCTTGTCGCTGCAGTCACTGGATTTATCTGGAGTGCCTTTATTGCCACAGGCAGCTTGTAATCTATGCCATGCCTTTCTGAAACTGTTCTGCACCATCTCGTCTGGAAAGGTTGCGGTCACGCCGGATCTTTGTCAATACGACATGACTCTTCTCTCCCCAATTAACGTTGTAAGTGCTTTTTCAAGGTCGGAGTATGCACCAGTCTTCGGACCACGAAACAATCTTCAGTTGTGGCTTGCAGTCTCCAGGTTGTCCTTCTCTCATTTTCACACGCACGACTCGTGGACATCGTAGCGGCCGTAATTGAGGCCCACCACTCGGTTTCTGATTTCTTTAACAACGGACCCGACGATGGTCGGTTCCTTTGCCGAAAAGATTGGAAACTGCGAAAATCGTTGCCGTTGACAGCAACTCGCATTCGACAGCAACAACGCTTTGTGCGTTGCCCCAGGAGACACCAGAGAAGAGGGACTCTGGGGAGCCTATCCCTACGACTTCACGCGCATTGCTGTGAAGCCGTCAGCCGAAGTTTGCGTATAACCCGCGCCCGTACTTTAACTCTGATTCCATATAAATTTTGACTCAGGTTATACCCGAGAAAAAACAGTATGTATAAACTAACTTGGGAGGTTTATCTTCTCATTTCAAGCATTACTTCCAAAAATCTGTCACAAAATACCTTGAAAGTGCCTCTTTAAGATTGAGAGGACGGTGCTTGCTTGAGCTGCACTCTTTCTATGCGTTACATTTACAGTAAGTGAAGACTTGCATGAATAGTGGTGCATGCTTAGTATTGAAATGTAAAAGTGTTCAAAAAAGGTAAGGACTAAGACGAAAAGTTACAATGCAAGGTGCGCTCGCAACTGTTGTTTATTCGGAAAGTGCATGCCTCATATAGGCCCCCAACAATCATCAACATGTCGGTGCCACGCTTGTCTTAAATATTCAAATTCTTTCTTTGATAGGCGTCCGATGCCTCACTAGTGCGATCTTACACCCCTATTCCGAAATTCCTATGCCTGGTGCACCTCTCTGCTTGTTCTATCTCAGCATTGAGCCAAAGTCTTAATGTCATGCAACACTGGCGTGCAAGCGCATCTGCTACAATGAATGGCGAGATGACCAGACGGGCTAGCTCGCATAGCTGCCGCATGCTCAAGAGCACGGTCATTAACGCATCTGCCCGTCTGGCCAATGTACACAGTGCTGCAAGAAAGGTATTTCATACACAACTCCCAAGGCACACTCAGCAAATTTAGTATTGTGACTGCTGTTGGGTGGGTGTTGATTTTATGCCAAAGTCGAACCATCCGATTGTGAGCTGAGGAAACCGCAGGAACGTTGAAACGCTGGGCCACTTTCTCTAAATTATGTAAAACTAAGTGTAAGTAAGGAATGACCGCCGGCCTCACATTGGGCCTCTTGTGAGCAAGTTTACCTGTTCCTTTGTGCCCCCTCTTAACAAGCATTCGGCAGCCTTGGTCAAACACCTTTGCGGAGAGCCCGCCTCTTGGAGTTTTTCGATCTGTCACGCAAAACTTTTCTGAACGATGGCAAGACCGGGATTTTTAGATCCGACATAGATGAGTTTCTTATTTTTAGTGAGGCAGCTGAGGTATCTTTGAGAGATGCCGTATCTGAGATGTTGCTTGTCTTCGCTCCCACTGAGGGGAAGTTACTATTCTTTAGGCATTAAATTTAATTTCCTGGAAGACCACACCTGTTGGGCTCATGAGCCGAGATCCCAAAAAGCTATCCGGCCATACGGGTCGGCTCACTCTAAGTTAGTCGAAAGGAGCATTGCCAAAACATGCGTAGAGGCTGTTCTCGAAAAATCCTGCTAGCATTTTGTTCAGTAAAGGGCAGATGCGTCATTGACCCGTGCCCGCGAGCATGCTGCAGCTACGTGAGGTAGCCGGTCTGGTCATCTCGCCATCTGTTGCAGCAGATGCACTTGCACTCCTGTGTTGCATGACATTAAAATTTTGGCTCAATACCGAGATAGAACAAGCAGAGGGGTGCACCAGACATATGAAATGGGGGTAAAAGTGAAGACTGCATTAGTGAGGCATCAGTCGCCCTATCAAAGCAAGAATCTGAATATATAGGGTGGTCCAAGTCACCAGTCTGGATCTAAAATTGACCGTAAAAATCGACGCCTGCACATAGCAATCTAAACTTTTTGTCAAAGGTGTATACCACAGGTCAGTTTTTTCTTGCAAAATTAAAAAGCGTAGTTCTCTTTCAGTAAAAAATAGGGCCAAGAAACTTGCCAGGATCTACGGCGGGCAGTGACGCAGACGACAGGGGTTCAGTAGCGGGGTGTGTTTGGCGCTTGTATTGATAGGTGGTGTCGGGAGCAGCGTCCGAAGCTGCAGCCTACCAGCGAAAGAAAGCAGACGATACGCAGACGAAATCCGTTGGCAGCAAAAGCGCCGCCGTTATGTAGACGCGTTTTTTCACTTTAAGTTTTGCTTTTATTGTCCGCATTTATTTTTTAACCGAAGGTACATTTCAAAAAGATTATGTTCATTTTAATAAACCACAGTGGTCGTGAGCTGTCGCGATAAGGAGGTTGCGCCATCTATCAATAAGAATGCCAAACACACCCAGCTACTGAACCCCTGTCGTCTGCGTCGTTGCCCGCCGTAGACCCTGGCAAGTTTCTTGGCCTTATTTTTTACCGAAAGAGAACTATGCGTTGTAATTTTACCGAAAAAACTGACCTGTGATATACACCTTTGACGAAAAGTTTAGATTGCTACGTGCAGGCGTCGATTTTTACGGTCCATTTTAGGTCGAGCCTGGTGACTTGAACCATCCTATAGACTGGTTGCTGTCTGCTTTCCCGGAAGTCGCATAGACACTAGCAAAATTAATTACCGAATTGAAAAGGTTTGGCGGTTTCATGAAGCCACACCAATTGATGCGAAGCTAACTTGTATGCAAGTGCAAAATATATTTTGTAGTCCTGTCGCCAGACGTATGAGCCTTTTGATTTTTGCACCCAGGTTCTTGGTGAAGCCCCCACCGGCACCTCCGAGGAAAGACCGGACACTCGGGAATGTGATTATTAACGAGAAGAACAATGAGAAGTGTGCTAGCCACCAGGTAATTGTCACTTTCTGCCTCTGGGTTCTGTTGCAGTTGCTGGACTAAAACAATTTATTTAAAAATATCACTGGCAAATGCCAAGTCTAGGCTCTTAAAGGGTTACTCAGGCCTTTTCTTCGTAGTCCCCGATTTGCTGAAAAATTGCTACACGCACCAACAAGCATAGTGACCTAAATATGGGGCTAAAATAAATGTTTTTGGCAACAACCAAAATTTACAATTTCGGTTGTCGCCTTGTTTTTTAAAGTGAAAGTCTCTACTGGCAACAATGAAAAAGTGACGTCAGGGGAAGGCAGGGGTTCACTCTTTGGACTTCAGACTTTGTTCCCAACTGCATACCTGCCAACTCTTCCGAATTTTTCGTAAAATGTACGAATTGGGACTAATTTTACAATTTTACAAATCTTGCTTCAAATTTTACAAAAAAACAAATTATATATAAAAAAAAAATTAACATTTTTTTTTTTATAATTGTTACTGGCGGTATCTTGCACCACCAAGAGGGCGATAGGTACCGTCCACGGCAGCGTCGTGGTTTTTACTATCTGTCTATCCGGTGGCCACGGATCGAAAACCAATCCAAAGCCCAAAGCCTTTGTTCGTGTGTTCGGCGGTGCACGTTGGTTCGGCGTGTTCAGACGTGGTTGGGCGTCTCTGTTTCGGCCAGTTTCGAGGCGGGAGGTGCGGCGTCTGTGTTTGTTTCACATGTAATCGTAGCGTTCCCCTGGTCGCAGTGGCTTCGCAGCGCAATGGCGAACTCCAAACCTCAAAAGAGGTTTTTTTCAGGTGTTTATTAAGTCCTACACGTCGGAATTCCCGTGCCTCGTGCCGTATATAAAGGGAGAGAAGTTTGGTATTTGTAACACATGCACGTGTGATATAAGCATTTCGCACCGTGGCAAGGCTGACATTAAGCTGCACATCACTTGTCGTAAACATACCCCTCCCCTTCCCCGGCGGCGGCGGGAGTTTTACGAATTTGAAAGTTCACAGATTGGCAGGTATGCAACTGATTACAAGCAGTTTCATGGTGTCAAATAAATGCTTTTGGAAGCTCGCTCCAGTACCCGCGCAGCTGCAGGAAACAAATGCTCGGCATAGTCTATTATTAGACTGCTCGCCCGACCTGCAAGCCTGCCTTCCCCTTCTGTCATGGCACTAAAATATGCGGGTATATTTGAATGTTGGTTTCGGCATCATTTTCACTTGCCGATTTCCCAATAACTATTCTGAATTTAGCTATACTAAATACAATGGCTGA
This sequence comes from Ixodes scapularis, assembly GCF_016920785.2. NCBI lineage: Eukaryota > Metazoa > Arthropoda > Arachnida > Ixodida > Ixodidae > Ixodes > Ixodes scapularis. Next base: position 151,092,665 of record NW_024609857.1, read on the forward strand.
AAGGGTAAAGGCCAGTGATTCCAAGAATATAGTTTGTTGTGGTAACTTAAAAAATCACCAGTGTACCCATAAAGGTGCTCCATTGTTTGTATGGTTTATCTTCTTGAAACGAAATCATTAATTATTTACGTGCATGTATCGCTTCTATATGAAATTCACAATCAAAATCTGACATCCATTCCCTCCTCTATGCCAAGGACAGAAAAAGCCACAGACCAGTTGGGTGGCTTCCCTTAGCTAGCTACCCTTGTGTATCTAAGCGTGAGTGGCCAAACTGGTGTCTGAACAAATGCCAGCACCTGTAGAGGCTTTAAAGGCTGCACATGCAAATAGTTTCTTGTTTTTGTTTCGTGATGAATAGGCTTTTGCAAATATTCGAATAGCAGTTCCGAATAATATGTTATTCAATATTCGTTTTGAGATGAACTGCTAAATTCATACTTTTCAAACTGTTGATCGTGGCGGGTTGGCTCCTTTGAGTGCGCTTCTCACCAAGCACTTGTGCACTGCGGGTAAGCAACGTCCGCGGAGCTCGCGGGCGTTGCTCACCCGCTGTGCACAGGTGCTTGATAAGAAGCGCACTCAACGGGTTTAACCCGCCATGATTATGCAAGTGTTTTGGTATGTTACGCAGCGACGTCTTGATAACCCGCATTCATCATTCGGGCTTGTATTTTTTCTGTTGAATTTTAAATTGAAGCAATAATATTTGGATATAACTAACAGATTTATAAATCCCCTCAGCTAGAGTAGCGGCAACAAATTCGTTGTTCAAATGCCACAGTTCATAAATATAGTCATATTAACGTGAAACATTTTTTGGCCTGGTGTTTGGCATTTCGTTGAGCCCAAAAGTGGAGCCTAGAAAAAAGCATGGCCGCGAGGCTCGACTCTGATTGGTTGCCGGGTGGGGGAGGAGGAGTGAGGTGCTCGACGCTGATTGGTTAACAGGGAGATCATGTGACCAGGGGTGGAGTAAGGAGGCGAGGTGGGAGAGGAGGAGTGGGTTGGAAGGCTCTGAAAGACCACCGGGTTTATCATTTTAACTGCACACATGCCACGTGTTAAATTATCTCATGAAGAGCGCCATAAACGTAGGCATCTGTTTAAGCAGGCTAGACGTGCTGCTAAGCGAACTTTGCTAAACGTTGGTGATGCTAGAATGTTTTACGTTTGCAACACAATTGCGTAGTAATTTGCCATACATTTTTTTTTAATTAATTGAGCTTAGAAGTGGACAAGTGGTAGGTCGGGAACAACCTTCATGAGTTCAGCTAAATTTTTGTTTAAGCATGGCCTACGGTAGTAGAATGCTTGGAGAAACTATTTGATATTAGATTAGAAAATATTTGGCCAAAAACACTGTTTGCTTCAAACTTAAAGTCCTCTTTTTTGCACATGCCTAGTGGTGAACCTTTCAAAGTGCAAAACTCCTTATGTTATATAATCAATAGACTATACACAAACATGATGGTCACAGACATGATCCTCTATATTGAATTAATGTGACAGCCACTCCAGTGAAACTCATGTCCATGCAATGCCCATTAGCTAGAACCAGGGCCGTAACCAGGGGGGGGGTTAGGGGTTCTGACCCCCCCCCCCCCCCCCCCCGAAATTTTTTTCTGCATACGGCCCTGGTCGGTGCACTTGCAGCCAGCCGATTTTAATCTCCACCTCTGAGCACGCGCAGTGGCGCCGTTCGGCTACCGGGTACCAAATCGGGACCGGTTCTCCGGTTTGCTATAACTCTCCATTACAGTGTAGACCGCATATAACGTATGTCTCGGGAGTCGCGAAAATCCGCACTATAAGCGGTACCGCACTATAACCAAAACATCAATTTTTCAGGCCAAAATACATGCCATGAGACAACTTACCTTTGTAAAAGAATTTATTTTATGTTAGATGAAAAAATAAGCTTAGTTTGAGGGAAGTCTTTATTTCAATAGACTAGTACAGTTATGTCTCAAGTGTGTCACACATTTTAAAAGAAATTAGCGGCTTTTGCCTGGCGCGGCCTTTTAACGGCGTCGCGGGTTGCGGACGGACGTTGCGAGCGTTCAGGATTGCTAACCCTAATCACTTTTCTCCGGAGATGAAAACGCGTGAAAATTCGTATCCTTCATACGGTACGCGCCAGTAATACCTTGAACTTGAGCACACGCATGAATTGCGCCAAATAAGAAATCCGGGCGATGTTCGAGGACACAAATGCTTAGAAATCACCACTGTAGTCGAAGTAAACAAACACGACGACACGGGCGTTTTTGCCGTCTTGAGAGCGCCGCCACGACATCGCCGCACGAGTAGGTGGATCTTCCCTTCTAGTACGTGCTGGGTTATCATAGCGACACACAACGAAAATTCACAGTCAAGGATAGCGCTTTTACGCGGAACGATGAGATGCACGCCGTCTACGACGACGATCACAACCGACGCAATGTTTGCGGAATAGAAGCAGCCGGCCTGGCCGGCCCGCGACCGGCATGCATGATGCAACGCGCGCGAACACTTCTCCTCGACCTGCGATTGGTCTGTCGTTGCGGTTGTTTGTTTCTTTGTTTCCAACCCAGCGGAGGGACGCACGCACGTGAACGACTCGTGCGTGCGTCCCTCCGTCACTATGGCAACTGAAGCCTCCCTCTTCGCTTCTTCCCGCGTTTTCGAGCAACCTCCTTGCCCCGCGAGTGCAGTTTGCGGCTCGCGCCGTCAGCTTGCGTCAGCGCCGTTATCTGGTGTCGCGCAGGGAAGCGAGCTCGCTGCTCCGGTCGTCGGCGCGGCCGGCGGGCTGCGCCAGAAACCGCACTATAACCGGTACTTCCCTTCGCGCGCCTGCATTTTAAGCGGTATGTAATTACATGGAGTTCTATGGGAGGTGAACCGGTGGTTTAAAAAAACCGCGTTATACCCGGTCCTGCACTATAAGCGGTTACGTTGTAAGTGGTCTATACTGTATATGCCACCGATGCACATGATTCATAGGCGAAAATAAGACAATAGACATTTTCAAAATGGACGCCGTTGTCCCCGAAAACCCCCCCGAAATATTTTTCTGGGTACGGCCCTGGCTAGAACTATGGCAGGTGTGCAGATAGGCCTCCAGAAAGGTGCATCATCATCATCCCTATAAGTTATTGGTCTTCTGAAAACTTGCTGTGCAAAAATAAATTTCCTAAGGAAAAGGCAAGGGATGTCACAACATAGTTGATCACTTTTTCTTATTTGTGTTTCGATTCAGTAAGCTTTGGAGAACTAAATGTGGGGGCTGATTGACTGTCAAAAGTTGCAATTAGTACATATTTTACTGCATGCCTACCAATTAAGCATGCCACGGGCTAGAGGTGGCTATGAGTTAAGAAGAGGCAGCAGGTTACAGCAATCCTCTATGAAGGTGGCAGTCGCATGCAGACTGCTTGCATGACTACGCTTGATCCCAGTCTAAATTGTGGTACACCAAGGAAGGGTAGTGACCTCACTGTTTCTTGCAAAAGGTGTGCAATCAGTACTCAGTTGGGACAGCCTTTATGTGTACTACAGTCGAACTCATTTTGTGTAGGGAACACATCTATCTTTTACAGTGCTAACAACTCTTGAATTAAGGAATTCGGAAACGGTGGGGAGGGGTCATAAAATGTTGATGGTGTTATAAGACACTCTCCGGAGAGGGGGGCAGCAGCAGCAGCACTGTTAGCGCTAACGCAAGACACGCAAGTACCCAGAGTTGCTGGCGCGCCCAAACTGGCTTGCCATGGCTTGCATACTAAGGCGGCTAAAGGCTAAAGCTCCCCGCAGCCAGCCAGGTAGAGCAAGCTGTAGCAGTTATTATCACTAAACAGTTTCAGTGAACCGTATGCAAAAGGTTTGTGTTCTCCGAAGGAATTGCAGGCCGGGAATGCGCTTGCGCAGAACTCTATAGAACGTGCGCAACACTGGGGATTTTGCGTTGCGGGCTGGCGAGCTTTGCAAGAAGCTCTTAAGAGATCTCGGGCCCAGCGGGTGCACCAGTTTCAAGATGGTTGTTACCTCGACTGGTGCAGCATGGGCGACGTAGTGTTCACGAAGTTCAGTGTTACGTGAAATTACATGGTGCTCAACTCATCAATTCTTTTGCGGGATCTGCCGCAGTCGAGTCATATCACAATGCAGCTGAAGGAGAGCATAGTAAAAATGTTCATCGCTCGCAATATGTGTGAGCGATGTATCGCTTACACATATTGCAATGAAAAGGTGTTATGTATCGAGGTGCGGAGAACCGGGTGAATAAAGACGACGACTACGGGCTCGGGCAGCCCGAGCCGAGGCTGATAGCCAGCCATACATCACTTCTCGTTTGGTCTCTTAATTATAATATTTCTTGGAAATACCACAATGGTCATTACATCGACTGGTGCAGCATGGGCGATGTAATGTTCACGAAGTTCAGTGTTACATGAAATTACATGGTGTTCAACTCGGCAATTCTTTCCGGGATCTGCCGCAGTCGAGTCAGATCGCCATGCAGCTGAAGGAGTGCATAGTGAAAATGTTCATCGCTCGCAATATGTGTGAACGCTGCGATCGGCTCAACGCTAAGCCTCTTTGCGCAGTTGGTCGCTGATGGACGAACGATTCTTCCAAAAATCGTCCTTGTTACCGTGCACTGGACATCAGTAGGCCATGGATTTCTTAGCGTGATAGCATTGACGAAAGGTGCCGTTTCCACGGGACGATTGACAGAGGCTCCTTGATCGAATTTGGATACGCACGCATACTCGTCGCCTCCATACCCCGCAAAAAAATGTGCTTGACCAGGCAGCTGCGGCTCGGCTTAATATACAGTAAAATGTTGCAAACATTTTAATTTTTAATATTACTTTTGAGAACCATGGTGGCGCTGTAAGCGTGCGGAATTCTACAGCTCTGGCAAATATAATGAAGAACACCATGCGGGATGTTCACTCTGCAACCTTTACGAAATGCGCAACTAAAGTTGTTCCAAGCAGGTAGTTTTTAGCGTACGCTATACTAGTCTTGCGTATTGCATGCGTGAGAGCTAGCAACGGTATACTAGAACTGTCTACTCTTTCAATTCACTGCTCCGCCGACGTCGTTCTTTCTAGCTTCTTGGCCCGTTCAAAGTTTGTGTAGCATACACGAGTCACATAAAATAATTCACTGGGCCCTAATTAAGCCGATCCGGGACATAATGCTGTCCCGACAAGGACAGGTCGGGACTCGGGACTCTGTGTGAAAGCGAGGGACAGTTCCAACAGAATCTGGAACTGCTGGGAACCCCAGTCTTGTAAGATATGTTTGTTACACCGGTAGCTTGTTGCATGGGGCTAACATTTATATCTATGCCTATCAAAAACCTGCCAGTTACTGTTATATAATAATAAAGTATATATTATTATATAACAGTAGCTTAGTTTATGTAGGGGTGTTACGTGTGATTTCCTCCATATATCGTAACACGTATCTGCGTAGTAAATCTTTGCACACTAAAGACAGCTCTTAGTAGGCACCAGCATGCTGCTACAGGCGTATGAGGCACCTGTATTATGGAATATCAATATATAGTAACGATTTGGCTCGATCCAGTCGAGCTTCCTACGAAGCTCAACGACTGCAATACTGTTTTGCGTATCTCAAATGGCCGTCTTGGTTTTGTCCTCAGGTGAATTCGCTACCCTTTCCCTTCAACAATGTTAGCCAGTTCGAAGCGGCGATCAGCCACCCCGTGGGAAGCACGTGGAACCCTGAGACAGCCTTCAGGGACCTGACTGCCCCCAAGGTGGTGACCAAGCTGGGCCAGGTCATCGACCCAATCAACGCCGACTCCGTGGTGCTCAAGAAGAGGGCAGCCCAGATGCCCGACAAGCTGCCCGAGAAGAAGCAGAAGCAGACAAAAAGAAAAAGAAAGTAGGCCCTTGTCTCCCTTTGCACTGGTTGTAAGTAAAGTATGTTACTGGATTTGTGGTTGACTTTTATTTTGTGTTTGTAATGGATTTTCTGGCAGATTAAAAGGCCCTGTCATTAGGTCATTCTGAACATGTGCAGCAGTCAAGCTCTTATAATGTACTCGCTCCATCATTTGTTTTGTCATGTGCGTACGACAAGTTCCAAGTACCAGGTTCATCTGTGCAACATCAGTGTGAGGTGATGCACAATACATTATGTGTTAGCACTGTCTTTGCCAGCATAATGTGGTAAAGGGGCAAATTCTTTCACTTGAAATGACAGTATATTATTTTATGGGATGGACATGGGGACCACCATTTGGTTCTGGTTAATACAGCTACACTTTGGCAAGCTTGCAAATTTGTTCGACTACTTAAATCGGTTAATTTTTATTTTAAAACTCAATTTGGAATTCTAAATCGGCAGTTTGATTCTTTAGAGATCAGCAAGCTAATGGTAATTACTAGTGATGCACCGAATCTACCGAACTTTAGATTCGCCGAAGTTCGGTACATGCCAAACTTTTTAAGTGAAGTCTGGCAAAGATGCGGCACATGCACAAGAACGTGACGGTGCCGTGATTTGCAAATGGACGGTGCACGTTATCATTGTACAGTGCAGTACTACCAGCGGTTACAACGAAGTATGGAGTAGGCTTCATGGTAACTGTGTGTTTGTCAGCCTTTGTGAGTGTGGTTCTCTTCAACATCTTCTGTCTCAAGAACAAAAGATTGACCAGGAGTTGATGCAGTCCACTGCGCAAGTGACAAATGACGTGGTACCTTTTGGAAAGCGTAATTTTCATTTAATCTTGTCCGTGATGCAAGGAGGTAGTGTAACATTGATTGGACAAGTCCTTTAAAGCACTCCTCGCCATTTAGCAATCTTCTTTTCGATTCACGAGTAGTTTGTGCCAAAACAAAATAATATGCGGAGCGCAAGTTTGTCTGCTTCGTGCACACGGATTGCGCTGATGTTAGAACGCCAAAGCTCTTATTGGCTGATTGAAAAATAGTGGGTAGTCCTCAAGGCATCTAACATTGAGGTCTACCCGCTATCCCTCCAATCAAGGCCAATCTGAACTCAGCGTCGTTCTGACGTCACCGCAACTCCTATGCAAGAAGCAGACACCTTGCTGTGCGCATTGCTTTTGAATTAGTCTTATTTCGCGGTTTTCATTTATCCGCATGAAACTAAACACAAAACTATCATGTGCGACGTTGCATATCCAATGTCCCTAAATCTTCTCATCTCCCTAAACGTTTGCGTGTGTCCTAACATCAGAAACCGGCATTCTAAAAGTTAAAAACGAGATTTGGGAATATGGGACACACACTTTCATGCAAAGCTGGCGTCAAGTGACTCAAATCGAAGAACATGCATATTTACAATAATATTGTTACCTCTTCTGGTGAAGGCTCAGCAGCCATTGCATTCATTTTCGTGCACGAAACGGTGACTCGCTGGGAAAGTAAGAGCACAGTGTTACCGCCTTTATTTCAACAATGTCCACACTTGCAGGCTTGCGCTGAGGAGGCCTCAAAACCGAAACTTCCGTATCGTGACTGCGGCCGCTACTACCCAACTTCATTGTCTCACCACTTCTGGAAAAAGTCACTGTAAAATTGCCAGTAAACATACAAAAATGGCACGGATATAATTATCTTGTAGAATACCACCTTATTCAGTAAGAACTGTGTCAATATGCATTAAATAAAACCTACATTTTTTCACCCGAAAAAACAAAATATCAACGTTTCAGGCTATTAACGATGTTGAATTAACGTGAGACCGGGGTAGAGAAGAAACATCAAAACGTAGAAGGGACAAAAAAAAATCCCGTGAGGTCATTGCTCATGCTTTGCGATTTAAGTGAGGTAAGGCAAAGCGAAAGCCTCCTGCAGTATTCATTGCTGACTAACGCTCCCGATATTGCAGCTACCACGACATATCGTTGCAAAACGAGCGGCGCTCACTCACCGGGGCACCGCCATGTTTCCCCGCATCCCTTCCGAGCCAGTCACGTGATTTCAAAATCCCTCTCCTATGTACTGCGGCTAACTTTAGCCGCAGTTAGCGCTTCGAGCAAACGGGCCCTGCCCATTTTTTCCAAACGCTTTTGTTTCTTTTTTTTTTTTTTTGTTCCGGAGCGCGCCTTTCGGCACGATATGCTCTTGGCATTGACAGTTGTACGACGGCATTTTGTTATCGGCTATTTTGTTTCTAGAGAGCGCGTACTGTGGGCATCGGGTACTAGAAAATTACACCATCTTCCCGAGGGGAACCATGGGGTGATGCGGAGCATCGCGGATCGTTATTAGCAGCCTCTCGTTGTTGACGTTTACACGCGGCTTCCCGTTCTCGAAGGTCGGGTTCCGCCGCTTGCTTCGTACGTTTACGTTGAACTTCACGGTCCCGAACCTCAGGTTCTGCTGCTCACGTTCACGAACCAACGCGGCTTCCCGTTCTCGAAGGTCAGGTTCCGCCACTCGCTTTGTACGTTTACGTTGAACTTCACGGTCCTGAACCTCAGGTTCTGCTGCTAGACGTTCTCGAACCGCCGCAGCTTCACGTTATCGTAGTTCAGCATCCGGCGCTCGACGTTGACGAATGGACGCCGCTTCTCGTTGCTGTAGTTCAGGGTCTGCCGCTCGCTTCAAGCGTTTGCGCTCAGTGTCGTGTGCCCTTCGCTGCGCAGCTTTGTCTTCAGTGGACGTAGCGTTGCTGTTAGTTTGTGGGGTGGTGCTGACGCTTGCTTGCGCCAACCCACTAACTGACGGGACTGTTGCTTCCATCACACTTCATCGGAACAACGGAGTGAAGTGGAGTCAACAGCGAGTGAACTGAACGCGCGCAGCGCGCTACCGCTGCTTATATTCACACTTGAAGGAGAGGAGACTAGAGGAGGAGAGTTGCGCATGCGCGCGCGGTGTGAGTAGAAGCGAACGCACGCGAAGTGCATGCAGCTGGTAGAGAGAGAGAGCGGAGAGAGTAACGCACAGCTGTTGGAGAGAGGGAAGGAGGAGAGTTGCGCATGCGTAGTGTGAGTGCGGACTACGACGCTGCGGGACATAAACCCGAGCAAGAGATGCTCCGCATCTAAAAAGACAGGACAATGTCTCAAACTCGATTCCAGTCTGGCAAGTTTTACTTTCAGACAGGACGACGTCTCAAACTTGGTTTCGGTCTGGCAATAATTACTTTTGCTGAATTCTGCGCCGAATCTTTAAAAAAGTTTGGCTTTGCTGAATTTCAGGATTCGGCAAAGGCTTGGCCCATCATTAGTAATTACAGTGTAGACCGCATATAACGTATGTCGCGGGAGTCGCGAAAATCCGCACTATAAGCGGTACCGCGCTATAACCAAAACATCAATTTTTCAGGCCAAAATACATGTCATGAGACAACTTACCTTTGTAAAAGAATTTATTTTATGCTAGATGAAAAATAAAGCTTACTTTGAGGAGAGTCTTTATTTCACCAGACTAGTACAGTTCTGTCTCAAGTGTGTCACACATTTTGAAAGAAATGAGCGGTTTTTGCCTGGCGCAGCCTTTTAACGGCGTTGCGGGTTGCGGACGGACGTAGCGAGCGTTCAGGATTGCTAACCCTAATCACTTTTCTCCGGAGACGAAAACGCGTGAAAATTCGCATCCTTCATATGGTACGCGCCAGTAATACCTTTAACTTGAGCACACGCATGAAATGCGCCAAATGAGAAATCCGGGCGATGTTCGAGGACACAAATGCTTAGAAATCACCACTGTAGTCGAAGTAAACAAACACGACGACACGGGCGTTTCTGCCGTCTTGAGAGCGCCGCCACGACATCGTCGCACGAGTAGGTGGATCTTCCCGTCTAGTACGTGCTGGGTTATCATAGCGACACACAACGAAAATTCACAGTCAAGGATAGCGCTTTTACGCGATGAGATGAACGCCGTCTACATCGACGATCACAACCGACGCCATGTTCGCGGATAGAAGCAGCTGCGCGACCGGCATGCAACGCGCGCGAACACTTCTCGACCAACGCAGCGGAGGGACGCACGCACGTGAACTGCGTGAACGATACATGCGTGCGTCCCTCCGTCGCTATGGCAACTGAAGTTTCTCTCTTCGCTTCCCCCGCTTCTTCCAGCAACCTCCTTGCCCCGCGTGTGCCGCTTGCGGCCTTGCGCCTTGCGGCTCGTCTCGCGCCGTCAGCGCCGTTATCTGGTGTCACACAGGGAAGCGTGCTCGCTGCTCCGGTCGTCGGCGCGGTCGGCGGGCTGTGCCAGAAACCGCACTATAACCGGTATTTCCCATCGCGCGCCTGCATTTTAAGCGGTACGCAATTACATGGAGTTCTATGGGAGGCGAACCGGTGGTTTAAAAAAACCGCGTTATACCCGGTCCTGCACTATAAGCGGTTACGTTGTAAGTGGTCTATACTGTACTTTACAGGAACTATTTTTCACAGATGAAAGCGTCTTCAGAGGTCGTCTGCCGTCTATAAGCCCTCGCCTGTTCTAGGTTTATCACACCAAAGTCCTGAAACACAATTTTTGTTATAAATTTTACTTTCATAAGTAAGGTGGCAGTTCCAATTTTGTTCACCTCACTGCTTTTATAAGTAGTTCATAGTCCAGTGACACAATGAGGCGCATGTTGAGAGAAATTTATTTCATTTATACCATTGCTTTCAGAAAAATTGCATTCTTGATTTAATGTTTTTTTGACACAAGCAAAGCAAAACACTCCTTTGGTTGCACAGGCAAGAGTCTCGTCCCCTCAACATTTTCCATTTCAGTGGGCAACAATCACATCGCCACGAATGTTGTGATGGATTGGTATTTACACAGAATAAATACTCCATAGAATGTTTCAGTAGTTACAAATCACATTCTGCACCCTGTCATTTATTAAGGATAAGATTTTTGCCTATATTTGGGGCATTGTTTTAAACTTGTGGACATCTTTCCTTTCAAATCATTGTGTGAACATCAAACTCATTCCTTTTTCATAGACAGTACGAGATCCTTCCTCAGTTGTGGAAATCACATTGCCTCGATTGTTGAGTGCAGAGTTGAAACTAATCTTACCCACATTTTTCTCGGCAGCTTGGTCACCAATCTGTTGAATGTAATGAAAACTTGACTTCCTTGGGTCTGAAGTGCACCGAAACGATGTGCCTTGGGGCGAACGTGTTGCTAATGTAGCATAAAACAAAACGTAAAGTAACAAAAGGGCTCTAGCATGCTTCGAACACTTTCTCATTGGAAATCTGAGCACTCCAGTTTTGCAGTTGGAATGACTAGGGGATCTGGAATCTGCAGAAACTCCTCTTCAAAGGAAATGTTCAAACCACAGAATCTCGAATGAAATTACACCTGCCTTTTCTGCCCTCGGAGAAATACCGTACGGTTGCTTGACATCCAATGATTACTCAACAATGTTATTAAGCTTCACCTCTTGGGAGGCTCGGTAAACCAATGTATCTTTCTAAAGCAGGTATTTTGTCTATTTGTAGCGGAAAGAGTCGGGGATGAAAGGGCAAGGCATTTGTTTCCGGGGTTTCGTGGTCTAAACCTGGGTTTAGTGAGACGTTTGAGGAATGGAGCGGTGCAGTTTTTCCTAAGATGCCACGTTTTGTCCATCACATGCCTGAAGCAGAGTGGTCCACTTGCTTCCACGAACTGCACACACTACAGACACATGCACACACAGTTGCACACTTCACTGTCAACACAGGCACACACACACACGAAGATGCGAGTCCGCTGTTGCGAAGCGACGGAGCCCTTGGAAGCTGGCTCGAGAGTAGTCCGTCGTTTGGGGCGTTGCTGCGTTGCACATTTTGTCCGACAGGAGGCGGTGCCCTTCGACTGTTTCACAAAGGTCCATTTTCGTTGACTTCGATGGCATCCATCGTGCTTTGTGGAGTCCTAAGCTCACCGACGAGTTGAAATGCTCCTTCCTAGCTGAGGGCCGCTGCAATCAAAGAGCAGTTTGCTGTGGTTATTGGAACTAGAAGGATTTTGGGGCAATTGCCAAAAATTTAAAGGCTTATTGTGGTAGCTGTTGCTCAAGAAATAATGCATACTAATTTCCAGACAGGTTAAATTTCTATGACTGGTTTCCTCAAATTAAAATATTTCAGACCTCTAAATAAAACTTGTTCTCCTCTAAGCCAACAAATTATCTAAAAAGCTGTTGGCTCTCTAGATATTCTAGCTCATTTGTATCTGGAATTTTTTTTCCCTGCAACAAAGTAACTTATTTCTTGACAGGGTTTGCAATTGCCACCAGATGGGGCCTTCCCATTACCGATATTGATTGTCTGTTGCAGGTTTAGAGCAGGACAAACTTTTCCCACAAAGCCCTTCCCTACTTTAGCAGGGTGAATGCTGGAGAGGAGGAATCCACCAATTATGGCAAGCTGAGAGCACTGTAGGCCTGGGGGTAATTTGGGGGGTCAACCCCCCCCCCCCCCCCCACCCCAAAAATCTTTTTTTTTTTTTTAGTAAAGGGAGACAATTATTGAAGGACTACTGAATTGTTCCAGCTAGCCGGGGAATTGGGGACGGCCATGTCTGTACCCGTGATTTGTACAGTACATCGACTTCTACACGCAAAGATAGGAAAAGCCCACCCCCCCGGAAAATAATTTCTGGCTACGCCACTGACTGTAGGGGTGCAAATTTTTCGAAACGCGACATACAATTAAGGTGTTTGATTTAGGAACTTACGCAGATGGGGTCTCCAAGGAGCCATGGCTTCCATTTGCCAACCCTGCAAGACCGAGACCAGGAAACAGCGTAAATTGCACTGTCAGCTTTTAATACTTCAAGTAGCTCGGAAAAGTATTTTTGTAAGACGCGCAGAAAGAGAATTCGTAACGTCTAAATCTAAAGTGAACAGAGAAAAAAATAGCCTGGCTTAGGCATTCTGCTAAATGCAGTGAAAGTTTGATAGCACTTGAATGGGTGTTTGCTATGGGAATGATATGCAATGTGGCAAAAGAATTGTGAACGTATAGGGCGTCCCAATCGAACCTCCCTCTGCAAAAGGAGCCTGAAAAATCTGTGACTGCACATATAATGCTCAAACTTTCACTGAATGTGCACTCTTCTCTTCCTGAAAAAAAAAATACCTAGACCAAATATCTTGAAAAAGTCTACATCCTGTAAACCCTAAAATGAAAAACGATTAAAAAAAAAAAAAAAAGACGGACGAACACAACAAAATTTTAAACGCAGTTCAAGCTGCGTTTGAGATTTTGTTTTTGTTCATTTTTTTTTTATCGTTCCCCATCTCAGGGTTTACAAGATGTCGATTAATTACCAGCTCGCCTGCACTCTCTCACTGCTTAGAAAGGTCAAGGTTGGGCGCATTTGCAGACGACCGAGTTAGCGACACTATTTTTCTTGTGGCGCCATCTCCCGATAGCCGCAGCGAGCAGACGACGCACTCTGTTTGCTCGCTGTGCTTACTGGGAGATGGCGCCACATGTAAATAGCGTCGCTAACCCGGTCGACTGCGAACGCATTGAACCTTGACTTTGGCAGGTTTTTTGGTCTAAATTTTTTATAGACCCTTTCTTCATGAGCGCCGTCATCTTGAATTGTCGTCAATTCCAGTATGGGCGAAAACATTGTTTTGCCGTCGCCACGCCTGTAGAAGACACTTAGGATATAAGCGTAAATGTCACAGATTCTCGTTTTGCCTCCCCTTATTTTTTTACTAGTTGCAGGTTGAAACGTTTCAGTATTTTTTTGTCGCCCATACCGGATACGCCTAATAAGTGGCTGGGGACGAGAGTACACAGAAAACGTCTATAGATAAAGAGCTGCGCCTTGAAATTCCAGAGAATAAAATTTACTTGCTTACTGCACATTCGATGAAAGTTTGAGCTTTCTACGTGCAGGCGCCGATTTTTCCAGCTCATTTTACAGTGTAAGCTCCACTTTCGACACCCAGGCGTCATAATCGGATTATGGCTGCGCCCAAGTGCACCCCAAGCCAACAAGATGGCGACGCCCGGAGGCTGTACCTGCAAATGTGTATATAAATGACTTCATCCATGCACTTCTTCTTTGCGGCATTGCACAATTTTCTCTGGAATGCCGCCGTGCATACAAGCGGCCTTGATATTCCTCTCCGATTACTAGACTATTCTAATACGCAGTTCCTACCCGGCTGCTCGCGCCGGGTGGGAACTAATCTAGCTCGCCCTTGCCCCACCTGTCCTCTTCCTCTAGAGGCAAACCGCAATCCTTTGTTGCTGCTATTTGGCATTAAATATTCATCATCCTTCCTGTGAACACGCTAAGAAAACTAGGAAATCGCACTTTCAAAATGTTTCCAAAGAGTCGGCATGTCCCGAGGCCACTTTGAGGTCGTCCGGTTCTTTCTAGCACTGTCGTTGCCAGTGGCCGTCCACAGCAAAGTTTTTTTTCCTCCTGCAGTGCCCTGCCCACTCCAGGTCCCTTGTGCGTTCTACACTAGACCAGTAGCGTTTAATCTTCAGTTCCGAGTGTCTGTTGTCATCTGCGGTTGGGGCTCTGTGCTCTTCGAGGATCATACGCTCCTTTCGTAGCCACATCCTGGCGTCCGCCTCGTCATCTTCCACTGGAAGGATTTTGAGCAGATTGCTTCCCAAGGCAGGCTTCGATGCTGCCACTTGGTTCGCTCAGAGTGTGCCTCGTTAGTGTACATGGGGGGCAAAGCGTGGCTCACTGAACGCACACATGTCGGCACGTTCACTGTCTCCAGTGAACGTGCCGACATGTGCCGACATCGACCAAATTCCAGCACTAGGGCTGGAATTTGGTCGATTAACCTACCGATTAATCAATTAATGCTTTGATCGCGACTGATTTTTTTTTTAAACCGGTTAATCGGTTAAATTTTGACAGACAAAAAGAAAAGTAAAAAGTCAACGCCTTCACTAAGGAGACGTGGATGAGTGCACCTGTATAAAGGCAAATTTTAAGTAAAATTTTGACCTAAAAGTAAATTGTAGGGGCGAGATTTGTAACTCCAAACGAGTTGGGAAGGTTATACGTGTCCTGGCTACTTCAACGCCATGCGAGTGTCCGTTTAGCGCAGCAGAATCTATTAGGGAGTTTTAGTAGACCGTGTTTCCCTCTCCGCTACGAAGAAACCGCCACTGCGCCTGCGTGCCGACGGCCTTGGCTGTAGAGTTCCGGGTAGCGGAGGGGCTTAGCGGAGGGGGAAACACGGCCTACTAAAACTCGCTATTGTGAACAATCAAAGGAGTTTGCTATTGCCGGAGTGGTATCAACAAACCTCTTTGCCTCCGCGTCTGAAATAATAATCTCCGAATGTGAGTGTTATTTGACTGTTTTCAACCGCATGTCAAGGTTGACTTAAAATCTGAAGGTGTACATTGCACCGTTTATCACATTTTCAGCAAAAGGAAAACAATTTAATTTTTACATAAAATATATTATGTATAAAATGTACGAAATCGATTAAAGGGTGTCGATTAATGGGGTTATTCTTTTTTATTATTTGACGCCCTGCCCTACTAGGCATTGGGTCGCATCATTGGACAGCTCGAGGTATTCGTGATTCGAGCGAACTATGGGGAATGCGCTGGTCAGGCGAAATGGCGGACGAAATGAGGTCGTTTTCGTCGTTCAGCATGCGTACCACCATCAATTTCTTGCACTGCAGCATAAAATCGGTGTCCCATATGAAAGCCAAGCGATTTTTCGACGGCACATACCTTCTAGTCATTGCGTAAAAATGACACGGCGGAAGCATAAAAATAATTACTGGAAACAATTTTTCTATGCTGTCTACAAAAACCAATCAGCGATAGCCGACAACAGAGTTGAAACGACCTCCTCTCTTGAGCTTCTCGGCGTTGCCGCTACGCGGCATCGATTTTGCTGAAGTCGCCAATAGCACGATTCACGGCTCCGTTAGCTAGCCACGTCGCGGATCGTGCTTATCGGTTTCTGAAAGGTCCATCTTAGGGTGGTTGATATGGCTTCCAAACCGGTGTTGGAAGATGAGTGGCGTGCTTCACCGTTGAACGATCTCCACATCGCTCCGACGAGCAGGCTTATCCCAACTCCCGCTTTGTTTGAAGGAAACATCACCAGCGATATTACCTCTGATAGTTTTAAGGACGGAGTGCTCGATGGATGTCTCGGCGACGTCTCGACATATAGAAGGGACGACAATAGCTTCCAAGTTATGATCCGTCGTCAGTCATAACCTGTCATCATATACCGGCTTGTCATTCATAGTTTAACCACTGAGAACTTCTGTCTGAACCCGTGAAAGCCGCTGTTAGCAGACGTGACAGGTTGCACCCTACGAACTCAACGTCACCAAGAAAGTTGTCGAGCCAGGGGAGCACTTCGAAGGTGCGACAGAATTATCGACGAAACGACACATTGAAAGAAAAGAGAGACAAATTATGTCACTGATGACGTCATCAGTGTCTTCACCAGTAATGTCACGCGTCCCATAATGCGCCGCGCCTTTACGGCGACGCCGCTCAAGCCGGAAACGGGCGCCTCAGAGCTGCGCTCTAATAACGCGTTATTTTCAAGCTGAGGTGAGGTGTTCCTTTTTGAATCGCGGTAACGAGTAACGTACTTCGTTACTTTTCGAGTGAGTAACGACTAGCGGTATTTAGCTGCTCCATTTCAGCAACGTGTATATGCCTGGTGCAAAATGCGTGCGCGTCGCGCAATCCACGCTGCTGCGCATTCACGCGGCGCCAAGGGAGAGCACTGCCGACCGCTCACCGAGGAACACGAGCGTGAACGTTCGTGCGCGCGTGCGCGCTTGCGTTTCAGCTTTGCGCGAATGGCACCGCTTATAGTAGGCTCAAATTATTTATTATACACACACCCCAATTCTTTTTCTTTTTTTTTTTTTTACGCGGCAGACAGGGAATTACCGTAATATCCCGAGTCATCGCCCACCACCCTGCCGCCTGAAATTCATAAAAAAAGTCAGAAGGGCCATATGGCTCTGTGGGTGAACACAAAAAGTAAAAAAGTCGGGGGGGGGGGGGGGGGGGAACGCCTATTTTTTGTGCGTATCTAGCGCGGCTGCAGAAGAGGTACATTAAACTCAAAACTCGAATTAGTTTTATTGTTTTATACAAAAAAAAAATGCCCATGAAAGAATGTTTTACTATCGCGAAGTTCGTTCCTTGCATACGCGCCATGAACACCGCCGATTGGCATACAGCGCGAACGTTTGTTCCGTGAAAACACGTTACACCGCTAAGTTCTTCACGTTTGTTTAAAAAAAGAAAAGTTTACAAGAAAACAGAAAAACCAACCAGGCACAACGAGCGAGTGGACCAAAGAAGTGACGAAGAGCTATGCTGGAAAAGCCGGCGATCGCGTTGGCAAATACTTTGGCGTCAGGCCAAGCCGGGCGCCTTGTCAATCGCAAGCTCTTGCGCAACTTTCCTGTTTGGTGCATACATGCGTGCGTTCGTGCGCGGCCTGCTATCAACGCGGGTTAAGGCGGCGTTGCTGCGTGGCGTGGACGGCACCACGAACGCGGAGCTCGACATGGGACGCTTTACAAACGTCTGTGTGCGTCGTTCCAACATAACTTTATTCACCCGATGGCTTTGTCTTAAACATTGCAAAATCGCCGTCGCGACGTGCCGGGAGAAGAAGCGGGTTCGCGGCGACCTTACTTCGGCGGCGACAGACTTTGACCTTACACTCCTCGGTTACATTCCAGGATATGGGGCGTTCGCTTACCTCGCGATCCCTGAATGGGTTATCTTTCCGTTTTTTTTTTTTTTTTTGTAAGCAACACAAATTTTTATTTTGTTATCTCCATCGTTTTCTTTTCGTACGGATACTCTACGATTTCGAGGTCGCTCGCGGAGGAAATGCGTAAAAAAAGAGATGTGTATTTCACTCCGTTTTACTTAGTCACGAATGTCCTCCAACTGTAAACTCCGCGGGCGCGTCGTTCGGGTAGGATGAATGTCCGCGGATCGCAGAGTCAGCGTTGGGGTATTTCAAGGGGTGGGCCATGACTCGGTGCTTTTTTTTTGGAAATCGATATTGGACCAAAAAGTGGGGTGGGCGATGACTCGGGGATGGGCGATGACTCGGGATATTACGTATTTGTTCCGATTAAAATCTGGGCGCTCTATATTGCCTACAGCACTCGCGTGGTGTGATTGAACCGAGACATTTTGGAGCACCATTTTAGCAGTCACGAGTCCCTTTTTGGGGCGTAAGCGCGCACTTTGTTTTCATTCGTACCACCGCAAATATTATGTTGATATTCAGGTGTTGGCCCGTCCAACTAAAATGCAATGTCTACTTTGCCTTCTTACTTGTGTGCCGCATTTTGTTAGTATCGACTGTACAGCAGCAGTGATTCCCTCAAACACAGAACTCGCCGTTTAGTTACGTGTTCTAGCACCAGACACGGTAACAAGATGATGATGGATGAAGGACAGCGCGAACCGCTGTGAATAAATATTTTAGGTACGGAATCCCATTATTTATAATGTTAGTATTCAATATATGTCGAGCAATTTACGTTTTGTTCAAGTTCTATGGGTACTAATAAAATTAACTCAAGTCAGATTAAAAGAAAAAGCAAAAAAAAAAAATCTCTTGTCATTTGATTATGCACGCCCGTTACATTTTATATGTAGAGCTTCTTAACCAAAATCGGCATGATATGACTTCTTAAAAACAGTCTCACCGAAGTCGTCTAGGTTCTCCCGTGGTTCCATCCACTTCACCAGCTAATTTAGTTTTAATTTACTCCCACCTACATGAAAGTGATAATTAAACAAAAGTTTGAATAAAAAGAAACCAGATAGCAGTTTATATGAATATATTGCAATATCGCAGCATCCTTGCTAAATTCAAATTATAACGAAGATATCGCCATGATATCGCAGTTTATCA
This sequence comes from Ixodes scapularis, assembly GCF_016920785.2. Taxonomy (NCBI): domain Eukaryota; kingdom Metazoa; phylum Arthropoda; class Arachnida; order Ixodida; family Ixodidae; genus Ixodes; species Ixodes scapularis. The sequence continues at coordinate 151,111,537 of NW_024609857.1, forward strand.
TGTACACTAATCACGGTTTTACTCAGCGCGTGTGCGCCACGTCCTGGTCTGGAAGAGCGCTTTCCCCTTGGCACGTGGGTGCGCTGCGGCGAAGCGAGACACACCAAAATCGTGATCTCTACTCCACGGTTGTTGCTTCCTCGCAATACTCCAGTGCGCGGTGAGAAACAGACTCAACGAAGCTAAAGACTGGCCAGAACGGACCACGGACTGAGAAATATTCCGAAACTTCCCGGCACCGTGAGTGTTACATACAGGCGATCTAATCGAACAGCACGCTATTCGAGGCAATGAGGATCGAAAGTTCTGAAAACTCGCACAAGCCTATCGTAGCGATCCGGCCCGGCAGGCAGACGCGAGCTGTTATATGTTCAGTATTATTAAAGTGAAAATTAAGTTTTGGCGCAATGTTGGCGCAACGCACTCACATTTTGGTAAACGTAGTAGGACGTAGCAGGCTAAGCACTTCGGCGCAGTTTGGCGCCAATGGCGCAGCAACCGCATCACTGCACTCGCACGCGTGTATGTCTTGGAATCACAGAACGGAACGTTGAGATTCATTTCGAAGTGACACGATCGAAATCGCATCGGTAGGAGTGGAAAAAAAAAAAAAACCCCGACACGTTCATCGGCCAGCAGCGCGGAGCTTTGGGTGCCCTGAATTGCGGCACCCTACCGCATTCTGCGGGATGCCCCGCGCTGAGTGCGGGGCTTCGGCATTGTTCTCGCCAACCTACCCACGAAAAAAAGAGAAAAAAAAAAAAAAAAAAGAAGGCAGCAGTAAGCAGGCGGTTCAACGTATCCCATCCCCGCTGCGGCGTTTCCTTTCGCGCAGTTATTCTATCGGCCTGGGGAAAAAAAGCGAGATCGCTGTCCCCCGATTTTTGTCCCCCGAACTAAAACCCACCTTTCTTCGCCCTTCCCTTTTTTTTTTCTTTTTTTTTTTTGTAGGCTATTTTGAGTGGTTATTCATCCGAGTCGCGAACTCCGATGGAACCGTCCAATCGACGGGGCTTGCCTAGTTGTCACGTTTTTATGTCGGATCAGCCAATCACGCGGTGGCGCGCGAATGGACGCCCATAAAAGGAGCGCGACAGAAGTGCTCTGTACCAATCCCATTGCAGGCCAGGGGAGGGATTTCTGGGGAAATCCACGGGCCCTCCCGGGACCAAAGTGGCTCCGGCCGTTCTTTCACATTTCTTATTTATTTCATATACGACGACGTCCCGTTGATATGGGCACCCTTGTCCCCCCAAAAGGCGCCCGTAATGTGAGCTGTTCGTAAGAACAAGATTAAAATGCAGGCATTTATTCACCCAGCTCCTCCCCGGAAATGGTGTCTACATAGCCGGGTATTCATATTCCTGAGGTCCGCATCAACAAAACATAATTGTATTCATCAAAGAGAGAGAAAAAAAAAAAAAAAAGCTTTGCACAAAGAAGTTTACAAACCTCAAACGAAAATACCGAATAAGCTCTTATTCATATATCTTTCTTCACTGAGGCATCATTAAACGCGGGATGTATGATCTGGACTTTGGCTTATTTTTTTAGAGCGCAGCTCTTAGGCGCCCGTTTCCCACTTGACCGGCGTCGCCGTCGCCGTCGGCGTAACCGCGTGGTGCATTATGAAAAATGTCCCATAATGCAACGCGCGTGGAGGAGGAGGAGGAGGGGGAGGACGACGAGGGAGAGGGGAGGAGGAGGAGGGGAGGTGGAGTAGCAGGGAGGATGAGGAGGAGGGAGGAAGAATGTACCCTCCCCTCAGTACCCTTCCCTCCTCCTCCTTAAGAGGAGTGCTCTAATTCGGCATTGCAGGGAATTGTAAACGGCTTTCATTTTTTTTTTTTTTACAGCGGAAATATTGAAGATAAATAGCATGAAATTATGTCCATTGAATTCAGAATGCCCCTAAATTTTAAAAACAAACAAATATATTCTGGGTAGTATTTCATGTATTTTGTTTCTCTGCTAAGTTGGAAGCCGCAAGACCTACGTCTTACAAGTAGCAACGTATCATACGACAGGTTTTAAAGTGCTGTACTTTGAGACCTGTTGCCACAAGTTGGCGTGCTATATAGCGCGTGATCTCGTGGCAACCAACCAAGGTATGTTTCGCAATGCACCGACGGACAATTTCGTTGCTGGCCAGGAGCGCATGTAGGGAGATGTCTGGAACTGATCTACAAAGACTGCGTCCTGTATTTTTGCCCCTCCAATTTTCAATGTAAGATTGAAGAACTATCAGCAACTTCTCATCTCATGCGAATGTAAACGATTTCTGCACTGATTTTGAAAACAACTGAACACAAAATCACGAGTGTCGCTCGGGTTCTAACGAAAGGGGAACAGTGATGGAACTTCGAGCCCACTACCGCCGCAGCCTCCAGGCTTGGGTTGGGCTTGGCGAGGTTCAAACACATTGGAGCAGGGCGCCGCAAGGTTGTGCGTTTTAACTCCGATGTGTTTAAACCTCACCAAGCTTGGTAGCTGCGCCGGTAGTGGGCTGGAAGTTCGTCACTGTTCGCATTTCATTTGAACCCGATGATACACCCGTGAGCGACATGAAGGTGAACAGCCCTCTTCTTGTTTTTGACGCACCTGCAAGTTTTGGAACGAGCTCTGTTCCAGAGGGGGGCTAGAACGCAAAGTTTAGACCCCAAGTCACGTACCATTTGAGACGTTGAGAGTTAATATAGCTTAAGGGAGCCGTAAAACAGGCAAGAAACCAGATAAGGTGTTCACCTTCATATTGCCGGCGGGTGTATATACATGCACTAGGGTGCAGGAAGTAAACAGAAGTTGGCTCCCCGCCTGGAAGACTCCTTCTCGGAGTGCCACCCACCTCCGGCACCATCTCGTGCGTGTAGGCGGGCGCGGGTGCGTAGGGCGTCGGCGCCACCCTGGCGCCCACGGGACTGGAGCTGTTGTGCGGCGACGAGGTCTTGGGCGCCGAGGCCGCGGCCAGCGTGCTCCACTTGCAGCCGGGGTCCGCCGAAGAAGCGCCGGCGGCCGGGGCGCCCCACATGAGCACGCTCTGGCGCGTGGCCGCCACGTCTTCCTTGGGGGCCGCCTTGGCAGCCGGCCGCAGCAGGCAGTCCGACAGGCCGAAGCCCAGCTGGCGCTCGGGGAGCAACGCGTTGCCGTACGGGTCGCAGCACGTCTTGGGCGCCTGGACGCCGTTGTACTTGTCCAGCTGGCACGGGTACAGCTTGTCGTCTTTCTGCTCCTGGTACGGATACCTGGACGGAAGCGTGTTTCGCAGATCTATCGGGCCACGGTCTCTCGGAGCTAGATCCAAGAAAACGCTGTCCTCTGTATACGCTCATATTAGAGAGATCAACCCCTTGTCTAGTGATGAAGAGGATGCTTCCTGCATTTCACCGAAGCGCATTTTAGCGAAAGCCGGGTTAGATACCCCGTTTATAAAATCTTTTTGTAGAGAAACTCAGCTTAGAAAAAATGGTGACGGGCCTCCTTTTATCGAGTCAGCGAGCCGGTTGCTTGGGGGATTGGGCGACGTCAAACTTTTAACGTCTCCCCTGGTTTACGGGAGGAGAGAGAGGAGGGGGGGGGGGGGAGGGGGGGGTGCAAGGCCAACACCGCCTAGAAGACAGGGCCTTAGTGCTGACATTGTTGCGTCACCAGCAAAGGCCAACGCTGAACACCTGTTGGAAACAAGTGCTACGTCTGCCCTCGGCTTCGAATCAAGTTTGAGCCGAACGTTGACGTAATCGTCATGCCCAGTCTGGCCAACGTTGCCTTCGCTGATGACATCTCTATTAGCACCAGGCACGTAGCCACGGGGCGGGGAGGCGGAGGGGGGGGGGGGGGGGGGGGCGTGGGGCCCAACCCTCCCCCCCCCCCCCCAACCCAAAAAAAAAACTTCCATTTTGCTGGCGCCTCCTCTCCCCCCTCCCCCTCATACAGCATTTTGCCATGGGCGAGCCCCCCCCCCTCCCCCGAAACAAAATCCTGGCCACGTGCCTGATTAGCACTACGGCTTTGTTATCTAGGAGGTGTTGGCAAGGCTTGGGTAAGCACACCTAAGTGAATCATGCGCTAGCCCTTAGCGGCTTCGAGATTTGCGTACGCCGACCGAACGGATTCGGTAAACAGAGTCCCCTTTTCGATAAACGGCGTTTCTCTAAACTGCGTCTCCGCTTTCTCTAAACAGAGCTTCGATAAAACCCGCCCTTTCTCTTAAACGTGTTTCGATGAAAAGGCGTTCGATCCACCGTAGTGGACGCTAGCTGAAGGACGAAGCAGACGAATATTCAGCGCGTGAGGGCTCACGCGTTGAGAAATGACCTGGCGGCGTCCAACTCCAAGTTGTATCCTAATTTGGTATGCTGTCTAGGGTGGGGGAGACTTTATTTGGCTTGAAGTCAAAGTTATGGGCGCTCACGCGCCTTGAGCGCCGATCAAACTTGTGCGCGGGCACACTTCAATTCTGAAATGCCATTAAAAGTTTTTTCAAGTACATAGAAGACTCCATACCCGTGGAAAACACTCTGTAGCGTTTCAGAAGAAGCGAGGAGTGCTCATGCACATTTTTGATCAGCGTTCAAGATGGCCGAGCGCCCGTGTGCCCATAGTTTTGACCGCAAAACCACAGAAAGTTGTCCACGAGTCTAGTCTTTCGTAGTGGCAACTTGACCACCACTATATTCGTACCACTGGACGCCGCGCTCATGCAGGACTCAAGAAGATCATCTAAACGCTCTCACCTGGCTGTCGGGTCCAGGAAGCCGTTTCCGTATTGCGGATACTCGGGGGTGTAATAGCCGCTCAGGTGCCGGTAGTGGAGGAAGTTCTCGGGTGCCAGAAACCTTGAGTTGTCCAGGAAGAGGTTCTGCGGCACGCCGTAGCCGGGCAGGCCGTTGTCGGCCGCCGCATACGGCGTCGTCGCGTACACGTTGCCGTAGTCCTCCAGGTAGGCCGGAGGCGGCGGCGTGGGGGCCTCTCCCGCGGGAGACGTCTTGCCGCGCTTGCCTCGGCTGAGCAGGTCCCGGATCTGCGACTTGTAGCGGCGGTTTCGCTGGCAGCGCAGGATGAAGTCGTTTTCGGATAGGAGGCTGCCGCTGCCGCCGTTCCTCTCGCTACTCGTTGACGAGCAGCTGCTTGACGTCGTCAAGCCGGCGTCTAGATAGGTCACCTTGAAGTCCATCGTACGCTTGCCCAAAAGGTCCCGTCCTTCCTCCTCCCTGTCGTGGCGACATCGGAGAAAAAGGAGGGCGTATTTAGCGCTGGCTAGATTTCTTCGGAGAGAGTTACCCGTCAAGTACTAACTACATAGGTGCTCATTTTGAGAATAGTCACAGCCCTTTCTCGGACACCAAGTTCGGTCAAAATCGTGAAATACTCGCTCCTGCTGCGGGCGGCGCAGCAGGAGCGAGAGGCGTGTTGACACGCGACAGGGAAGTGCGGCCTCGACATCCTCTCCCACACCCTCTTTTTTTTTCTTTTTTTTGAAAGACTATGTTAAGACGGCACGACGCAACTACCGAGAAGCGAAATCACTCTGGTAGCTGCCGTTTTCAAAACGCGTTTTCGATCAGCTATGTTGGGCCGAATGCTGAGGCGACTGCGGTCAGGGACCATTTCATGCTTTAAAAGCCTAATACGTATACGATGGTGTCCGTGTTGAGACACGCAAAGGGTTACTTATGACCCGTATGACATCTGCTCAAAAGAAAACGCATATGCATGATGCAACTTAGATTTCAAACGCAAGTTTTCGCCGTAAAAGCATCCATTGTTGCGGACGGTAACCGTGCATAATATGTGCTCCCAGACATCAACTGATGCCGGAGTACACCTCGGCGTTCACTGACTGAATGAGGAGAGCGTGAAAAATCGCGGGAACTCACATGAGTGGCCTGTGGGTGCAGAGGATGAAATCTGGCTTGGAGTTCTTGTAGACCAGACGGGCGCTGGTCTGCAGCCACTGCCATTTGCCGTCTTTTGTGGACAGCCTGTAGGCGATTAGGCCTGAGGCGCCTGTCTTCAGCACTGGGGTCGAAAGAGAGGATGCGCCTTGGTGAGGACGCGCCCTCCAGTCACGATATATGCGCTGCTTGAATCGTCCAGAAACCTCTTTGGTAGTGATAAAGAACGACGATTTTGTTATGTCTGGTTTGAAGTTCATACGTTGTAACTTATAAGGTAAGTACATCTAGTGGATCTTAACCTCTTCCGTTGCTCGCCGATAGCAAATGTACGGTGCCCCGATCTTGTCTTCGACTGGTGTGTTAGCATTCTAATCCGCCCATACACCGAAAGTGGTCAAATAATGGCAAAAGATTAGGCACGGGGTAGTAATTGTGATATACCTTTGGGCTTACTTAGACGGCAAGAAATCGCTCTAATCTCGTTAGGATGCTTTGAGTTCTCGCTAAAATGTATTGCCTACAATTTTACGAATACGTCTTCTGTCTTTTTAAGCCACCTTGGTTCAAACCCTACAACAGCGCTTCTCGGAACCAGCTTTGACACTCGTGAAATCACAAAGAAGGCGAGTAAAATGCTGACAGAGCTAGAGCGCGATTAAGTTTTTTTGTTTGTTTTTTAAACATTATATACTTTATTTACTGCATCGAGTAGAGAGTAAAAGGGATTAGAAGTTTTTCACCAACGGTCCGTCCAACGATTTGCGGAGAGCGTTCAACGAATGTTGAGGCTCAATAACGGTTTGGTTCAAGAATGCGAATATTACAGGGTCGAGAGACTGGCCTGCAAAGTTGATCAAAGTGAATAGAACGTGCTTTGGAGCCTGAGGCCGACTTGCTCGAAGCAAAACGAGTCGCGTCTTATCTAGGGCAGTCTGAAAGTAAGTATGCATGCATGCAAAACTGGCGCACAAGCAGAGTCGAAGATTGCATCCACGTTCTGGCGCGCCTCAGGATTAGCAATTCTCTGTTTTGTAAATTCAAATACATAATGATTTCACATCGAGCAAGCCGGCCCAGGTCTCCTTCGAACAACATACAGATGTCAGAATGGAATGGCAATGCGTACAAATCAAGGCACGTTCCCTTTCTTCCGCGAGAAAACTACCTTGAGACCGAACGCCTTTAGAACACTAAATCGTTCTATCCCTCAGCATAGCCATCGCTACGCCCATCTAGTTGCTTTTACCTATGGAAACATCCCATTTGGGAGGCATGTACATTAATCCGATTAAGCCTGTAGCTAAAGAAAAAGAACAACAACTAGAAAAACGCGCCTCGACTGTTGTGGGACCCTGCTCGCGCGTAGCGTTGCACTCGAAGAAATGCCTGCGCGTCTACTTACCGGCAAAATACTCAAAGAGCCAGTCATTGTGATCTAAGAAATCAATTCAGCGAATGATGAGGCGGAACATCCGTTTAGATTTTGAAATGAAGTCTGCGCTGTAGCATTAAGCAATGCAGGCATAATGCCTTGCATCATGCCCGCAATGCCGCAACGCAGACTAATTTTTAGGTCAAAAAGGGCGTTTCGCCTCATCATTCGCTGAACTGATTTCCTAGATCACAATGATTGGCTCTCTGAGTGTTCTGCCGCTGAGAAGAGTCGCAGGCATTTCTTGGAATGTGTTCCTTTTATGGTTGCATCGTCGGTGAAGCAAAAATCAAGTCACTCCTGAAATATAGTCATCAGTCTCCTCTCGCCCCCTCCCTTTCCCTTTTCTAAATGAAAAGCCTAACTAAAACACACACACGAAAAAAAAAAGAATCTCAACATGTGCACAGTGTCTTAAAAAAAAGTAAAAAAAGAAGTTCTATCATTGGGAGGCTAATCAAACCTTCGCGTATTAAAAAAAAAAAAAAAAGGCTCCATTTTCTCTTTTTATTTGGGTCCCCACGCGACAAAAACGGTCACCTTTATACTAACTCTATCGAGGTCCGCGGACAGGGAAACAAAAACAGTACAAAGCCAACAAAACAGCTCATCCAGCATTTCCTTAGAGGTCTTCCCTTCTTCCTTTTCGGGCTCTGCTCAGCAAGCCATGCCACCGCGGTCGGTCGTCTCCGAAGCAGAGATCGCGGGCGATGCGTTTAAAGCGAATGCCATTACATGCACGCACACGGCAGGGCCCGACGCATAAAAGGAAGGGGAACACCGTCGACGCGGAAGCAGCATCAGCAACGCGCATTGAGAATCGATACAACAGAGCAACTGAAACTGCATTTGTGGCCACCGCGCCGCGGTATGCGATTACATCTCCGCGCCCCGCGCACCGCAAAAACTCCCCCCCTCAAAGCTCACTTTGATATCTGGAAACATGACAGAGAAGAAGAAGGAAACATTCCGAAGCGCACGAGATGTTCTTGTATACGCTTCAGGTACGCGTTAAAAGGAAGTCCTTTTTGTTTTCCTTTTGTGTGTCTTTCATTTCGTTTTCAAACTCGGTGTTAGTTCTCCTTCGACTTCATCTCGTCTCGGTTCGTGGATCTGCTGTGGTGTCTTTCCCACGGCGTAATGTGTGCGCGCGGCGGAGAGGGTGTATGCTCATTTTGCCGTTCAGTCCCGAAAATGATCGCTGTAAATCGTACGCTTTGTTTGTGCAACACGATCGGAATGGAAAGAGCGAAAAAGAAACCGAAAGGAAGACGTACGAATCGAAATTCGTGGCCAAGTATCGGCGGAGGAGAATGCCACGCTCGTATACTCTCTGCCAGACGCGTGCATTACCGGTGTTCCGTTTAAAATCGCTTCAACTGTTGCCTCTCGTTTCGCTGTAACAAAAAACATTTCTATGCGCTGATTCACGTGTCTTCTTTCACCGAATGAATTTGACCGTTTCTCGTTTTTTTTTTTTTTTTTTTTGTTGATGAGGGCACCAAGCAGCCCAACAAGTTATTTCTTTATTCGAAGAATTCCTGCTGCTGCGTTCAATCAACGTCCTGGAAAGAATCGTTTGTTAGGACAGCAGTGTTTCTCATCTTACGTCGACTGATACACACTTATACCTTTTTGGATTTTCATATCCTTTGATCACTGCTCGTGACGACGCATCGTGGAAAAGCGAGGAGTGAGTCGAGGTCTTCGTGTGACTCGCGAATGCATAAAGCGCTCTTCTTTTTCTTTCTCTTTTTTTGTGTATCCAAGGCGAAACTATAGTTTGGGCGACCGTGACATGGTGGTTTTTTTTTATTTTACTCACAGAAGATATTGACGAGCATCAAACTCTGCTGCCTATGTCTCGAAAGATCACTCTTTACCACACGAGTAGTTTCGACAAGACTCTCCCGGGTCCAAGACGAAAACAGGAGCGCGGACCATCGACCCCGAAGGAGGGAATCGAGCGGCCGTGACAAAAGAGACCGGCTATGGCTTATTGGTGGTAAGGATGTGGCGCCCTCTGGTGTAATTTCAAACAATAGCCCTGTTTCACGGACAATCCAAAAGCAACCAGAAAAAAACAATATTTATTCGCGGCGAGAAGTTTCGCCGCCTGGTGGAATGTTTTCACAACCCAGATTGAGGTTACTTTCAACTTCCTCTGCTGGTGCAGGCACTTTCAATGCCAAGCTTCAATGCACTATGAAAAACATTCACAGGGTCTCTTACGTTATCCCCAAGACGACTTGAAGGCCAAAGCCCAAGCGCCGATGCATTAAAGACAGACACCCCTCTTAATGTGCTGAGTCATCCTTCTTAATGTGCTGAGTCATCCTTCTCAATGTGCTGAGTCATCCTTCTCAATGTGCTGAGTCATCCTTCTTAATGTGCTAAGTCATCCTTCTCAATGTGCTCAGTCATCCTTCTCGATGTGCTGAGTCGTCGTCTTAATTCGCTTAGTCATCCACTTAATTCGCTGAGTCATCCACTTAATTCGCTTTAATTCCTCTCAATTCACTTTAACTCCTTTAGTTACTTTGTCGTCCTTCTTAATTAGCTTTGATTGCTCTTCTCTTTAATTCACTTTAATTCCTCTTAATTAACTTTGATTCCTCTTAATTCACTTTATAGTTCTTCTTAATTCCCATTGATTACTCTTACTTTTCTTTAATTACTCTTAATTCACTTTAACTCCTCTTAATTCTCTTTGATTCCTCTTCATTCGCTTTGCCATCATTCTTAATTTTATTGCCTCCAAATCGCCTGAGTGGTCACGTAAACGTTTTGGTACCTTTCGTATCGCCGACGTGTTTTCGCTCAAGGACTTTGAAGGTCGACTGAACGATGAGACATATAAGGCCTTAATAAAATAGAACCGCGTGGGTAGCACGTGCACTACCCAAAGTGAGGAAAACAGAAGCGTCGACCTAGCGAGCTTCTCACCGCGAATAAACTGGATGAATCACAGTTCGCGATATCGATATGCGTGCCCTTCGGCGTGCTCTGGTTCGCCGATTCTCTTAAGGAGTGCGTTCTTGAAATGGCCCGTGAAACAGAGGTATTACGCAACTTACCTTCTTCCGATAATATACCTAAGCAGCAAGGATCATGTATAGTTACATACGATGCCCGTACTAGAGCCTCCAATAGCAACGTTCATAAAGCGAATAGCTAAAAAAAATAAAAAATCTGTCTCGATCATTTTGATAAACCCGGTGATCACTGAAGGTGTGACGTGCGTGCATTACGCGCGCGTTGCGATTTTTTTTCCTCGGTTACGGGTAGCTTTGGGTGGTTTCGAATATATACGTTGCACACACTCTCGGTCCACGCTATGTCGCGTTGCTGGTGCAACTGCTCGCGTCGGGGCAACGCCCACCGCGGTAACTTTTGGTTCTCGCTCGATCGCTTCAGCTCGCATTGTCCAATTGACTGTACATCGCGGTTGTTACACCGACACCTTCTGCTGCATCCTGAGGCCGCCATACGCACTCTTATCGCGCGGATAATCGTCCAATTTAACCGTCTCTGCCATCTGCACGCAGGCGCAATGAGGACGCCCAGTGCATATTAGCTGGACGCGCAAAGTCGTCATTTTCAGGACGTCATCCTTCGCAAAGCGGTTTTTGCATGTGACACCACCATCATCGTCGGTGTAACTGTCAATTGCTTTAATAGCAGAACCACGAGAGCGAATTTCATTGGAAAGCAACACCAACGAGCCAGGTCTCTGGCGGTATACAGCCCCGACCTTTCACGGTTCACCTTCGAACTACAGCGTGCATTCTAAAACTGAAGATGAAAACCCGCATATACGCCACCGCTCACCAGTAAGCAGACGGGGCGGTAGAAACCACGTGCTCTTTCGACCAGTGATACGCCGATCTTTCACCACGTGATCAAGCTCCCGCCTACATCCACGCGCTGGGAGTGTGATTAGGTGATGAAAGGCAGACGGCTGATTGGGCCGGCGAACGCGTAGTTTCTTTCGCCCCATCAGCTTATACAGTAAATAAAAAAATTTACACCCTAAGGAGTGTAGATCACCATGCCTCAGGGTTAGTCGACACTGTTCATACATGATGCAAAAGACAGGACGTTCTCTGTAGGCATGACGACGGAGGTATATCTGCAGGCACGCATCAAGCATATTCGAGGCATGGTCGCTTCATATATGCTTCGAGCATGAACAAAATACTCTTTTTTATATGACAAATGTGACGTCATTCAAGAAAGAGACACGCCCCAGACAATGTCTCCTGAAGGCTATGCCAACACCCTTATTTCGCTGGCGAACACTAACAATATCCTAGAGATATTATTTCACGAGCAGCACGTTCAAAAGCCACAAGCAACGCGTACAGCTGTCACATGCACCGAAACCACAGACATTGAGGCAACTAAGCACGTACGAGACCGGAATCACGACACTGTTGACTGCTCCACCGCCATTACACACTCGGCATTTGAAAGATACAAATTTCCAGGTTTGTGCTTCCGCAATTAAGAAATTTACGGGCCTGCTGGTTTGTTCTGGTCAGTATTGCGCACAAAGCATAATATCTCGCAGTTCAAGAAATGCATCTGCAAGTAAAAACCCGTTTCCGTTCGGAAACTTAAAATTGTTTGGAAAAACGACCTTTTTTTTTTTCTTACTTCTTTTATTACTTACAGCCTCATTAAAATAGTCGAGCCTCGTTCGATAGGCCGACGGCAAACTGTTGGCACAGACCTTGAGGAAACCATGATCCATTTGCTAATGAGTGCATATATAAAATAACGAATTGCTTCTTCGTCGACAGTGTCGCACCGTTATCAGTTCTGTACAAATATGATTCATGGTCGATTCGGTGGAATGTTCTAACGTGACACGTCTAACTTATGGATGACTACGGATCCAGTAATGTGGCCAGAAAAAAACTGAAACAAATTACAGCAAAACACATTCAAATTAGGATCGTCGGCACGCGATTCGTTAGTTCCCCGTCTTCGTTATTGCGATAGCTTTCAACCAAGCGGGCTTCAGGTTTCAAAGCATATTTTTCCCAATGACAACACGCTAGGATCCCCGCAATTTTTTTAATTTTTTATAAGGTAGTTTTTGTTGATCGAGGTTATCTTGTTCAGTCAACCGTATAGTTTACCGAGCTGGACCAATCGGTTTGCCTAATCCTGTCGGGAAGGGTTCCGATGTCCTCGTGCCACCCGCGTCGCAGCACGATCGAGATACAACCCACGTGGAAGCCTCTCCTCGCGACAACGAGGCTTAACAGCGACATCGGTGCAGCAACCCCTTTTGGTTTGGTAGGGCGCCGCCGTATTGATTCGTAGAAGCAAACCCGACAAATTCATCGGTACGCCGCCATGCCTGCCACGCGTCCGTGCCCATCGCGTGCCGTGCGCGCCGCCACTGGAAGGTGCCCGAGTGGCATATGCAGCTCGATGGAATACCGGATCCGCCTCCGATGCGCACGGAGTGCACTCCCGTGGAGTCAATGGAAGACGCTCTTGAACGGCGGACTCGACTCACAGTCTGGAGGAGCGCACGGTTCTCATTCGGGCAACTGTTACACACTAAAGCGTCTTACACCTAAAAGGGTGCAAATCAGCCTATTTTAGGGCTAACACCTGGGAGAAGTTGATTTGCGAGTCACACCCTTAGGGGGTCATGAGGCACACATTTAGAGCGTTACATCTTAAGGGTGTTTGTGCAACATCCTAAACGCGTTACAAAAACACCCTTTAGAAGTTTGTGAGTAAACCCCCAAAAAATATGTTGCTGGCGATGTTAGCAGCATTCTTAATATATTTTATGACGAGCAACAAGTTTACAAGCAATACGAATCCTTAATGCAGACGCAATGAAGCCCGCGAGAGACCGGAATCCCGACCCTGTTGACTGATCCATCACCTTATAAGGAACCACGATCCATCCTTCGAAACAAATACCAGAAGCACTGGCGTCACCGTGTATCATGGCCTGAATTTAAGTTCTCTTGGTAGGCTGTGACAGGATCTCCAGGGGTTGGATATAGCTGTCCGCGAAGTTTAGTTTTTCACCATCGAGAACAGGAGAAGTCGCATGGTGCGACCGTGCGAGGACTCGATTGTAGACAGGATAGTTGATGAACTGCACTGGAATGCCATCCAGGAAGGCGAGTGCCATGTTGACAGAGGGGGCATGATGCACTGTCATGGTGCAGCAGGATTTCCCTCAAGTCAAATCTTGGTGGCCTTTCCTGATTTTCTCGAGGACTGCTGGCAGGCGAACGGTTCTGTACTGTTGTGCCGTCACGGTTAACTGGCGTTTGAGAACAACCTTGGTCTCGTGCCCACTGTTTCAGTGGAACGTTGCCACCATCTTTCCGACACTTCTTGGCCTTTTGACCTTCAGGAGTGGAGACTCCCAAGCGAAGATACAAACGGACGACTGGCGTTTTTTGGGAAATTATAGACGGTAACTCCAGGTTTAGCTGCCCATCAACATTTCCACCACACTATTAGAGTTCCAAGTTTTGAATCAGTGCGGAATTGTTTTGTACCATTCCGTCTGTGCCATCTTTTAAGCTCCCTTCAAATTGTGTAACACCCACAGAGGATAAACCTTTTTTTTTTATGCAAAGACGTGTTTGGGGAGACTTGTCTAAACACTTGGCGAACAAATCTTCAGAACCCCCTCGATAGTACCGCAACTCAAACGAGAGTCCTTTCTAAAGAGCCTCCACAACAGCGAAAATTTCTTTAGTCAAGGCGTCAATGATCTGCCAGTGCGATTGCCATCCTTCAAAAAGGAGCGGCCGCGCTTAAACACTCCGAGCCAACATCTTATGTTGCATTTCACAGTCCAATGCCCCCAAAAGCGCGTAACAGCCGTTCCAGAGATTCCGAGTCATTTAAAGCACTTCTGAAATCGTAAAGCCTCATCGCTTAAAAGTCCCGTATGTAGACTTCCACAGTCAAAGCCGAAAAAAGTAGACGTGCCATAATCTTCGCCAGTCCGCGGCTGACGCACTGACCGATGAAGGGCTATAGTTTTACTATGCTCCGTTTCACGATAAGTTAGCGAACTGTGGAGGCTGCGGCCCCTGCGACCCAATAAGAGCGTCGGAGCAAATCACGTGATAACATTTCATGGTTGAGGTCACGGAGGCCTCATTACCGCCAGACCTACAGCGCCGTCCGCGACGAAAAGTATAGTTCTAGGTTTGTTTTTCTTTTAACCGCAATTAGACTCACGCAATTCCATCTCTATTATAAACATATAAAAAATAAGGAATACATATTGACAAATTTATGAGTTTCAAATATATCTGAAAAAAAAATATGATGCCACATCCATACGGATGTGGCATCATATTTTTTTCACTCTCGATTTGTTTCCCCTTGTAGCGCCGTGGCCGTTGGCGATCGAAACCGTGTAATCGACCGCTTCCGCTCAAAACATCGCCCTGGCGTTAGCACCCGCCACGGATTAGCAGGTGAATTGATTGTAGGGCAGTGTTGTACGGAACGGCGTTCCAAAAAACGGCGTTCCTGGAACGCGTTCCTTTTAGGAGGGACGAAGGAAAGCCGTCGCTCCATTTTGCGTCGGTGGAACTGGAACGGGAACTCGTTACATTTTTACGGAACGGAAAAAGGAACGGC